>NC_047121.1:11138172-11738172 GCF_902500255.1 Thalassophryne amazonica
ATTCTGTCGCTTTAAGGACTTTTCACGGTGCGAGACGTCGCGCAGCGCTCTCAGGCGGCGTCATCAGCCTGTTTCAAGCTGAAAACCTCCACATTTCAGGCTCTATTGATCCAGGACGTCGTGAGAGAACAGAGAAGTTTCAGAAGAAGTCGGTTTCAGCATTTTATCCGGATATTCCACTGTTAAAGGAGATTTTTTTAATGAAAGACGTGCGGACGGGTCCGCGCGTCGGCTCGCAGCCGCCGCGACGCTCCGCCACAGGAAAAACACCTCTGTTGGAAGCCTTGAGGACAAGTTGGAACATGTCCAGCTGTTAAACAATTTCTCATATACTCACTCCACTGAAAGCCATCAAAAGCCGCCTGGATTTTACAAATGGTTATCAACACGGAGGTGTTTTTCCTGTGCCGCCGCACCGCGCCGGCTGCGTCCCGACGCGCGGACCCGTCCGCACGTCTTTCATTAAAAAAAATCTCCTTTAACAGAGGAATATCCGGATAAAATGCTGAAACCGACTTCTTCTGAAACTTCTCTGTTCTCTCACGACGTCCTGGATCAATAGAGCCTGAAATGTGCCTGTATTTACTTGGTATCGGATCAATACCAAAAGTCCCGGTATCGCCCACCTCTAGTAGAGAGGTGGGCAAGTGGTCTTTTATATCTATCTCTTAATTTTCGTTCCTGCACCCATCTGCAAGTGAAATATTGCATTTCAATCACTGGTCAATTTGCAAAACCATAACACTGCATTGTTATTGAAGACTATAAAATTATCAATGAGCTGAAGTCTGAGCCGTGAGTAAAAGTCACAGTCACATTAATTCATGCAATGAACGTCAACGTCACATCATTTACACAAACACTACAATACAATTTAGAATATTAATGAGTTACATACAGCAAATTACCTTTTCTTGTTTTGGGGAAACCTGAAGACAGTGAGTGAGCCGTTTGGCGGCGCTGCTGCGGTCCTCGCTGTTTAAGCAGAGTGAGCTATCTTGCAACGTTCCAGTATCTTCGATTTATGTAAAAAAAAAAAAAAAAAAAAAAAAAAAAAAAACGCAGTTAAAAAAGGGGGTTATGGAGCTGGACGCCTGGTACATGGATGCTTCTGAGGAAGACAAGAGACGCCCGCACAGACTCAAACCAAACCAGTCTGTTTCTCTGCAGGAATTACAAAAACTGGGAGTTTTCTACTGGAAGGTAAAGTTAAAACAGTTTCGAGTTTAAGCGTCGCAGGGGCTGATGGGTAAGTCCAAAGGTCACGTTACACGGTCCGCGCTGGTTAACAACTCTGGGCTTTTTTTCCCCTCAAATATCAGACAGATTTTTTTTTTCCAAATATTTACTGCCCCACCCCACCCCCGAAAATCCCCGGATGAAAATACTTTTAATATATCATGGGGATGTATTGGGAGGTCATCGGTTTCCACGCGTCAGACTGACAGAGTGGTTAAATAGCGCCGACCACGTCACGCAGCCGCATTCCATCCAAAAAAAAAAAAAAAAAAAAGCAGCATTCCATCCCGTTTCAAGAGGTTTTTAATCGGTGTGTTCATTCTCCAAGCATGACACGGTGCAGCGGCTAAAATACGAAATGGAGCCTAGTAATCACGAAATGGGCGTAAAAAGTAACGAAGTGGAGCAGACTGACTCCAAATATGATTAAATGTGATTCAATTAATTACTTTTATTTAATTATTTTTAAGCGAAATGGGACTGATAACGAAATGGGGGATAAACGTAGAGAAATGGAGCAGACTGACTCATTGACTGAAGTTTAATCTCTTGAACGCCAGATGGCGCAGCTGCCCCTACTACATATACTGAGCACACCTCACAAAAACAAAAGCTAAACAATTAAATAAAAGTAATTATTTGGAGTCAGTCTGGTTCAGTCTGCTCCATTTCGTTACATTTTACCCCATTTTCTGATTATCAGTACCCATTTCGCTCCATTTCGTAGTGCAGCCTCTTGAAAAATAAAAGGGTGAAAAGCGTTGCTTTGCGTTAACCCTATCCTAGCTGTAGGGCTACGGCTAACTTTACCTTAGCCTACCCTGTGTGTGTATCCATATATATATATATATGTATATATGTGTGTGTGTGTATGTATGTGGATCATGTGTGATCATTTATTGATAAAATAAACTTGTTTAATGCAATAATTAATGCATACAATATAATTATTGCAATATATCTTATAAATGACAGTGGAAACATTTTTTTTTTAAATCCCTTTTTAACAAGATCATCTTAACAAATGACAGTGCAGTACACAACACAGAACACTGAATTTGTTAGTTTCATTTCAGTCACTTCAGGCAATTAAAAATAAACAGCAATATATTTATTAGATAACAGTGAACATGCCTTTAAAAAATACATTTTTTCCATCTATATCTCTCTGTCTGTCTATCTAAATATCAAAGTGGATCACACAGTGAACTGTTACTTTTAAACACGTTTGAACAGAAAAATGTATTTAAGTTGTACTGGAGGAAATTCTCTATTGAAATACATGAGGTGGGCTTAAATGGAGCACGCTCAGGCTTAAATGGTTCCACCTTGAGGAATGCTTAAAAAGACAATGCTTATCTTTCTAAATGTAAGATATGCTGACAAAACTAAGCCTGGAGCCTAAATATAATCAAACATTATAGCAGTTACTACTGTGCATATATTCAGAAATACAAACTGTTTGTCATTGAATATTAGCATGTGCTCGTTGTAGTTTGCATGCATTTTGACGGGATGTACCATCTAAGCCCACACGTGGCTATACTTACTGTATACCAATATAAAATCTGACTGAATTCAGAACGAACACGAAAAACCCCTTAAAATGACATCAAAAACATGTGATTATCTTATGTATTAAGGAAGTTATGAGCATTTTTGTGCTGAGAATCAAGCTTGTTTCCTGGCCTTAATGAATAGATGAAGCAAAGGTGCCTTTGTGACAGAGTTGGACTTGTTCCTTCATATTTCTTCTCATAACTTCTCAGGGGTCGAATTAGTATGTGAATGTGCTAGTTTGTGCACGTATTAATTGAGCGGTGCACGTAATCTTATACTTGTGGTTTGGCGCTATATAAATAAAAATTGATTGAGTTGTCATAAGCCTTGCAGGGTCTGTAATCACCTGCTCTGTGGCCTCCTGTAAATTAATTAATGTTACCCTCCCTGTCAATCAATCAATCAATCGGTTTTGTTTGTGTGGCGCCGAGTCGCGGCAGGCAGTTGCCCCAGGGCGCTTTATGTTGTGGGGCGGGGCCGTGCAGTGATTGCGGAGGGGCCCCGGCGGTCGGGGCGGCCCCCTGTGGGCGGGCACTTGGTGGCGGTGGGAGGGAGGAACTCCCTTTTGGTGGGGGGGGGGCCCTCGGGGGGGGGAGTCTTCTGCTGGGGCTGGTTGGGGGGGGCGTGCTGTGGGGGGAGCGGAGATCGGTCGCTGGTGGTTGGGTGCGGAGTGGTGCGTGCAGGGCGGGGGGGGGGGGGGACACTCAGTGCATCATGGCCTTGCCTTACAATATAAAGCGCCTTGGGGCAACTGTTTGTTGTGATTTGGCGCTATATAAATTGATTGATTGATTGACTATATTGCACTAGCACTGGGGCAAGTAACTTTATCCAAGTTTTATCAACTACAGGCACCAGTAGAATGAACCAATAAAGGAATAAATAAGGAAAAAAACAATTTTCAGTGTGTTGTCTTTGTCTTCCCTGCATTTTATGATTCTCACACGAGTTGCTGTGCTCTATTTGTTGTGGAAAGCTGACAAACGTCGCCAGCGGCGCCGTCCCTGGGTTCACAACATCCTCATGAGCCGTTCCCAATTTGGGGAGTTTCATTATTTGCTGCAGGAGCTGCAGCAAATAACTGGAGCTGCAGGAACTCCAGTTTGAGGACCTCCTGTCCCGTTCTAACGCGCACACATAAACAAAGAAAAGAAAAAAACTGGCTGCTGCTGCAGACCCTTGCTCTCTCTCCCCTCAAACTCTGTCATCATTGTGTTATAAACCAGTCACCATTTGTTTTATTATACATCTGTGTAGTTACTAAATTATCTTCACGGACGATTAGTTCGCGCGCACGTGAAAAAAAACTGGCTGCCACTGCGGTTCCTCGCTCTCTCTCCCCTCAAACTCTGTCATAATTGTTATAAACCAGTCACCATTTGTTTTATTACACATCTGTGTAGTTAATAAATAAAACAATCTTCACGGATGATTCGTTCGCGCGTGCACATGAAAAAAAACTGGCTGCCGCTGCTGCTGCTCTCCCCTCAAACTCTCCCCAGAGAGGAAGAGTCTGACACATCAGAGGAGGAGTTTTAAGGTTGATATAAGACTGACTTTTGGTTGTGCAAGTAACTTTTTTTTGGTGCAAGTCATTTTTTGTTACTAGCATCAGTGCAAGTAGGTTAAAAATGTATTTCGACCCCTGCTTCATTAATATCAAAGAAATTTCCATGAAATTTTCAGGAATGATGGATTACCACCTCTCCTCCGTTCTCCTTCATTTTAAATGGTGTATCATCTCAACACTGGCAGTCACTGGATTTTGGTGATTGACCAGAATCTTTGTGAAATGGCCAATCCTTCTGAAATTTAGCAAAAATGAAGAGAAATATGTACTTACTCTTTATTCCTGGTACATTCATTTTTAATCCCTATTCTTCCTTCTGGTGCAATTTAAGTGACTTTGATGAAGCAAAAACAAGAAATCAGGTAAAAGAAATTCGAACACGAGGTGGGAGCTCTGTAATTCTTCTACATCATCGACCTAAAAATAGATCAGGATATCCCTCCAACAGCCAATGGCAACGCAAATCACAAGGAACTCCCTGTGCGACTCCCGGAAATGCGGTCACATGCAATTATGCAGAACCTAACTAAGGCGCTGGCCTACTTGTCCACATCCCTATAATTATTCCATAGACACTCCTGCACAGTCCGGCCAGTGTGCGTATCCCTAGCTGTGACAGGCTGCAGTTCACCTGTGTTCCGGAGTCATTAAATGCAGCAGTTCTGTGTGTTCACCAAGCTCTCTGTGACCACAACAAAAAAAGACAACACAATGAGGTGGCCGCTTTAATTATATACACCCGCAACTGTGTTGATCACGCTCCCCCCCAAAAAACCACAACACAAAACACATCCATAACCAGCTAGAACTGAACCACGGGTTCCTGGACAGTAGCCTCTGTGCTTCTTCTCACTGGCTTTATTTCTTCTGTGGCTTTACAGTTATTTTGACACCGTGATCCAACTTAACTTTGTTCATCTGTTGATGTCTGCAAAATCGCTGTTTTGTGCACGCTCGTGTTCTGCGTAAATGCTCATCTTGATTGCGAGTCATTGCGTCAGCGTGCATAGAGCAAAGCTCATCTGATCGATTATTACATGATGTTAAATCTATTATAAACATACTTTTACAGCTGCTTATAAAGAATGAATGAACATGCAACTGTTTCACCAAGCTATTACAATATAAAGATTACAAATACTTACCTTTTAGGCTGTTCTAAATATGTTCTCTACTTCAGAGCACAAGACAGAGAGAGGAAGAAAGCTTCAGATGTCCTGTGTAACTCCAGAAGTGATTAGAGGTGTTTTCATCAACATCCAAGCTCTGACAGAAAATGATTCATCTGCTCCAAAATAGTTTATATACAGCATCAGACACACAAAGCAGGTGGAACTGTAGTGCACCAGAGTGTGGTGCCAAAATAGCCTTTCCTGTGCTTGCAGCCACTAGATACTCAGATAATGGGCTGCTAACTGTCTCGTGCTTACCACTAACATGCCTCTAAAATCCTCATTTGTCCTCGTAGTACAGTTGTGCTCAAAGGTTTACATACCCTGGCAGAATATTTTCTTTTTTGGCCATTTTTAAGAGAATATAAATGACAACAAAAACTTTTTTCACTCATGGTTAGTGGTTGGTTGAAGCCATTTATTGTCAAACAACTGTGTTTCCTCTTTTTAAATCAAAATGACAAGAGAACTATCCAAATGACCCTGATCCAAAGTTTACATACCCCTGTTCTTAGTACTGTGTGTTGCTCCCTTTAACATCAGTGACAGTCTTTTGTGGTCGTTGTGGACGAGGCTCTCTGATGGTGAAGCTGCCACTGAATATATCGTGGACTTTATTTACATCAGTTACAAAGAAATACAAATAGTATGACACTATGGTAAATCTGCATGGAGCAGACAGTTCTCAAAAACTGAGTGACTGTGCAAGAAGGAGAAGAGTGAGGAAAGCCACCAAGACACCCAGACAACCCAAGTTATGGGCTTATGTGGCTGTAATTGGAGAATTTGTGCACAATTGCAAGCTTTGCAAGTTGTTCACTGGGGTCATATTAGTGTAGAACAGTTGAGTTATTCTCTCCTAAATGATGTGCATACATGTCTCAGTCAGGTCCTTGACTATATGAACTACTGACTTACATGTAAACATGTAGTAGAAAGTGTTCTGTTGTCTGAAGAGGCAGCCGTCCAAATTCAGAACAGACAGCGGCTCTACCAAACCCTGAACAATCTGCTCATATAAAGGCTGAATAAGTCAATCAAAACAACACATTTCTGAGAAGTTAATATTTACATAGTAAAGTTCTACTGGCACCAGTAAAACCTGCAGCACCAGCTGTGACTCTGTCAGTCGTCCAACCTCTAAGACGCGAGTCTGTGCCGCCGCCCTCCTGCCCTGTCCTGGCTCAGGTGGAGCCAGTTCCGGACTGCTGCCTCAGTGGCATCTTCCGGGGCAGCGTTTTTCAGTTCAGAGGCTACAGAGAAGACACCAAGACAGAGACACTCCATCAAAATCTAATATTTAGCTGGATCTCCTCTAATTAAGGCACAGACATTCATCTGGTTAATTTCTGGATTAGTGAGAGTTTGAGTTCACCTCATTAACACCTCGTGGGACTTAAACAACAGTATGTTGTGGTTGGGGCGTTCCTTTAAACCTGTTTTGTCACTTCTCCCGCATCAGTTTAGTTGAGCGGCAGACGTTGGTGTAAACACCTTGTCACACACCCTCCAAATGTTTTTTTTTTTTACTGAGGCCCACTGACAAAGACAGCTTTGAAATCTGGAATGAAGGTGTATTATTTCATTTAATCAAACCACATCACATTTCTTTTCCACGTCATTATGTTATTTCATTCTGTCCATTTACCAGTCCCCAGTATACAGACCCTCAGGCCACGATATTTTGAACAAACAAAGGGTACCAACATTTGAAAAATAAGGGCGTTCAGGGATGACACAACAGATACATATTTGAACCCCTGCTGTATGCGACTCCAGGGATCCAAAAGTGGGTTTGATCAAATATTGAAGGGTACCACGGCACACACCCTTCAAGTGACCCCCCCCCCCCCCCCCCACAACGATCATAGAATGAACCAGACTGTAAACAAACTGTGTACATGCACAAAGTGATCATCATCCAACTGCCAATTGCAAACACAACTTAAATACAACAAAGTACAAAAATCACCACGCTGGAAAAAAATGAACGCCTTGGGGTTCCCCCGGAGGAGCTGGGGGAGGTGTGTGTGGATCGGGAGGTCTGGGCGGCTTTGCTTGAGCTGCTGCCCCCGCGACCCGACTCCGGATAAAGCGGAAGAAAATGGATGGATGGATGGAAAAAAAATGACCTCAGTCCAAAGGTCCCGCCAGGAACCCCCAAATTTCTGATTTCATTTCATACATACTGACTTATACTCATATAAGTAATGAATTTAATAAACGATCATTTAGCTTAAACTGAACAATCTTTGTGGTCTTGATCCCTTTGAGCCAATTGGTCTCGACACTTTAAATTACTACTCAACCCCCTCTTTCCTCTTCTATCAACCAACTGTGGTGGAGGAGGAAAGAGGCATCAAAATGACTTTGGAACATCACTTTCACTCTCCTGTCTGGAGTCAACTTACAAAGTCCCATTCAGATCTTATTGTCCCATTGGACAGCACGGTCATGTTGCACCGCACGTGGTTTAATCCTGCTGACCTGCAGCCCTCTCAGGTCAGAAAGCTCCAGATCCTCGAGAGACGCAGTGGGGAGGGCGGGGTTGAGCTCCTCATCATCGGGATGTTGGCTGCGGGGAGTGGTGGACTTCTACAGCACCGTCATTATGTGGTCCACCTTAAGCTGAAGTTCTCCAAGTTGCTCTAAAATGAGCCTTTCAGCAGCTGTAAAAAATACAGAGAGAAAATAAATAAGTATATAACTTATAATGCAGTAATTGACTGACCTGCTGCCAAATGTACCTGTGTAGTTATCAGGGGCAGCTCGGGCTGGCTGAGAAGGTCTGAGACCTACAACTGGCAAAATAGTTGATCAAAATAAGAAAATAAATTAGGCTGTTGTGTTCCAGCTTATGTTATTAAATCAAAACATCACAACCATAAGAATAAAACAGATGACAATTACTCGAGACAATCCTGTCTCAGAGGACAACAGACAATTCCTTTGACTTCATGCTTGGTTTGTGCTCTGACTGTCAACTGTCCCAGGTGGACTCCACTTAAGCTAAACATCTCAAGGACAATCAGTGGAAACAGGATGCACCTGAGCATAATTCTGAGCTTCATGACAATGGATGTGAATACTTAAGTACCGTACATGTGATTTCTTGGGTGTGTTTATATATATATATATATATATATATATATATATATATATATATATATATATATATTCTGGATGCTGTGGACAGTCATTGTCTGGCCATGCGTGGCCATAAAATGCCCATTGCCCCTGTAAACAGACAGCAGTACGCTCTTCTTACCTTGTAGATGTTAATTTTTCGAGTACGTTTTGAAGTTGACCACTTTGTTCATTCAGGTATTTCATTTCCACACACACAATAATACATGAACGTAAGCATTATGGCAGCGCATCGTCTTGTTTTCACCCATTTTTGACATTTTCTTGAGTAAATTGTGTAAAAGAATATCAAATCGGTTGATAAGGGCAGTTGCAGTGAATGTCCTTAACTTTTGATTGGAGTGAGCAGGTATAGAAAATGAATGAATGTCCTTTGATTTTGTTATATATTGTGGCAGCATTTAAACTGGCAGCGATTTCTGTCAAATCAGTCATCACGTTTGGCTTCTGTCCTGTTTTTCAGCTGAATGCTAACTTATATGAAACTGATCCGAAGCTGCAGCAGATCCGCAACAACCACGGCTACTCCTACATGGACATCATCACCATTCACAAAGACACTCTCCCCAACTACGAGGAAAAGGTAGCACAGACCGCCTCATTCATTAAACAAAAAAATAAAAAAGGTTTTTAGTGATTAGGTGGTGTGGTTTAACAAATGGAATGACCTTATTCAAAGACCTCTTGAAACATTAGGAACAGCAGCAGAGTGAGTTCAAATGATGTCGGAGTGTGAGGATTTTATGATCTGAGGAAAATGAGTATAATTGGATTCAGTGTCATGACGATCTTTATACGAGTGTCTTCTGCATTTATGAGTAGTGTGAACACAATGGCCCTTTAGGGCAGCGTCCGTGATTATTTCAGAGTAAAGTGTTTGAGAAAGCACAGAGGAGTCCGTCGTGTCTCAGGCCTCTGTGTCCTCTCAGCTCAAGATGTTCTTTGAGGAGCACTTGCACTTGGATGATGAGATCCGCTACGTCCTGGACGGCCAGGGCTACTTCGACGTCAGGGACAAAGACGACCGGTGGATCCGGATCAGCACAAGGAAGGGGGATCTGATCACTCTGCCGGCCGGTATCTACCATCGCTTCACCCTGGACGAGACTGTACGTCTGACACCGTTTCTTACCTGACACAAAATACAGAAAAAATTTTTTTTATATCATTACAGTGTTTAATGAAATGTTCAGATTTGTTGGTCATTAACATGTAGTGAAATAATAATAAAAACGTCTCCTGGTTTGTCTCAAGAAAAGTGGCTGTAAAAGTGATGATTTACTGTAACCCCATCAGAGTTCTAGTAACGTCACACAGAATTCTTATTTATTTATATAAACTGTGCCAAAATATTTTTAACAATACAAAATTGGTTGCTTTTATTTTTCTTTCATTCATTTTCTGCTTGTCTGTGCTTTGGTGGCAGCTAACCAAGCAGCTCATCCCACACTTCCCTATTTTGGAGGTGATCTAGATCCGGATTGTAGCTCAGGATTTGTTAGGAGTGATCCGCATATCCGGATCAATATGCAGGTTCTGCAGCAGAAAGATACGATATCACGTTGTAAAACTAACATCAGGAAAACATTTTGTTTCAGCTTGTGAATTAAATATCAGTTTGGAACATCTTGATCAGTCGGACTGAATCAGTATGCAGTTATTGCATTGTGTTGTGGGATCTGGATCCAGGTAAAGTCTGGGTCACGATGTGAATCACATATGTTATTCTGAGTTGTCATCAACCCTTGGCAGACATCAGAAATCTCTGATTTCTGTTGTTCCTGAAGAGTTTAAATTGAGTACGAGGTGCCAGTTAGAGCTGCAACGATGAATCAACTGCTGAATTAATTAGCAACTATTTTCATAATTGGTTAATCGCTTTGTTTAAAAATAGAAGCCAAATTATTTTGGTTTTGGTTTCTTAAATGGGAATAGTTTTGGAGCTCAGCCATGGGGTGTGCAGTCAGTGCATTTGGCTCGCTGATCCCAGGCCGGGTCGACGAGGAGGGCTGCATCAGGACGGGTATCGAATTTCCGCATTGGAGTGATCAAGGCCCAAGTTAAGAATAGCTGCTGAAGGTTTGTCCCGTTGTTTAAGCTGAAGTTCCCAGTGCTGAATTCAGATGCACACAGTGTTTCTGTAGACAGCTGAGTTCATTCTGCTATTGCGTAACATCATCAACCTACTAACCGGATTTGTTGATCCGTTACTTCAGAGGCTATACTGCCCATTAAGGGTTTTATTTTTATTCTCCCATATACACAAACAAGCTGTCTATGTAAGCGTCACCTGGACTCTGCGGGATTGAACTGCAGCCCCATTTCTGTTAAGTGGACTTGAGTATTTTTAAAAGGTTGTTGTTGTTTGTGTTCATGAGCAACAAACACTAATTTCTCATTTCCTGAAGTGAGCAGTAAAATAAGTAGATAGCATGATTTTATCCTTTCACATTTTTTGTGATCGAAAGACTTTTTTTTTTTCTTTTTCTTTTCAGAACTACATTAAAGCCATGAGGCTATTTGTGGGCGAACCTGTGTGGAAAGCATACAACCGACCGGCTGATGACTTTGACATCCGCCAGAAGTACATAGCTTCTCTGCAGGCGTCCTGAGAGCTGCTGAAGACATCTGAGCTACATCTGGATGTGCCACAGCTGTAAAGTTGATTTTTTTTTTTCTTTTCTTTTAGTTGAAATTTTGTCATTAAAATGGTTAAAATAACAGAAAAATCCCACTTGTGTTGTGCAGATGTAACACGGACCTGCAGTTCCTCCAGGAATTTGATAATGTGTTTGAACATTTGTCTTTGGTTCCATTCATTCATGGACAAACACTCACACCTGCTCACATACACATGGTTCATTTAAATTCACCAGTTCACCTAACCTGCATGTCTTTGGATGTGGGAGGAAACCAGAGCACCTGGCGGGATCTGTCTCCGCCTTCTTTTTAACATGGCATGTTCTATGAGGCAGCCTCACGTACTGGAGCCTCTGCAAATGTTTTTGTCTCCAGACCAAATGAACAGCCAAGAAACATGTTGTATCTTCTAAGTCTTACACACAAAGTATAACACTGTTCCCGAAATTGTAAATTCAATACTTTTCAGAAAAACAACCCTTTTATGTAATAATGTTTATGGCAACTTTCCTGGATTGAACTCGCACACAGTAATTTAGCTTCAGCATCTTCCGGCTTCTCCCCTTTCCATGTAGTGTACAGTCAGCCTTCTGCTTTTCCCTCTGTTAGGCCCCACTCTTCTGTTCCCTCAGCTCTCAGCCTCATCCTCCGTTGCCAACAAACCTGGGAGTAGGCCAGAAAAGCTTTGTTATGCTCTTCGTTGTCCTACAAGGCCACCACTAATTGGAAGAGGGCCACCGCACCACTGTATTCCCCCAGATAAAACGTTTGGCTTGCCACACGCCACCTTGCGCTCAGAGGACAGCCCAGGAAATTGGCTCCCAGGTTCATTGGTCCTTTTCCAGTGTCCAAAATTATTAATTAACCCTGTTTCTGTTTGTCTCCGTCTCCTCAGGTCCATGCACGTTCATCCCACTTTCCATGTCAGTCATCTCAAACCCATCCGTCCTAGTGTTTTGACCAATTTGTAACATCTGACACTGCACAGTGATTGCACACCACACACACACACACACACACACACACAAAGTGTGGAGTTTCACCTAAACTGTTCCTGGATGAATGAAACTCCTCCAGCGGGGCACAGGGCACCCAGGCTGGCATGCACCCAGCTGGGAGTGAGCCCTCTTTGTCCTCGGTGGTCGGTGGGGCTGTGCGAGTGAAAGCTGGAAGTCTGGAGGGGGGCTAGACATGTCTCATTTTAGTGGGATCCCCATGCCCCTCTCTGGACATTCATCCAGGAGCACCTTAGGGGAAAATCCACACTTTGTGTTTGATTCCAGTGTGTTATCGGCTAACCTCAGCCCGCTTCTTTACTGAGGGACTGGAAGTACGTATATAAAACAGTTTAGCCACCGATCTTTTCTCATAATTACGAGATCCTGATCTCGTAATTATGAGATCAGCAGTCAAATTTTTTTTTTTTTATCCAGTCAATGTAATACGCTTCGGTACAAACAAACAAAAGCAGGAAACAAAAACACACATGGGAAATAAGTGACGTAGGAGTGACTAAACTAAATACAAAAGAACGGTGATCAAGAAATAAAAGGACACTAAAAGGTGAGTGCAGCAGGAACCTCAAATAAAGCAATATAAAAGTGATAAGTGCAGCATAAATGAGAATAACTAAGAAAGTACTAACAGGGATCAAACTGAAATAACAATCAGCACAAAATAAAAGACAAACCACAATCCAGAATCACGAGAAATCATAAGTGGATAACAAAACTAATAACTGACTGAAAGATTTAAACCACAGACACAAAATCAGATTAACAGAACAGAGTGCAATCAAAAACTACACATGAGGGGCAGAACATCTAATAGACAGCGGGGAAAGACAGAACCAGAGGTGAAGAGAGGTGGTTTCACCAGCCCACACATGCAGGAGCCTGCACACAGGTACAGAATGTCAGGACGCCAGGACACACCCTCGCTCGCATGACACAGAGCCATTCGCGTCTGTCACACACCCACAGGTGCAGGACGCACGCGTGACACAGAGCCACACACCCACACAAGCAGAAAATAAAGACAGAAGGAAAAAAACACACCCCACAATGATCCCAAACTCAAAAATACAGCCAAACGGGCTGATTAGCAGAACCCCAACACAGGCGATACAAGTCCACCCTTATAAGCAAATATTTTTAAATCAGAAAACTAAATTTAAGTGTTTCTTAGTTCACATCTAATAAATGTTTGGAGTTTAATGATAAATATCTGCCCATATTTCTGTTTATTTAATCTATGTGGATGAAACCTCTTGTTCAAAAATAATAGTGTGTTTATAAAAAGTGAGTAAAGCTCAAAATCCTCAAAATAGTTTTGTTTGTGAAGACTGCACATTGTACTCCAAATCACAACATGAAGAAAGATTTATCAAATTTATTACTTTACAGAAAGTGAAGAAAAAGGAATATTAGGCTCTTTGGAAAAATAGTCTACCTTTTTATTCACAAACTCAAACATTTACTGTATAAACTAAAAAAAATGATTGTAGATTTATCTTTCCTGTGAATCGCTAAACTAATATTTAGTTGTAAACACTGTTTCTGTGAACTGCTTCACATCTATGTTACATGGATTTGACCATCTTCTGATACCTGTTAAGATATTCCACTCCTGGAGGACTGGACCACATTCCACAATTCCTCCATTTCTTGGTTTTCCTCCAGAAACAGCATTTTTTTTTATGTCCCTCCTGTCCTGTGTACCAACAGCATTTCTTGTGTATTCGTCCATGAATTGTTCTGCAACTTATGTTTGTAGCATGGCCCAAGCAGAGGGTCACCCCTTTGAATCTGGTCTGCTTGAGGTTTCTTCCTCAGAGGGAGTTTTTCCTTACCACTGTTGCTCTGGGGGTTGTAAGGATAGGCCTTACCTGTGTGAAGCGCCTTGAGGCAACTCTTGTGATTTGGCGCTATATGAAAATAAATTGAAAACTGAAATATGTCACCCCACAAGTTTTCTATTGGATTAAGGTTCCTGGGATTGGGCTGGCCACTGCATAACATTAAAGGTGTTGGTCTGGAACCAACATGCTGCTCACTTTCTGTTGTATTTGGGGTTGTTTTGTTGAAACACTCATTTCAGGGGAATTTCCTCTTCACCATAAATCAACATGATGTCAAGTATTTTGTTTTCAAACTAATCCATGATCCCTGGTATGCGATAAATAGACCCGACACCATACTATGAGAAACATCCCCATATTATGATGCCTCCTCCATGTGCTTCATTGTTTTCACAGTGGACTGTGGCTTGAATTCAGTTTTTGGAAGTCTGACAAACTGTCTATGGTCCCTAGACCCAAAAAGGGCAATCTTACTTTCATCAGTCCACAAAATGTTGCTCCATTTCTGTTTAGGCCAGTCAGTGTGTTTGTTGGCAAATTGTAACCTCTTCAGCACGTTTTTTTTTTTTTCCAACAATGGGACTTTGTGGGGGCTTTTTATCCACAGCTTGGCTTCACAAAAGTGTCTTCTACTTGGTACAATGCTCAAGGTAACTTTAGACCTCCTTTCATCACCCTGGAGCTGATCATTGAGTCTTTGCCATTCTGGTTTTCTTCAATCCATTCAAGGGTTAGTTTTCTTTCATGTCTTTCTGGTTTTGTTGCCATCTTAAAGCGTTTGAGATCATTTTATTGCTTTTAAAAACAATGAAACAATTGTTCTTATTTATTTTATTGCTTTAAATGTTGTTTTTTGTTCAGCACTTTGTTTTCAGATACAGTTGTTTAAGTGCTATATAAATAAAGTTGAGAATTGAATCTGAGCAGCCTGTCATTTACTGCACTTCCTTGGGGTGTATGTGACCGGGCCATTTCCACATCATTTGCCTTTGATAATGACTTTTTTCCACACAGCAGTGAAGTTGGGACATTGTGTAAAATGCAAATAAAAACAGAATACAATAATCTGCAAATCCTCTACAACCTATATTCAGTTGAACACACCACAAACATGAGATATTTAATGTTCAAACTGATAAACTTAATTGCTTTTGTGCAAATATTTGCTCATTTTGAAATGGATGCCTGCAACACGTTTCAAAAAAGCTGGGACAGTGGTATGTTTCCCACTGTGTTGCATCACCTTTCCTTCCAACAACACTCAATAAGGGTTTGGGAACAAAGGACCCTACTGTAATTTTCATGATTGGGTATAAAAGGCGCATCCCCAAAAGTCTCAGCTGTTCACAAGCAAAGATGAGGTGAGGATCACCACTTTGTGACCAACTGCGTGAAAAAATAGTCCAACAGTTTAAGAACAATGTTTCTTAACATTCAATTGCAAGGAATTTTGGGATTCCATCATCTACAGTCCATAATCAGAAGATTCAGGGAATCTGGAGAACTTTCTACACGTAAGCGGCAAGGCCGAAAACCAACATTGAATGCCCGTGACCTTTGATCCCTCAGGCGGCACTGCATTAAAAACCAACATCATTGTGTAAAGGATCTTACCGCGTGGACTCAGGAACACTTCAGGAAACCATTTTCAGTTAACACAGTTTGTCGCTACATCTACAAGTGCAAGTTAAAACACTACCATGCAAAGTGAAATCCATACATCAACAACATCCAGAAACACCACCACCTTCTCTGGGCCCGAGCTCATTTGAAATGGACAGACGCAAAGTGGAAAAGTGTGCTGTGGTCTCATGAGTCCACATTTCAAATTGTTTTTGGAAATCATGGACAGCATGTCCTCTGGACAAAAGAGGAAAAAGACCATCCAGATTGTTACGAGCGCAAAGTTCAAAAGCCACCATCTGTGATGGTATGGGGGTGTGTTAGTGCCCACGGCATGGGCAACTTACACATCTGTGATGGCATCAATAACTCTGAAAGGTACATCCAGGTTTTGGAGCAACACATGCTGCCATCCAAGCAACGTCTTTTTCAGGGACATCCCTCCTTATTTCAGCAAGACAATGCCAAGCCACATTCTGCACGTGTTCCAACAGCGTGGCTTCGTAGTAAAAGAGTGCGGGTACTAGACTGGCCTGCCTGCAGTCCAGACCTGTCACCCATTGAAAATGTGTGGCAGATTATGAAGCGCAAAATACGACAACGGAGACCCCGGACTGTTGAACAACTGAAGTTGTACATCAAGCAAGAATGGGAAAGAATTCCATCTACAAAGCTTCAACAATTAGTGTCCTCAGTTCCCAAACACTTATTGAGTGTTGTTAGAAGGTGATGTAACACAGTGGTAAACATACCACTGTCCCAGCTTTTTTGAAACGTGTTGCAGACATCCATTTCAAAATGAGCAAATATTTGCACAAAAACAAAAAAGTTTATCAGTTTGAACATTAAATATCTTGTCTTTGTGGTGTATTCAACTGAATATAGGTTGAAGAGGATTTGCAAATCATTGTGTTTTTATTTACATTTTACACATCTGAACTTCATTGGAATTGGGGTTGTACGTGACTGGCTAGCTTGGGAGTCTGTACATCACGTGTGCCCGTCACTGTCTCGTTTGAGGGATGGGTACGTCCCTGACAGCACACCTCATGTCAAATGTCTGCAATGTGAAGAGTGCAGCTCTGAGAGCGATGAGAAAATTCCCAACGCTCCACTTGCCCCATTTGACGAATTGAGGGCAAAGTTCAGTAGTTCCATGGCACCATTCACCTGCCAACGTGGAGCAGGTGACCCTCACCGTAGAGCCCTGCTACTAGACCGTGTAACAAATCAGAAATCCATTTCAAAACAGGAAAACGTTCACCCATTCGGTAGACATAAATGAGCTCTTACAAATATGGGAATGAGGCAAATGCGAAGCTCAGTTAAGGTTATGAAATGGCACGGTCCACTTTAGGGGAGTCTGAAATTGTATTACACAAGTTCTTTCAGACAAGAGTGAAGGAAATACAGAAATACAATATTTACACATGCAAGTAAGAAGACTATACACGTTTGGAGCCCTTGGCATCAGTATTTGGACACGTTACAGCAGCAGCAGGTGTTAAGATCATCGCCACTAAACTGCTGAAGGGTTTTCAACTGGAAATAAAACAACTATTTTAAGTCTGTTGAATGTCATCGAGGTCTTTTCACCACATCACACATGGATTTAAATTAGCTTTTATTCAGGATAAAACAATTTTAATGTACATAAATATGATCAACATATGCAACCGTGAAACAAACAATCCCTCTGAATATCACAAACATTTATCTGTACTGATTTGTACACTTTTGGTTATTTATTTAATATATATTTTGTGGTTTTGTTGAATATGGTCTGGAGGGCGTATTTATTCATTTTGTCCTTTGCATGTGTCAAACTGCTGACAGGATGAGCAGCAGAGATAAAGACCAGCAGCTCCCTTATAGCTGAGCAGCGTGCACGTGTCAGCGCCTCATGTAAGGTAAAACTTTAAGTGACAGGAGTTTGATGTGCAAAAACAGACGTCACACACGGGACTTCATTCTAAATATTCTCCTCAGATGTGAACTGACTCTGTTGTTTCCTTTAATCCACTTTTTTATTTATTTATGTGATATCACTCTGGCGCCCCCTGCTGTATGAATGGATTCCCTGCAGGCTGATCCAGGATCCACTTTTTGGACTGAGAATAACTCCGCCCACTGGTGCGTCACACTAGTTTGAGACACTGCATGTTGAAGCTGTCCCCTTCCCTGCAGGACACGGCCTCCAGCAGTGCCTGCTTCTTCTGGGTGCTGCGGGACGACTCCAGCTCGTACATGGTGGTCAGGTTGAACAGGACGCTCTCATGGAGGTAGAGCGCTGGGTCCTGCTGCACCAGACCCTCCAGCTGGCCCAGGGACTCCTTTAGTCGACCCAGGTAGAGCAGGCAGACAGCTGCGTTATTGTTGGCCTGGCGAGCAAGGACACAAGTACACACGTAAGAAAGCAGTTTGTTCTTAGTTCATTCTGACAAAACCAACACTACACATCTTCAGCATTTGCTGTTGAAGTTTACACATCAACTTTGATCATTATGTCCCAAAGGTTAACAAACTGGAGACTGCAGTGATCTTTACAGAGGAATGCAAGATGCCTCTACTGCCCCCCGGTGGCTAGTTGGTGTACAGGAGCTCCAGTACAGCAAAAAAACAGCTTTTCTATGTTTGAATATTTGTCTCACACATAAATACAAATGTAACAAACAGCAACGACAACTAAACATTTTATAAAATTATGTATATTTTAAGAGGGCAACAAACACCTACATCAACTGATACCACCACAGAACCACCTTGGGTTCTCGATAGCAACCACCCAGGCAGACAACAACCATGTGAAAAAGTAAAGGATGAATTTAGTACTGAAAAGCCTTCAGTTAATTCAAAATGCTGCAGCTAGAGTACTGACAGGGACTAGAAGGAGAGAGCATATTTCACCCATATTGGCCTCTCTTCATTGGCTTCCTGTTAATTCTAGAATAGAATTTAAAATTCTTCTTCTTACTTATAAGGTTTTGAATAATCAGGTCCCATCTTATCTTAGGGACCTCGTAGAACCATATCACCCCAATAGAGCGCTTCGCTCTCAGACTGCAGGCTTACTTGTAGTTCCTAGGGTTTGTAAGAGTAGAATGGGAGGCAGAGCATTCAGCTTTCAGGCTCCTCTCCTGTGGAACCAGCTCCCAATTCAGATCAGGGAGACAGACACCCTCTCTACTTTTAAGATTAGGCTTAAAACTTTCCTTTTTGCTAAAGCTTATAGTTAGGGCTGGATCAGGTGACCCTGAACCATCCCTTAGTTATGCTGCTATAGACTTAGACTGCTGGGGGGTTCCCATGATGCACTGAGTGTTTCTTTCTCTTTTTGCTCTGTATGCACCACTCTGCATTTAATCATTAGTGATTGATCTCTGCTCACCTCCACAGCATGTCTTTTTCCTGGTTCTCTCCCTCAGCCCCAACCAGTCCCAGCAGAAGACTGCCCCTCCCTGAGCCTGGTTCTGCTGGAGGTTTCTTCCTGTTAAAAGGGAGTTTTTCCTTCCCACTGTCGCCAAGTGCTTGCTCACAGGGGGTCGTTTTGACCGTTGGGGTTTTTCCGTAATTATTGTATGGCCTTGCCTTACAATATAAAGCGCCTTGGGGCAACTGTTTGTTGTGATCTGGCGCTATATAAATAAAATTGATTTGATTTGTACAGACATTCACTTATCGTGGCAGTGACATTCATGTATCTGTGTCCTCGGCCTTTTAAACAGAGACAAGTGGAAGAACTTACGGAGTCATGAGGGTTAGGGTTAGGGTTACCAGTAAATGCTCCCTCATGTGACCTTTGGAAATCCAGATGTTTTATGCTGTAGTCTATAAACTATCCAGGTTCTAACTGTCTTCACCATATGAACCATTCTATACTTTGGATTTGTCATATTTTGTTTTGCAGGTGGGCGGGGCAGCACTTACCACTGGATTTTTCGGGTCGGTTTTTAAGACTTCAAGGAACGACGTGTGCGCATCAGCATAGTTGTTCTGACTGAGGTAGACAAAGGCCCTGAAACACACACAAACAATGAAATAACTTCGATGTCCAGTGTATTTTCCTTCTAATATTATACATCTTGTGTTTGCTCTTTATCCACAAAATGATGATGATACCCCCCCTCCCAAAAATATTTAAAATCTTAGCTGGGTTTTATGAGAAAGTATGAGGAGACACACCACCTTTTAGTCTAGGACCTAGCTTAGACATGTATGCATGTCATTTAGGAGACGATAACTCAAGTGTTCTAGATTAATATGACCCCAATGAACAACTTCTTAAATCTCTATCCGGGACAAACAGCCCAAAAATGACCACACCCTTTTTCGTCCCAAAAAAAGAAAAGTCATAGAAAAGTGTAAAAATTTGTCATTCTGATAATTTAAGAGAAAACCTGTTACAAAACATGAGGTCAAATGACCTACATACACTCCAGAAACGCCACATATTTAGTCACTTAAACTTTCTGGGCTATTGGCTGTTGGCAAATTTACCTGAAAACATTTAAGATCTCTAGATACTGCTATCTGCTAGAGAAACACTTTTCACTTTGAATATATTCCATTGATAACAGTATGACTGGAAATCAAATTTCACTATATTTACCAAATAATTGTTTTCTTTCGATGTATGGTAATAAGTTGACCCACTTATTTTAGCCATTTTCTCTTAAAATTTCAAAGCAGAATGTTTACACTCTTCTATGACCCTCCCAAACATGTACTGGTCATTTTCAATATTGTGAGTACCCTGGAAAATCTATAGCTGCTGCAGTTTAGAAAATTCAGCTGTATTTGAAATAACACTCAGGACGAAAAAGGGCGTGGTCATTTTCAGACTGTTTGTCCTGGATAGAGATTTTGGCAACATATCCCAAGTTGTTCATATTAGTCTAGAAGCGTTATCCTCTCCTAAATGATGTGCACACATGTCTCAGCCAGGTCCTTGACTATTTCTGAGACTGACAAAGTCAAATAGTTGCATGTTCAGCCTCTCCAATCACATCAACTGAAGCATGTAACAAGCTTGTAACTCTGGTCTTGGTGACTTACCTCATGAGCTTCTTTTGGGGAACCTGCCATGGACCTGCTGTTTAACATATTGTGCCGCACACTTTACACTTCCACAATCATCGATTTTCTGAACTTCAAAGCTCAATCAGTGATCTGAAAATGTTCGTGTGTCCATCCTCTGAGTGGTCTACAAACAACAGCCTGGAAAAGTGATCACTGAAGCCAATTCATTATTTTTGTTTTATATTTCTATTTAATTTGGAATGTGTTGTCAAGGTTTGTTTGAGGTTCAGCATGAAAGAGTACATAAATTGTGTTGTTTTTTTCTAGTTTGGGAGGTGCTGTGCCTTATGTGACTTTAAGAAAATCACACATTTATTAATAATAATAATAATAATAATAATAATGACTAAATCTGTCTATGGTTGACGCAGAGACTCTGATCCATGCATGAGTCTCTTTACCTTACTCATGCAAAGCACCGAGATGCAGCATTGTTGTGATTTGGCGCTATACAAACAAAATTAATTGACTTTCACAGGAGTCAAAGCGCTAAACAAAATAATAAAATAATAAATGCAAATAATAAATGTACAATAAAACAATGCACAAAAATCCCAAATTAAACAGCTGATAATACAGAAAAAGTGCAACTTGTACTCTGGAAAATATGGTACATTGAAAAAAGTACATTTAATACAGCAAAAGACTGAAATATACAGCAAAAGAGTGAAACAGCCCTTAGGAGTGGATACGCTTTATATGTACTGTAATGTGAAACCAGTGGTTATATTCACTGTAAATTGATCTCTGGATTTTTTTTTAATTCATGAATGTGTGCCAAAAAATAATAAAATAAAAATAAATAAATAAAAAAATCTGAAAGAACAGGGCAATGTCTCCAAACAGCTTTTCATTTCAATAGCAGTAAAAAACAAAAAAACAAAACCAAGGCCAAAACAGAAACTATTCCGTTCACAATACTCAAAGACATATTAGGCAAATACGCCATATTTAAATGCAAGGAACCTGCCATAGGTTACCTGATTCTGCTGTAAAATGGCAAATTATTTAAGAGTTGTCACAATTGCTGTCATTTCTTTATTTTTGCACAACATGACTGGAGGCTTCAGCCATGGATATATAGACCTGGAATGGACGTGCGCGCCTCAATCTAATAGCATCGCTCAGGACAGGAAGGTGCCATTACTAAGGGTGGAAATGTGCTCATGATCATCAATAATAAACTGACCGCTTTTTTTGCACTAGCGTCACTATTTCTTAATGGATTTTAATAAATGTAGGTTTGTTTTAAAGCCATTTGAAAGCTCTTTTCAATGAACCTATGCATGTGTGGGTTAAAAAAAAACCTTTTATGTAAAATGCAGAAATTTGGGGAAATTATGACAAACTGTGCTGCTTTTCTCGCTCTATTGTTGCTATTTGTTAACAGATTTTAATAAAAGTAGGATTGTTTTAAAGCCCTTTAATTGCTCTTTCTAATGAACCCATACATGTATGGGTAGAAAAAAAAATGTTTTATGTAAAGTGTGGAAATTTGGGGAAAATATTCCATTCTGTTCATTTACTGTGATGTTTTTTCCCTGTCATCATAATTCTCGATGGATTTTTATAAATGAGGCCTTGTAAGTTGTATTCAAGCAGATTAAAAGCTCTAATGAATCCATACATGCCTGGATAAAAAAATCCTTATGTATTAAAATATAAATCTGAAGTATGCCTTGCCATTGTGCTCATTTACCTTGCTGCTTTTTCCACTATAACATTATTGCTCGTCTTTTAATGAAAACAACATATATTTGATTTTTACTACTATTTTATTACAAGTCGATATAAAGCCATTCAGAATTTGACTTTTGACCCTCAGTCAGGGTAAAAAGTACCTCCTCCATCCCCTCCAACCACACTGTTAAAATTTAAATGCCACCTGTGACCACCATGTACATATATTAAACAACACTGCAAGTATATATATATGTACATATATATATGTACATATATATATGTACATATATATATATATATATATATATATATATATATATGTACATAAACATATTTAAACATTTTTGTTTCCGTACTTGTATGCATGTGAACGCAGCTTAATGAAAATAACTTATGGCGTTGAGTCTCAGTATATCGATATTAAATTGCAACATTATGACTTTAAAATAGACATTTATTTTACATAATTACATTAAGGCTCTTGTACAGTTCATTTTAGTATTGAAGAATTTGTTTTTGTAGTTGTGCAGTTGATGGTGAAGCACTGGCTGCCTTTTTTCCCTTCATTTCGCATCTGTTTAACTGGTGCCTTAACTGGCTCAAGGCGCTCTCTCCACCCTTAGTAATGGCCGCCATGTGGCATGCCGCTAGTCACGTGACGTCCATTCCAGGTCTCTATTTCATAGCTTCAGCTCTGGATTTGCGCGTTTGGGTTTCACGTACAACAGCAAAGGCTGTATTCAAATCAAACTCATTTGTGTACAGAGTCTGAGTCAACACAATGTAAAAAAAAACACACGCTGACGACAAAAACCGTCCATGTCTTGGTCCTCTGTTTTCCAAGTTAGACTTACAGTGTAACCGTCTATGTTTACATGTATGAATATAACAATTATACATCTATTAGTCTGGGGATTGCAAAATAAAAACTCACGTGTTGAACAGATGCTTTTATCAAAAATGACACTCATATCAGTGAGGTGTTTTAAAGATCTGCTCCACAATAAATCTATGCACAAATAGAAAGAACAGGTTTGGATCCATCAGCCCTTTGGTTCACATTCTAACAGCTTTTCTCAGCTCACACCAAAGTTCACTGTTCACCACTTCAAACCTGGGACGTCCATAAGGTAGTAATGAGTATTAACAAGTACTCATATAGTAATGTTTATATTTAAACTTTGATTTTGGTTTGCCTTATAAATTATTGTATTTTTAGCTCTTTTTTTTGTCTCTAAGAATTCTCTCTCTCTCTCTCTCTCTCTCTCTCTCGTAAACTGCCCTGTACTCCCATCAGAGGGCCCAGGGCTCTCCACGCAACGAGGGGGTGGGCTGATACACGAGCCCATTTCAAGAAAATGTAGTGCAGATAACTCACCTGATTGTGTCCATTTTTGTCCTTTTCTCATTGATTAAATGTATCTATTCCATGTGCTTTAATTTAATTTTAGGTGGGTGTTTAACCAACTTTCTTAAAAAAAAAGGGGTGGACTGATGCTTGGTCCTGGTCCCTCTGACAGGCAAACGGGGGACATAAATAAAATTGCTGGTTTACTCATCCAAGATCGTCTTATTAAATCATGACAAGCAAAAACCATGACAAGTGTCTTTAAAAAAACATTAATGCTTGATTGTAGATAACCAACATATCTTCCCTCCAACATTATGGGGAATGTAAAGCCCCGGTCACACAACGATAGCTGAACGAAGGAAAAAAAGTCACAAAGTCACAAATCGTCGAGAAAAGGAACTATCCTGCACTTTTTAGTTCCCATTTCATTATAACCAAAACTGAAAAATCATTAAAATAAAGAGGTGTTTCGCTACAGTTCATTCCAAATCCCTGCCTTTGTGAACTCAGCATCACCCACTCAGTGTGAGCGCGAAAGCTTCTGTCACCTAAACTGTACCTCATGCTCTACATCTCCTCAGGCCAGATACAGAGGTGTGACCTCCTGCGCTAAAACACTCACCAGGAGGAAGCACAAACCTGCAAAAAGCCCCAGAGGGAGCGCTGAGAAGACAGAGCGAAAACGATTCCAAGGAGCACAAGTGCACATAGTGACACAGAGGCGCTAAATGCACACGTGTACCTGTTCATCAGCACGCATGTGATGTGACTGGGCTGGCTTCCGTTCATCTGGCAGGTTTTCTCCACATCCTGGAAGTACCTCTCTGCTGTTTTAACATCTCCAATCTGGCCAAAAATAAAGTGAGAGTGCACGTTAACCACAGAGCCTGTGTTAGCCTGTGTGATTCAAAAGTGTTTGTTTAGTTTAACAGCAAGAAGCTTAATAAACCTGAGTCCCCAAATTTGGGGACTTGCCCTGTTTTGGAACATTTGAATCAATCAATCAATCAACTTTTTTCTTGTATAGCGCCAAATCACAACAAACAGTTGCCCCAAGGCGCTCCACATTGCAAGGCAAGGCCATACAATAATTATGAAACACAGTCTACGTCTAAAGCAACATAACCAAGGGATGGTCCAGGGTCACCCGATCCAGCCCTAACTATAAGCCTTAGCGAAAAGGAAAGTTTTAAGCCTAATCTTAAAAGTAGAGAGGGTATCTGTCTCCCTGATCTGAATTGGGAGCTGGTTCCACAGGAGAGGAGCCTGAAAGCTGAAGGCTCTGCCTCCCATTCTACTCTTACAAACCCTAGGAACTACAAGTAAGCCCGCAGTCTGAGAGCGAAGCGCTCTAATGGGGTAATATGGTACTATGAGGTCCCTAAGATAAGATGGGACCTGATTATTCAAAACCTTATAAGTAAGAAGAAGAATTTTAAATTCTATTCTAGCATTAACAGGAAGCCAATGAAGGGAGGCCAACACGGGTGAGATATGCTCTCTCCTGCTAGTCCCCGTCAGTACTCTAGCTGCAGCATTCTGAACCAACTGAAGGCTTTTTAGGGAACTTTTAGGACAACCTGATAATAATGAATTACAATAGTCCAGCCTAGAGGAAACAAATGCATGAATTAGTTTTTCAGCATCACTCTGAGACAAGACCTTTCTGATTTTAGAGATATTGCGTAAATGCAAAAAGGCAGTCCTACATATTTGTTTAATATGCGCTTTGAATGACATATCCTGATCAAAAATAACTCCAAGATTTCTCACAGTATTACCAGAGATCAGGGAAATGCCATCCAGAGTAACGATCTGGTTAGACACCATGCTTCTAAGATTTGTGGGGCCAAGTACAATAACTTCAGTTTTATCTGAGTTTAAAAGCAGGAAATTAGAGGTCATCCATGTCTTTATGTCTGTAAGACAATCCTGCAGTTTAGCTAATTGGTGCGTATCCTCTGGCTTCATGGATAGATAAAGCTGGGTATCATCTGCGTAACAATGAAAATTTAAGCAATACCGTCTAATAATACTGCCCAAGGGAAGCATGTATAAAGTGAATAAAATTGGTCCTAGCACAGAACCTTGTGGAACTCCATAATTAACTTTAGTCTGTGAAGAAGATTCCCCATTTACATGAACAAACTGTAATCTATTAGACAAATATGATTCAAACCACCGCAGCGCAATGCCTTTAATACCTATGACATGCTCTAATCTCTGTAATAAAATTTTATGGTCAACAGTATCAAAAGCAGCACTGAGGTCCAACAGAACAAGCACAGAGATAAGTCCACTGTCCGAAGCCATAAGAAGATCATTTGTAACCTTCACTAATGCTGTTTCTGTACTATGATGAATTCTAAAACCTGACTGAAACTCTTCAAATAGACCATTCCTCTGCAGGTGATCAGTTAGCTGTTTTACAACTACCCTCACAAGAATCTTTGAGAGAAAAGGAAGGTTGGAGATTGGCCTATAATTAGCTAAGATAGCTGGGTCAAGTGATGGCTTTTTAAGTAATGGTTTAATTACTGCCACCTTAAATGATCATAACTAAGTAACGCTGACACCAACATACACTTATTATACATCAAAATGTCAAGCAAAGTCTCCTCTACAAAAGTATCCACTTCTATCACATAACTACCACACCTCAAATGCCAAGCAAATAAAGACATAAATCAGAATTCATTTTTTGGGCAAAAAACCTAATTTACTCCTACCAAGTATTATTTACCTTCAATTCTTTTGCATCCGCAACATCCCCTAGGATCTTTCTTTTAGCTGATCCAAAGTTTTGCATTTTTGACCTTGTTCAAGCTGAGAAATAAATCATAATGTATGGGTATGTGATTTTGGTGAAATAGGCCCTAGGGCTTAAGAGGTTAAAAAAAAACCCAGGCGACACGAACCAGCAGACACGAACAACAAACTCACAAATATTCACTCTCACATTCAAACCTATGGTCAATTTTCCAGTTACCCATTTTGCATTGTCGTGCATCAGTGATGATAAGTTCTTTCGACTTCTGCCTTTTCGCTCAGGGTCGATCAGCTTGTTGATTTGGCATAAATTTTATGTTGGACGCCCTTCCTGAAGCAACTCCACATTCCATGTAAAATGGGCAGGAGAGGTTTTGAACCGGCAGCCTTCTGTTACTAACAACGTCAGAGATCTTGTGTACACTGTACCGGATCATAGTGGTGAAGAAAGATCTGAGCCAGAAGGCGAGATTCTCGATTTACAAACCTATGCTCATTTATGGTCATGAGCTTTGAGTAATGACCGAGACAACAAGGTTGTGGATACAAGCGACTGAAATGAGGTTCCTCTGGAACAGGGTGAGGAAAATACCCAGGAAGGATTTGGAGTAGAGCTGCTGCGTCTCCAAATCACACAGAGCCAGCTGAGGTGGTTTGGGCATGTTGAGAGGAGGTTCTCCAGGCACACCCAGCTGGGAGGAGACACTGCTCCATCAGCCAGACCATGACTAACAAAACAACCAACGGTTACAGGACTGTAGTCCTCGGCCCTCCCAAAGGATGCTTTGAGACACAGACATGTCAGGGATGTCTTGTTCCTATCCTGTTCAATGCTTACACGGACTAGGTGCTGGGTAGGGTTGTGGAAACCAGCGGCTTAGGTGCCTTTGCTAGAGAGGAAAGGTTTACTGAACTTGACTTTATGGACACATGAATTGTGTCACTGTCAAATTATTCAAACACCTGGCTGTATAGGGGAGTTTGGGGGGGGAGCATTGCAGGTGGGGGCGCCTTTTGGGATAAACTCCTGTGGACTGATCAGTCAAAAGTAGAACCTTCAGGAAGATGTGGGCCATGTTACACCTAATGGAAAACTATTTTCAGAATTGACAAAACTACTGAGTCTACTCACAACAAGAAAGTTGATCAGTCCATATTCTGAAGCTCAAACACAACTGGATTATGCAGCAAGTCACAAACCAAAACACAACAATAAAACCAGATCTCAAAGACTCAACAGAAACCACTCAGGTTTTGGACAGGCATGATTTGTAGACCTTTCATAAAGCAGCCTAACTGTGTTTAGTTGAATAAACTCACCTAGTCGACTCATTTTTTTGACGTTAGTCGTTGCACAAAGCACTTAGTCGGCTCAAGTTTCACGTTACCAGACTAAAGTATTTAGACTGGTACTGAGGAGGCTAATCTTATTTTAGTTGCCAAAATGTCAGTCTCTTACCTGAAAAATGGCAGCTATCATGTACCAACACTTGATGGAACCCTCAAGAGCAGCCCTACGTTGCTCATATTCCTCCAAAAGAAGAGCTTCCTCCACTTTTGGCCGTGGTTGTAGCAGACAATTGTCATGATGATGTTTGTGACAGTTCTCACATTAGCCACCAGGTGTCGCTGTTACACTGAGCAGCTTTGTGTGCACACAAAGGCTTGATGGAAGTATAGAAGAAGAACCTGAAGAGTGAAACTGCTAGGCTAAGTGCTAAGCACGTCATTCTGCAGTACATGTCCATAAATGTTAATAAAGCCAGTTAACGAAAGGCTGAATAGTTCATGACAAAGACCAACCTGGAAGTAAATAAAACTGTGGTGCATTAGAGTCATCTCTTGGCAACAGCACGCACGAGGCTGTTATACCTGTGAAAACTGTCAACTAACGTAGTCGACTAAGTAAGTTTAGTAGACTGAAAGATTAGACTGCTTTATGAAAGCGGGCCCTGATCTTTAAAGTGAAACTTGGAATTCTGATATTGGAGAATAACATACTGTATAATAATGTACATTCTAACATAATATGTCAGAATGTATATTTTGTCCTTTCTGAATATCCAACTGACATGGTTTTTGGTGATTTTCATATATTTCATATAGTGGTCTAAGTCTCAAGTAACACACCGTGTGAGCATAGAGCAGCTGCATTTCTTCCACTCAGACTGATTTTACTGTAACTGCATCAAAATTAACACAGTTATCACATTAAAAACAAGTAACCATGACATGAACTCATACTTATGTAAACTCTGCAATTAACCAGTGAGTCACACCTGTTCTTAACTGTTGTGTGTGTGTGTGTGTGGGGGGGGGGGGGGGGGGGGGGGAGAGCAGTCCAAATGGATCACAGGTCAGCTGTGATCTGGTTGTCATGGACAGTTGACTCCCATCACGGTTGGACTTGGGAGGTTGGACAAAGGCAGAGAGGTAAAGAAGTGCACAGTTAAGGTTTGGAACTCTCCTCCAGTCTGTGAGACATTCACATTTTCCAGACTATTCGATTGTGCAGACTGATGATGGCAATATCTGCTCTACTGGTTTAGTACGGTATAATCAAAATCCACACCAGAGGGCAAATTCAGACTGGTGGACTTTATATATAGCCCACCTCTAGGTTCCATTTAGGAACCACTAAAAGGACATCACCTATGGCTAATAATTCTGTAAAGAAACGTGGGCTGAATTCCATCCACAGTGACATCAGCTGAGGTACTTAAACAATTTGGTTCCCACTCAGACCCTACCAAAACAAACTCCTAAATGACCTTTTGACACGGCTGAAACGTAAACCAGGAAGCGCCAAAAACCTTTTCATAGTATTTCATACTGCTGGTTAAAGTGAGTATGTGTGTACCTGCAGAAAGATGCGTCCAATGCCGCTGAGCAGCTGCACGCTCTGCTGGGGTTCATACTGGATGATGGAGTGATAGGTTTCCATAGCCAGAACATAGTCCTGAGGGAGGGAGAGAGGGTGAGGGAGGGCAAGAGAGGTGAAGGCAGAAGTGGGAGAAGTAGAAGGCGAGTTGTTAAAGAGGCAAACAGTACGAGCCGGAGAAGTAAAGAAGTGCACAGTTAAGGTTTGGTAAGAGAGGGCATTAATCAAACACATGGAGTAGTAGCAGGGCCACGTGACCTGCTTCCACCTCCACACGGCTCACACGGCGACTGGACTGCCGAGCAGGACCAAGGAGAGGGAGAGGTCAGCAGTGACGGAGTGTGTGCTGGCAGAAATGTGTGTGGAAACTCACTGCCAGTCTCACCACTAGATGGCACTGTGGTTCTCTCTACATTATGGCCAAAACCCACACCCGCACGCTCCCTCCTCCTCCTCTTGCTCTCTGACCAACAATCCAATTAGTGGTCAGTCTGTGGGGATTTCACTGTGAATCCTCCACCAGGCTGGCATAAGAGATCTCACACTCCCAAGAAAACACTCAGGGAGGCAGGCAGGCAGGCAGAGACACACACACACACACACACACACACACACACACACACACACACACACACACACACACACACACACACACACACACACACACACACACACACACACACACACACACACACACACACACACACACACCAAGAAGCACCAACAGAACATCACGTACGGGGACACGTTCACTCCAATGCTCAGGGGCACACACACGTACCCACCTTCATCAGCAGCAGACAGTTGGCCATGGAGTACATCACCCGGCTGAAGCGAGACCTCCACAGCTTCAAAGAGGCTAAAGACAAAGAGGATGTATCCTGAATGAACAATTCCATCGATGCTATCGCTCTCCTCTACAGCAACAAACACACTCTATCGTCATCTTCCTCTTTCAAGCCGTTGCTGGGACACAGGTGTGGCAGAGCTGGCGCGTGTTTTGCTCACCACCTGGCAGTGGTGGGATTGTACTTTGATTTGGCTGCGTGCTGCCATGGTGCATTTCAGGTGGGAGGCCTGGCACACCCCAAAACAAAGAAACTGAAGCAGACCAAAGGAGGCAAACCGAATAAAGAAAGAGTGGGTGGTGGGGGCAGAAACAAAGACGAAAGCCTCGCTATGAAATGCATCCTCCCTGAGGGGTGTGGGGATTGTGGCTACGCCCCCAAGCTAATCATATGAAGAGATAAAAACAACTTTAAACATACTGGAAATGCAGTAAAATAATAAAGCAAACCACTGCGCCAACCAACCCGTGCTTAGCCTCAGGTGCAGTTCTCGCGGTTGTGGAGCTTATTCCTGTCCCGCTGAAGGCGTGTAGGCCTGTGATTATCCTCATCTCTGTGAACTATGTGTATATGTATGTTAGCAGATACCCGAAGAACGCCTAATCCAATCCTGATTAAATTTGAGAAGAAATTTAATCCTGATTAGGATCGGTCAACAATCGACTGTGGTCAAGGCCAAATTTCTGTCCCCAAGCTAATACAGCTCCATTCAAAATAACAGCAATGTGTTTAAAAAGTGAGTAAAACTCAAAAACCTTATAACAGCTTTTATATCTATACACGCAAAGAGAAATGGGAGCATAGTACATTCTATTCCAAATCAAAATGTGAAGAAACATTTATCAAATTTGTTATTACTTTACAGAAAGTGAAGAAATATTAGGCTGTTCAAAAAAATAGCAGTGGAAACGTGTTTTATTATTATTATTTTTTTTTATCCCAACTGTGTTCCACTTCACGGGTTCATGATCTTTACTGCTCGACTTTTTGGACAGTCTGTGAACACGATCACTGGTCTTGCAAGACAGATTTAAGACTTTTATAATGCCAGCCAGAATGAAATTTAAGACCATCATTAACAAAACAACAAAACAAACAACAACAAAAATTGGAGAGGAAAAAAAAAACAACAAAACAAAACATAAATGGCTGAGGGTTAGGAACAAATTAGCCCAAATAATTATTATAACATAGAAGATGGTTACTGGTTTAAATCATGCTGCAAAATTTTTATAAAATTGACACTTCCCCATGTCTTTGCCCTCAGAGGTCCCGCAACAAACAAGAGATCTGTTGGTTCCTTTGTCTCACTTTGCATAGTGTTGTGAGAGGAAACAAAATAAAATAAAATAAAATAAATAGATATGGCCTTTTGATATTTTTGTTGTAATGTCAAAAGAAGATATGAATGAAATCATACTTCCCATGTCTTGGCATTCTAAGGCATTTGAAAGACATTTTAATGCCCATTAAGGCCTTTTTTTTAGATGAACAAATTCAAGACTTTTTAAGGATCCGCGCGTTTCCTGTTAGCTACATCCTCTCCATCTTGCAGGTTTGACAATTCTTTTCTTTTACTTTATTCATTAGTTTGTTACTGCCAGTACAGCCAAAGCAGATGGTCACGCCTCTGAGACTAGTCTGCTTGAGGTTTCTTCTTACAATTACCATTATTGCCACTATGTTTGCTCAGAGGGTGGGTAAGGTTCAACCTTACTCTTGTGAACGTTCTTGGGGTGGCGTATGCTGTGATTTTGTGCTTTATAAATAAATTCAACTGAATCGAACTGAACCGTTTAAAAGCTCATGTACAATTTTCTCCACACTGAATACTTTGACAACTGAGCACGACATCCCTGAGAAGTTTTGATCTCGTTTAAAGCGTGTCACATTACAGCAAACTGTGCACACCCTCCAGAATCGTCAGTGTCACTGTACTCACTTTCAAGAGCTTTGCATTCATGGTTAAATGTGCAGATATTGGCATTAGACAGGCTAAACATCTTTTTTTCAAACAAACCTGGTCATTACATTTGAAGGCTGAGAGCTGGTGATGCAATTAAAATTTCTGATGGTGGTCTCAACTGGAAGCAAATTTACTTTGTAAATTATGACTGCACATTACTTGTTCCTCGTTCATCTTGAGTTCATTCTGCAATCACAAAGGTTATTGCAGTCCAAGTGAAAGTTCCACAGCTTGATGAAGTGCACCTCAGCCAAGGAAGCGCCGCACAAAAAGAAAACAACACGCCATAGAATAACGGAGAGGCCATGCTCAAACTATTTTTTTTTCTCCATCAATAATGTGAACACAATGTGGAGTCCCAAGTTTAGCCATTCTGGATCTCATCCTGAGTGCAACCTATTTATGGCTCAAACCAATTGGTACAGCAAATCTCCCATTCATACTCAAACTCCACCTTCAACATCCCTAAAAAAGAAGAAAAAGATTTGTTGTGGCTGCTATTACCACAGTTACTCTTGATGACGGGAGTAGTAGCAGCAGCAACTTAGCTTTTACTTGCACAGAACAAAAACATGAAGTGATATCAACATTTCGTATACGTACTCATAGATTTCCTCAATCCATCATAGCGTGACGAACATGCCTGTTTGAAAACATTTACAGTGGTTTTGGTTGGAATGGAATTGCATTCCAGTTCCTTCAACATAATCAGTTTTACAGCCAGTTGACTTTAGACAAGTCAGAAGATGATGTAGAATATTTCCATATCAGTTAAATCTGTCTGACATGAAACCCATGGAGTAACATTTTTATTTAATTTAACTTTAAATTCAGCAGCGGGATACCCTCACAACGGCTGACCAGAATATCAAACAGGTTTGATTTTCATCCGACCATACGATTGTCGATCAGGAGGTGGTCGTGAGAGGTTAAACGCAGCTCGTTACTCCATGTATACTACACGATGCAGGACATGCGATTAAGCTGAAACTCGGCGCAATCCAAAAAATTCTCGCATGAGTGAAAAATGGGCTTAAAAAGGGCCAAAACTCACACAGTGTAAGCCCAGCTTAAGTACTAAGCGTCTGGGCACCAGTAGATCATGGCAGTGTTCTATTTATTTTGACACCGGTTGTATCAGATGGTTATTTAATTACAACTTGGCTTTTTTTTTTAAATGCATTTTTTTTTTTTTTTTTAACAAATAAAAAAAATACAAGCACATTTATCTGTAAACACCAACACACAACAAATGTAACGCTGACGTTATAGAAACTACACAAACAATAAGGAACCATCAAGACAGACAGCAAAATGGAATATGGATGAATTGAGGTTGTCGTCAATATTCGTTCACATTTTTCAACAGTTTGAAAATTCTGACGCAGCACCAGCTGCTGGAACAAAGCTGGACGACAGGTTCAACAATGCCTCTGAAAGTCAATGTAAGCCCAGATTTCTTGTTTCCTTTGGGCTTCGGTATCCTTCGTTAGTGCCGTGTGACCGGGACTTAAGATTTAGTCTTGATGTATTGTATTCACACGTTCCAGAGCCCAGGGCGTTCTGCGTTTTGTCCATTATTGTCCTGTACAAACCTTCATTAAACATGTTCCTTGTCAGTTGATGTCTGGGGAGTCGGACAGAGAACTTTCCAGATGGTTGCTTTTTCCAGTCCTTGTTCATAGCTTGCAAGTGGACGTCCAGTCAACATTAGGCTGCTTTTCCAACGTGTGCAGCATAAAAACTGTCTTAACCTTCACAAAGCTAGCCACTGTCCCAGAACACATCCTGTTTTATTGCACAAAAGTCATTCAAAATATGAGCGTGTTTCAACATAAACTCTGATTCCACTACCAGTGCACATTGATGACGTAATCACAGGTAAGATGGTGAGGAGAAAAACACTGTTAAAACTTAATATTTTTTGCTTTTCAAGAGGTGCTGGGGTCACAAAAATATTTAATTTAGGGTTGGTGTTTCATCAACTTGAATAGAAAATAATTACATTTTCAGTGGGTATTTAACAAACTTTCTTCAAAAAAGGGGGTGGGCTAATGCTCGGCCAGGGGGCAGTCCAACATGCAAATACGGTAATTAAAAATACCACTAATTTGTGTGCGAACTGGTGTGCAAACTCTTTTTATGTAACTGTGTCCTTGTGATGCCACATTATTATTCTGTCTGTAGTAAGAATAACAGGATGAAGAGAAAAGAGGAAGGAGGTTTATCTTTTTAAAGGGTGACAGTAACACCAGGATAAATTAATATTTACTTTTCTTGTAACCCTGCCATATTACCTTTCTGCCATTCCTCCATCCCTCTCATTACACCTGCCCCCCCCCCACCACCAGGGTTTATTTTAAGGAGAAGTGGTGAGGAAGACACTGCGGCACACTACGCTTTCCTCATTGCCTCAGACAGTGCACCGTGTGGAAGAGTGAGTGTGAAGCCCTATTAGTATTCATCACTGCACGCGTGTGAGCGTGTGTGTGTGCGTGCAGAAGAGCTAATCACTCAGCAGGTGTCTGACGTGTGAAAGCGAGGCCCTGTGTTATTGACTTGACTGTCGACTGTCTGCGTGGGTAGAGAGCGGAGAAAGAGAGAGAGGAGAGGCAGAGGGCACAGCTATTACACTGTTTTCAGAACGAGAGAAAACGCACTGCACTGGCACTGCCTCACAATGTGCACGCACACTTGTACATCCACCCCCCCACCCATTTATAAGCAAGCAATTCAGTACAATTAACTCTGCTTCAGCATCTGCACTTCACTTACTGCCCTTACACAGCGTCTTGCTCCTTTTGTGACATTTTCAAACAGGCTTTGACAAAGAGTCAACCAGAAATTATTGGTCAGACCAGCAGAAAACATAAAACACGAGGTTTAATAAAAACACCATAACTACTGTGGCGTCGTGTCAAAACACTGCATCTGGTTTGAACTTTTTTGGGTGACTTGGTGGAGCTGTGTCCCACTTAACCTGGTTAATTTCACATTGATGTCCATGTTCACATTTCCACAACATTTGTGCAGATCTGAGTCGACTGGATACAATTGATCCGTCTTGATCTGCATAGTGTGAAGAGCTGCAGAGGCCATTTGACATTCAGCACGAGTACAGGAGCTGCGAGGTGCTAAACACTTTTGGAGTGCTGCATTGGTATGTGAGTGACTCTGAATGGGTCCTGAACATGTGTGTGTGTGTGTGTGTGTGTGTGTAGGTATTATTCACTGGAGCCAATGAATACAGTCTCCTCCTACTGTGCGATGCAGTCTGCCGTGTTCACCCAACCCACGTAACTGAAGTCAGAGCCAAGAAAGCTGAGGCTTTGTTTGACTCATTACCTGATTTATGAAATGATCATCTGATATGCTGCAGCATTAACTTTGCGTAAAACTCCTTTAAACAGTGTTAAAACTTTCAGGAGCAGCTAACAGGAACTATTACGACAGTGACATGTTAGCATGTTAGCTGCTCCGGTTTAGCCATGTGGATGAAAAAGTTTTCTCTCATAGTATGTTTACATATTATCTAGGGTTGTAATAATTGGGCACTGCAGTCTTGTTTGAGGGCAGGCGCTACAGGGGTAAAATATGATGCATATGATGTAATTTCTCGACTTCCACAGAAGGAATCACAGCACTTTCTCTGAGTTTTTGGACAAATCACACACAAAGTGAAAATGCAAAGAAAAAGTGACGACGCTGTGGAAAGTGGACATGTGATGTTGTTTGCTTATGACCCGGAGCTCAAACGTGTCGAGGTGGTTGTGCAGGCGAGAGAATGCAGCTACTCTGTTTAACTGTGTAGGCTAACACAGACACTGCCTCGCCTTCCCTTCTCCAGTGGGAATTGCAATAAAACTGAACTTTTCACGACTGCTTCAGTGATTGCAACCAAAAACAAAACAGTACACCATTTTTCCGTGTGAAGTTATGCTGTGTATATACTGCGCAATGGGAGTGGCTGTCCCCATGAGTGACAAATCCCGCGATATCACACAGGGTTCAAACGAGACTGCGCAGCCATATTCACAGATATGAAACAGAAATTGGAAGTAAGTGATACGACAATGATTTACAGACGCTTGGATTGATCTACAGTATCAGTGAAAAGTCTGGATACACTTTCCCATTCATTTGAATGGAAAGTGTGACAGCAGCAATGCTTTCTAGTTGCAGTTTCCCGGTTTTCTCCCACTAGATGCTATGTGTATGGATGGACAGAGCTATGTGTATATTTACACACATTTCTAAGTATAAGTTGGAAAATTCCTTACTTTCCATGTTATATGCACGTACAGTTTAAGCACAAATCCTTGTGTAAGAACTGTTGATAAATGAGGTCATTTATAGTATATTTATACTGTGACTGAGATTGAAATAATTTGTTCGGTGGGAAAAAAAAATCTCATCTGTCGGTTTCTGGTGAGTCTGGTGTTCTGATGGAATGAGTGGATAACAACAGCTCTTCAGGACACAAATAGAAGACAAAAAGATAATGCATGGATAAAACTAATGCCTTCTGGATGTCCAATGGCATGCTATGAACATACGTTTCCTCAATCAATCACAGTGTGACTCAGATTCCCTGTCCACATACATCCTGTTAGGTTGTGGTTGGTTTCCTTATAGAAAAAATTGTCGCAGTCCATTTGCAAGCATACATGGTCATCCTGCAGCACGCCGCCCAACATGTGGAGTGTCGCTATCATCGGGATGATCGGGAACAAAATTTTGGACTGTTCAAAATGTCGACGCCGATAGAACTGATCAAGACTCCGACCAGTTCAATGGCAAGCTCACGCAACTTACCTGGGCCATCCACAATGTCCCGGGAACCATGCTGCAAGCTGGCTGAATTAGATTTGTACCCAACACTAATGCAGAGCTGAACCCAATCCATTATCTTAAAGTTCACAGAGGCAGTGCGGCAAGGAGGTGGCAAAATAGTCTGTCCCGTGAAAAAGTGTCACCAGTGGCAAGGTACCGGCTACCTTCAGCTCCACCCTTTTTGAGGGCTTGGATGCCATTTGGTTCCCGATTTGTATGTGGAGCCCACCTGGAAGCTGACGGGTGTTCCTGTCACTTGGCGTTAGACTGTATGAAATATGTATTTGAAAGTAAGCAATACCACTTCTGACTTATTCCAATTTATCGTGGAAAATGAACAGCTACATTAAACAAAAAATGTATAAAAGTATAAAAAGTATAGTTCCGGAAATCTATCGTAGCCCATGTATGAAAATGCGTATTGGATTGTTTTATAAGGCTGAGATGCATATCCTTAATATTATTATCAAAGCGTCAACCAATACCTGGGCCCGCATTTTACCTAGAGATTTGTGTGATTATTCCAAGATCGTTTGGGATTGGTGGAGATGACACCATGTCTTTCTCAGGGTTCAGGATTCACCCCTGAGCATGCCAGTCACAATTCTGGCTTCAGGGTGTGTTTTCTTTGATTTTACGAGGTGAAAAGTCAGACATCTGACCTGCCACTGGAACTGAAATGCAGCATAAGGCCAGATGTTTAGATGCACTTACCAGTTCTGTTCTCCTGCGTTATGGTGATCATGCTTCCATCTTCGGCCACGCCTTTCTCCAAATTCTCTAGAATCTGTTCAAAGGGAAAACTTGAAATCTCAGCACTGCAGACTTTTATAGAATGTAAGAGACATTATGCATATTCAACAATACAAAAATACAACATGTTCTGGCAGGTGGACTTTTAAGAACTGTATGACTAATGTGCTTTCCAGTGTTTGTGTTTGTGTGTGCACTAACAGCACGGCAGACGCTTTTGAGATTGTGCAGCCGGTCCAGAGCCTCCTGGGGCCTGGCCAGGTACTGGGGAAGCTCGGCGTGCAGCAGCCGCATGGAGAACGGCACCATGGAGCCTTGGAAGGAGGAAGAGGACATGGAAAGACAGCAAAAATCAATGGGGGAGCGTGGAACACGGAAAGGAGGGGGAGAGAAGGAACAGGGTGGGTTGAGGACACAGAGAACCAGAGCGAGCGACAGAAAGAGGGAGAATGAGATGAGAATATAAAGCCATCCACCCACACACAGACTGCACACACAGCCCTGAAGGCAGGAACCTACAGATGGCATTGAGCTACGTATGGCTGCTTATTAAATGCTCTCTTCACTCTTTTTCCACGCTATACGCTTCTATCACTCATTTCTCTGCCTCGACATCGCTAACACACATTTGCTCTCTGTCACACGTGTACGTGTCCCTGAGCCGATATCCAGGTGAGTCCCTGGGCTTTCATCAGGGACTCTTTGATAGCTGAAGCTCAGCCCGCTGGTCCATCATGGCTGCTTCTCCCATCTGTCTATACATTCCAATTTCTATCTCTCCATATCTGTTTGTGCCTTCTGTCAGCACTAGACATAATACACAGTTTAATGCTCTCAGCGATTGTTTCACTGTATCTCTGCCCTCCGTATCACCGATTCGTTTCTCTTCCTGAACCCTTTGTGTAGCTCTGCTTAATTCTTCTACTGGTTTCTCTTAAGGTGGGTGCAAAGTCCATCATTACAAAATTAACACTTTTAATGTTTGCTGGGACTAACAACAACAGAACTTTTAAAATAAGAAGAAAAACAATAAGACAGAATAATAAATAGGAGTGCAGGTTTGCTTCGGTGTGGATTAGCAAAAGAAGCCCGCGTCACAGCCTGTGTTCATTGAACTGGTTTTGTGTCGAGGCAGTGGTGGGCACAGCTAACCAAACAGTTAACTTTGATAACCATTAATCTGCTAACTGAAAAGTTAGCTTTTATAAAGCTAAACCCATAAACCCCTAAAAAAATGTAGCAGAAGTTACAGCTAAAAGCTAAGCCGATAACTTTCAGTATTGACTCCAGTACACTGGCAGCTACTGAAACAACGAGTCAGACCTTCTGTCTCAGATCAGCCTTCCCTCAACAAAAGAGAGCTGGTGACCAGAGAGAAAGGAAAGGGGAGAGAAGAGAACAGAAAAAAGATCAGTTATTTTTCACACCATACAGACTTGCTGGTGTATCACACGAGTCATGCACAGGCAGACAGTTTTGACTTATGGTTAGAATTTTAAACAAACTAATTCCAGACAAGTTATTGAAATTAACATCCCCTCTGTTGTTTTACAAAGTGAAAATATCAGCTATATGTTTTAGTTTTAAAGAAATGCACTAATTTTTAAGGTTTTAGTGTTTACAGAGGATAGACACACATGCCTCAGTGCATTATGGAAAAATTGCCATCTGCTGGCCATCCAGTAGATGGCAGTGTTCATGGCAGTGTGAATACCATTTGCTACAATTCGCTAAAAGTGCTGAATCACTTAAACAGAATTTTCAGTTTTCAAATTGCCTCTTTTTTTTTCAAATAAAAAAATGACACATTTACAAAATACAGATTTATTTGTAAAACCCAACACACATTACAGTTACTTGTGTGTTATATACTGACCAACCACCGATGTCAGGAAATAAATTTTCCCATAATGCATTGCGGCATATGTGACTTTAAACGCTAAAACCTTCAAAATTAGTGCATTACTTTAAAACTAAAACATATATTTTCACTTTGTAAAACGACAGAGGTGACAATTTCAATAACTTGTTCGGAAATAGTTTAAGATTTTAACCATAAGTCAAAACTGTTTGCCTGTGCATGACTTGTGTGATATGCCTGCAGGTCTGTATGGTGTGAAACAAAGATCTTTTCTTTTTTCTCCCTCTTCCTTTCTCTCTGTTAGCCAGCTCTCCTCTGCTGGCAGAGGATTGAGCGTTGCTACTCATAGCTGTCTGTCTGCTACAAAACATGTAACAGGCAGACACTAAAATCTATGATTTCAGACTTTACAAATGTTTTAAATGTTAAGCTTTATTCACTATACCCACAAAAATATGTTAGCGGTCTAAAAGTTATCGGAACTAAATTTATCTAAGCTAATTGGTCTGCTGATGGTTTTCAAAGTTATTTGAAAAGCTAATCCGCTAATGAAAACGTTAGCTTTGATAAGAAGTGGTTAGTGGATTAGTGGAACTGTGCCCACCACTGTGTCTCGGATACTAAAACATCAATTACGTAAACAGCTTAGTGAGCCACCTCCTGCAGCAAACTGAACATGATGTGTGAAGGCCTCAGTCTGCTTGATCTGAGGGTTCTGTTCTTTGATGACACCATCAGACAACAAGTTTGTGTCAAATTTCTGCTTTTAATTGTAACACATAAGGGTGAGATGGTTAGTGGATGCTGGATGGATGATTAGGAACAGCTATAGTTGAACACTGGGCATGCCAGCTGCAGATTGCTAGAAGGCAAATGGGAGGCTGAAGCCTAGATTTGAGCTGCTTTTCATGAATAAAATCCCAATCTGCTGTATTCCACTATGACCCCATTCAGATTTGCAATCTGGCTCGAGTGGGATTTGGGTAGCTGTGAGTGGTGGTACAACAGACAAACGTTGTGCTGCACACAGGCTTACCAATCACAGCCACAGGACCGTGTAGCACCTTCAGAGTTGCCATGGCGTCTTGGTGGCTTCCCTCATGAGTCACCTTTACCATACAGTACCGTACTGTTTGTACTTAAAAAATGGCTGATGTACATTAAGTCAGAGACACATTCAGTGATGTGGAAATGTTCATGAATACCTGCTCTGACTTATCTAAAGAAAACCGGCTGGAAAAATAAAATGCATCAACACTTAATTGAAATTATATTTCCATTCTCCACTTACTTACGACTAGGTGAGTCCCAAACAGGTTTTTTTTTTCTTTTTTGCCCTGATCAAAGCTATTTAACTTTAGTTATTTAAGAGTAACTGCTGATACAGAGTCCCAATCTGGCACTTGTATTTTCCTCAACATTATGCTTGCACAGAGCAGAATTCAGGCAAATAAAGTCAATCCGTTGTACGAGGGGTGATGGAGACGTTTTGAACCTGACCCAGAAAAAGTAGGGCGTGGTTCTCCATCTTTTGGATTCTCAACATTGCACCCCAGTAAGCCAAAACGTCAGCCCTACGCTGTTGCTGCTACAGGATATTTTTTTGCCAAAATGAGTCAGTGAGGACATTAATATTTTATCATAGCTTTATTTAAGGTATATTTTATAGTGCTGTCAGAAATTCCAAGTGTCCAGTTTCCAATGAACACTTCATGAACTTTGAACCTTACACATGATTTCACTTTCATGTCATATTTAAAACATGTTTTACACTGTACATACACACAGAATCACCATAAAATTATACATACTTTACCAGCAACAAAATTAGCTGTAAGTTTGTAAATATACCACAAAAACAAAGACACTTTATAATAATATGATTTCAACAAAGGTTTGCCAATTTTGTGGAAAATTGAAAGGGATAATTTCATTAAAGAAAATACAAATGAAAATATGCAATTTATTTTGTGCTTTTATTTGCAATCATTAGGAACTCACAAATATCCAATGGTTCTCTTTCACACATCTTAGAAAAAATAAAAAATTCACAGAGATATTTCCTTTGTAGCTCCAAAGGTTAATTTTTGACTAGAGCTCGTTTTATTTAACATATGACAAGCAAGATGCATCTTTCAGTCCTACTTCGCTGATTTATACATGAAAAGAAAATACAAAGGCCTGACACATTTAAAAAAACAAACAAACAAACACTTTGCAGCCTTTTGTTCTCAGTATTTTTGAAGAGAGAAATTGGGCTGAAGTTTTTATTTGGCAAACAAATTAATAACTGACAAACATTGTTTCTTTCTTAAGCATCCAGTCAATCCTAATTCTTTGCAGAGAAATACACGAGCAGATGTCTCTTGAGGCATTCAGCGTGTGCGATCACGGATAAGAGATAGTCGATACGTGCACTGGTCCTGAGAAATGTTCGACTTCTGGTGCCAGGCTACAAAACTCATGCCAGTTTTTCTGCGAGCACCTAGCAGCACAAAGCATTTAATATTGAGCAATGGAAAGTCAATCGGTGCTCTCTTTAGAAGGCTGTGCGGCGTAGCTTCAAGTGTGCTTTTTTTGGTATAAGCGTGCACTTATCTGCTTGTGTGTGTGTAGCTGTGTGTCTGCTACCACCTTTGCTGTGGTAGCCCGAGGGGCGAAGCCGATCCAAAGTAATGGGAATACATTAGAGAGCAATTCATGCAGTGTAAAAGGAGGAAAAACAAAACTAAAATACTGCTGGAGACATGTAGAGTTGTTGGAGCTTCTCAACGATACAGTCTAATATCAAGCTCCTGGCAGAAACTTTCCTTTGAATATTTAATAGGACAGTGGTGGTACGCTTGGGTATCCAAAAAACATGGATAAAATGCAAAATCCTTTTGGAGACCATGCTAATAACCCATTCAAAACTCACAGATGAGTTTCAGAGCAGCTTCTCAGCACATTTGTGAATACCAAGCCTTCTGCCGGCTTCACAAAAGAACAGCGATGCCGCTATGGTTTCGACACACACACACACACACACACACACACACACACACACACACACACACACACACACACACACACACACACACACACACACACACACACACACACACACACACACACACACACACACACACACACACACACACACACACACACACACACACACACACACACACACACACACAAGATAACAAAAGACAAGAGAGCTCATCAGAAAAAAAGAAAAAAAAAAAGAAACAGAATGGGCAGTCAGAGTGCCACACACACATCTTACACATATGACATAATACATGCAAATTATGTCTTAACTGATAATAGTTGTGTTCACGATAAAAACATAAGGAAAATGCAAAATCCTTATAACAGCTTTTGTTTCCATACATGCATTGGAAACACTGCACATTCTATTCCAAATCAAAACATGAAGAAAAAAACTCTCTAATTTATTACTGGACTGAAAGTGAAGAAAAATGAATATTAGGCTGTTCAAAAAAAAACAAAACAAAAAAAAAAACAGGTTAAACAGGTGGCCCTTATTTAAGGATGATGGTTGCAAATGTTGTACAGGCTGGGTTGTTGTGCATTTCTTGCTGAAAATCTGAGTAAAATGGGTTGGTACAGACACTGCTCAGAAGAACAGCGTAGTTTGTTGATTGGAGAGGGGAAAACATATAAAGAAGTGCAGTAAATGATAGGCTGCTCAGATGCTCAAAAATGGCAACAAAACCAGAACGATGTGGAAGAAAATGAAAAACCACCATTCAGATGGATCAAAGAATAGCCAGAATGGCAAACTCTCAGACAATGATCAGCTCCAGGACGAGGAAAAGGGTCTAAAGATACCTGTGAGTATTGCCACAATTAGAAGACGCCTTTGTGAAGCCAAGCTATGGACAAGAAGCCCCCATAAAGTTCTACTGTTGAAAAAATGTGTGCTGAAGAGGATATAATTTATCAAAGAACACACTGACTGGCCTAAAGAGAAACGATGCAACATTTTTAAAAGCAAGATTGTTCTTTTTGGGTCTTGGAGCCACAGAGTTTGTCAGATAAATCCCAAAAAACGCTACTGCTACATGTCGCCGCCATCTTGCCTGAAGTGCACAGGTGACTTTCAGCACTGGAGAAAGTACCACATACAGTATCAGAAAACAGGCAAAAGCCCTGAGGAAGAAACCACACTTTTAGCATTTGTCTTGGTGACATATGTTCTTTTTCAAAGAAATCATTTAACTCTGTTTGCTGTGTGCTGTAACATGTCTGTATTTTTTAATGTTTGATGTAAATTTCGAACTCCCTATAATTATTTTATTTTGTCAAAGTATAAAAGTGTCACGCAGCACAGACGGTGCCGTTACGAGTTTGCAAATCCTGTGACATTTGATTACCCATAATGCCCTTTTTTTGCATTCATAACAAGTGATGCAGTTGTGCAGCAGGGTGGGAGAAAAAAAGCCAAACACCTTATAGCTAAACATGTGTGTCTGGGTGCAAGTACCTCTCCTGCCAGGGTAAACAGTGGGGTAGTACTCATAGTAGAGGTCTGGTTGATCCAGGTTGCCAAAAGGCTCAAACTCGAGCTCAGCATTTTGGAAAAGGTTCAGCTTGGTCAGAAGAGCCAGACGCACAAACCAGAGCTGCAACACACAAAACCATGCCTCCATTTGTACAATGTACACCAGATTACAAAAACCGTTCAGGAACAGAAATATTTCAGTTCACACAAGCAAACTGAAAGAACACTTAGAGTGCACAGCTGTGGCCAGGAACAAAATGTACCATCGTGGAATATTCAAAAATAAAGGAGGTCAAAATCTGCTTTTCTAGTTTATAAAAGACTTTCAGCAGTTTTTTTATTCAGTTCATTAACCAACTTCAAAAATGTTTTTTTTTGTTGTTTATTTATTTGCTCTACCTCCACCCTTTAAAAATTATTTTGGAACATTCAACATTGCTGAAGAATCTAAATGGGTGTCAACAGATTTTTGACCCTGTGCTGATTTCATGGTGGTTTTCCACATTCAACAAACTACAGAACTGCCCGGGTCCATCGCCTCTGGAAACTAACCATCTATCTGCTGCAGACGGGTGAAGCATGGGTGTGTCTTCGGCCTTCAACACAGAGATAACTGCGTGCTAGATCATGGCCAAAGTAATGCACCACACGGCCAAAATGTCATATGTGATTATCCCTCACAATGCAAGTGATATTCTTCATCAACCCAAGTTACTGTTCCTGTGATAGTCATTCGAGCAGAACCCTCCTCCGCAGACACTGAGTATCAAAGACATCTCATCATCACCTCAGGTCACCCTCACAAGCATACAGTAAAACAGGAAGTACCAGGACCCTAAAGACTGAGACATGCATTATCATTGCAGGATAACGTTCACGGTGCATAATCAAATTCTCTCTAAACTTTTTATTCATTCACCCTGTGCTGTGTATCTGAGGCCTCCCAAAGTTAAAAGCACCATGTGTAAATCAAAAAAAGAGTAATCAGGGGATGACATATCCCCCTGGGCCCCACAAATCAGTAATACAAAGTGTTGGGGGATCAACCAAGTGCACCCTTATGCTAAATATGAATGAAATTGGTCAACTGGTTCTTGAGATATCACGCTGACAAGGGTGGCAATGACAATATCTTGAATAACTCACTGTGATATTGAAATTGACTCCAAGGTCACCGTCATCGACTGGTGTTGGGGAATCACCCAAAGACACCCTTATGCCAAATATGAATGAAATTGGTCAAGTGGTTCTTGAGATATCACACTAACAAGCGAAAACAAAGGGATCGATAGACAGACGGACATGCTGATCGCTTCTTCACCCCGTATTTCATATAGGGCAAAATAGACAGTTTTGTCACGAGTGAAAGCTTAATGCGAGACGCTTGGCTGAACACTAGCAAACACTATAATGCAAAGATGAGCAGACAGAAGTTTGTATAAAAGAGCTGATAAATTGAGAAAAAGCCAAAGGCATCCTACCTGCAGTGAGTCAGTGGTGTGGGAGGTTGGCTGGCCAGCCTTTCCATATCCCTGACCGTGAGCTGTCAGCAGCCGACCCGTCAGATCCACCGCAGCCCGCCAGTTCTTTGTGCTCTGCAGTGGAAAACAGACATGTCTTGAAACACAAAAAATCTCAATGAACTGAAACGGTTTGTTTCTTCTCATCAGAGTCACTCAAAGCATATTTAGAACACGTGGTGAGGTGAGGTTGGGTCTAAGGGTATGCGCTGGCACCGTACGTCATCACATCCACCATACTACAGAGCCGCTTTGGGTTCTGGATGCAAAACCCCCTGGCAAACCATCAGACCATCCCCATCACTCTAAATGACTATCTAGCTACCACAGCCAGGTGAAACGTGGGTAAAAACAAGGTAGGACACATGAATAACAGGAGTTTGTGATGCATTTACTCAAGCAAATTTCCAGTCAGCACTGTTTCATCAGGGACATTTTCACAGGGGTTCTGGACTATATCTGACACAGCATTTCAATTACCAACACTTTTTTAAGAGAGTGAGCCAGTGTTGCGGGTATGAATTCCCCATGGCACATTTCCACAGTGAAATCCTGCTGTGCACACAGTGTTATAGAAAGAAATTAATGAAAGAAAGCATAGGAGCACATTAACACCTGCATCACATTCACTGAGCATGGATGGAAGGATGGATGCATTTGGACTGTAGGGAAAACTGATGTTCCTAGACCAAACCCACAGAGTGACACAGAGTGACCTGGGTCTTTTTGTGTGCCGTTTTCATAAAAACAGCACACAAAAAGACCCAGGTCCACTTTTCCACTCACCTACCCAAGCTTGATGCTGACTGGTTGAACTCATGCATGACAAGCCAACACCACCAAACGGCACTGGTGAATGTGAAAGTAAGCAGAAACAATGGACGACATACAGGCGACAGACGAAGTACAGACATTGGACGAGGGCCAGGGAGAATTCAAATCCTTGAGGAGGAGTGCAAAAATACCAGTCAGCAAACATGGTTGCCCATGGAATTACACAACAGGGCTGACAGAAAAGAGAAAACCTCAAGCAGGACCACATGTGTGAGCAACCACAACAACAAAAGCGGGCCAGACTGCAAAACCGAGACAATACTGTGCCACAGACCTTCATGCACCAGAAATGCAGGGACAAAAGATTTACTGCTAATTTGTTTGATGACAGACACTGCAGTGGAAATGCACACTGTGTGCTGCATTCAAGGGAAGTCTAGTCTGCAGGTAAACAATTAATGAAATGCAGATATGTTAAGAGTTTGCAGTTAGCAATAGAGTGGGCGGGGGGGGGGGGGGGGGCAAACTCTTTTACCTTCTGACTAGCGCTAATGCTGAATTAGTGATAGCTAACAAACAACTGTTTTTTTCAGTTGTCTTACACCTCTCCTGGAGGTTAAAGTTTGTTTGCTAGCTATCACTAGCATTAGATGCATGTGGTGACTGCAAGCCCGGTGGGTCTTCATCACAGTGGAGACACAACAGGTGAGAAGGCTTTTCATTTCCTCTCTCTCTTAAAACTGTACTATTAACAATGGAGCAGGTCTCAGTCTCCCTCTATCTACATTCTCGTGTGTTAGTGAAGCAATGGACAATAGTAACGTCTCTGTTTCTCTTTTGCTTTACGACTGGCAACTAGTGTTTTAGGTACTGTTCACTCTGGCCGACTGATTCTGCTGTTTTTCTTTGTCTGAGATGCTGTCGCTGAAGATGGACCATGGACCAAGGTTTCTGTCAACATCTATTGGACCATCAGATGTCTAACCACCCCCTGTGGGTAGCTGCTTTACTGGATGCCATGATGGAAAAGCACTTCAAATTCACTTAAAAATTTTGGGACTTTTGGGGAATTAGATCTGTTTTGGACTATTTATGTTCTTTCTGCCCTGTATTTTGTTCTGATTTAGCCTACTGTCCATTACTGTTAGAATGGTCAAAGCAGTAGGTCACCCATTGGGTCTGGTCTGCTTGAAGTTTCTTTGCTAAAAAACACCAAGGGAAGTTTTTCCTTACCACTGTTGCCTATGCCCTTGCTCAAGGAGTTGGCAAGGTTATATCCCTGTCACACATATGCCGATTGAGGCAGAATAGCGTCAGAATGACACATCCGGCCACAATCGTGAAGTACTGAGGTGCGGTCTGAAGACCAACATACGGCAGTCTCTGAGCAGTCAACATATTCGGTCCCATTCGCTCGGCTGTCCCGAGTGTGTTGCACATGTTCAAAACACTCTTGGCACCATCGAGATGGGACGCACATCTGACGGTGGTCTATGTCCAGTTTCTGTGTCATCTGATCTCAATCTACATATTCTGGGGGCATCATAACAGCATTTGAAATGATCTGATCACAGTTGATTGAGCTCTGTGATCGATTGGTCATATCAAAGACTGCTGGCATGTTGTGCCATGCGTCCACCTCCACAGGACCCCGGCCAGGGAGAGCAAAGGAAATGTTGATATGCAATAACATGTATGTGGCACTCTGCGTGCATCAGAGGCTCAGTGCAGTGAACTGCAATGCAGCTGAACAGGATGTCACCGCTGTAATACACGTATTATTACATGTTCACTTCCTAAGTCTGTAGCAGGTATGATGTGTAAATGCTTCCCCAGCCCATGACAACATAAATAAACATGCAACTCACCTCTGGTACGGCCCCAGGAGCAGTGCAGTGTAGACAGCTGGTGAAGACCCTTTCACCCGGCTGTGCTGTGCTGGCAACATCGATCGGCTCACAAATGCATAATCCACCTCTGGCATAAATAAATCCCATGTGAAGTGCCGTGACACACCAATAACCCAACTACAGTTGTGTTAAGATGCGTTTCAGGTACGCTGAAATGGCCACAAAACAAAGAAGAAAAAGTTTGCTGGCTGCGTCTGAAAAATGTTGCGCACATTGGGAGAAGTTGGTGCACTGCCAGCACAGTTCATCAGCAGTTATGGAGCACAGGCGGATGAATAAAATCTAGCAATGTATATACTGATCACACAGCTAAAGGGATTTTTCGCCGTAGTGATAACAGCAGGTGATCACTGACAGTTGTCAGCCTTTTTGTGTGCGCACTCAAGGAGAGCTCCTGTGCGCCCCACGTGTGCACACAGAGCAGCTTGTACAACATTATGAACACACATACATGCAGCTGAGCGAACATTTCGGCCACACACTCGCAAACAAGTGCACGCACGCGTAGCGGTTTGTTCAGCAATTATGAACACACGCGCAGCTGAGGGACCATTTCATCTGACCACACACTCGCACGCTGGTTGGATCACTTGCTGTACGCACATACACACGCGCACTCCATTACGTGAGACACAGACTCCTGCCAGGTCAGTGAGCACTGAAAATGTGAGGACGAGCGAAGATGCGATTGTGTGAGTGAGTGAGTGAGTGAGTGAGTGACAGCTCCAATGGTGGTGACATCTGACAGCAGTCTGTGTCATCTAACTGTAGTCTAAAATATGTTTGGTGTGCATGAGGCAGTCTGGCTGTGTTCTCACATGGCTGACCACGCCTCTTTCCCTCCTGACTGCATATGGATTATGACCATATTTGCCGTGTCTGGCTCGTTCTTGCACATTCTTGCTATGTGCGACGGGGCTTTAAACCTTAGCCATGTGAAGCACCTTGAGGTGACTTTGTTGTGATCTGACGCTATATAAATAAGGTGAACTGAACAGAGTCTCAATTATTGGGCCACTCCAGTAAATGGATGTAAAATCTGGAGAGCATGCCAAGTTCAAGCTTAAAACACAAAAAAATTAAGGCAGTTCTGAAGGTAAAAGCGGTTCCAACTCAGTACTGTCTATGTGTAAACAGTGTATGATATAATGAGCACTCATGTGCCCATTGAGGTTGCATGATGTTAGAAAAAACCGAAATTGCAATATTTTTATTTCTGCCATGAGTGTGATGGCAAAACTTTCATGAGATGACTTGAACAGCTGTGGAAAAATGAATCATTTTAGAATGATGTTTTTAAAAAAAAAGAAGAAAAAAAAAGGAGGAATACTTCAGCTTAAAAAATAAATACGTAAGTCAGGTGTGCTCAACCAATCAATATGTAGAATATACACTCTGTATATATATATATATATATGTGTGTGTGTGTGTGTGTGTGTGTATGTATGCATGTACAGTAGTGTTCAGAATAATAGTAGTGCTATGTGACTAAAAAGATTAATCCAGGTTTAGAGTATATTTCTTATTGTTACATGGGAAACAAGGTACCAGTAGATTCAGTAGATTCTCACAAATCCAACAAGACCAAGCATTCATGATATGCACACTCTTAAGGCTATGAAACTGGGCTATTAGTAAAAAAAAAAAAGTAGAAAAGGGGGTGTTCACAATAAGAGTAGTGTGGCATTCAGTCAGTGAGTTTGTCATTTTGTGGAACAAACAGGTGTGAATCAGGTGTCCCCTATTAAAGGATGAAGCCAGCACCTGTTGAACATGCTTTTCTCTTTGAAAGCCTGAGGAAAATGGGACGTTCAAGACATTGTTCAGAAGAACAGCGTAGTTTGATTAAAAAGTTGATTGGAGAGGGGAAAACGTATACGCAGGTGCAAAAAATTACAGGCTGTTCATCTACAATGATCTCCAATGCTTTAAAATGGACAAAAAAAAAAAAAAACCAGAGACGCGTGGAAGAAAACAGAAAGCAACCATCAAAATGCATAGAAGAATAACCAGAATGGCAAAGGCTCACCCACTGATCAGCTCCAGGATGATCAAAGACAGTCTGGAGTTACCTGTAAGTGCTGTGACAGTTAGAAGACGCCTGTGTGAAGCTAATTTATTTGCAAGAATCCCCCGCAAAGTCCCTCTGTTAAATAAAAGACGTGCAGAAGAGGTTACAATTTGCCAAAGAACACATCAACTGGCCTAAAGAGAAATGGAGGAATATTTTTGTGGACTGATGAGAGTAAAACTGTTCTTTTTGGGTCCAAGAGCTGCAGACAGTTTGTGAGACGACCCCCAAACTCTGAATTCAAGCCACAGTTCACAGTGAAGACAGTGAAGCATGGTGGTGCAAGCATCATGATATGGGCATGTTTCTCCTACTATGGTGTTGGGCCTATATATCACATACCAGGTATCATGGATCAGTTTCGATATGTCAAAATACATGAAGAGGTCATGTTGCCTTATGCTGAAGAGGACATGCCCTTGAAATAGGTGTTTCAACAAGACAATGACCCCAAGCACACTAGTAACGAGCAAAATCTTGGTTCCAAACCAACAAAATTAATGCCTCGCAGATGTGAAGAAATCACGAAAAACTGTGGTTATACAACTAAATACTAGTTTAGTGATTCACAGGATTGCTAAAAAAGCAGTTTGAACATAATAGTTTTGAGTTTGTAGCGTCAACAGCAGATGCTACTATTATTGTGAACACCCCCCTTTTCTACCTTTTTTACTAATAGCCCAATTTCATAGCCTTAAGAGTGTGCATATCATGAATGCTTGGTCTTGTTGGATTTGTGAGAATCTACTGAATCTACTGAATCTATACTCAAAACCTGGATTAATCTTTTTAGTCACATAGCACTACTATTATTCTGAACACTACTGTATGTATGTATGTATGTATGTATAAAATTTTCCTCTCAACAACTTGCAACTTGTGTCCTGCTGGCTGTGGTAGACTCCTGCCTCTATGGAACTGGTGCTTAGGGCTTGTTCTTGTGCTGTCCTTTTCTATCCACTGGTAGTTCTTCTTGATGTCAGCCATTTCCTCTGTCTGTCCAATGTACATCCCTTGGAGGGGCTTGGTCTTACATAATATCTCCTCCTCCATTTCCTTATCACCACCTGTCTTCAGCTATCTTCAGCATTCTTGCAGCAGCTGATCTCGGGGAGCCATCTTTCTGATGTATTCATGGATGCTCCTCTTCTCATCCTGGATTGTGGTTCTGACACTCACTAATACTCGCCCTCCCTCCTTGTGTTGCTCATAGAGCCCCAGAGTGCTGGACTTTGGGTGGAAACCTCCATGTATTGTGAGGAGTTTTTGTCTCTTGACATTAGTGGCATCTACTGTATGTCCTCCTGTGGCCAACCTATTATCCCAGCTGGATATCTGATGACTGATAGGGCATATGTATTGATAGCTCAGATCTTATTCTTACCACTGAGCTGGCGTCTCAGCACCTGTCTTAGCTTCTGGAGGTGTTTTGTTGTGGCTGACCTTCTTGTACCTTCATCATGGTTCCCACTGACTTGTGGGATTTCTGGTTACTTGTAGCTGTCCTGTATGTCTGCTATCCTGTGTTCTGGCAACTCCACCCCCTGAATCCAAAACACCATCCTTCTCTTTGCCACCATTCTGCCACACTTATCTAATCTGAATGAAATCCCGATATCTTCGCTGTAGATCCTGGTGAGGTGGATCAGTGAGTCAATGTCTCCCTCACAGTGCATGACCTTGGTATATTCTGCATTTGATGGTGACTTATGCGAGTGCCTTGGAGTTGGCCTCCTCTGATGTCTTCCACAGTCAACCTGAGTTCCTGATTAATTTTATCAGTGCACTGTTAGCCTTCTATTGTGCCAAGCACTCCCATATCCACGTGTGAGGCACCAAGTCATAGGCCTTCCTGCAGTCAATCCAGGCTGTGCTCAGGTTAGTCTGCCTGGTTGTGGTCACACACAGCGGTGTGTGTGTGTGTGTGTGTGAAAAATGTTGTACGAGGGTGATTTCTATGGCGATGGACTGGAGTGACCAAGCAGGCAGTCTACAAAATGAAAAATGATCATGGATTAACATGACCTAATGTTACAAAGCTACTGACAACTGCTCATGAGCATCCAAAATTACACAAGATGATAATTTCACGCCACGCAGATACTGGCACATACGTCGCACATGATTTGTTAGGACATTTCACCACACAACAAGCCAAATCATTACAGATATTTGTTATAAAATGCTCAAAAACAGACACAGTCATCCACAGCAGACGCAGCCAGCGGCCTCTGAGCGACCACAGCAGTGAGTCAGAGCTCAGTGGCACCACATGAGCTGTCACTCAAAGCTACCATGTCCCTCATTATGCATATCTTTACAGCTTAAAACATCTTTAAGGAGTTGGAACAAATTCAGTCCTGCACAGCTGTCATGAAGTGGAAAATTTGTCATAAAGAGACCAAAACAATTTTTTTTAATCCAGGCTGTAAACATGAAAATTCAGTAAGGTATGTCTTCTATAATATATTCCAATTCTAAAGTAGAACTATACTAGTATATACTAAGGCATATCTAACTAGAAGCACTCGGAGAGCGCAAACCACTGCCAAGGCCATAGGGTCACTGACGTCACATGGAACACCCGTTGGCAAAGAGACTTATTCCATGTCATTTCCCACATCTACCGTCATGTTTCAGATTCAGTGGTTAACCCTCTGGGGTCCGAGGGCATTTAATTGAAATCCGTTGAGGATTTTTTTGAGTAATCCTGCTAACAAACCAACCAACCAACCAATCAACCAACAAACGGACATGACCGAAAACACAACCTAAAAATCAAATCAAATTTATATAGCCCCAATTCACGATGAAATCGTCTCAAGGCGCTTCACACACACACAAAAAAATTAAATTAAAAATTTAAAACAATAAAAAGACGGCCATAAAAGAATACAATAATAAAAACACATCATAACACTAATGATAAAACAGGGAAAACAAATGAGTCTTTAAACGTGACTCAAAAGTCTCCACAGTACAGAACGTAGGGCCTGAGCTTGTACATAGGGGCTTACCAGGTCAGACAGATAGGGAGGTACAAGTCCATGAACAATTTTATGAACTAATAACAGTACTTTAAAATCCGATCTTGCAGCAACTGGAAGCCAGTGCAGGGATGCCAAAACGGGAATAATGTGGTCAAACTTTCTGCTTTGTGTCAAAAGTCTGGCAGCAGCATTTTGAACCAGTTGAAGACCCCTAATCCTGGACTGTGGTAAGCCAGAAAATAGAGCATTACAATAGTCCAATCTAGAAGAAACAAATGCATGAATCAAAGTCTCAGCATCAGCCATAGACAGGACATACTTGTCGGAGGTAAATATCTAAGAAAAGAAGAGTAGAATAGAGTAGACTAGAGCCACTTAGGTGCCTGGTGGATGGTAAGTTTATTTCAGGGCTGCGAATGACGAAAATTGTGAAATCCCAAGAAAATTTGCAGGGGGCCTGGGGAGCACAGCCCCCCAGGGGCTGGGGTCTAGGGCCTGCGGGGCCCCAGAAACCAAAATAATTTTGTATCTAATGATACATTTTCAGCATCTCCTGGAAGAAAAAAATCTTGAAAGAAGTGCATATTTATTAATGATCCTAGATTCTACCTTTCATTTGAACGGTCAATGATAATGTTGAAATAATAGAATATGACATGGAAGTAGGACCTGGAATGATTTCCCTTTTAATTGTAAACCAAATTATGCATCAACTCAGAACAATTAAACTACGTGAAATTCATGAAGACTGAAAAGACTGTTAAAGCATTTCAAAAACCACAGCTAAAGCTTGGAGAATATTTTGAAAATCATAAATCAAATATACCTTATAGTAAAAAAGTTACTGATATCCTCATGTAAATTCCTGTAAATCCATTCAAAGCCACAATGTCTTTTTTTCCAATGACAGAAAGTCTACATTAATTAAAAAAAATTCTTACCATGTTTCTTGAGTGCACAAGATGCAGTGAGCCTTTTCCCATTTATTTTATCTGTGTTCATGACGACGAACTTTAAATTCAACCCAGCGTCATTTCCACGGATACTTATCTCAAAACTTTTTTCAAACCGTGTTTCTCGCCATCTTCCCTCTCTTCGACGTCCCTCCATGACACAGACATGCCGTAAAATTCTTCTTTTAAAAATTTGATGGCTCTTAAAGTTTGCAATGTCCACATGCTACATTTAGCTTAAAGAACAGCGTCTTGGAGCAGCCACACAGCATTGCCGTAGCAATTAACTAGTCCCACTTAAAAACTCAGCCATTTAAAAAACTCAGTGACAATCATGATTACAGAGTACAACACGAAACCCCCCCCATGATGAAATCCGCAGAATACCTCTGATCCGTGGACTTTTCACAGCCCTCTCATTTCTACTCTAACATTGGACATTTTAACATGAGCTTCTATGGGCATGTGCAGCTAGTCAAGGAACTGGTGCAACCTTTTCTTCTTCTGGCTGTGCCCCATTTAGGACCACCAAAGCTTATCACTTGGGAAACACCAGACTTGACTAACCAGCTGTGTTTGCAGCAGGACAAATTAGAAAATATGCAGATGATGCCAGAAACAGGGCTGGTGGCCCCTGATAGAGAACCTTCACAATAAATTACAACACAAAGAAAATACTGTTTCCACCTGTCACAATAAAAGTCCTAAGCATACAGTGCTGCTGATCAGCAGTAACACAACAAAATCTGAGCATTTTGCAAAGAGGCAATTCAATAATAATTTTTTGTGTTTTTCTTACATTTCTGACAGAGAAAGAGAAAACAAAGTTTGTGTCAGATTGTGATGAGCTTGCACAGCTTCTGTGTTACATATTAGGAAAAAACTGTGTGTGTCTGTGAATTCACTTGGAGATTAGTGATGGAAGATGAGATCCATGACTGCTGTTTTGATTAATCAAAGAAAAAAATTAAATTGGGGAAAAAAATTGGGGTGGGGGGGGTGACGTACAATTTAATTTGCCTGAGTTGATACCACACGTCCTGCGGTCTGAGTACTGCACATGCACACAGACAACCTGCCCTCCAGTCTGTAGAAGCACCAGGCATTCAGTCTGGAGGACACACACACACACACACACACACACACACACACACACACACACACACACACACACACACACACACACACACACACACACACACACACACACACACACACACACACACACACACACACACACACACACACACACACACACACACACACACCTCTCAAAGTGTTAGCAGCATCTGCCTCCTCAGGAGGTGGTACAATAGGTTGGGGAACAGAGGTAGGAGGGGCTGTGGAATCACCACACCCCATCAACACACACGACAAGGTCGGCTCACCGATTGAGTCCTAAGTGCTGCGCCATTCATCACAGCCAGGGGGCTAATTAGGAAAGAGGGCTACTATCTTTCTAGTCATTTATAGTCCCAAAATTCATCACTCTCTCTGTATGTCTGTCTCGTCCCATCTTCTCTCCTCAGTACACGTCCTTTTGCTCGTCATTCTATGCCCTTTAACCTCTCCTTCTCCCTTCTTGCCCACATGTCTCTCAGCATTCACCCACACTCGCTTCTCCTGCTGCTCCCTCTTGCTCCCCCTGACTCTCACTTCTGCCTCTCTTCCTTCCCCACTGTCAGTGCTTCCTCCTCAGTTGCTGCTTCCTTCTCCTCTCCTGCCCTGTGCTGGTAGCTGTGCCATCACTGAATCTTCATTAGGGGGGGAAATGAAGCTGAAAACGAGGAGGCAGCCTGGATAGCCAAAAGCAGCTGCAGTCACTCACGCACGCACGCACGCACGCACGCACGCACGCACGCACGCACGCACACACACACACACACACACACACACACACACACAGCGTACAGTGTGCAACAGTATACTGCTGCCCTGCCACAGGGCGCAAAAAGACAGGTGTGCAAGTGTGCATGTCTCTGTGTCTGTCTGAGACAGGATTTGTGGCGGGTTGAGGAAATGAGAAGCGGCAGCTGTGGTTTACAGTAGCTGCATTTGGAGAAACACAGAACACAGAGCAATAAGGAGTTTAAACAGAGGATAAGGAGGGTAAGGACAGAGGAAATCTGACCAACAAGTAGAAAAAAAAGGACGACACAAGTTAAAGTTAGAAAACAAACAAAAAAACAAGAGCTCTAGACAAAAACTGTCAGGAGGGAAGGAAAACAAAACAAAACAAAAAAAAGAATCAATGTTTGGTGTGGAGAGGAAAAAGATATGGAGATGAGAACTGGGACCAAGGGAACACAAACTCAACAAAGCTGGAAACCTGAACGCCAGCTCTGTCCTTACGTAATGATGTATTATCACGGCTACACACCGCTCCATAGTCTGATATTATCCCACACCGTCGTTTTAAGTCTTGAAGAAATCCCATCCAAACCAAACATTACAGGTGCTGTGCAGGAGACATGATGTGAGCAGGCAGCCATTGTGGTTAGAAATCGAGTCTGCTGTCACCAGGTCAAAGCTGCAGTCTCCATTAAAGCTGGTGTGCACCTTGCGGACGTCCTTGAACAAGGTAATGATGTACGTCTGCGCTCCACCATCATCTTAAATGAATGCACTGGAGCTGAATAAAGGGTAAACACATCCTCAGGATGCACCACGTTCAGCAATCTAACACTTTAAAATCACAGAAGGTCATACTGGGAGTATGTATTACAGTGACTGCACTTCTGCTTTCCAGTTTCATCAGGTTAGCTTTTTGTTTCCAGCTGACTGCTGTAAGATGTTCTCCGCTGAAAATTATACCATCTGCTATCTTTGTCTACACTTCATTACACTAGTTTTCAACAGATTTTTTCCCCTCTGCAGTTTTAACAATGTGAGAGCTACAGTCTGACTGCTGTTACAGGTGCTCGATTAGAGTTTCTGTCTTTTTTACATATGTAATGCCAGTCTGAAATAAAGATGTTTGTTCTAAAGGTCTAAAGACAGGGAGCACATTTGTTTTATTCTGTGGGGAACTTTCTGAGTAATTTGCTAACAAGCAAAAATCACCTGACCTCCATGATGGACACAATTATTCTGCTCCAGCTACTACAACCCCTGGCAATAATTATGGAATCACCGGCCTCGGAGGATGTTCATTCAGTTGTTTAATTTTGTAGGAAAAAAGCAGATCACAGACATGACACAAAACTAAAGTCATTTCAAATGGCAACTTTCTGGCTTTAAGAAACACTATAAGAAATCGGGAAAAATAATTGTGGCAGTCAGTAACGGTTACTTTTTTAGACCAAGCAGAGGGAAAAAAATATGGACTCACTCAATTCTGAGGAATAAATTATGGAATCACCCTGTAAATTTTCATCCCCAAAACTAACACCTGCATCAAATCAGATCTGCTCGTTAGTCTGCATCTAAAAAGGAGTGATTACACCTTGGAGAGCTGTTGCACCAAGTGGACTGACATGAATCATGGCTCCAACATGAGAGATGTCAAATGAAACAAAGGAGAGGATTATCAAACTCTTAAAAGAGGGTAAATCATCACGCAATGTTGCAAAAGATGTTGGTTGTTCACAGTCAGCTGTGTCTAAACTCTGGACCAAATACAAACAACATGGGAAGGTTGTTAGAGGCAAACATACTGGTAGACCAAGGAAGACATCAAAGCGTCAAGACAGAAAACTTAAAGCAATATGTCTCAAAAATTGAAAATGCACAACAAAATAAATGAGGAACGAATGGGAGGAAACTGGAGTCAACGTCTGTGACCAAACTGTAAGAAACCGCCTAAAGGAAATGGTATTTACATACAGAAAAGCTAAACGAAAGCCATCATTAACACCTAAACAAAAAAAAACAAGGTTACAGTGGGCTAAGGAAAAGCAGTCATGGACTGTGGATGACTGGATGAAAGTCATATTCAGTGATGAATCTCGAATCTGCATTGGGCAAGGTGATGATGCTGGAACTTTTGTTTGGTGCCGTTCCAATGAGATTTATAAAGATGACTGCCTGAAGAGAACATGTAAATTTCCACAGTCATATGGGGCTGCATGTCAGGTAAAGGCACTGGGGAGATGGCTGTCATTACATCATCAATAAATGCACAAGTTTACGTTGGTATTTTGGACACTTTTCTTATCCCATCAATTGAAAGGATGTTTGGGGATGATGAAATCATTTTTCAAGATGATAATGCATCTTGCCATAGAGCAAAAACTGTGAAAACATTCCTTGCAAAAAGACACATAGGGTCAATGTCATGGCCTGCAAATAGTCCGGATCTTAATCCAATTGAAAATCTTTGGTGGAAGTTGAAGAAAATGGTCCATGACAAGGCTCCAACCTGCAAAGCTGATCTGGAAACAGCAATCAGAGAAAGTTGGAGCCAGATTGATGAAGAGTACTGTTTGTCACTCATTAAGTTCATGCCTCAGAGACTGCAAGCTGTTATAAAAGCCAGAGGTGGTGCAACAAAATACTAGTGATGTGTTGGAGCGTTCTTTTGTTTTTCATGATTCCATAATTTTTTCCTCAGAATTGAGTGATTCCATATTTTTTCCCCTCTGCTTGGTCTAAAAAAGTAACCGTTACTGACTGCCACAATATTTTTTCTTGATTTCTTATAGTGTTTCTTAAAGCCAGAAAGTTGCCATTTGAAATGACTTTAGTTTTGTGTCATGTCTGTGATCTGCTTTTTTCCTACAAAATTAAACAACTGAATGAACATCCTCCGAGGCCGGTGATTCCATAATTTTTGCCAGGGGTTGTATGCACACCCTCTGATCTGGGGCAGAGTCACAGTAAAGCTGCAGACGACAAAACCTTTCACAGGTCAACACTGCATTACAGGTCTGACACGTGCACAGACACCAACTCACATTCACACCAATTTCTATGTACAGTGAGGCAATAAGGCCAAAGACGGAGCAAACAAAATTATGCTCTCGCAAAGTCGCGCTGTCTACAGTCAACTAGGAGGGGAAAAAACACCACTTTAGGTGTCTTGACACTTGCACAAATTTGATGCGCACACTGGTTAACCCTCTGGGGTCAAAGAGCATTTTTTGGACAGTTCACTCGCCTGGCATAAAGGGGGAGGTGATGGTTTAGTGGTTAAAGTGTTGGGCTTGAGACCAGAAGATCCTCGGTTCAAATCCCCGCCTGACTGGAAAATCACTAAGGGCCCTTGGGCAAGGTCCTCAATCCCCTATTGCTCCCAGTGTGTAGTGAGCGCCTTGTATGGCAGCACCCTGACATCGGGGTAAATGTGAGGCATAATTGTAAAGTGCTTTGAGCATCTGATGCAGATAGAAAAGCGCTATATAAATGTAGTCCATTTACTGGTACGCAATCTGCTGTGCCAGAAAGTAAACTTGCTGAAAACTGTGTGTGGCTTTGTGCAAGAGCGCAAAGAAAATTTTGAAATGTTCAAAATCTCTGGCATGCACTAATTATGTGAACGTCATGTGAACATTGTGCAAACATTTCAAATACACTGTGTGTCATTGTGAGTTATTGTGTCAGCGCAGCACATCACAGCGCAGCTCATCTGAACGATTATGACGAGATGTTAAATCTCTATCATCAACAGAATTTTACAGCTACTCATAAGAAGGAATGAAAATGCAACTGTTTTAGCAAGCCATTACAATATAAATACAGTAGTGTTCAGAATAATAGTAGTGCTATGTGACTAAAAAGATTAATCCAGGTTTTGAGTATATTTCTTATTGTTACATGGGAAACAAGGTACCAGTAGATTGAGTAGATTCTCACAAATCCAACAAGACCAAGCATTCATGATATGCACACTCTTAAGGCTATGAAATTGGGCTATAAGAAAAAAAAGTAGAAAAGGGGGTGTTCACAATAATAGTAGTGTGGCATTCAGTCAGTGAGTCAGTGAGGAACAAACAGGTGTGAATCAGGTGTCCCCTATTTAAGGATGAAGCCAGCACCTGTTGAACATGCTTTTCTCTTTGAAAGCCTGAGGAAAATGGGACGTTCAAGCCATTGTTCAGAAGAACAGCGTAGTTTGATTAAAAAGTTGATTGGAGAGGGGAAAACTGATATGCAGGTGCAAAAATTTATAGGCTGTTCATCTACAATGATCTCCAATGCTTTAAAATGGACAAAAAAAAAAAAAAAACACAGATGCATGGAAGAAAACAGACAAAAACCATCAAAATGGATAGAAGAATAACCACAATGGCAAAGGCTCACCCATTGATCAGCTCCAGGATGATCAAAGACAGTCTGGAGTTACCTGTAAGTGCTGTGACAGTTAGAAGACGCCTGTGTGAAGCTAATTTATTTGCAAGAATCCCCCGCAAAGTCCCTCTGTTAAATAAAAGACATGTGCAGAAGAGGTTACAATTTGCCAAAGAACACATCAACTGGCCTAAAGAGAAATGGAGGAATATTTTTGTGGACTGATGAGAGTAAAACTGTTCTTTTTGGGTCCAAGAGCTGCAGACAGTTTGTGAGACGACCCCCAAACTCTGAATTCAAGCCACAGTTCACAGTGAAGACAGTGAAGCATGGTGGTGCAAGCATCATGATATGGGCATGTTTCTCCTGCTATTGTGTTGGGCCTATATATCACATACCAGGTATCATGGATCAGTTTGGATATGTCAAAATACTTGAAGAGGTCATGTTGCCTTATGCTGAAGAGGACATGCCCTTGAAATAGGTGTTTCAACAAGACAATGACCCCAAGCACACTAGTAACCGAGCAAAATCTTGGTTCCAAACCAACAAAATTAAAGCCTTGCAGATGTGAAGAAATCATGAAAAACTGTGGTTATACACCTAAATACTAGTTTAGTGATTCACAGGATTGATAAAAAAAAAAGGAGTTTGAACATAATAGTTTTGAGTTTGTAGCGTCAACAGCAGATGCTACTATTATTGTGAACACCCCCCTTTTCTACTTTTTTTACTAATAGCCCAATTTCATAGCCTTAAGAGTGTGCATATCATGAATGCTTGGTTTTGTTGGATTTGTGAGAATCTACTGAATCTACTGGTACCTTGTTTCCCATGTAACAATAAGAAATATACTCAAAACCTGGATTAATCTTTTTAGTCACATAGCACTACTATTATTCTGAACACTACTGTATTACAACTCCAATTCCAACTTCAGTGAAATTGGGGTTATATTATAAATAATTACCTTTAAGACGATTCCAAATGCGTTCTCCACATCATGAAGCACATGAGAGAGAGAGAGGGACAGAAAAAGCTGCAGCTGTAGAAAATTCCTCTGATCCTGGAAGTAATTAGAGGTGTTTTCATCAGCCAAAGTCTGAGAGCAAATGATTAATCCGCTATGAAATAATGATATTAGATAACGCAGAGTCCAGTGGCACAAAGTGCAGGATCCAGCGGGACACAGCGGGTGGCACGATGAATTGCGTGGCAGTGCGGGGGTTAAATGCGTGCAAGTGTCAAGGCACCTTTAGAACATTGGGCACACTGTAGTAATGCTAACACTGCCAAATTTATGTCATGGCTCAGGTCTCAAAGAATAGACAAACAGAGAAGCTTTACCAATAAAGACTCTACAGAGTACACACGCATCGTGTCATTATTCAGGCTGGAAATACATCAATTTAAGAATTACAGGGATGACAGACGGACAAAATAAAACAATATTAAAGTCAACAAATTAGGTAAATATGATGGAAAATTAATGCAGCGTGCATACTGTCAGATGGACAAGTCATTTCTGTTATTTTTCCTCTGTACATAGCTACAATAAAGCAGAAACAAAACAAATAAGATGTGACTGTGGCGCAGATTACACAAGTAGTATAAGTTAGTAAAAGTAATAACAAATTTGATGAATTCTTCATGTTTTGATTTGGAACAGAATGTGCAGTGTTCCAAATGCATTTGTGTGTAAGGAAATAAAAGCTATTTTAAGGGATTTTAAGCTTTACTCACATTTAAAAAAAAAACACACTGCAACACATTTTGAACACAACTGTACTTTGCCTTCAACAACAGTTTCTTTTTGTGTACAGCGGGGCTGTAGGCCTACCTATGCTTTCCAGAAAGAACAGAAGCAGTGAAAGAAGAGTATGCAGTTTAGCAAGAGTCTCAGACAGGAACTCACATCATGGTTCTGTCTCTGTGAGGTGTTCACATTCACCGAACCAGTGGGACACTGCATGCTACTTTCTGGCATGCCTCTGAAGTGTGCTGCAGAGAAGAGCAGTCTGTAGACCTGTGCCATGACAAATGAGGCAAATGTGGCTGGATGACAGGTAATCCAAGGTCACTCATTACCTTCACCTATTAATGTGTTGAATTTAAATGAGCACATGATGCCATAACAGAAAAAAAGATAACATTGATCATAATTAACAAGCTTGGCTTTAATGGTCTCTTTCTCACACGCAAGCGCACACGCACACGCACACACACACACACCCGACAAATCCGCCCAATGCAAATGTGCACACACTGTATCCTCTATCGCCTCTCATACACACAAACACATAATTAGTTTCGTCGCGAGTTTAAAAGGGGTGAGGCTTCTTAATTGTCTTGCAGATCAGAAGTTCAGTCCCCCTTTCCATTGAATTAAAAAAAAAAAGAAGTGCACAACAAAGTGTGATGAACAAACGAACGCCCACTTGTTCTCTCAGAAGACCCGAAAGCCTCCAGGCGAATCAGACTTTAAAAGGCTTCCTCATACCAGCTTCGGTTAACATCATGAGCTGCTGTACTACTTCAATTAAGTCCAAGCATTTGGATTACACAGAGGGTGTTTTTTGGTGGTGGTGGGAGGGCATTACTATTGGACTGGCCAGTCATTGCAGCTGCAGCCAACTTTATTTTATGTCTCTGTAGTTCCTGCTTTGCCCACTGAAGCAAGAGGACGGACTTGTACTGTACTTACATAATCTTCACACAGGCACCACTCAGGGTCTCACAGGCGATCACTGGACTCTTCAAGCAGCATCACTGGGCAATGAGTGAGCCCATGTATAAAGGAAGAATATATTATATGAAGACACTGCAGTGCATCCTGCCTTATCAGAGACCTCCACATAAGAGATGGTTCAGCAGAGCTTCTGAGTTCTCTGCTGAAAATTATACCATTTGCTATCTTTGCCTCCACTTCATTACACTAGCTTTCGACAGATTTTTTCAACAGTTGTCGGTTGAAGCTCTTCTGGGTAATATCAACCACCAATTGAGGAGTGGCTACTAGATATGTTTTCATGGTGTGGTTGTCAACAATAACATGTCCCACTTCTTGTTTCCTCTGAGCGCATCACTGAAGACGGCATTCAAGAAGCTCTCTAGTCGATCTTAAGTCACATCACAAGATTCCCAAAGTTTTTCCAAATGTATTAAAGCCACAGCCACAGTCCGGCGCCTGGGGACCAACTCCAGATGTAGAGACACTGCCTTAGTCAAGGGCAGAGAAAGGAGCAAACCCTAAATAAGTATGTTTGTGATTGTGTAGAAGAAACCAGAGTGCCTAGAGGAAACCCATATAGACATGGGGAGAAGATGCAAGCTCCACACAGAAAGGCCCAGGTGGGAAGCGAACCCAGAACATCCTTACTGTGAGTCAACAGTGCTAATCACAAAACCAGCATGCCAGCTGAAGAGCCAAACAAAGAGCTGCTGACTTCCTTTATGTGAAAAACAAAGTAACAAAAAATGTACATAAAGAGGCTTTAACATATTAGTTTTCTTCCTCTCTTTAACAGTTTTTTTTATTTTCATCTATATAGCGCCAAATCAAGGCGCTTCACACAAGTAAGGTCTAACCTTACTAACCCCCAGAGCAGCAATGGTAAGGAAAAACTCCCTCTGAGGAAGAAACCTCAAGCAGACCAGACTCAAAGGGGTGACCCTCTGCTTGGGCCATGCTACAGACATAAATTACAGAACAATTCACAAAATGAATATACAGGAAATGCTGTTGGTGCACAGGAGAGGAGGGTCTTTATGACAGGACAGGAGGATAGTTATGATCAATAGTAGCAATTTTTCTATGGGGGAAAACAGTTGTAATGGGGATAATCTTGGCTATGCATCTCACACCCAATTTTGATGAATATTTACCAAGTTACATGTGAAAATGGCAGCTGTAAATTTGCTGCAAGTTGTGGACAAAACAACTACAATTCCAGTGAACCTAAATTACTTAATATTTCTCCTCTTTCCACAACGGGGGAAAAAAACAAACAAAAAAACTGGTATAATATGCAGTTTGAGTGGAAAAACCAGTGGAAAAACCATTGTTGTGTGTATCATGTACAATTTCTTCCCCCCTACAAAATGGCTGTTGCAGACTTGGTGGATTGTTTCAAAGTGTTGCATTCTTAGGAAAAACTTAGAACTTCACATGTTTATGCCTGAGATGTTTACTGAAGCATCCAGGGAAACAACAAGTAATTTTAGGCATTTTAAGCCTTTTGTTTTCTTTCTAAGCATGTCTGTGTATACAGCTGGAATGCATTTCCCACAATTCTCTGCATGACAAAAATCCAATGTGGGGTGGGGGGTCTGCCTCGCGAGTTCTGCCGTGGTGGGGCTTGTGGGGCCCAGGTTCCCACGGCCCGTTGGGGTAGTGGGGTGCGGTTGTTGGCACTAGGGAGTGGACAGAGGCATTGGAACGCACCCCCGACACCGCTGGACCGCTCCCCTGTTGGTTCGTCGTGCTGCCCCGTGGCTCTGGTGGCAGCCCTTCCTGGCCCCTATGCCCTTCTGCTGCCCTTTTTCTCTTGGTTTCTCCTCGGGCCCTGCGTCCTGGACCCATTTCCGTCATTGCTTGCAGTCGGCTGTATGGCTTCTGACGTGCCGGAGTGGTCCATGTCATATGGTAACGTTCTGTACTCTTGTCTTGGCCCAACACACCAGCCACTGTAGTGACCGGATATTTAGCTGTGATCTGGGTCTCTGTGCATGGATGGTTGTGTGTTTGTGGCTGTCACCACAATTCGGTTTTGGGTACTCTCAAGTGCAGTAATATGTACTTGTATGGGGTGGGTATTTGGTTAAAGCCTTATGTGTTTGATGTAAACTGGGATATACAGTGGTTCCTCGCTATAACGCGGTTCACCTTTCGCGGCCTCGCAGTTTCGCAGATTTTTTTAGTCCAATTTTACATGCTTTTTTTTTTTTTTTTTAACAGCGCATTGTGTTCTGCGTCCTCATCAAGCAGGCCGGTCACAGCACCGCGAAGGGAGAGTACGCGTGTCTGTTTATAAGAATCTTCTCGCGCAGAAGAAAAAAGAGCACCAACAACTACCCATAACTGTGTTCGTCACTCGGAAAAAGACACCTGCACCGAGATGTGACTCAGTGGAAAAAGACGTGACAGCGGAGCGGTGCTACGATGAAGAGGCGCGATCAGAGGAATTGTGAAATACTGGTGAGTCACTATTAATAATTTATGTGTCAACTTCGTAGGTTGATCATTAAAATTAAATTCGTTAGTTCTAAAAGCCATCATAATTATTTATAGGAAAACGTTCTATTTTTAATTCTCAAACAAATGTTTGGGCCTGAAAACAGGTTGGTCTTATTTTTCTACTAAGGTTTGAACTTGGAGAGTGTTTACATACGAGAGAAAAGTGAGAAAATGTTAATGCCTGTTTGAGAAAATTGTATAAAGTGTGTAGTGAGGGGTTTTACAGCCTTAAAACATCTATAATAATTGTAAAAAATAACGCTGTCTACTTCGCGGATTTCGCCTATTGCGGGCTATTTTTAGAATATAACTCCCGCGATAAACGAGGGACCACTGTACAATGAAAAAATTGGAGATTGGCATAATATTTATTTAGAGGATGTGACAAACAGTGACCATAAAAAGTCGGTCACGGTCACCAGCCTTCAAAAAAATTGCAACCACTGGTGGGATTGAAACGGAGGTCAAGGTCACCGGCCTTTGAACCCATGCGAAGTACTCCTCCAAGGCATGTACCCACCAAGTATGAAGTTTCTACGAGCATTTTGCCAGAAACTGGGCGACAGCCAGGTGGAAACCATTCGGATGATTCAGACGGCTTTCGGTGATGATCCTCTGGGCATCACACAGATTAAGGAGCGGTACAACCGTTTTAAAGACGTCCGCATAACGGTGGAGAGCAAGCCACGCTCCGATCAGCCATCAACATGCTGAAATGACCAGATCATTTCCAAAGTGAACGCTGTGGTGATGCAGGACGTCGTGCATCACCATGTGTGACTGTCTGAGAAATTGCGGAGAGGTGGACATCAGCACTTTTTCGGTACATTCCATTGTGACAGAAGATTTGGCCATGAAAAGAAAGGTGGTGAAATTCATGCTGCTGCTGATGGCGGCGCAAAAGCGCCTCCGTGTTGATGTCTCACAGGACATGCTGTGACATGCCCACCTCTTCCACAATTTCTCGGATAGTCACACAACTGAAAAGTCACCAAAAGCCGTCTGAATCATCCGAATGGTTTCCACTTGCCCAGTTTCTGGCAAAATTTGATGCGGTGCTGCTCCAGTCGTTCCGTCTTTTTCCTTGAAATAAAAATCCGCCTTGAGTACTACACATGTCCTCACACAAAGGCTGCTTACCAGAAAATGATGCAATCGACAGGCGTGCAAAAGTTCACACATGCGCACGAAGGTTCAAGGTTTGCTCATGCAAGCACATGTGATTCAAATCCATCAGGTTTTTGCAAAAAATGAAAAGGTCCGATACTTTTGTAACAGACCTCGTATTTCTAAGATCACTTCCAGCATCGTGACCCCCTTTTTATTCCACATGGTTTGTCATTTGTTTGATAATGTTTTCCTTCTCTTTCTTTTTCACTGTCAGTATTATCCTTGTTGTGGTTGCAGAAATTGTCTGTTGGCGTATTTCATAGTCAGTCTTGCTCTTTGTTGAATGGTGCGTTTATGCATTACCTCCTTAATTCATGGGAAAAGATAAAGGGGCACCAAATTACTGCTGCAACATTACATATAACAAATGCTAAAATACCCTCTGCCCTACAAGCATGTAATCAATGAAAGAGTGTGTAGAAAGAATGTGACCTTTAGACCCCTTAGAATAGGATAAGGTTAGCCATCTTTGAACTTGTCCAAGTTCTGTGTCCCAAGAATGCTCATCTGTGAATTTGAAGACCCTGGCAGTAATAGGACTGGTCTTATGGTGAGCACAGACAGATGGATGCAAAGTTTTCGCAATACCCAATGGTCATATTTTGGCCTCAGGTGAAAAAGAAAAAAAAAGTATAAATTCTTAATGCTATAAATCAACTTGACTCATACTTGAGTCATGTTATACAAACACAAGCTTAAAGAAAAAAGAAGTGTGGCAATTATTTCCTCTTGATTGTCTGCGAACTCCTGAATGAGACAATGAGCAGAGCTGAAAAACATGGAATATCTGCTAATAAGGAGGTCGTGGGAACAGGACTGAGACTGAATGGCAACTGGAGATTTGAACAGGACAATGACCACCAACACACATCAGAGCTGGTTGAAGAACCGATAAAGCAGGGCCACATTAAGGTTTTGGTATGGTCTCAAAGACCAGACCTCAATCTGGTCAAAAATATCTGAATCACGCTCTGTGTGGAGGGCACCAAAATAACCTAATGAATGATCATCATGATCATAAAAACCAAGGCAACATAAATAACCACATCACAATAACCCCTGGCTGATTATAGTATCATCTTAAAAGGCTGTGATTTAAAGAAACAGTCTGCTGTGCAATGTGCCCTGCGATTAAAATGCCACACCAACTGGATGCTGTAACATTATGCACATTTCGTGAAAAACAAAACAAAACGCAGAATTTCTGTGAAGGATTGGGTAGCTCTGCTTTGCTCTGTGTGTGTGTGCAGTCACTTTCACAGCTCTTTAACAAAGATGTCTAGCTATTAACAAGTAAAGGTGCCCTGATCCGCACACTTGCACGCACTTTGCCGTGATGATCCCACCCGATGCCATGCTTTGTTCCTCTGGACGCTGCGCATATAAAATAATTATTTAGTAGCAGATGAATCATTTTCTGTCAGAGTTGGCTGTTGAAAACACCTCTAATCACGTCCAGAATCACAGAGGACCATTTCAGCTGCCGCTTTTCTCTCTGTCTCATGTGCTTCATGAGGTAGAGAAAGCATTTGGAACCATCTAAAAAGGTAATTATTTGTAATGTTTATATTGTAATGGCTTGCAGCCAGATCACAATCAAGGGGTACCAGTGGGGTACACTAAGGGTAGAAATTTGATGTTCCTATATTAAATTATTTACACTCAGAAAAAATTATTAAAGGTGTTGTCTAATAAATGCCAAAATATCTTTTCGTTAACTTTACTTCTTGAAAAGCTAGAGCTGATTTCGAAATACATGTTTTTTTGTGCCAAAGTGTGGTGTGCGGACACTACAATTTCATCATTTGTTAAAAGATAAGCTGCTGTTATTTAAATATGTGATGCATATATCAACCCAGAACCAACCTGAAATGATCTTTAGTGTGTGTGTTGCGGGAGAGAAGGGCGGGAGGCAGCATATAATTATGTGGTGTTTCTTTATTAGGGAAAATATAACATGTTTTCTCATACATAGTTGAATGTTACATACATTACAGCATGGAAGTGAGCTTTGCATTATTTAACTCTAATACAACCGGTTTCTATGTTTGTAGACCAGACTTGCAGCACAAAATATCTTGGTGTACGGACACTACATTCTGCAAACCTGAATTCCAAATCAGCCTTGCTGATTTACACTAAATATCAGTTGTTGCATGTAAATACAATTTTAGTTGTTACTAAAGAAATTTGAACTTTTCAATGAAATAATATTGCTAAACTAGATCAATCTAAACCATTTAAATAGTGGTGTATAGACACTACACTGATTTTTGTGAAATATTAAGGGTCATATTTTTGAGACATAAATCCAGAATTTATCGAGACAATGATCACAAAATCTATATGGATCAATCAAAGTGTCATTGTGTATCAAATAACAGTGTTACTGTCACTCAGAAATATGTATATTTACTTTAAAACTGAACATTTTCTGTCAATGACGTGAAAAAGATTGATTTCATAACGGCAAACATGAATACAACAATCGGCCATATCAGCGTTGCTTCTCAGCAATAAGTAAAATACAAATCACACATTACCAATCCAACAACCAAATTTAACTTGCAGAAGTATTAAGCATTGTCTGCCGAAGGTTTTCTGCATATACGATACATTCTTCGTAGTACTTTGATGAAATCAACACCACAATAACATCAAAACAATGGTCTCTAGTTGTTTAATAATACATCATTATTTTAAAAAGAACATTGCAAATTTCACCAAACTGAGCATTGTGGTTCATTTCAGTACCATGAAACTAACAAACGCATGCAACTCGTTCACTGGTAAGACATTAAATTGTAAATCACATATAACAAAGATTTTCTTAACATGTACCCCTTGATTGTGATCTGGCTGTCGGTAAAACAGTTGCATGTTCATACTTTATTATGAGTAACTGTAAAAGTATATTTATGATAGATTTAACATCTCGTTATAACCGTTTAGATGTGGTGCGCTGACGCAAACACTTGCAATCACACGCAGTGTTTTTAATTATTTGAGCAATGTTCACGTGAAGTTAATGCATGACGGAGATTTTGAACATTTCAAATTTTTCTTTGCACACATGCACAAAGCCGTGCGTGGCATGTGTGGCCATGGCAGAGTGCATGCAAGTGCGCAGAACAATGTTGTGCAAGTGTCAGGGCAACTTAAAGCTATGTAAAGCCATTCCTCTCATCACTTTGTCGAACTCTTACAACAGCAACAAGCACAATATCCCCCCGACGGGCAAAACCTGCTTTGGTACCAGCGCTTGCTACATTCTGATGATATTTCAAGGTGGGTGATAGTCTATTTCAGAATGCAGACACCAACTCATGAAACTGACAGTGCCAACATGTGTCAATCTTGTACAATATTACAACATGCCTATTACCAATGCAGAACAAGGAACTGTACCAAGTTCCATGAAATTTCTCCTAAATATGCAGGAGAAGTTGATTTCAGAATACAGGCACTCACTCATGAAACTGACGGAGTCCAGACTTGTTAATCAAGGGCCATAATTGTGGTAAAATGGGCCCAACTCGAACAATATGATAATAAGTGTATTGTCAACCTATAACAAGGATGTGTACCAAGTTTCACAAAATTCCTCCTAAAAATGTGAGAGGAGTTGATTTCAGAATGCTTACACCCTCATTGGGAAGGAAGGAGGGAGGGAGGGAGGGACTGACCGACAGATAGACAGGCAGAAATCACCATGACATAATCCCCCTTCAAGCCTTCTGTCTTTAGCGTCTAGTGTTACCGTTGCGAGGTATGGATGCGGGACCTGCAAAGAATCAAAGTCATTAAAAAGATACAAACTTCTCTCAGTGGCCACGGACCTCTGCGACTGCGATTACCGAGACCGTGTGGAGCTGCGGATTTTCCCGCAAGAAGTCTATCCTTGCAGGCGGCCAGAGCACTCCGCATCAAAACAGCGAGCGTAGTCTCTGGACTTGTTGCCAAGTTGGCTGCACATCCATTCAGTAGACAGGGAGATGGTGCCGGGGTTGGCCGCAGCTCTGCACAGCAGACACGGGGGCGGTGTGAGTGGCCCGCTGCAGCGTTTACCGAGCCCGCAGACTCGGTAAGCGCATCGGAGGCAGTGAGAGCAAGGCGTCGGGGAAGAACTTCGCCCGCTGTAGATGTCGCCGCTGATCTGAGCATGCAGAGCTGTATCTCGCATTCACTGCAGCTTACTTTTGGACGTTGAAACCAGGATGTGTATAACAGTAAAATTACTAACAGATAAAATCAATTTCAATGTGGGATCGGACTGAAGGTGCTAGCGCTCCGTCTTCTGCCTCACGTCACTGCAATGTCCCGGATGTACAAACAGCTTTTGCGGAGGGACAACTTTTAGCTGCAAATTTGTCATTTTAAAACAAAGATTTCTCCGCTGAATTACAAATTTGGGCTTGCAGATTTACTTTACTGCACTCATAAGGGTCTTATCAATCAATCAATCAATCAATTTTTTTATATAGCGCCAAATCACAACAAACAGTTGCCCCAAGGCACTTTATATTGTAAGGCAAGGCCATACAATAATTATGTAAAACCCCAACGGTCAAAACGACCCCCTGTGAGCAAGCACTTGGCTACAGTGGGAAGGAAAAACTCCCTTTTAACAGGAAGAAACCTCCAGCAGAACCAGGCTCAGGGAGGGGCAGTCTTCTGCTGGGACTGGTTGGGGCTGAGGGAGAGAACCAGGAAAAAGACATGCTGTGGAGGGGAGCAGAGATCGATCACTAATGATTAAATGCAGAGTGGTGCATACAGAGCAAAAAGAGAAAGAAACAGTGCATCATGGGAACCCCCCAGCAGTCTACGTCTATAGCAGCATAACTAAGGGATGGTTCAGGGTCACCTGATCCAGCCCTAACTATAAGCTTTAGCAAAAAGGAAAGTTTTAAGCCTAATCTTAAAAGTAGAGAGGGTGTCTGTCTCCCTGATCTGAATTGGGAGCTGGTTCCACAGGAGAGGAACCTGAAAGCTGAAGGCTATTCTAGAATTAACAGGAAGCCAATGAAGAGAGGCCAATATGGGTGAGATATGCTCTCTCCTTCTAGTCCCCGTCAGTACTCTAGCTGCAGCATTTTGAATTAACTGAAGGCTTTTTAGGGAACTTTTAGGACAACCTGATAATAATGAATTACAATAGTCCAGCCTAGAGGAAATAAATGCATGAATTAGTTTTTCAGCATCACTCTGAGACAAGACCTTTCTGATTTTAGAGATATTGCGTAAATGCAAAAAAGCAGTCCTACATATTTGTTTAATATGCGCTTTGAATGACATATCCTGATCAAAAATGACTCCAAGATTTCTCACAGTATTACTAGAGGTCAGGGTAATGCCATCCAGAGTCAGGATCTGGTTAGACACCATGTTTCTAAGATTTGTGGGGCCAAGTACAATAACTTCAGTTTTATCTGAGTTTAAAAGCAGGAAATTAGAGGTCATCCATGTCTTTATGTCTGTAAGACAATCCTGCAGTTTAGCTAATTGGTGTGTGTCCTCTGGCTTCATGGATAGATAAAGCTGGGTATCATCTGCGTAACAATGAAAATTTAAGCAATACCGTCTAATAATACTGCCTAAGGGAAGCATGTATAAAGTGAATAAAATTGGTCCTAGCACAGAACCTTGTGGAACTCCATAATTAACTTTAGTCTGTGAAGAAGATTCCCCATTTACATGAACAAATTGTAATCTATTAGACAAATATGATTCAAACCACCGCAGCGCAGTGCCTTTAATACCTATGGCATGCTCTAATCTCTGTAATAAAATTTTATGGTCAACAGTATCAAAAGCAGCACTGAGGTCTAACAGAACAAGCACAGAGATGAGTCCACTGTCCGAGGCCATAAGAAGATCATTTGTAACCTTCACTAATGCTGTTTCTGTACTATGATGAATTCTAAAACCTGACTGAAACTCTTCAAATAGACCATTCCTCTGCAGATGATCAGTTAGCTGTTTTACAACTACCCTTTCAAGAATTTTTGAGAGACAAGGAAGGTTGGAGATTGGCCTATAATTAGCTAAGATAGCTGGGTCAAGTGATGGCTTTTTAAGTAATGGTTTAATTACTGCCACCTTAAAAGCCTGTGGTACATAGCCAACTAACAAAGATAGATTGATCATATTTAAGATCGAAGCATTAAATAATGGTAGGGCTTCCTTGAGCAGCCTGGTAGGAATGGGGTCTAATAAACATGTTGATGGTTTGGATGAAGTAACTAATGAAAACTTATAAATATATATCAGCTATTTCTTTCTGAGATCTGACCACATTTATTTCAATGCAGGTCTACTTTAAAACACTTTCAGGCAAAATATTTTAAAGTACCCTTCATAGTAAAACATGGAAAAACAATAATAAAACACCAAATTTAAACATCCATAAGTCCAATATTGCCTTGACATTCGTGTCCATGATGAAAACAAGTTGCCAGAAGGGACACTTCACCCCTAAATGTGACACCAAGCGGTGCAGGAAGATTATCAACACAAGTTCTTGAGCCAGTGAAATTAACAGACTGAATTTCACCAGCACAACAAGAGAGCGTGTTTGCTGCAGCCCAAGTAAACAGAACAAGGTGCAAAGAACCGCTAAGGCTGAAGCACATCCTTCAGTGCTACAAAAGCTGATGGTGCATTAGCCAGGCCGCAACTTGCTCGTGTAAGTGGTGGCGGAAATGACAGCTATGCAAAAGGTTACAATAATGACATGCAAAGGTTACAGCAATGAGTAGTGTGATGCATCAACAGGGTCAACGTGGTGATTATGGGGGTGTGTCCGACCCTACCAGGGTGGGGGTTAAATAACTCACTGTCCCATAACCAGCAACACAGAACCCCCCCCCCCCCCCCCCCCCCACACACACACACACACTACGGGAGAGGTCACTGTCTCCAGTGGGCACTACAGAGAGAAGGGAGTGCACAAGAGAGACAGAGATGATAAGGAGAGGAGAGGGAGAAGGAGGGGGAAGACTGCTAATGAGAGAGACAGATGAGGCCATCCCCGGGTGGTGCTGAGCCAGAGACTTGCCAAGTGCTGACCACACCACAGTGCAGACAGAGGTCACTGAGGACACAAAGGAGGAGGAACACGGGGAGGCAGGGACAGTAAACTCAGACAGTCAACTGCATTCAACCTTCGTACCCAACATTATTACACATCTAAGTGTACCACTACTGAAACCATGTATGAGGAGAACAAATTCAAACTGAGTTGGGCCATCACTGATGAGAAATATCTTGGAAGGGTGGTGGCTGAGCGGTTAAGTGCAATTGCCTACAGTGCAGAGGGTTCCTGGTTCAAGGCCACCCCTGCCCATTCTCCATGTAATGTTGCATCAGGAAGGGCAACTGGCATAAACACTTAATCAACATGCAGAGCCACCATGGACCTGCTGTGGCAGACATCGGGTAATCACAATCTGTAATCGCACTCAATTGTAATCATTACTTTTCTTTATATAATCTAATGTAATCTGTAATTTTAACCAATAATTAATAATAATAATAATTAATAATTGCAATCATAATTTAATTGTAATCTTTGGTGAAAAATTGTAATTGTCAAAATTATATCAAGATTTCTCTAAAATAAAATTGATTATTTTAAATCGTTCAACAACAAATCTGTTCAGAATTCACTAGTACCAACAATATGCAAGGAATTCACGGTATTTTTTGGGAATGACAACAAGAAGTTGATGTATTTCTGTCAATAAACATATTTAAGAAGAAATTTACTTTATTTTTTGTTAGTAAAAATAATTTAATTGTAATCTAACTTTCCATCTGCAACTGTAATCATAGAATTGCAAAAAAAAAAAAAAAAAAATGTAATCATTACATTGAGATTCATCACTTGTTGTAGCCTCACCCACCACTGTGAGTTGTATGCCAATGTTGGCATACCCTCTTTGTAAGATGATATACACAATGAATGACTCTGGTTTACAAGACTCTTATTAGACTGGTTCCAATTTACTTATCCAGTATATTGTGTAGGCTCATTTGTAATGAAATAAAAATTTGTGTAATTTTTTTTTTTTTTTTGGTAAAAGCAAAAACTCACCTGATTCTGTTAGAATATGTTTTAAACATAAAAATAAGGTGCCATTTTTTTATTCTGTCTCTCATGGTTGAAGTGTACCCACAATAAAAATTACAGACCTCTCCATTGTTTGTAGGTGGGAAAACTTGCAAAATCGACAGCAGATCAAATACTTATTGGCCTCACTGTACAGGGTGGGCCAATAAATTGTTACCACTTTTTGATCGTACACAAGTTTTTGAAATGAGAACTTATTCGAAAATTTTATTTACAGACTCAAGAGGGATTCTCCGAATTTCTTTTTCATCCCTCTCGAGATGTGTGGCAATGTCATCACAAATTTCAATGTGCGTGTTGCAGCTGTAATCCAAAGAAGAGGAGCGTGGATTGAACATGTCATCAATTATTGAACTGTGCAGAAAACAAGAGACAAAGTGGGAAACGTTTGGTATCAAATGTTAATTTGATGCTTCTGTTACAAGTCTGTAAATAAAATAATTAACCAACATGGCAGTCTTCATGTAACAAGAAATCAAGAACTGTGTATTTCGGACTTTGCTTCATTTGTCAGGTGAGCAGCAAACAAGCAGATTATACAAACTACGAGCACGTTGCCCGTGGGGATCCATGGGCTCTAGATTGGATAGCCTTTATAAAATAGGTAGCTGTCATTTTTCAAGGGTGGTAATAAATTATGCAATTTCTATAATGAGTTGGAATGGCATGTGAATCCAGAATGTTTTTAGAACCTTATACTGGGGTATAAGGTTTTTAGAAGAACTCAACTCTTTTATATACTGTTAATTACGTAATGTAATTATGTAATTTGATGATTCCATTAGTTTCCTTGTGCCAGAAAACCTATATTTAGATACTTTGTAATCATATCTTGTGTATCAGCAAAGATATTGCATTATTGCTAAACGGAGGCCACTTTGGATGCCATCTTGGATTTTGGACCATTACAACGTGAAGAAAAAAATGGCACCCAAAAATTTGTTTTTTTAAAGCTTATGATATTTTTGTTCAGAATCAAGCGAGTTTTTGCTTTTACCAAAAAAATAAATAAATAAATAAAATAAAAAAATCCTTTGTCTGTCGGGGGGGTAAGGCCTATTGACTCATGCACAGCAACTCCGGCTGGCGTCCGTCACACATGCATGTCGATGTCTACCACCTACCAAACAAAGGGTACTGTTGGCAGAGGAAACGCAAGACAAGCCATGCTTAACTGTTCCAAACCATACTGACCCGGACCACACGGTGGAAACGAGGACTACGACTCAGCGATATCCTCACTTTTGTACACAAAACAAGTGAACGGAATATGTTGCCTTGTGTTGTGAGAAACATCTGGTGGAGTTTTATCTTCACTGTTTTCTGATGAACTCAACAGATGTAACGCAAAATCTAAGCAACATGATTTACAGACCAAAGTACCCCAAAGTGATGTGTAATATGTGTTGGAGTGTTTCTACAGTGTGTGCATGAGCTGAGTAAGTTTATTTGGTGTACTTGACGTCTATGTGTGCATGTATGGACAGAGACTGTGTGGGGGCAGCGGGAGCAGTCACACTGTGGCACTGCAGCATGACTCACTCTGCCAGCTCACAGCAACACTTGGCCATGCACACACGCCACAATAAATGCAAACGCACCACCACAGGATGACCAAAAAGTTAACCACATTTGAAAGAAACACAAATCAGGGCATCAAATGGGTTCCAACTGTGTAATTATAAAAGAAAGTGGAACATGCTTCCAACATCTGAACATTCACACATGAGGATATCACATTTCTATTGTACAAACTGAGGAAACTGTCAATTTGCCTTATTAGAACTGACATTTACGGTATACTTCTGTCGCCATGTTCACATCATCTTATTTTCTCAGTTTCAACCTAATCTAGTTGAGAAAGCACATGTGATGTTACAAGTTTGAGTTCTTCACTTACTGGTGAATTTCTATTTATTTATTTTGAATGCTTTTATTCATAGCCTCTGAAAAGCTGAACTTGTAGAAAGCAGATTACATCAAATCCATTCCAATTAGTCAACAGATTAGCAAATCTAAAGTGCGTAGAGTTCGATATACAAGCATTTGGACAGTGACAAAATTCTTACAATTTTACCTCTGCACACCAACACAATGGAGCTAAAATGAAACAATTAAAATGTGCAAGATCAAGTGCAACTTTTGGCTGTTGCTGTACTGGTCTGTGCCCCACACTGCTACTGGGCCTCTTTCAAGAGATCATTTAGTTACAAAATTATTATTAGTTGATAGTCATTTTAATGCCTTTTATTCCTCTTTTGACAAATTATACCACTATATATAATCATCCATTGAGGATAATGTTATGAAAAGTAAATTTTTTACCAGAGGCCATCAAATATGGCCATCAGGTACTGCGAAGGTTTTCGTTTGTCTGTCCTGAGCACAAGTCCAGTCCTTGGACAAGATCAAAGATGGTTACCCTTGATGTATTTTAAGAGGTTAAAAAAAAAAAAATCACATTCTCTTTCAAGCTGATCCGTTTTGTGTTTGAGTGACGCGGGTGACAGCCAATCAGAGTGGAGCTACACTGTGACTTTGGTTGGTGATCTCTTCAAAACCGCTTTGTTTTGTGTGTTTATATACATGTTTCTCATATTGAGAGCTAGACAATTAATAAATAATATAACATAATGCTAAAATACCCTTGGCCTTATGAGCATAACAATAGGAAATAATGTGACCTTCTGACCTCTTAAAATAGATCAAGCTAAGCCATCTTTGAACTTGTCCAAGGTCTGTGTCTCAAGAATGTTCCCTGTGAATTTGAAGACCTTGGCAGAAATAGGACTGGACTTATGCTGAGCACAGACAGATGGACGGATGGACACAAGGCCTTTGCAATACCTGATGGCCATATTTTGGACTCGGGTGAAAATGGGACACTTGATTTTTCTTGTTTTTATAATTTTCCAAGCATTTGATCTCATATAAATGAAATTCTATATTTTTATTATTATTATTATTATTATAATTAGTCTTATGTATCTGAATATCTAGATGGTCAGAGATATTGTAATCTGTTCAAGGGCTAAACTTTAATGCTACAAAATGAGGCACACAGAAGAAGAAGAAGAAAAAAAAAACTGCAGTTCCTTTGGACTGGCTGCTTCAGGTGGGCTTCAAAAAGGAGCAGGTTCCTATACAGGGCCATGTTAAAATGTCCACCTTTAGAGCAGAAATAATCATGTTTACAGCCTGGTACAATAAAATCCAAAATATGTCCATTAGGAATTGTGAAGACTTTGCACACGTCCATCCATCTGTCTGTGCTCAGCACAAGTCCATTCTTGATCAACTGACCAACATCTGGTGTGCTGTGCCACTCTCCTCACCCGAGCGTCCAAAACATATGGCTTCAGATCACAAAATCGATCATCGAAATTAGGCTTAGAGTCCTCTGTTACCATGTACACTTATAAGCATTGTTATGTTTGAACATGGTGTTCGTTATGGACAGTGCATGACTAGCACAGAAGTCCAATAACAAACGATCGCTCAGGTTTCAATCAGGGAGGACGTTTCGCCCAATCACGCCTCTCCAGGTGTTTCTGCCATTGCCCCTGTGTGCATTGAAGTTCCCCAGCAGAACAATGGACTCCCTCACAGGAGACCCATACAGGGCTCCAGCCAGGGACATCAAGAAGACCAAATACTTTGAAATGTTCGCACAATCAGCAGTCAGAGTTTTCCCTTCTGTAACCTGAAGGCGCAGGGAGGTGACCCTCTTGTCTATCGGAGTAAACTCCAGCACAGCGGTGCTCAGCTGGGGGCCCGTGACTACGCCCACACCCGCTCAGTGCCTCACAACTTGGGCAACTCCAGACAAGAAAATGTCCAACCATTATGAAGGAGAGTGGTTCTGGAGGCGAGGCCCACCAGATCTAACTGGTAGCAATCCACCTTCAGGACAAGCGCCGGTTCCTTCCCACACAGCAAGGTGATGTTCCATGCTCCCAGACCTAGCTTTTGCTCCCTGGGTGTGGTCCGTCGAGGCCCTCGACTTTCACTGCCACCCATGGGATAATGCACCAAACTCCAGTGGCTCCCCTGCGGGTGGTGAGCTGACAGGGTGAAGATTGGGAAGTCCATGTTGCCTTTTCAGGCTGAGCCCAGCCGGACTTTGTGGCAAGCCCGGCCCCTAAGCGCTTGCTGGCAGGCCTTCTGTCCAGACCTGGCTCCAGATGGGGGCTCCGGGGTTCCTCCGGACCGACAGCCCATCTGACACGGTGACTTCGGTTTACAATAAATTCAAGAGGTGTCTGCTGAAAGAGCCCCTGGGGAGAGACAAGGGCAATGTGAGTGACCCTGAGACCCCCCAAGTGCAGGGACAATGTACGAGAGGTGAGGTCAAGTTCAGCTGCATTGCTGCTTACAGTGCGCCTTTTATGGTTTCTGCATTTTGAAACACCAGAACTGTTTATTATGTCATAGCGCTCTACAATCTGCCTGAGAACGCTCCATGATGGAAGCTCTGCTGTTTTTCCAGCTCCTTCAAACACAGTAGCTATCATTTGTGCAAAGCACATTTCAATCAAAACAAAAATTTAGGTTTCACAAAGTACTTTCACTGTTGTAATATTCAATGATTTTCATGAATAAACCTGTGGGAAAAAAAAAAGTGTGCACAGTGCATTCAGGATTACAGCTACCGGCGCCAGTGTTATCTCGTCAATATAGAGTTAATGTTCCAAATGCCACAACTGGGACACGTTCAAGGTACTTTGTCCACCCTTCTTTGGGCAATATATGGACATTTGCTGTGGTGTTATCCATACCAGCCATGTCTGTGTCGCTCACGTTTTGTCTGCTCCACAAGGCTTTCCATGCGAGCAACTACCGGTGTACTTATTGCGCATACGCCAAACAATACAACAATGGTCTATATGGGGATTGGGACTTGCCCTGCTGTTGCAGCTAGCCTGAAGTGGCCATACACGGAACTGCAAGATTTGGCACATGGGTGCTGGTGTCATTACTTAGCACTGGAGGTTGGAACCTGATTACTGTAAAAGGTCACATTTTATCCAGAAGTGATGTCTCTGGTCACGTGACTGTCATTTTATAATAACTCAAACTTATGTGATGAAAATGCCATGTCTCCTAAAATACACATGCAGTGAGTTGTACAATGCAGAAGCAAACTTGGAAAACAGAGGGAGGAAAAAAATGTTTTTTGCCTTACATACATGAGCAACTTTAGCTGAAATTAATGTACTCTCTTGGGGTCTAGTATCGAGTACACAGAAGACATTGCACCCTCCAAATTCAGAAGTAAACTGTGTGCATGCGCTTAGGGCCAGGTTACCATGTAAACCACCTCTGCATCCATATTTCTCTCTCACACAACACTGATTTCTCTTTCTTTTCTTGTCATTTCTTGACATCTCTCCTGTAGGCCTATCTTCCTGGCTCCTTGTTTCTCTCCTTTCTTTTGCCTCTTGCTCCAGGGAGCCACCCACACCAACTGGCAGACAGATCCTCTCACCTACACCATTTTGTGCAAGTTGACTGGTAGCTAGAGAGCAGGAAAGAAAAAAAAACATCAAGTATGTGTGTATGTGTATACATACACACTGAGTCCAGAAGGCCCCTGAAATATGCATAGCAGTCCCATGCATAATACATGGGCACAGCAGGAGAAAAGAACTCGTGAGCCGAGTGGATCTCCACCTCTCCATCTCTCCTCTCGGCCCCTCCCCTCATGTCTCGTCCTCCTCCTCTTCATCACGCTGTCTGCTGCTGTGCATATGTTTTAAATAACAACCGTCTCTCAGGGTCATTTGTGGGTCAGGTATCTTGATGAAGGGAACGTACGAGGGCCACTGAGATAAATTGCAGCGGGAAAGGGAATGAGGTGCGACTGCACAGCCACAAGGAAAGATGTGCATTTCAGTGCCTAGCAGAAGAGGCAAGGGGATAAATGTAATGTGAAAGGAAAGGAGATGAAAGAGTCACCATTTCATTTAGCCTAATCAGCCAGCAGTTACCGTGTCAAAAGGTCAGGCAAACTGCAGAAACCACAGGATGATAAAACAGCGTAACCTACGAGCGTTTACGTTGTATTTACCTTGAGGAAGAAGTCATTCTTAGAAAGCATCTGCAGCACTGCTCATACATTTAACCCAGAGTCACAGATTCACAAGCTTTAGAGAACTTTTCATAAAATGTGTCCCGGCTAGCCTCATTTATCAATGCAGCTTTATTCCAACTAAAACAATCTGATTTAACTACAATATCAGTACTTCATGCACATACGCAGCCAGGTTCATAAGTATTTAGACAGTGACCTTTTTTGTAATTGAGCCTGCGCACACCATCACAACAAAGGTTAAATTAAACACTCCAAACATGGCTGTAGTGTAAACTGTTGGCTTTCATTTAAAGGATTCAAACAAAATGTTGTATTAACCTTTTAGGATTTACAAAGCATGACACACAGCGTCTCCATTTTCAGAGGCCAACTAGACAAACTAAACATAATGAGCAACTGAAAGCCCACTGAGCTCCATAAAAAAGACTTTATCTGAACTTTGCAGAGTTCCACACCTGCTCAGGCGAGTACTAATGTGCCCTGAAAGTGGTATACAAATAAAGCTATTATTTTGGTCTTGCTGCAGTACCTCTATTGGTATGAGCATACAAATGGAAAGTAGCAGTCATTAGAATGATTTTAGTTCAAAGTACAGCTTTAAAACAATATTAAGGGATTATTAACTGAGTGTGAGGTCTGTAAGGGAAAATATCAGACTGAGGTGAAAGTGCGAAAAACACCAAGGTCTGATATTCCCATACAGACCGAGCAAGCAAGGTTAATAATTCATTTATTATATGGGACTACATACATGCAAACCTGTGCAACTTATGCATACAAACTTATGGTATTGCCCAAATACGAAAGCTGCTGACGGCTAGTGGTCAGACCTGTACGCTTCACCTCTGTGAAGAACTTGCTAACAGATGGTCCGGTTGTTAGCTGGTAGCTTTCAATCCGTGGGTTTTTTCCGATGCCATTTAGATATTTATGGAGTATGTTCATGTCCAACTTGGTTTTTCTAATCGTGTTTTTAGCTTTCTGGTTTGTAACGAAAGGGATACACATTTCGGACTGATTGTCATGGCAACTGATTGGATACGGGAAAATATCGGAGGGAGAGAAAAGCCTCCAATGATTGATCTGACAGATACGCAACTGTAGCGCAAAGTGCCAGAGGGACTTTTCTTCATCTATGACAAGGATTTAATTGTTTTCAGACATCGTTTTTTTTTCAGGACGTGTTGATGAATTCACTAAAACTAACAGGTTAGACTTTATATATATTGTGTGTGTATGTATGTGTGTGTGTGAATTCATGCGCATGAAGACCACAGCTTTCACCCAATTAATGGACAGCATCAATTGACGTATTTCGACTTATGAGAAAACCTGTAAAAATCCATAAATTAGCTGCATCATTGTTTAAGCTGCAGTGTTCAAAGCGTGTCAAAAAAGTAGCAGCTTATACGAGGTCTATTAGAAAAGTATCCGACCTTATTATTTTTTTCAAAAACCATATGGATTTGAATCACGTGTGATTACATCAGACATGCTTGAACCCTCGTGGGCATGCGAGAGTTTTTTCACTCCTGTCGGTTACGTCATTCGTCTGTGGGCAGTCTTTGAGTGAGGAGTGGCCCACCCTCTCGTCGATTTTTTCATTGTTTAGGAATGGCTCAGAGACTGCTGCTTTGTCTGATCAAAATTTTTTCAAAACTGTAAGGCACAACTGAGTGGACACCATTTGATAAATTCAGCTGGTTTTCGGTAAAAATTTTAACGGCTGATGAGAGATTTTGGTGTGTAAGTGTCGCTTTAAGGACGGCCCACGGTGCCTGACGGCGATCTGCGCTCCGAGGTGGCGTCGTCTCGCTGTTTCAAGCTGAAAACTTCCACATTTCAGGCTCTGTTGACCCAGGTCGTCGTCAGAGAACAGAGAAGTTTCAGAAGTCGGCATGAGGAGTTTATGCGGACATTCCACTGTTAAAGGAGATTTTGTAATGAAAGAACGTGCGGGCAGATTCGCATGTCGGGCCGGACCCGACCGCGGGGGGTCGCGACAGGAAAAACACCTCCGTTGGAAACCTTAACGGACAAGTTGGAACATGCCCAGCTGTTAAACAATTTCTCAGATACTCACTTGTTGAAAGCCATCAAAAGCCGCCTGAATTTTACAAATGATTTTCAACACGGAGGTGTTTTTCCTGTCGCGGCGCAGACAGATTTGCGGCGTCGTCACGGAACCGACTCGGCGAATTTGCCCGCACGTTCTTTCATTACAAAATCCCCTTTAACAGTGGAATGTCCGCATAAACTCCTCATGCCAACTTCTTCTGAAACTTCTCTGTTCTCTGACGACGTCCTGGGTGAACAGAGCCTTAAATTAGGACATTTTCAGCTCGAAACAGGCAGATGGACGCCACCTCCTACCGCGCCGCGACGATCCGCTTTGTGAGCTGTCCTTAAAGCGAAAGAAACTCCACAACCTCTCATCAGCCGTTAAACTTTTCACCGAAAACCAGCAGAATTTCTCGAATAGTGTCCACTCGGATATCCCTCACAGGCCCTGAAAAAATTTTGATAAAGCAACGCGCGCTGTCTCCAGCAGCATCTCAGACAAAGGATTTCAGCCAAGAGGGCTGGACCAGTGCTCACTCAAAGCCTGCCCACAGGCGGATGACGTCACCGACACGCGTGAAAAAACTCTCGCATGCGCACAAGGGTTCAAGCATATCTGGTGTAATCGCACGTGATTCAAATCCATATAGTTTTTTTTTTTTTATAAAACTGCCGGTTAGTTTTCTAATAAACCTCGTAGTCCGAAAATTACGGTATGCTGGCAACACCTGTGTGGAAAAGCTAGCCTGGAGGCCTGGTGAGTAGATGCCATCGAGGATCCACGAGGGTTATGTAGTGTGGTACCAGTGCATGCTCCCAGACGTAACCTGACAATTCAAAATGCTTTTTTTACTCTTTGGGTTTACAACTAAATATTTATCATATCACAATATTTCCCACAATACTCACATTATGACTTTTTCATCACAGTCCGGTCAGTGAAGCTCTAAACATCAGGAGTGAAGTATTCATCACTTACTAAACAGACATACACCAAAAATGCAGCGTCAGACTTACGATGAGCTGTTTGAGTCCTGGGAAGGACTGCTCTACAGAGTTGGCAGTAAGGACCTGACGCTTCATGGCTGCCTGCTCTCCCAAGAAACGAAGCATTAAGTCTTTCACAGCATCACCCTGCAGCAAAAAACATAAATTCAGTACACGGTCAAAGCACAGACTGCATATTTCTACAGCAAGAGAGAGGATTTGTGTTGGAATTTACAATATATTGTCATTTCCCACGCTTTCCCTCCAGCTCATCTGAAAGTCATTGGTGAACTTGAACCTTTCCCAGCACACATTAGAGAAGAGACAGAATTTACCATGTACAGGACACCAGCCCATCACAGCCCTAATGCAAATCTAAACATCTTCAGACAGTGAAAGGAATCTGCAACACAGAACATTTGTGAAGACGCTGGGAGAAGATGCAAAGTCCAGACAGAGAAAGGTTCCCTGTGCATTTTGAAACCAGTACCCTCTGAATATGATGCAGCATTGTTCAATGCTTGCAGCATCACTGCTGTCATATACAAATTACGTGTGTGTGACATGACAATATGAGACTGTGAACAATGAATATGTTTAAGTGCCTGCCCAATCTACTTACTGTTTTCTGCTCCAGTGCAGTGCAGACCGTCTCAGTTGCAGTTCTACCGCACAGTATTGGATTTCTTGCCCTCCTACTTTGGCACCCTGAACCAACACTCACAATGGTATGACACATCTCACATTCTCTTTGGTAGGTGGAATAGTATTTTGTTCTGTTTTTTTGTTTTTTAAGGTGGTCCCTCAACAAAAAAGAAGAAAACAAGAGAAAACGTTGGTTTTTGCAAGGTAGACATGGTGAAAGTTTGGAGTCCTCACACATGACATCACATGGCAAAATGACAAACTTTTTGAGGGGAAACCATGTGAGTGCAACCTCTGAGCAACACGTACAAAACAAAACAACTACTCAAACAACCACTGAAAACTGGAACTCTGACATCAATTTTCTGTTATTAATCCTCACAAATATGAAATCTCAAGAGCAACAGTTCTTCCAAAGATTTCATTGATAGATGAGAATACGTATATTAAAAACACTAAAATCACAGGCAAGGATTCAGGTTAGAGGTGAAATTGAGCCCCCCACCCCGACAACTTTTTCTTTTCTTTTACGACGTGCCTATTTCACTGTAAAGAGTTTGAGATAACGTTTTCTCGCAAATTATCATCTTAGTAATATTATGAAGCATTCCTGCAAGAAGAAATGTTCTGAAGTTTCCATTCACTGAGAAACAGGGGTTTAAAAATTATAAACATGCAAATTTTCAATAAATTTGCAAAATATTATTTAACTGCCTGCATCTCAATAACCAGTAGAGAAAGGGACAAAAAAATAGCATTTTTGTGAATATCGGTGATCCTTGTAAATCATTGTGAATTATTGTTCAGCAACACCCCCTCCATTAATTCATATGTTCTGATTCTGACTCTCTGACCATTTGTTTCATAACAATTGGAAGCAGTGCACATCTTGAAACACCAGAATTCCCAGGGGGAATGTTGGTGACTGATAGAGGAGATCCACAGACAGTGGGGCTAACAACCAGCTGGATTCCTCTGAAGTGTAGCCATTGTAACTTCAAGGAAGAAGAAGAAGATGAAAAAAGCCCAACAACTACAGTGTTTCATTTATGTGTTAGGACCTTTGCGAGAGTTAAATGCAGCCAGTTAAATGCCACATTTATTGTGATTTGATGACTGGCAGAACCGCCCATCCAGACAGCCAAAAGTGTGGCACTTTACAACGCAAGCTGCTCTATCACAGCCTCTCTTCTGTAGGAATGGTGAGCTACGCTGTAATCAATTCTGTCTTCACCAAATGATGTCGGAAAATACAACACGTAGAACAAAAGCACAAAGACGATTCATGGCCATTTCTATCATGAGGAAAGATGAGCACCACGCCGATTTTATGAACTACCAGATGCAATTCCACATTGGCCAAATTGGGCCACTGACTTTCTGAATTCACAGAAAGTCATTGCACATTCACAGAAAGACATTACAGAATGAGCAAGTTTACAATTTTAACTGCACATGAGTACTGGGTTAGGTCAAAGTGCATCATCATCATCATCATCATCATCATGTATGCACTGCATTTTGCATTTACTACAATGCTGACTTTCCTATCAGTAGACAATTTTTTTCACTTGATCAGTTTCACATAATTGTCACAAAGTTTCACTCTATTGTCACCCAGTGATCACTTAATGATCATTGGGTGACAATAGAGTATGGTCCAGAAAAACAAGCAACTTAAGATCAACTTCAACAAGTGTAAATAATGTAGTACAATTGTCTGGAATTACTTTAATGTCAGGTTGGGTGGGGTACTGGTGTCACTGGCATCACCAGTGTCACGATACATAGCATGTACTTCATATTTTAATCAAAATATTTTTGTTGTGCCCTGAGACAGGTCAATATGGCCGCAATGTATAGGACTACTAGCTGGGGTACTCGGCTTGGGTTGGGTTAACCTGTTTTAGACATAGGCCAAATGCCAATCATTTTAATCAAAACAATTGCCCAACATTTGTGTTTGTAATGCTGATGTCTTACAAATGTAATATTTAATGGGCTAAAGTTTGTCCAGCAGAACTGTAAGAGGTGGACTCCCCAAACTAAGTGGAAATACTTGGTTAAAAGACAAACATAGTTGAAGTCCTTCATGCAGACTTTGTTTTGCAATCAAATTTATAACAAAATTACATACAAAGGATAGGTAACAGTAAATGTACATGTATATGAATCAAAATTGAGGTAGTGGTGTATTTCACTGTTTTTACATTGCAATTTTACAAACATAAAATGGCTTTAAACAGCAAATGTAAATATTAGAATGGAGAAATATTTCTTCATGAAATTCACTTAGTGTTTTCTGACCATTAGTTTTGAAGAGCCTCTTCATAGACAATGTTCCTTGTCATGCCACCTGGTGAGTGGATGTACAGCTGTTCTGGGATACCAACCCTGGAGTAGCCGACATACAACTGGCCGTGGGAGAACACAGGCTCTGCCAGATTCAGTCCAACCACCTTAAGGTACTGTCCCTGAGCCTTGTTGATGGACATTGCAAAGCTGGGTTTGACTGGGAACTGCAGACACCTGAACTCAAATGGCATGTCTGATGGGATAAGTGGAATCCTTGGTATAAAGACATCTTCTCCCTTGGCCTTGCCTGTCATTACTGCGGCCTCCAGGAGTCTTGGCATCAACTTCTTAATTGTGAGTTGCGTTCCATTGCAGAGCTTGGGTGGGTCAAGATTCCACAGGAGCATGACTGGGGCACCAACTTTGAGCACCAAGCTGTGTGGTGGAAGGCCTGCTGGTGCCAGGCTGTTAAGGAATTCAACTGGGTAGTTAATCACCTCATCTGGATCAGGCACTGTGTCAATTGACATGTAGCTGGAGGCCTATCCTGGAAGCTGGGCCAGAAGCTTAGCACTGATGTCATCCACTGCCAAGTTCTTTGGAGCAAGGATAGCACGCTCACAGGTTTGGAACGACTTTGGCCACCAACTCACATATGCCATGAACAGTGTGACCAAAGGGCAGCTTGACCTGGTCATCAAGAGTGTCAGGTTGCCCAGTAACCATAAAAGATAAATAGATAAAGAGAATAGATTAAAGCATTAAATTATTGGTTGCCCAGTAACCATAAAGAATTAAAGTGAAAATTCTTTTTGTCTAAGATTTCTAGCAATAATGACTAAGCAGAATTAATTAAAGTGAAAGTTCTTTTTGTCCTCCTGTGGGTTCACAACCTGTGGAGGGGGCCATGGGGGTTGGGTGCAGAGAGGATTGGGTGGCAGTCGAGGGCAGGTGGCCTGGCAACCCGGTCCGCGCTCACAGCCCCTGGCTGTTGGGACGTGGAATGTCACCTCGCTGGGGGGGTAGGAGCCTGAGCTTGTGCGGGAGGTTGGGAGATACCGACTAGAGATAGTCATGCTTGCCTCCACGCACAGTTTGGGCTCTGGTACCCAACTCCTGGAGAGGGGCTGGACGCTCCACTTTTCTGGCGTTGCGCACGGGGAGAGGCGGAGAGCTGAGGTAGCATTGCTTATTGCTCCCTAGCTCAGTCGCCATGTGTTGGAGTTCACTCCGGTGAACAAGAGGGTCACGTCCCTATGCCTTTGGGTCAGGGACAGGTCTCTCACTGCTGACTCGGCCTACGGGCCAAAGCGGCAGTGCAGAGTACCCGACCTTCTTGGAGTCCCTGGGAGCGGTACTAGATAGTGTTCCAACTAGGGACTCCATTGTTCTCCTGGGTGATTTCAACGCCACGTGGGCAGTGACAGTGAGACCTGGAGGGGGGTGACTGGGAAGCACGGCCTCCCCGATCTGAACCTGTGTGGTTTTCAGTTGTTGGACTTCTGTGCTAGTCACAGTTTGCCCATCACGAACACCATGTTCAAGCACAAGAGTGTCCATAGGTGCATGTGGCACCAGGACACCCTGAGCCGGAGGTCGATGACCGACTTTGTAGTCACATCATGTGACCTTTGGCCATGTGTCTCAGCCACTCGGGTGAAGAGAGGGGCTGAGTTGTCGACCGATCACCACCTAGTGGTGAGTTGGATCTGCTGGGAGGGGAGTAAGCCGGTCAGATGTGGCAGGCCCAAACGTATCGTGAGGGTCTGCTGGGAACAACTGGAGGAACCCTGTGTCACCGAGGTTCTTCAACTCCCACCTCCGGGAGAGCTCTCCCGGATCCCGGGGGAGGTTGGAGACATGGAGTCCGAGTGGACCATGTTCTCCACCTCCACTGCCGATGCGGCCGCTCGTATCTGTGGTGACAAGGTCTCTGATGCCTGTCGCGGCGGCAATCCCCGAACCCGGTGGTGGATGCCGGAAATAAGGGATGCCGTCAAGCTGAGTCCTACTTGTCTTTGTTGGTAAGTGGGACCCCGGAGACAGCTGACAGGTACAAGGCCAAGTGTGCTGCAGCCTGTGCGGTTGCAGAGGCAAAAACTCGGGTTTGAGAGGAGTTCGGGGAGGCCATGGAGGAGGGCTATCGGTTGGCCTCGAAGAAATTCTGGCAAACGGTCTGACGCCTCAGGAGGAGGAAGCAGCCCTCCACCGGCACTATCTACGGTGCGGGTGGGGAGCTGTTCACCCTGACTGGGGATGTTGTCGGGCAGTGGAAGGAATACTTCGAGGATCTCCTCAATCCCATCGTCACATCTTCCGAAGAGGAAGCAGAGACTGGGGACTCAGAGGTGGACTCATCCATCACCCAGGCCGAAGTCACCGAGGTAGTTAAAAAAAACTAGTTAAAAAACTCCTCGGTGGCAAGGCTCCTGGGGTGGATGAAATCTGTCCTGAGTACCTTAAGTCTCTGGATGTTGTGGGACTGTCTTTGTTGAAACGCCTCTGCAACATCGCGTGGCGGTCGGGGACAGTGCCTCTGGATTGGCAGACCAGGGTGGTGATCCCTCTGTTTAAGTAGGGGGACCAGAGGGTGTGTTCCAACTACAGGGGGATCACACTCCTCAGCTTCCCCGAGAAGGTATACTCCAGAGTACTAGAGAGGAGAATTTGACCGATAGTCGAACCTCGGATTCAGGAGGAGCAGTGTGGTTTCATCCTGGTCGCGGCACACTGGACCAGCTCTACACACTCCATTGGGTGCTCGAGGGTTCATGGGAGTTTGCCCAACCAGTCCACATGTGTTTTGTGGATCTGGAGAAGGCATTTGACCGTGTCCCTTGGGGAACCCTGTGGGGGGTGATCCAGGAGTACGGGGTCCGGGGTCCTTTGCTAAGGGCTTTCCCTGTATGACCGCAGCAGGAGCTTGGTCGCATTGTAAGTCAAACCTGTTTCCAGTGCACATTGGCCTCCGTCAGAGCTGCCCTTTGTCACCGGTTCTGTTCATTATCTTTATGGACAGAATTTCTAGGTGCAGCCAGGGTGTAGAGGGGGTCTGGTTTGGGAACCATAGAATCTCATCTCTGCTGTTTGTGGACGATGTGGTTCTGTTGGCTTCATCAAATCAGGAAATTCAGCGTGCACTGGGGCAGTTTGCAGCCGAGTGTGAAGCATTCAGGATGAAAATCAGCACCTCCAAATCCAAGGCCATGGTTCTCAAACAGAAAAAGGTGCCTTGCCCTCTTCAGGTCGGTGGAGTGTCCTTGCCTCAAGTGGAGGAGTTTAAGTATCTCGGGGTCTTGTTCACGAGCGAGGGACGGATGGAGCATGAGATCGACAGACAGATCGGTACAGCATCTGCAGTGATGTGGTCGCTATATCAGACCGTCGTGGTGAAGAGAGAGCTGAGTAGGGGGGAAAAGCTCTCGATTTACCCATCGATCTACATTCCGACCCTCACCTATGGTCATGAGATTTGGCCCATGACTGAAAGAACGAGATTGTGAGTACAAGCGGCCGAGATGAGTTTCCTCCGCAGGGTGGCTGCGCGCTCCCTTAGAGATAGGGTGAGGAGCTCGGTCACTTGGGAGGAGCTCGGATTCGAGCCGCTGCTCCTCCATGTCAAAAGGAGCCACCTGTGGTGGCTCGGACATCTTTTCCGGATGTCCCCTGGACGCCTCCCTGGAGAGGTGTTCCAGGCACGCCCCATCGAGAGGAGGCCCTGGGGAAGACCCAAGACATGCTGAAGGGACTATGTCTCTCGGCTGGCTTGGGAACGCCTCGGGGTTCCCCCGGAGGAGCTGGAGGAAGTGTGTGTGGATCCGGATGTCTGGGTGACTTTGCTTGAGCTGCTGCCCCCGCGACCCGACTCCAGATAAAGCAGAAGAAAATGGATGGATGGAAGAATTCTTTTCGTCTAAGATTTCTAGCAATAATGATTAAAGCAGAATTCTGTAACAGATAAACAGATAAAGAGAATAGATTAAAGCATTAGTCCAGTAACCATAAAGAATTAAAGTGAAAGTTCTTTTTGTCTAAGATTTCAAGCAATAATGATTAAAGCTGAATTCTGTAATAGAATCTATCTTTTCTGTCTTGTCATAAATGGTAAAATACAAAGTTTTCAGACAGCAAATCTTCAAACTGTACTGGGTTGTACACCAAAGGTAATTATATTTTACAGATAAAAATATACACAAAACATTAAATATAATGTTATGCTGAATCAAATAATTTCTTTGGTTGAATGTATTCAGACAGGAAGGCAAACTGGGTTGTACAGGACAGTCAGGTGCTTAACAGTTGAGAACAGTTGATAAACCACATGGTACAACACTGTATGGTCTTACATAAAAGGCTATTTTGGAGGTAATTTTCAGTTCAACTTTAAAAAAAAATGGTACCAGTTTGTTCCGCATGTCATGATGATTCAGAATATATATAGTTTTTAGGGCTACATATTATAGTTTGGGTGGGGTGGAATTAGAATTGACCACTTTATACTTTTTGTACTCAAGCTTTCTTGATGACAACAGGATTGGGGGAGGGGGGGGGGGGGTAAGTGGAATTAGAATTCTGACCAATTTATACTTTTTGTACTCAGCCTTTCTTGATGACATCAAGTAACCATAAAATATTATTACTGTTGCCCAGTTTAAAAAAACGGTACCAGTTTGTTCCGCATGTCATGAGGATTCAGAATATACTGTATTTTCCGCACCATAAGGCGCACCGAAAAGCCTTAAATTTTCACAAAAATCAGCTGTGCGCCCTATAATCCGGTGCGCCTTATGTGCGCACTAAATTCCAAAATCTGTAACAACGACCGACGTTGTCTTTGCCTGTCAGAATATCGGACCATTTCCCACTGGGACGTAATACGTAAAGTACGCACGCTGGCAGCGTAGAGTACGTACCCTGGCAGCAATAAACCAATCGGAGAACATTACGTAATACGTAAAGTACGTACGCTGGTAGCGTACAATACGTACGCTGCCAGCGATAAACCAATCAGAGAAGAGTCCGTGAGTCCGTGGTACGTACACTTACCTCCGCCACTCCTCTGGTAGTTACCGTATACTACAGGTATCCTGCAAAACAACATTTGTTTGTCTAAGGACCCCGGAAAATGGCGCCAGCGAAGAGACATGCTTACGAGGCACAATTCAAACTGCAGGCTATCAGTTACGCGGCTGTTCATGGGAATAGAGCAGCTGCAAGAGGAAACAAGAAAATGAACTGCTCCAAGTTAAAAAGACCAAAAGGAGTTTCCGCGGAAACAAAGCGAGGTGGCCACAGCTAGAAGACCAACTCGAGCAATGGGTCATTGAACAAAGAACAGCCGGGAGAAGCGTCTCTACAGTCACCATTCAGCTGAAGGCAAAAATGATAGCGATGATTAGCGGGAACCTGGCGTGTTTGATGGCGAAATTGCCCAGCTGTTCAATTCAGACACAGAAGATGAGGACTTCGATGGATTTGTGACAGAACCATAATAAAAAACAATGTGAGTACCATATTGTTAAATACCGGTAGTTCAAAGTTGTTAAAAAGTTCAAATAAACTCACTGTTTTGCTTCCGTGACCTTTTTTTTTCTTTTGTAGACTATATGTTTTAGCGTGCGCCTTTTGTAAGGGTTAAGTACCCGCTAATTGAGGCCGCGCCTTATAATCCCGTGCGCCTTGTGGTGCAGAAAATACGGTATATAGTTTTTAGGGCTACATATTATAGTTTGGGAGTTTATCCCGGACAGACAGACAGAATTAGCCCTTTATGTATATAGATGTGTTTTTAACCTATTGCCATGCTTTATTGAAAGCTTTTGTATATTTTTCTCACGTATGTCATTGTATCCTGTTTTTATTTTGCTCTTTGGTTTCATGTCTTTTATTCACCTTCAAAATCCACACAAGACCGTGAACACAGCGCTGATTTAACAGGTGCACATCAGGCTGCAGGTCCAAGTCTGAACATGGTGTGAAAAAAACGTTATTTTTTAATCACGGAAAGGACTCCGGTCCCACTTTCCTCAAATGGGCCAGTGTCAGCGCTGAACTTTAACTTTGTACCTCTTACTGTGCATGTCCAGACTGCTTGGGTTTTTTTTAATGGAAATGCATTGCAATCGGACAGGACATTTTATCTGATGTGAGTGAAAATTCGTTATACAAAAACTGGATTCATGTGCAAGAGGAGTCATGGACTATTGTCCACTCCACGGATACCGGAGATAAACACTGATGGGCCTTTGGCCCTATAAACGACTTACTTTACTTTTACAATTATGGGACAGAACATTAAGGTTACTGGCACCACTATGTGCAAAGGGACTGTGAATGACAATGCCGGAGATCCTCATTAATAATTGGTTATTAGCAGCTGGTGTGCTCTCAACACCGTCAGAATCTCTATGATTATAAAAAGCTGGGCCTCCATAAGTTTGAAGTCGCGTGACTGCAATAACCACTAATCTTTATTATTATTTTTTAATATTTACAAGGCACAATTTATTTATATATATATATATATATATATATATATATATATATATATATATATATATATATATATATATATATATATAATTTATTTATTATTTACCACTAATCAGGGGAGTTGATGGTCTAGTGGGTAAGGTGTTGGGCTTGAGTCCAGAAGATCATGGGTTCAAATCCCCGCCTGACTGGAAAATCACTAAGGGCCCTTGGGCAAGGCCTTTAATCCCCTATTGCTCCCGGTGTGTAGTGAGCGCCTTGTATGGCAGCACCCTGACATCGGGGTGAATGTGAGGCATAATTGTAAAGCGCTTTGAGCATCTGATGCAGATGGAAAAGCGCTATATAAATGCAGTCCATTTATCTTTATACACTGGATTGGGTTATAATATAGCAGAGCCCACAGCTATATATCTAATGATGTAATTCAGTATTCATACCCTCAAAACGGTAACCTTTCTCAGCCAGGGTTTTTTTTTTTTTTTTTTTTTTTACATAGACAGTTGCAAACGTACCTCCAAGGTTTTAGTCCAGAAAGCATGTGTATAAGATATGGAAGCAATAGCTTGAAGCATTGACAGGCTAACTTGACAACAATGTTTTGACCATGACTTAGTTTTAATGAAGTCACAAGGTTCAAAGAGCATCCACATGCAACCTTGTCCAAGATTTTGGTTCTGAGAGCATGTATATCCAAAATAAAAGCAACATAGAACAGTTGATGAGTTATCACAGACACAATGATTTCAATAGTAAGTCCCTTCGGCTGCTCCCTTGTTTGCACTCGGGGTCGCCACAGCAAATCCAAGGTGGATCTGCATGTTGATTTGGCACAGGTTTTACGCCGGATGCCCTTCCTGACGCAACTCCACATTACATGGAGAAATGTGGCAGGGGTGGGATTTGAACCCAGAACCTTCCGAACTGAAACCAAGCGCATTAACCACTTGGCCACCATCACAATGATTTCAACATAACGTGCTTTTATGTAGGTCACAAGGGTCAAAGAATGTTCACATGCAAGTTCGTCCAACATTGAGTCCAGAGAGCATGTGTAATAGATAAGAAATTTTACCTTCAAACATAGCTGAGTTATCACAGCAACAAGATGTCATACACAACCTGTCTGGAAACGTACTAGGGCTGAAACGATTAGTCGAGTAACTCAAATAATTTGAATACAAAAAATGTTCGAGGCAAATTCTGTGCCTCGAAGCTTCGTTTAACGTTGTAGTACATATGCCAGGCATGTGTGTGGCGCTGTAAGGTCCCCAGAAAAAACAGAAGAAGACTAGAGCATGCCCATAAACAGTGTAAAGGATAATCCAAAAGCTACCGATTTCCAACACGACACACAAAGTAAAATAAAGCCTTTTAAGAGAAAGAGGGTCCACGCTGATCATCTGAAATAAACTGACTGCGCATTTAAAGCAAATCAGTGTGTTTGTCCCCTCTACGTGGGGAGTGACTCAGCCGGCGGCCGGCTGCTGTCTATCTCTGCCCGGTGTGAGGGGCTCTCAGCAATCCCCTGAGACTGGGCGATTCACAGCTCCGTCCCCAGCCACAATGACAAACAGTTTCTGGAAGAAGTTCACTCTTTCTTGTGTTTTGTTCAGACATGCACTCAGTGATTCGCTTTTTAATTTTTGCTTTTTTAAGCAACACACAATGCTTCACTAACACTGTAACTTAAATAATGATGATGATAATAAAAAAAAACTGACTGTGAAGCTTGCCTGTTCAACCTCCAGCTGAAATGCATCTGCTGAATTGCAGAGAAAGAGAGATTAAAAAAAATTAATGCAGGGATCCAGTACACCAAAAAAAAAAAAAAAAAAGTAAAATTTTACAAGTTGGGGAAAAAACAGAACAAAACAGAAACCACATCCCATCGTCATTTCAGCAAAATGTCAACAATGGCGCAGCAACATTGTGCCATTGCTTAGGGAGAGCCCTGGACTATTGATGTGTTTAAAAACGCAAAAGTAATTTTTTATCCAATTACTCGATTGCCAGAATAATTGATAGAATACTTGATTACTAAAATAATCAATAGCTGCACCCCTAAAACGTACCAACTCAGCAATTGCTATACATATTTGACATATTTTGCATAATGACATAATGGTCAGACTAATTGCTCGAAGTTGATCCAGCTTCATAAGATGATGATGTTCATATAATCAAACAATCAATACTCAGCTAAGGTGTCCCACCTATTACGCTGATGATATGGCATGGTGACAAATTAAATATCCACAGACGAACACATGGAGCCCATTTCAATGCTACCCCTATTTCATGGTGGGAGACAGTAAAAATGAGTGGAAAAAGGCCAAATAATACAAGAAAGAGTAGCTTTCACGTTAATTAATCTCTTGCACAACCTTGACCCTAATGCCCAAGGTCAAATGAAGTTGGTGCAAGGGTGCTGGGATTAATGATTTAATATCGGTGTTCAATTTGGTGCTGAGAAGGCAAAATATACCCAAAAAGTGTTGTGTGGGCCGCTGAAGAGGAGGTACTGCTGGCCCACCACCATCAGAGGGCGCCCTGCCTGGAGTGCGGGCTCCAGGCACCAGAGGGCGCTGCCGCCTTATGGGAGCAGCCTGGGTGACAGCTGTCACCCATCACCGGACACAGCTGTTCCACTCAGCACAGAGGTATATCAGGAGGACGGCGTCTCCACCTCAGTGCCGAGATATCGCCTTTAGACGAAGGTAACGTTCTCTGCATTTATATTCTGACTAAATAGCTAACAGATTTGTTAAACCTTTTCAGGACAGCTGAATTGCTTAGATAAGTACTCACCTGCCTGTCATACTGTAACTGGAGGTGGCTTCTCCCCTCTCCGTTGCTGGGTGCTGTCGCATCCACGCCTGTGTTGTTGCTCTCTCCCGCCAGCAGTACCGGATCCGACGAGCGGAGGCAGTGGCCACCTGGGAATTCGGGACTTGGCGGTTCCAGTATTTCCAGGGTTCGGTGGCAATGGAGATCTGGGTGGTTTCGGTTCGACTGAGACGGACGTCTCCTACCTTCGAGCCTGCCCACACGACACCAGCGGATTCGACCCCAAATTGTGATTGTTGTATTCATTGTGCTCGTTTCACAATAGTAAACCTTTTTATTCACCTTCCTCCATTGTCCGTTCATTGCGCCCCCTGTTGTGGGTCCGTGTTCCTACACTTTCACAACAAAAAGTTCTATTTTTTTACCCATTCGCATGTTTGACCTTGACCCAGAAGTTCAAAACCAAATAAATTGTGCTAAAGGGAGTCAGGATCATAGATATCTATCGAATCATTAGATGGAGGACTGGGGCGATCTGCTCATTCGCTGGCTGTTGCCACCATCTTGGTTAGCATCTGACAACCAGGAATAAATAGAAATCAATGTGGGCATGATCAATGTTTTCAATGTAGTTTCACCATAAATCTGTGTTTTCTGTGCTATTACTGTGCTGTTACATTGATTCAAACTCAGTCACACATTTGTACAGCCACTATTTGTCAAAATAAATACAGAAGATCAGACTATTTATATAAGAGACTTGAATGAATTTGTTAGTCCCAGTCCAGATGTTGGGAAGCAAGATAGAAAATAAAACCATCAGTTTGTCAAACACATTATGTTTGCCATGACACCAGATACAACAACCCCAATTCCAAAGAAGTTGGGACGTTGTGTCAAATGTAAATAAAAACAAAATACGATTTGCAAATCTTCTTCAACCTATATTCAATTGAATACACCACAAAGACAAGAAATTTAATGCTCAAACTGATAAACTTTATTGTTTTTTGCAAATATTTGCTCATTTTGAAATGGATGCCTGCAACACGTTTCAAAAAAGCTGGGACAGTGGTATGTTTACCACTGTGTTACATCATCTTTCCTTCTAACAACACTCAATAAGCATTTGGGAACTGAGGACACTAATTGTTGAAGCTTTGTAGGTGGAATTCTTTCCCATTCTTGCTTGATGTACGACTTCAGTTGTTCAACAGTCCAGGGTCTCCGTTGTCGTACTTTGCGCTTCATAATGCGCCACACATTTTCAATGGGTCTGGACTGCAGGCAGGCCAGTCTAGTACCTGCACTCTTTTACTACAAAGCCACGCTGTTGTAACACGTGCAGAATGTGGCTTGGCATTATCTTGCTGATATAATCAGGGACGTCCCTGAAAAAGACGTTGCTTGCATGGCAGCATGTGTTGCTCCAAAACCTGGATGTACATTTTAGCATTGATGGTGCCATCACAGATGTGTAAGTTGCCCATGGCATGGGCAACTTAAGTGCCGGTCACAACCCACCGTGCGTTTTTTTTTTCGCCGTACGTTTTCCGGGGATGCCACGGCCACTACGTTTTTGTGAAAACGTACGGAGGCAGTAGCAAGAGGAGGGAGGGAGTACGTTCAACGCACGTCTCTAGGAGTGTAACGATAAAGAGAGTTGACAATAAAGCATTGTGTGTGTGGGGTCGGCTTTTCTTTTGATGTGTGTGTTATGGGTGGGACCGGAGCGGCAGGTGTTTTTCGGCGTCGGCGATGCATGAGCATGTCCAGCCTGTTAGTGAAATGTCACACAAGGTGTGAAACACTGACAGAGGAATATATACACTACACACTTGATTACCAGCTTTTTAAATTTCAACTTAATTCTAATTTATATGTGTGTATCAGTCTTCAAGATCTGATACCTACAATTTAATTCCATAGTATGTGGTGAGTAGCCTACTGCCTCCATACGGATTTGGTTAATTCAATAGTAATTGAATGAAAATGTGCTGCTTTGAATCCGTACTGAGGCAGTACTCACAACGTGCGTCATCTGTACTGCTGGTGAATCCGCAGCCTGACCGCAGCGAAAGTCCTGCATGCACTAAAACCTCTACGGCGTGTCTGCGTGCTCCTAAATTCGTACTTACGACATACGGATCTCCAAATTTAGCCCACGTTTTTGCAAATAGACTGCACGCACGTGCAAGTACGGCGGGTTGTGACCACGGCTTTACACATCTGTGATGAGGTCTGTTAGTGCCCATTCCACGGGCACTAACAGACCATCACAGATCCTGGCTTTTGAACTTTGCACTGTTAACAATCTGGATGGTCTTTTTCCTCTTTTGTCCAGAGGACACGATGTCTATGATTTCCAAAAACAATTTGAAATGTGGACTCATCAGACCACAGCACACTTTTCCACTTTGCGTCTGTCCATTTCAAAAGAGCTCGGGCCCAGAGAAGGCGGTGGCATTTCTGGATGTTGTTGATGTATGGCTTTCACTTTGCATGGTAGAGTTTTAACTTGCACTTGTAGTTAGGGCAGTCACAATTATTACAATATTCGCCAATCGCAATTATTTTTCATATTCGCAATTATTATTCATATTCACGATTACCGTGAATTATTTATTTTATCCACAAAGCATAAAACGACTCAGAATCTGACGTCATTGTGCTGCAGCCTCGCTCACTCTTTCGCTCTCGTCTTAAGACAGGACAATAACATAGAGGGTGAGGAGCGATTCATCCTGCCCTTTGGATAAGACGGCTGATTAAAACAGTGGGCGTCTTCTTCAAAGCCGTTTAAAATGCGGAGTTTACCGAAGGAGCTGTTGGTGTGTGTGTGTGCGCGCGGAGTCAACAGGCTGCAGACTGCGAAGGAGGGGTGGGAGAGGGAGATTCCTGAATGGAGGCATGACAGGTTACAGTCTGAGAACCATCAGTGCACGCAGCGAGCACGGAGCAAAGAGGATTTTAACCCAAGTGAACCAAAAAACCAAACCGTGGAGCTGCCTTTACTTCTCTCTGATCTTTCTCTCCCGGTGTGATTCTGCCGTTACCGCCCTGTTCACACCATGTGTGCGTCGTATACTGAATTTATGAGATCAAGAGATGAAATAAACGGTCAAATATCTTTAAAAACATATTTAAAAATGAGAATATATGAATGAACGTGGAGAAGCTGTGGTGATGTTCAGACGCACAGATCACAAAAAGCAGGTGAGAACTCTGAACTTTAACAGCTGTTCAATCTTGAGCTTAATGTAGTGTTTAAGCACAAAACGTGACTGATGAGGAGAAACAATTTCAGAAATGCAACAGAAACAACCACAAATCAGAAAAAGTTGGGACTGTATGTAAAATGAAGATAAAAATAAAAATGTTGCACTATTCCCAGTTTCTCCTCTCACAAAAGCCAAATGTTCTTCCAGAGTTGTGTAATTATACTATGATAGTAGAATATAAAGAAGGGGAAAAAAGAAAAAAATAGACAATATATTGGTCAATCGCAATTATATGTCTGACAATTAATCGTCTCCAGAAATTCCTAATCGTGACAGCCCTACTTGTAGTTGTAGCGACAAACTGTTAACTGACAATGGTTTTCTGAAGTGTTCCTGAGCCCGCGCAGTAAGATCCGTTACACAATGATGTCAGTTTTTAATGCAGTACTGCCTAAGGGATCGAAGGTCACGGGCATTCAATGTTGGTTTTCGGCCTTGCCACTTACGTAGGTTCTCCAGATTCTCTGAATCTTCTGATATATTATGGACTGATGAAATCCCTAAATTCCTTGCAATTGAACATTGAGAAACATTGTTCTTAAACTGTTGGACTATTTTTTCATGCAGCTGTTCACAAAGTGGTGATCCTCGCCACATCTATGTTTATGAACGGCTGAGCCTTTTGGCATATGTCTAATACGTTGTGGGTACTTTTTTTTTTTATAAATTAAGAGCGCGCAAAGCACACTGATATATGTCGTAATACGGCAAGTACATCAAAAAATTTTGGTCATGCAAAACATTTTCAGCGTATGTCCTCTATGTCCCACATAAGTTGTACGTAAGTGTGCGACTGTTAAAAAACATTACTTGTAAGTTACTCAGAAGTCGAAATACATCTATTAAAATTGTCCACTGATTGGCTGAAGAACTGAAAGCTGCAGTCCTCATGTAGTTCAGACTGCTTCAAATATTGAAACCATTCACACACAGAGTAAATAAGTCTTAATCTTACCTGTTCATTTCAGTCGGATTCATCACCACAGTCTGATGAAAACTTGTCCACATAAAGCATCCTGATTTTGGAAAACAACATCTGAAAATACCCAGGTCTCCCTTGCAAAAGAGATGTGTTGTGTGGGCCGCTGAAGAGGAGGTACTGCTGGCCCACCACCACCAGAGGGCGCCCTGTCTGGAGTGCGGGCTCCAGGAACCAGAGGGCGCTGCCGCCTCACAGGAGCAGCCAGGGTGACAGCTGTCACCCATCACCTGAGACGAGACAGCTGATATCCATCAACAGGGAGGTATATCAGCAGGACGGCATCTCTACCTCATTGCCGAGATATCGCTCTACCAAGGAGGTAACGAACTCAGCCAGTTACTCTATTCTAAGAGTTAACACTTTTTGCTTGTGCTTAAGGTCAGCTGAAGACAGTGTTGGACGTGACTAGATAAGTACTCACCTTCCAATCCTTCAGTGTTGTTTTTGAGAAGAGGTAGAGGTGGTGTTTCCACCCTGTGTGTTGCTGGGTGCAGCCGCACCCACACCTGACTGTTTCTGTTCCTTGCCAGCAGTACCGGATCCGACGAGCGGAGGCAGTGGCCACCTGGGGTTCGGGACTTGGCGGCTCCAGTATTCCCGGGGTTCGGTGGCAGAGGAAATCGGGTGGTTCCGGTTCGACTCGGACAGATGTCTCCTATCGTCGAGCCTGCCCACACGACACCTTTGGAATTCGGTTACTGCTGTATTTGTAATCTGTTGTGTTTGTTGTGTGAGTTCACAACAGTAAAACTTTGTGATTTGACTTTCTCCATTGTCCGTTCATTTGCGCCCCCTGTTGTGGGTCCGTGTTCCTACACTTTCCCAACAGGATATCTCGGCCAATGTCATGGATCCCGAGGGGCGTCAACCGGCTGTTGAACGGCCAATGGAAGAACAGGACGCGCAGGCGTCCGCAGGAGGGGTAATCGGTGAGTTGCAGCGGATCCTCACCGCTTTCACGACTCGGTTAGATTTAATGACCGAGCAGAATGTCCTCCTGAACCGCAGGGTGGAGGCTCTCGCCGCGCAGGTGGAAGCACGCCCTCCGGGCGCCGCTGCGGCTCTCCCTCCCGTAGACCCTGTGCGTAACATTGACGTTCCACTGGTCGTTCAACGACCCCTCCCACCTTCCCCGGAAGCATACATAAGCCCCCCAGAGCCGTACGGAGGCTGTGTGGAGACGTGCGCGGAATTTCCTTATGCAGTGTTCGCTCGTCTTCGCACAGCGTCCAGTTATGTACGCGACTGATGCTAGCAAGGTAGCTTATGTAATAAACCTGCTTCGCAGCGAGGCACGCGCTTGGGCTACAGCGCTCTGGGAGCAAAAGTCACGGCTCCTTCAGACATATGATGGGTTTGTGAGGGAGTTCAGAACCGTGTTCGATCACCCCAATAGAGGAGAAACCGCTTCAACTGTGCTACTGTCGATGAGACAGGGGCGTCGGAGCGCAGCTGCCTATGCAGTCGACTTCCGCATCGCGGCTGTGAGGTCCGGCTGGAATAGCGCTGCCCTCCGCGCCGCCTTTGTAAACGGACTGTCATTGGTTCTTAAGGAACACCTGGTGGCTAAGGACGAACCGCGGGATTTAGATGGGCTCATCGATCTCGTCATACGGTTAGACAACCGGTTAGAAGAACGTCGGCGGGAACGAGACGAAGGGCGTGGCCGGGCACGCGCCGTCCCTCTCCCTTCCGGTTCCGACCGCGCTCCGCCTTCCCCATGCTCCACGGCCCCTGCGCTCCGTGGGGCCACAGCTCCCCCTACTGACGAAGCTATGGACACGAGTAGGGCAACATTTAGGGCACCAGACGCACAGAGGAGATGGGCCCACAGAGCCTGTTTTGTTTGTGGTGCGATAGAGCACCATATGAGGGACTGCCCCGAGCGGTTCAACTCCAACGCCCCGCCCCTAGAGACTGGGCTAGGGGTGGGCCGAGACATTCACGTGGGACACACCCACATTGCCACACGACTCCCAGTCACGATCCTTTATGAGGACTCAACCCTGAAGGCCCCAGCACTGGTGGACACGGGCTCTGAGGGGAATCTGTTGGACAGCAGATGGGCCAGGCAGATAGGGCTCCCTCTGGTGGTGCTTACCTCGCCTGTACAGGTTCGGGCACTAGATGGCTCCCTACTCCCTCCGATCACGCATAAGACACCACCTGTAACTCTGGTGGTGTCAGGAAATCACCGGGAGGTGATCGAGTTTTTTGTGACTCAGGCCACCTCCCGTGTGGTTTTAGGATTTCCCTGGATGTTGAAGCACAATCCCCGGATTGATTGGCCATCCGGGGTAGTGGTTCAGTGGAGCGAGACCTGCCATCGGGTGTGTCTAGGTTCCTTGGTTCCTCCCGGCTCCCGAGCTAAGGAGGAGGTCAGAGTCCCGCCCAATCTGGGGACGGTGCCGGTGGAGTACCACGACCTTGTCGACGTGTTCAGCAAGGATCTGGCTCTCACTCTTCCCCCCCACCGTCCGTATGATTGTGCCATTGATTTGGTTCCGGGCAGTGAGTTCCCGTCCAGTAGGCTGTACAACCTCTCACGGCCTGAGCGCGAATCAATGGAGACCTACATCCGGGACTCGTTAGCTGCCGGGTTGATCCGGAATTCCACCTCCCCGATGGGCGCAGGTTTCTTTTTTGTGGGCAAAAAAGATGGCGGACTTCGTCCATGCATTGATTATAGGGGGTTGAACGAGATCACGGTTCGCAACCGATACCCGTTGCCCCTGTTGGATTCAGTGTTCACACCCCTGCATGGAGCCCAGATTTTCACCAAGCTCGACCTTAGAAATGCGTACCACCTGGTTCGGATCCGGAAGGGAGACGAGTGGAAGACGGCATTTAACACCCCCTTAGGTCACTTTGAGTACCTGGTCATGCCGTTCGGTCTCACAAACGCTCCAGCGACTGTCCAAGCGTTGGTTAACGATGTCTTGCGGGATTTCCTGCACCGGTTCGTCTTCGTATACCTAGACGATATACTCATCTTTTCTCCGGACCCTGAGACTCATGTCCAGCATGTACGTCAGGTACTGCAGCGGTTGTTGGAGAACCGGCTGTTTGTGAAGGGTGAGAAGTGTGAGTTCCACCGCACGTCTTTGTCCTTCTTGGGGTTCATCATCTCCTCCAACTCCGTCGCTCCTGATCCGGCCAAGGTTGCGGCGGTGAGAGACTGGCCCCAACCCACAAGCCGTAGGAAGTTGCAACAGTTCCTAGGCTTTGCTAATTTCTACAGGAGGTTCATTAAGGGCTACAGTCAGGTAGTTAGCCCCCTGACAGCCCTGACCTCACCAAAAGTCCCCTTCACCTGGTCGGATCGTTGCGAAGCCGCGTTCAAGGAGTTGAAACGGCGCTTCTCGTCTGCACCTGTTCTGGTGCAGCCCGATCCTAGTCGCCAGTTAGTGGTTGAAGTGGACGCCTCGGACTCAGGGATAGGAGCCGTGCTGTCCCAGAGCGGGAAGACCGATAAGGTCCTTCACCCGTGTGCCTATTTTTCCCGCAGGTTGACCCCAGCCGAACGGAACTATGACGTCGGCAATCGAGAGCTCCTTGCGGTGAAAGAGGCCCTTGAGGAGTGGAGACATCTGTTGGAGGGAACGTCCGTGCCATTCACGGTTTTCACTGACCACCGGAACCTGGAGTATATCAGGACCGCCAAGCGGCTGAATCCCAGGCAAGCCCGCTGGTCACTGTTCTTCGGCCGTTTTGACTTCCGGATCACCTACCGTCCCGGGACCAAGAACCAGAGATCGGATGCCTTGTCCCGGGTACATGAAGATGAGGTCAAAACGGAGTCGTCGGATCCCCCGGATCCCATCATCCCGGAGTCCGCTATCGTGGCCGCCCTCACCTGGGACGTGGAGAAGACCGTCCGGGAGGCCCTGACACGAGACCCAGACCCCGGAACCGGACCGAAGAACAAACTCTACGTCCCACCAGAAGCCAGGGCTGCAGTTCTGGACTTCTGTCACGGTTCTAAGCTCTCCTGTCATCCTGGGGTGCGAAGAACCGTGGCAGTCGTCCGGCAGCGCTTCTGGTGGGCTTCCCTGGAGGCCGACGTCCGGGGTTACATCCAGGCCTGTACCACCTGCGCCAGGGGCAAGGCCGACCACTGCAAGACATCGGGATTGCTACAGCCGCTGCCTGTGCCTCATCGCCCCTGGTCTCACATCGGCCTGGATTTTGTCACGGGCCTCCCGCCGTCCCAGGGAAACACCGTCGTCCTCACGATAGTGGACCGATTCTCCAAGGCGGCCCACTTCGTGGCCCTCCCGAAGCTACCAACGGCCCAGGAGACAGCGGACCTCCTGGTCCACCACGTCGTCCGTCTGCAAGGGATACCATCAGACATCGTCTCCGATCGCGGTCCCCAGTTCTCCTCGCACGTCTGGAGGAGCTTCTGCCGGGAACTGGGGGCCACGGTCAGTCTCTCGTCCGGGTATCACCCCCAGACCAACGGGCAAGCAGAACGGGCCAACCAAGAGATGGAGCAGACCCTACGTTGTGTGACAGCCGCGCACCCGACGGCCTGGAGTACCCACCTGGCCTGGATCGAGTACGCCCACAACAGTCAAGTATCATCAGCCACCGGCCTCTCCCCTTTTGAGGTGTGTTTGGGGTATCAGCCCCCGTTATTCCCGGTGGTCGAGGGAGAGGTCGGTGTGCCCTCGGTCCAGGCCCACCTACGGAAGTGCCGTCGGGTGTGGCGTGCCGCCCGTTCTGCTTTGTTGAAGGCCCGGACGAGGGCGAAGAACCATGCAGACCGGCGGCGGACCCCGGCTCCTACGTATCGTCCTGGGCAGGAAGTGTGGTTGTCCACCAAGGACATTCCCCTACAAGTGGACTCCCCAAAACTACAGGAACGATACATTGGTCCGTTTAAAATTCTCAAGGTCATCAATCCCGCCGCAGTGAGGCTTCAGCTTCCGGCCTCACTGCGGATTCATCCAGTGTTCCATGTTTCCCAAATCAAACCTCATCACACCTCACCCCTCTGCACTCCGGCTCCGGCACCACCTCCTGCCCGGATCATTGACGGCGAGCCGGCTTGGACTGTATGCCGGCTCCTGGACGTCCGACGGATGGGCCGGGGTTTGCAGTATCTGGTGGACTGGGAAGGGTACGGCCCCGAAGAGCGCTCCTGGGTGAAGAGGAGCTTCATCCTGGACCCGGCCCTCCTGGCCAAATTCTACCGTCGCCACCTGGACAAGCCTGGTCGTGCGCCAGGAGGCGCCCGTTGAGGGGGGGTCCTGTTGTGTGGGCCGCTGAAGAGGAGGTACTGCTGGCCCACCACCACCAGAGGGCGCCCTGTCTGGAGTGCGGGCTCCAGGCACCAGAGGGCGCTGCCGCCTCACAGGAGCAGCCAGGGTGACAGCTGTCACCCATCACCTGAGACGAGACAGCTGATATCCATCAACAGGGAGGTATATCAGCAGGACGGCATCTCTACCTCATTGCCGAGATATCGCTCTACCAAGGAGGTAACGAACTCAGCCAGTTACTCTATTCTAAGAGTTAACACTTTTTGCTTGTGCTTAAGGTCAGCTGAAGACAGTGTTGGACGTGACTAGATAAGTACTCACCTTCCAATCCTTCAGTGTTGTTTTTGAGAAGAGGTAGAGGTGGTGTTTCCACCCTGTGTGTTGCTGGGTGCAGCCGCACCCACACCTGACTGTTTCTGTTCCTTGCCAGCAGTACCGGATCCGACGAGCGGAGGCAGTGGCCACCTGGGGTTCGGGACTTGGCGGCTCCAGTATTCCCGGGGTTCGGTGGCAGAGGAAATCGGGTGGTTCCGGTTCGACTCGGACAGACGTCTCCTATCGTCGAGCCTGCCCACACAACACCTTTGGAATTCGGTTACTGCTGTATTTGTAATCTGTTGTGTTTGTTGTGTGAGTTCACAACAGTAAAACTTTGTGATTTGACTTTCTCCATTGTCCGTTCATTTGCGCCCCCTGTTGTGGGTCCGTGTTCCTACACTTTCCCAACAAGATGTTGCTCTTAATGACCTTAGGCAGAAGGCTAGAGGTTTGGAACGGAAATGGCGTTGTTCCAAATTAGGGGTGTTCCGCCTTGTGTGGCAGGATGCTATTTTAGATTATAAGCATGCACTACTGGCCACGAAGCGGACCTATTACTCTGATTTGATCAGTAAAAACAAACATAACTCAAAGTTTTTGTTTGACACGGTCATATTCACAGGCAGCCACCTGTTAGTCGTTCTCCCTTTTCAGCACAGGATTTCTTGGATTATTTTGAGAAGAAAACATAAGATATTAGGCTGAGCATATCTCTCAGCATGCCTCGGCCCAGCCATTAAAACCTGCTATGTAGGTGGGTGCTACCATTGAGGTGTTACCTAGATTGACAGAATTTAATAGTATTTCATTGGGCATGCTGACGAAACTTGTGGCGCCTACAAAAAGCACAACCTGTTTGATTCCATACCAACAAAATTGTTTAAGGACCTGTGGCTCACTCTTGGGCCGACTGTGCTGGAAATTATTAATCTGTCATTAACCTCTAGATCTGTTCTGAAATGTTTTAAATCAGCAGTGATTAAGCCATTACTTAAGAGATCTAATCTTGACGCTAGTGTATTGAAAAATTACAGGCCGATATCAAATCTATCATTCTGTTCCAAAATTTTAGAAAAGGTGGTTTCACTGCAGCTCGTAGACCACCTTACTGAGAATGATCTTTTTGAGCCGCTGCAGTCTGCTTTTAGGAAATATCACAGAGACAGCGCTCACTAAAGTAGTGAATCATCTTCTGCGAGCAATGGACTCAGACACCACTACAGTTTTGGTGTTGTTAGATCTCAGTGCTGCGTTTGATACCATGGATCATCATATTTTGCTCAATAGGTTGGAGAATTTTTTTTGGATTACTGGAAGTGCCCTTGCCTGGTTGACGTCATATCTGTCCAGTCGTTCTCAATGTGTCTTGTATAATGGCACTACCTCTGACCTTGCTGACATAAGATTTGGGGTTCCAGAGGGATCTGTTTTAGGCCCCTTGCTTTTCTCCCTGTATGTGGCACCCCTTTTGCGTATACTGCGAATTTTGGGATTGCCTTTCATTGTTATGCTGATGATACTCAGTTGTACATGCCGATAACTGCGGGAAATCTCACTCCCATAAAATCCCTGGAGGACTGTCTTCTATCATGAGAAGTTGGATGTCTAGTAACTTCCTACTTTTAAACTTTGATAAGACTGAAATGATGGTTCTTGGTCCAGCGAGACATCGGCATCAGTTTGACCAGCTGGCGCTCAGCCTGAGTTCGTGTGTCATACATCATACGGACAAAATGAGGAACCTTGGGTAATTTTTGATCCCACGTTGTCTTTCAACCTCCACATCAGGGATGTTACTAGGACTGCGTTTTTCCATCTGTGAAATATAGCGAGGATCCGCCCCATCCTGTCCATGGCTGATGCTGAGACCCTGATTCACGCTTTTGTTTCTTCTAGACTAGATTATTGTAATGTTCTATTTTCAGGGTTACCACAGTCCAGCATTAGGGGTCTTCAGCTGGTTCAGAATGCTGCCGCCAGACTTCTGACACGTAGCAGAAGGTCTGAACATATCACACCCATTTTGGCATCTTTGCACTGGCTCCGTCTCTGTGAGAGCAGATTTTACAGTTTTGTTATTGACTTATAAGGTTGTTCATGGACTGGCGCCATCTTATCTGGCTGATCTGGTGGTACTCTATGTGCCGACTTCTCTGTGTTCCCAGGGTGAAGAAGAAGTCAGCAGGTCAAAGAGCCTTTTTGTATCGTGCACCCACCCTGTGGAACAGTCTTCCTGCGACCGTGAGGCAGTCTGAGTCTGTGGACATTTTTAAGTCAAGACTCAAAACCTATTTTTATTCTCTTTCTTATGAATAGTTTTAATTTTTATTTGTTTTATTCTTTTACTTCTGTTTTTATTTATGTATTTCAATTTTTTTTTTCCATTTTTAATTATTTATTCAATTTTATGTTGACTTGTTTTATGTAAGGCGCCTTGAGATGGCTTTTGCTGTGATTTGGCACATTATAAGCTAATTAAATTAAATGGAACTAACCTGGTTAAATAAAGGTTAAATTAAATTTAAAAGTTGAAAGAGTCACAGCGCCTCATTCATTCATGTCAGCATTTACCACAGGCATCAGTTGATTCTTCAGCAGTCTGCATGCAATGAAAATAAATTCCATGATCCACCAAGACAAAAATAAAATAAAATAAAATAATGTTAAATTACTCTGATGGCCTCCGTGTAGAGGGGAGAGGCCGCGTCACAGCGTATGCCTGCTCGATGACGTGCTCATCAATATGTATGTGTTCCACCTCCCACACAAAAGGGTTGTGGTGGTAGAAACGCAAACCTAGCTAGACTTAACTGTTCTGACATGTATCATACCGTGCAGTATCGGCCTGAAATGCTAGGTGGAAACAGGGCTATCAGTATACGCTGGCTAAATTGCCATGGTGTGACAGCTGCATAATTTATTAGACATTCGCCCATGTATGTTAGCATTTTTAATACGGTCGGCATATGCTGGCTAAATCGTCAAAGTGTGATAGGACCTTTAGTTTCATCATTGTGGTGGAGCTGCCGAGAGAATGTTTCAGTCAGAGCAACTGATGAGACACAGAGCGCGGCAGTCAGGTGATGTGGCAGTCTTCACATAAACAGAACTGTTAATCAGACAAACAAAACATTATCTTGTGATTGTTTCACAAGATGTAAAACACAAGTAAACATGGACATATGGCAGCAGAACCTTCTTCTGCCTTTCCATGGGTGGCTGGCTGCAGTTGAGTGTATGTACAGAAGAGGCCAACAGGTATGGATTTTTGAAAAAGAAAAAAAAAATCATGATACCAATATAAACGTGTGCATGTACATGTGGACTAGGCGTAAGAACCTGTATTTATGTTTATTAACCGCATGCAGCCACAAAGGAACAATAATACCACCTCTCAGGGTCCATTCATTTTCTGGGGTGGTTGAGATTTTGCATGTACTATATAATTAACATTTTACTAGCAAAATGTTTATCCTACCTGCAGATTGTCAAACTTGAGACCAGGCATGGTGAGTCGACTTGTCTCTACGTAGATTGGGCTGTACTGCTGCGTGGCCACAGAGATCAACATCTTTCTGGTCTCCTCAGATGGCAACCAAGCATCGTGGCGCCTATCGACCTCACTCAGGCTCAGCGCTGTTGCAAAGGGGTCATCACTGCCTGGAAAAACAGCCTGGAGCTGGCTAAATGGCTGTGGCTGACTGGCTGGAGCTGGTACCATGTGGGCTGAAGGAGGAAGTTGAAAATTAGTACTGGAGTCAGTGACAGGAGGGCTAAAAACTGAGATAGACGTTGGGCCGCTGGACTCCGCAGGTGTGGAGAGAGAGGAGGATGTGGAAGAGAGCTGACGCTCAGGAGTAGAGTTGACTGGTGCTCCGCTGGGACTAGGTGAGATGTCAGCATTGGGGTTAGAGACAGAGATGAAGGAGGAGGGTGTGGTAAAGGAATCAAAAAAGTCAGAGGCTGGATTTGCCTGTCCATTGTCGGTGAAGAACTTGCTAAGACTGGGGCTGGGCTGGCACATAAGGGGGGCAGTTTGCTTACTGGGGGTTACTCCCTCACCTCCTCCCACACCACTCGCCGTAGTAAAACTGGGGGACTTAATAAGGGTAGGCTGGAAGCCGTCAGGCAACAGAGAGGTTGGCTGGGTGCCCTGACTGAAGATGGTGCAAACTGGCACTGAATCCTCTTTTGGGCTACCCTCTTTGCCCATTTGTAGTCCAAGCTCTTCATCCCTTTTAACATCAGATGGAACAGTCATTTCTAGTTTAGGCGAATCTGAAAGAGTGGTTTGGTTTTGTGCATCTGTCTCCTCGCCTGTGTCCTCTTTCTGTTCAGTGCCTTCTCTCTCATGTTCTTCCACTGAAACTTTGATCTCAGTTGTATTTTGTACAACTTCAATTTGTTCATCTTTGCCACAAGAGGTCCCACCTACATTTTCAACCTCATCTCCCGCCTCCAGAAAGGAATCAATGGCAACCACATCATCTTCCTCGCTGTTATTGGGTGAGTCAGAAATCATGACGCTCTCCATCAACTGGTCATTGAGCTTGTCCATCAGGTTCTCTGAGGGTGTGAGGCTGCTGTCCTCCAGGGAGGTGGCAAACTCCCCAGACAGATCAATGGTGTCTTCCTGGGTGAGGATGTTACCTTTGGTGGGGGTCTGGCTGCAGGATGCCTCTGGAGAGCCTGGAGCAGAGGCATCCTTGGTTACACCCTCCACTGCAATGTCCAAGGTGACTGGCCGTTGGACAGGAGAATCCCCACTATCCATCTCAGTACTCTTAACAGAAGACAACAACAAGGAACTATGAGCATTGAAGCAACATTACGGTTATAAAATACTCATTAAAAAAGTAGCTCACCAGATGACTTAAAAGCAGTTTATGTTTAGTTTAGTTTAAGCAAAAGGAAAAAAAAAAAGCTCAATTTACACCGAGATGATTCTTTCTTTGACCAGCTCACGGTGTGGCATTACAGTCTGTGCATCGCTGGACAAGCTGAAGGAAACCATTACTTTGTACACTGATGTCAAACTGACATCAAAAGATGTGCTTGAATAGTTTCACCTGTGTAATATATGGAACTGGTTACAATTCCATGGACTCCACCAGTCTTTGACATCAGGACCATCTTGATATTGTTACCTACAGTAAGACAAACAAGTGGGATGAAACTAAAATGTTTGTCGTAATTATGACAGAACTGCATATGGTCCATAGGACTTCACTAGAGTAATTTATGAAGGAGCTAGACTGGGTTAAATCAGATAAATCATAGCCACTCAGCTTGACCAGCTGATTCTCCCTACCACATATCATTTGTTTTCATTCAGAACCACAGACAAAAGTCCCTTGTTTTCACTGCTCTTTAAGTTCTTTTTAAAGTGAAATGCAAAATGGCATTTGCTCACCCTCCAACTGAAAATGATACAATATGTGGCATACAAACCTTGATCCATTCCAAACCAGACATTTTGTGATCGGTTACATCCCATCCATCGGAAAAGTGCATAGATAACTTTACTTGTCCAATCACAATTGTTACTAGTCTCACCCAATCGCACAAGCATTAAAGCCAGGCCCTATAGCCCACATTCAGCACACTGCAAATCAATCCATTTTTGAGCTTGTTGCTTTAAATGAGGAGGATGTTGTGAAACTGTAGTGACACAGACCCACAACAGGGGGCGGTAATGAACAGACAATGGACTAAGCCAAAAAGTAACAATTTAATGTTGTGAATTGCACAACGGAATACAGACAATTGCAGTTGAGGAGTACAGTCAATCATACACAAGGTGACGTGTGGGCAGGCTCGAGGATAGAAGACGTCTGTCCAGAGAAGAGCCGGATTCCACACGGCTTCCACCACCAACGGATCTGAAGAACACCGGAGCCGCCAAGTCCTGGGTCCCAGGTGGCCACGGTCTCCAGCTGTCAGACCTGGTACTGCTGGCAGAAACAAACAGTTAATGGTGGGTGTGTGGATACACACCCAGTAATCTCTCTGTACTCAGTTCCTCCGGGAGGGAGAACCTCCACCTACAGAAACAGAATCACCCGTGCAGCTCCTGTCAGTCACTTCCCTGGAAGGAGTGAGAGGCGAAGACGTCACAACTCACACAATCCGCCAATCCAACTACAGACTGTATCCACAGGATGAACGGCTGCACACAGAACAATATTTAGTCTTGATAAGTTACAGCAGAGAAGGTTACCTGAGTGGTAGCTGATTTCTCGGCGGGCAGGTGGAGTTGCAGTCTGGCTTTTATGGTGATGGTAGAATGAGTGACAGCTGGTGCTGTTGACGAGTGACAGCTGTCACTCTCTGCTGCTCCGACGCCCTCTCGTGCTTGAAGCCCGCACTTCAAGCAGGGCGCCCTCTGGTGCTGGTGGGCCAGCAGTACCTCCTCTTCAGCGGCCCACACAACAGGACCCACCCCTCAACCAGGCTTGTCAGGGTGTCAGGTGTAGAAATCGGCCAGGAGGCCCGGGTCCAGGATGAAGCTCCTCTTCACCCAGGAGCGTTCCTCAGGTCCGTACCCCTCCCAGTCCACCAGGTACTGGAACCCCCGACCCTTCCGACGGACGTCCAGGAGCCGATGCACGGTCCATGCCGGCTCCCCATTGATGATCCGGGCAGGAGGCGGCGCAGGTCCGGGGGTGCAGAGTGGTGAAGTGTGGTAGGGCTTGAGGCGTGACACATGGAAAACAGGATGAATCCGCAGTGAAGCTGAAGCTGCCAGCTTCACTGCGGCCGGACTGAGGACTTTCAGGATAGGAAATGGTCCAATAAACCTGTCCTTGAGTTTTTGGGACTCAACCTGAAGGGGGGATGTCCTTGGTCGACAGCCAAATCTCCAGCCCGGGCTGGTATGCAGGGGCCGGGGAACGCTGGCGGTCTGCATGGGCCTTGGCCCTCGTCCGGGCTTTGAGTAGGGCAGAACGGGCGATATGCCACACCCGACGGCACCTTCTGGGGTGGGCATGGACCGAGGGCACCCCGACCTCTCCCTCCACGAGCGGGAACAATGGGGGCTGGTACCCCAAACACACCTCAAACGGGGAGAGGCCGGTGGCAGACGAGACTTGGCTATTGTGGGCGTACTCGATCCAGGCCAGAAGTGGCTCCAGACCGTCGATTGCGCGGACGTCATGCAGCGGAGGGCCTGCTCCAAGTCCTGGTTTCGCCCGCTCTGCCTGTCCGTTCGTCTGAGGATGGTACCCGGACGAGAGACTCACGGTGACCCCCAGTTACCTGCAGAAACTCCTCCAGAACTGAGAGGAGAACTGAGGACCACGATCAGAGACAATGTCGTTCGGGATCCCATGCAGACGCACGACGTGGTGGACCAGGAGGTCTGCAGTCTCCTGGGCCGTCGGGAGCTTCGGGAGGGCCACGAAGTGGGCCGCCTTGGAGAACCGGTCCACTATCGTGAGGATGGTGGTCATGCCCTGGGACGGCGGGAGGCCCGTGATGAAGTCTAGGCTGATGTGGGACCAGGGGCGATGAGGCACCGGTAAAGACTGGAGGAGACCTTGGGTCTTATGATGGTCCGTCTTGCCCCTGGCGCAGGTGGTACAGGCCTGGACGTAGTCCCGGACGTCGGCTTCCATAGACGCCCACAAGAAGCGCTGCCGGACCACTGCCACGATTCTTCGCACCCCCCGGGTGGCAGGAGAGCTTGCAACCATGACAGAAGTCCAAAACCGCAGCTCTGGCCTCTGGTGGGACGTACACTCTGTCCTTCGGGCCGGTCCCCGGGTCCGGGTTCCATGCCAGGGCCTCCCAGACGGTCTTCTCCACGTCCCAGGTGAGGGTGGCCATGACAGTGGACTCAGAGATGATGGTTTCCATTGGGTCTGACAACTCCGCCTTAGGTTCCTCTTCGTGCACTCGGGACAGGGCGTCAGATCGTTGAGTCTTAGTCCCGGGGCGGTATGTGATCTGGAAGTCAAAACGCCCGAAGAACAGTGACCAGCGGGCTTGCGTGGGGTTCAGATGCTTGGCGGTCCAGATGTACTCCAGGTTCCGATGGTCCGTGAAAACCGTGAATGGTACCGTCACTCCCTCCAACAGGTGTCTCCACTCCTCCAGAGCTTCTTTCACCGCCAGAAGTTCCCGATTGCCGAAGTCATAGTTCCTTTCAGCCAGGGTCAACCTGCGGGAAAAGTATGCACAAGGATGGAGAACCTTATCGGACTCCCTGCTCTGGAACAGCACGGCTCCTATCCCTGAGTCAGAGGCATCCACTTCAACTATGAACTGGCAATTTGGATCAGGCTGCACCAGGACTGGTGCAGTCGAGAACCGACGTTTCAACTCCCTACACGCGGCTTTGCACCGATCCGACCAGGTGAAGGGAACTTTAGTGGAGGTCAGGGCTGTCAGGGGGCTAACTACCTGACTGTAGCCCTTAATGAACCTCCTGTAGAAACTTGCAAAGCCGAGGAACTGTTGCAGTTTCCTACGGCTTGTTGGTTGGGGCCAATCTCTCACCGCCGCAACCTTGGCCGGATCAGGGGCGACGGAGTTGGAGGAGATTATGAACCCCAGGAAGAACAAAGAAGTGTGGTGGAACTCGCACTTCTCGCCCTTCACGAACAGCCGGTTCTCCAACAACCGCTGCAGGACCTGACGTACATGCTTGACATGGGTCTCAGGATCCGGAAAAAAGATGAGTATATCGTCCAGATATACGAAGACAAACCGATGCAGGAAGTCCCGAAAGACATCATTAACCAACGCTTGGAACGTCGCGGGCGCATTGGTGAGGCCGAACGGCATGACCAGGTACTCAAAGTGACCTACCGGGGTGTTAAATGCTGTCTTCCACTCGTCTCCCTCGCGGATCCGAACCAGGTGATAAGCATTCCTAAGATCAAGTTTAGTGAAAATTTGGGCTCCATGCAAGGGAGTGAACACTGAATCCAACAGAGGTAACGGGTATTGGTTGCGAACTGTGATCTCGTTCAGTCCTCTGTAGTCAATGCATGGACGGAGTCCGCCGTCTTTTTTGCCAACAAAAAAGAAACCAGCACCCATCGGGGAGGTGGAGTTCCTGATCAACCCGGCAGCTTACGAGTCCCGGATGTAGGTCTCCATTGATTCGCGTTCCGGACGTGACAGGTTGTACAGCCTGCTGGACGGGTACTCAGCGCCCGGTATCAAATCAATGGCACAATCATACGGACTGTGCGGGGGCAGCGTGAGTGCCAGATCTTTGCTGAAGACGTCAGCAAGGTCATGGTACTCGGCTGGCACCGCCGCCAGATTGGGGGGCACTAAAACCTCCTCCTTAGCTGTCACACCGGGTGGAACCGAGGATCCTAAACACTCCCGGTGGCAGGTTTCGCTCCCCTGCATCACAACCCCAGACGGCCAATCAATCCGGGGATTGTGTTTTAACACCCATGGAAAACCCAAAATCACTCGGGAGGTAGAAGGTGTTACATAAAACACAATCTCCTCCCTGTGATTTCCAGACACAACCAATGTCACTGGCTGTGTCTGATGTGTGATTAGTGGAAGAAGGGTGCCATCTAGTGCCCGTACTGACAATGGTGACGGTAACACCACTAGAGGGAGCCCAACCTCCTTTGCCCATCTGCTATCCAGCAGATTCCCCTCCAACCCCGTGTCCACCAGTGCTGGGGCGTGAAGGGTTAGATCCCCACTCAAAATCGTAACTGGGATGCGTGCAGATCGTCGGGGTTTCCCCACGTGAGTATTATGACCCACCCTTAGCCCAGTCTCTAAGGACGAGTGCTGCTGTTTTGACCGTTTGGGGCAGTTTTTCTGCGTGTGCTCGGTTGAGCTGCAGAGAAAACACTCCCCACGGACCAGCCTCCTTTGTCTCTGATCTGATCTCATTTTGGCCCTGCTCGTTTCCCTAACAACGGCAGCAGGGGGAGCTTGTTGTCACGTGGAGTACCCTGGCTGTGGAGCGTGGGGAGGACGGCTCCCTTTCGGACCCGTGAGGAAGAGGGATGGCTTGTGCCTGACCACGCCCTTCGTCTCGCTCCCGTCGGTGTTCTGTTCGGTTGTCTAACTGTATTATCAGGGCAATAAGCCCGTCTAAATCCTGCGGCTCGTCCTTCGCCACCAGGTGCTCCTTAAGGACCAGAGACAGTCCGTTTACGAAGGCGGCGCGGAACGCAACAGCATTCCAGCCGGCTCGCGCTGCCGCAATGCGGAAGTCGACTGCATACTTAGCTGCGCTCCGGCACCCCTGTCTTATCAACAGCAGCACGCTTGAAGCGGTCTCGCCTCTATGAGGGTGGTCGAACACCTGTCTGAACTCCCTCACAAACCCAGGAGATGTCGTTACGAGCCGTGAATTCTGCTCCAAGAGCGCCGTAGCCCAGGCGCGTGCCTCTCCTCGAAGCAGATTTATAACGTAAGCCACCCGGCTAGCGTCTGACGCGTACATGACGGGACGCTGTGAAAGGACAATCGAACACTGCATTAAGAAGTCTGCGCATGTCTCGACACAACCTCCGTACGGCTCCGGAGGGCTAGTGTATACTTCAGGGGAAGGAGGGGGGGTTCATTGAACGACCACTGGAATGTCTGTGTCTGGCATTCGGTCAGCAGGAGGAGGTGCTGCAGCGGGACCCTGTGCGCGCGCTTCCACCTGGGCGGTGACAGCCTCCATCCTCCGATTGAGAATAACGTTCTGCTCGGTTACCATGTCCAACCGAGCGGTGAAAGTGGTTATGATGTGCTGCAGCTCACCTAACACGCCTCCTGCTGGCGCCTGTGCACCTCGCTCTTCCATTGGCTGTTCAAGCGATGGTTGACGCCCCTCGGGATCCATGACGCTGGCTGAGAAATCCTGTTGTGAAAGTGTAGTGACACGGACCCACAACAGGGGGCGGTAATGAACGGACAAAGGATTAAGCCAAAAAGTAACAATTTAATGTTGTGAAATGCACAACGGAATACAGACAAGTTTAGGAGTACAGTCAATCATACACAAGGTGACGTGTGGGCAGGCTCGAGAAGACGTCTGTCCAGAGAAGAGCCGGATTCCACACGGCTTCCACCGCCAACGGATCTGAAGAACACCGGAGCCGCCAAGTCCTGGGTCCCAGGTGGCCACGGTCTCCAGCTGTCAGACCTGGTACTGCTGGCAGAAACAGAAAGTTAATGGTGGGTGTGTGGATACACACCCAGTAATCTCTCCGTACTCAGTTCCTCCGGGAGGGAGAACCTCCACCTCCAGAAACAGAATCACCCGTGCAGCTCCTGTCAGTCACTTCCCTGGATGGAGTGAGAGGCGAAGACGTCGCAACTCACACAATCTGCCAATCCAGCTACAGACTGTATCCACAGGATGAACGGCTGCACACAGAACAATATTTAGTCTTGATAAGTTACAGCAGAGAAGGTTACCTGAGTGGTAGCTGATTTTTCGCCGGGGAGGTGGAGCTGCAGTCCGGCTTTTATGGTGATGGTAGAATGAGTGACAGCTGGTGCTGTTGACGAGTGACAGCTGTCACTCTCTGTTGCTCCGACGCCCTCTCGTGCTTGAAGCCCGCACTTCAAGCAGGGCGCCCTCTGGTGCTGGTGGGCCAGCAGTACCTCCTCTTCAGCGGCCCACACAACAGAGGAGCTGCTGCTTGCCACCCCCCCCCCAAAAAAAGTAAATTCGGGGGGGGAAATATGAATACTTGCATATTATACGCTGAAAAAAATGCTACTTTGGATCAACTTAAAAAAATTGATGTAATTTGTTACAGCTAATTTTTTTAATTTCTCACAATGTATATTCAGGATTTTGTAAAGTGATTCCAGCATATTTAAACTGGAAACCACAATTTTCCATTAGACCAATGTAAATAAGTACTTTGAATGAAGTGCACTGTGTTTCACTTTTTTCAGTGTACTATAGTAATCACAATCTGTAAAGTACCTGATTATTCACTAGGGCTGTTCAATATACATATTGTATAACAATGGAAAAACATCTATCATTTCATATTATACTTTGTGTTTATTTTGTGGTGTGTATTCCATTTTGCTAAATGCTGTGACTACTACGCGCTCGTTTACTTCTAGTATGTACTCCAGTAACGGACGGCTGGTATGTATAACAACTAAATAAGTCCTTGGCATTTGACTGATGGATTATATGTGACATGATATAAAATGAGCCGTACTCTCCCTCTGCTCCGATGCTCACAGCCACTGCAGACAGCATGAGATGCGAAGGAGGTGCTTTTGGGGGACCTTCAGATCTGCTAGATGAACCAGGAAAAAATAAAAATGCACGTATGCGGGCACACTCACAAAAGTCCAAAATAACCCGTAAATTTACATACACAAAATGATAACATGGCGTGTGGAATAAAAGTCATTATGAAAGACAAATGATGTGTAAAGACTGAGCACAGATGCACGTGTAGCAGTGTGTTGACCCGTCCACACGGAACTGGTGTTTTCAGAGTCTGAAAACTCTACTTTTTAAAAATGGGTGCCAGAATAGATAAATCTCAAAACACTGCTCCGTGTTTTCGTATGTACAAACAATACGCAACTTTAATGAAACGATGACATAATATCCCCACCTCACTAACCTCAGACTTAACCCTGGCTACAAGGCACTATGTCTTTCTCTGCCGAGTCTCTCGCTTCCCAGTCAACGTTCTCTTGTAGTTTAGTTGACTTCATCTAGGGGAGTTGATGGTCTAGTGCAGGGTTGGCCAAGTTCGGTCCTCGAGAGCCACCTTCCTGACACTCTTACACTCAACAAAAATATAAACGCAACACTTTTGGTTTTGCTCCCATTTTGTATGAGATGAACTCAAAGATCTAAAACTTTTTCCACATACACAATATCACCATTTCCCTCAAATATTGTTCACAAACCAGTCTAAATCTGTGATAGTGAGCACTTCTCCTTTGCTGAGATAATCCATCCCACCTCACAGGTGTGCCATATCAAGATGCTGATTAGACACCATGATTAGTGCACAGGTGTGCCTTAGACTGTCCACAATAAAAGGCCACTCTGAAAGGTGCAGTTTTGTTTTATTGGGGGGGATACCAGTCAGTATCTGGTGTGACCACCATTTGCCTCATGCAGTGCAACACATCTCCTTTGCATAGAGTTGATCAGGTTGTCAATTGTGGCCTGTGGCATGTTGGTCCACTCCTCTTCAATGGCTGTGCGAAGTTGCTGGATATTGGCAGGAACTGGTACACGCTGTCGTATATGCCAGTCCAGAGCATCCCAAACATGCTCAATGGGTGACATGTCCGGTGAGTATGCCGGCCATGCAAGAACTGGGACATTTTCAGCTTCCAAGAATTGTGTACAGATCCTTGCAACATGGGGCCGTGCATTATCCTGCTGCAACATGAGGTGATGTTCTTGGATGTATGGCACAACAATCTCTGTGCATTCAAAATGCCATCAATAAAATGCACCTGTGTTATTCGTCCATAACAGACACCTGCCCATACCATAACCCCACCGCCACCATGGGCCACTCGATCCACAACATTGACATCAGAAAACCGCTCACCCACACGACGCCACACACGCTGTCTGCCATCTGCCCTGAACAGTGTGAACCGGGATTCATCCGTGAAGAGAACACCTCTCCAACGTGCCAAACGCCAGCTAATGTGAGCATTTGCCCACTCAAGTCGGTTACGACAACGAACTGGAGTCAGGTCGAGACCCTGATGAGGACGACGAGCATGCAGATGAGCTTCCCTGAGACGGTTTCTGAAAGTTTGTGCAGAAATTCTTTGGTTATGCAAACCGATTTTTTTCAGCAGCTGTACGAGTGGCTGGTCTCAGACGATCTTGGAGGTGAACATGCTGGATGTGGAGGTCCTGGGCTGGTGTGGTTACACGTGGTCTGCGGTTGTAAAGCTGGTTGGATGTACTGCCAAATTCTCTGAAACGCCTTTGGAGACGGCTTATGGTAGAGAAATGAACATTCAATACACGAGCAACAGCTCTGGTTGACATTCCTGCTGTCAGCATGCCAATTGCACGCTCCCTCAAATCTTCCGACATCTGTGGCATTGTGCTGTGTGATAAAACTGCACATTTCAGAGTGGCCTTTTATTGTGGGCAGTCTAAGGCACACCTGTGCACTAATCATGGTGTCTAATCAGCATCTTGATATGGCACACCTGTGAGGTGGGATGGATTATCTCAGCAAAGGAAAAGTGCTCATTATCACAGATTTAGACTGGTTTGTGAACAATATTTGAGGGAAATGGTGATATTGTGTATGTGGAAAAAGTTTTAGATCTTTGAGTTCATCTCATACAAAATGGGAGCAAAACCAAAAGTGTTACATTTATATTTTTGTTGAGTGTAGTTGTCTCCCTGCTCCAACACACCTGAATCCAATGAAAGACTCGTTAGCAGACTTTTAATGAGCATTTCATTGGATTCAGGTGTGTTGGAGCAGGGAGACAACTAAGAGTGTCAGGAAGGTGGCTCTCGAGGACCGAACTTGGCTACCCCTGGTCTAGTGGTTAAGCATTGGGCTTGAGACCAGAGGATCCTTGGTTCAAATCCCAGCCTGACTGGAAAATCACTAAGGGCCCTTGGACAAGGTCCTTAATCCCCTAGTTGCTCCCGGCGTGTAGTGAGCGCCTTGTATGGCAGAACGCTGACATTATGTGAATGTGAGGCACTATTGTAAAGCATTTTGAGTGTCTGACGCAGATGGAAAAGTGCTCTATAAATGCAGTCCATTTATCATGTGCAGAATGCTGAAGAATCGACTAATGTCTGTGATAAAAGCTGACGTGAATAAATGAAGTGCTGTGACTTTCAACTTTTTAATGTACTTTATCCTTTATTTAACCAGGTTAGTCCCATTAAGACCAAGATCTCTTTTGCAAGGGAAACATGGACACCTGGGACTGGGAACTTTTAAAATAAGTTAATTGTCTTGTTGTGACGCAAAGAGCCAGTGTTTTCTGGTATAGGCTGAGAAACATACCTCAAGCAGAAAAACCACAGAGGGACTTGCTTTAAAACACTATGTTTCTTCAGCCACAACAAGGAATTAAAGTATTTTCAGACATCGTTTTCCAAAATCATGAGGCTTTATGTGGATAGGTTTTCATTAGGTTGTGATGAGGAACCCGACTGAAATGACCAGGTAAGGTTAAGACTTTATATTTACTCTGTGTGTGTGACTGCTTTTAATATTTGAAACAGACTGTTTGAGGACTGCAGCTTTCAGCCAATCAAAAGACGTATTTCGACTTATGAGTAACTTACAAGAATCAACAATCGCATAACTTACCTACAACTTATGTCCGGCATACGTGGAATGTATGAGACATATGCTGGCACACATCGAAAATATTGTGCATGCCTAAAATTTTTTGAAGTACTTGGCATATTGAAGTACGTGCTTCATTGAGCTCTTAACTTACAGAAACTTTACCCATAACAAATTACACATACGCCAGTGCATGCCAGCATTTATAATACAGTCGGCATATGCTGGCTAAATCGTCAATGTGTGACAGGGGTGTTACACCTGGTGTGCCATCGATATTTCAGTTCCAGAAGATCCTTAATTTCCTGATAAGTGCGAGGAAACTACTAACAATGCCATGTTAGTGCGGACTGGCTATATGCACGCAGGGTTGTGCATATTGCGAGATATAGATGTACAATATGCACCATGTGGTGCATATTCCGTGATACACGTAATTTGTAGCACCTGGTGTATATTACTTATCCGTATCACGCAATATGTGCCACCCAAGGCAGCCACTGCATTTTGGGATGGAGTGGGCAGTTTATGCGATAAGGAACTTCAAAATATTGCTAGTTTGGATCAAAATTTGCTGTGAAATCTGACTTCATCAAAAGGCTTTTCGAATTTGATGCTGCGTCAGGAAGGGCATGCGGCAAAAAACTTGTGCCAATTACCAATGCAGAGCTGGTTGTATCCGCTGTGGCGACCCCGAACGAAACCGGGAGCAGCCGAATGAACAACAATGACAGAAGTCTAAGACAACTTGTCTGTTTATTTATAAATGTTAATATATATATATATATATATATATATATATATATATATAAATGTTACAGAAAACTTGTAAGAGGAAATACAACATGAAATGACAACCACATCTAAACGTAAAAATTTTACGACTGTGCACAATGAGCCCTGTAACAGTAAAATGTGCCGCTAATGTGCCCAAGGTCATTATTTATTTATTAATTTGTTAACGTGCTGAAGGTTGTGTAATGCTATCACGCTAATGCAAGGTTAGCCAGCTAGCTAGCGTCACCTAATTTAGCTGAGTTATTCAGTGGTCCAAACGTAAAGAATCACGAAATGAAGCGTCATTAGGATGATACACACCACACTGCTCAGAAACAGGCTACAAGCCATAAAACAACACAAAAACTATTGTTTTCTTACCTGACTAGCAATGGGTTAGAACGCTTATACGCATGCGCAAGTCCTCCACAAAAACTGCTCGTACGGCACACCGGAGGAGACAAACGTCATGCCCCGGTAAGATTTTCTATTCTTGAAGGAGTTTACGCACATCTGAACGCTATTTTAATGCTTTTGGAATTACGTTACGTAGTTTTACTAAATTCCTTATTTTTCTCCATTTATATATTGCGGAAGTGCAGGACAACCTTTTATTTATATGGCATAGAGTCCACACTTTTAACGTTTTTGGTATTTATTAGTGTTTTCAGAGTGTGGTGGAAACATTGAAAACCTTTCACGGTATTAGCGGACAGAAACATGGAGGACGACGCCCCCGTCATTTATGGTCTGGAGTTTCAGGCACGTATTCCACCTATAACGTTAGTATTATGAACATCAGATGTTCTCTGTTGTGTTCCTGAAAATGAATGTATTGTTTGCATTTACTCTGCAGGCACGAGCACTGACTGCCCAGACAGCTGAGACTGATGCCGTTAGATTCCTGGTGGGCACACAGTCTCTGAGGTTTGACAACCAGGTAAGAAACAGAAACTTGACTTGCCTCACAAGGAGTTGTTGCCCTGACCAGTGTTCCAGTGGTGCCAGATACAGCTCATGGTTTCAAGAACAACAGCTGTTCAAAAACAGCCTAAGATACCCCTCCCCCCGCCTAAAATATTAACTCGATAGTCATTCATTTATTATTTTTGCTGCTGATTATGGGGATTAGGGTCGCGGTAGCAGCAGACCAAGCAGCTCATCCCACACTCCTCTATCCTCAGCCAAGCCCTCCAACTCTTCCCGGGGGATCCCAAGGTGTTCCAAAGCCACCTGGGAAGTATAATCCTTCCAGCGTGTCCTGGGTCTTCCTAGGAGCTTCCTCCCAGTTGGATGTGCCTGGAAGACCTCCCATAGGAGATCACCAGGGATCATTCTCAGCAGATGCTAGAAGCACCGCAGCTGACTCCTTTCAGTGCAAAGAAGCAGCAGCTCTCCTCCAAGTCCTATCATATTCTACTTGATAGGCTGGTAAATCACTTTGGGATTACTGGGAGTGCCCTCGCATGGTTGATGTCATACTTAGTGACCAGTCATTCTCACTGTGTTTTGTACAGTAACACTACTTCTAACCTTAGTGACATGAAATTTGGGGTTCCACAGGTGTCTGTCTTAGGCCCGCTGCTTTTCTCCCTTTATATAGCACCCTTTGGGCACATATTGCAACGTTTTGAGATTTCCTTTCACTGCTATGCTGACGATACTCAGTTATACATGCCGATAACAGCTGGTAATGTCATTCACATAAAATCCTTAGAAGATTGCCTTGCATCAGTGAGAAGTTGGATGTCTAGAAACTTCCAACTTTTAAACTCTGATAAGACAGAAATGATTGTTCTTGGTCCAGTGAGACATCTGCATCAATTTGACCAGTTAACGCTTAGCCCAGGCTCATGTTTCATACATCACTCTGACAACGTGAGGAACCTTGGGGTAATTTTTGATCCTACATTGTCCTTTGACCTCCACATTAGAAATATTACGAGGACTGCTTTCTTCCACCTGCGAAATATAGTGAAGATTTGTCCCATCCTGCCTATGGCTGATGCTGAGACCCTGATTCATGCGTTTATCTCTTCTAGATTGGACTACTGCAATGTTCTATTTTCTGGTTTACCGCAGTCCAGCATTAGAGCTCTCCATTTGGTTCAAAATGCTGCTGCAGCCAGACTTTTGACACGAAGCAGAAAGTTTGACCACATTACACCCATTTTGGCATCTCTTCACTGGCTTCCTGTCCCAGTGAGATCAGATTTTAAGGTTCTGCTACTAGTCTATGAAATTGTTCACGGACTGGCACCTCCCTTCCTAGCTGACCTAATTAATTCCTACGTACCGGCCCAGGCTCTGCGTTCTCAGGGTGCAGGACTACTTTGTGTCCCGAGGATGAATAAGAAGTCTGCAGGTCACAGAGCTTTCTCTTATCATGCCTCTGTTCTGTGGAATGATCTCCCTGCATCAATAAAACAGTCAGATTCTGTGGAGACTTTCAAGTCCAGACTTAAGATGCACTTATTTTGCCTTTCGTATGGCTAGCATGCTGGCATAGTATTGTTCTGCGCTTTTTACTGTTTTAATTCATTTTATTAGGAAACGGAGCGTGCCGCGGCCTCAACTTTGCTTAAATTCTGGGTGTTTTAGTGAAGCTTAGGGCTAGTGGCTGACGATCACCTTAGTATCCTGTTTTTCTTGTTGTTTAATGCTGACAAATTATACTGTATTTCTTGTCTTTCTGATGCCTGATTTTGTTTAAGATGCAGCTCCATCCAGAGATGGGTGTGGTATTTGTGCTGAAGACCCTCCTGTCCTGTGCACAAACAGCATTTCTTGTATATTTGTTTTGTGAATTGTTCTGTAATTTGTGTCTGTAGCATGGCCCAAGCAGAGGGTCACCCCTTTGAGTCTGTTCTGCTTGAGGTTTCTTCCTCAGAGGGAGTTTTTCATTACCACTGCTGCTCTGGGGGTTAGTAAGGTTAGACCTTACTTGTGTGAAGCGCCTTGAGGTAACTCTGTTGTGATTTGGCGCTATATAAATGAAAATAAATTGAAATTGAAGTCCCTCCCGGATACATCGAACTTCTCACCCTGTCCCAGAGTGTAAGCCCAGATACCCAATGAAGGAACCTGATAGGGTCTGCTTTTATCCGTGATCTTATTGTTTTGGTCATTACCCAAATTTCATGACCACAGGTGAGCAACTTAAATTGACTGGTAAATTTAGAGTTCAGTAGTTTAACTTACCCGGTTGCTTCACCTAGTGTTTCATAAAAAGCAATGCAGCCAAAACATCCATTAAAAAGAAATATTGAATTTTTTACAGAATAAACACTGCAGGAAAAAAAGACATTGGCTGTTGAAAATGGTGTTATAATGTAGACTGTCCAGCAGAGGGTGCGCCAACAGCATTCTTTACAATGCTGCCGAGCATGGCTGGGACCCCATCATCCCTTGTCACATGAGCTACAACAGATGGATGATATGTGACCAGCTGCCATTCATTTTCAGTCAGAGTGGGAGTTTTACAATGACAAGAGAAACATGGTACCTATACCGCTAGCTAAGCGGGGCCAAAATAGACAAGTTTTTTATATGCAAATGCAGAGTGATGCAACTCAGTGACTGCCCAGCTGAGTGAATATAGCATGACGGCAGAGTGACATATATTGATTGGTTCTTGGTCTTTTTTTATTATTGTCATCCATATAATAAAAGGAAGTGGCCTCTGTGTGTTTGTGTATCCAGAGCATCAATTGAAATCCAGAAAGAGCCGACTTTCGTCCTTTGACATACTTTTGTATTTTTTCATGAGGATTCAAGTCATGAAAACAGCAGGGTGATCAGACCAGTATTTTTTGAGAAACCAGTAATTTTAGAAAACAAGACTGTTTATGTTGCACTTCCACAATAAGAGCCTGTATTTCAAAATAAAAGTCTGTGAGGCTTCTGCAGACCAGACAGAATTCATCATTCTGTCCATTCTCTGACCTCCCAGACAGCAGATTCAAATCTGGACATTTTCTGTGTGCATGTGACCCAAAACCCAGAATTAACACATTCACACTCCGGACAAAACAGCAGAATTGTTTCTCAACAGTGTCTCACACAGGCCAAAAAAAAAAAAAAAAAATAGATCTAATGTCAACACTGTCACATTACAAATATAAAAGTCAGTTATATGTAATTTCTTTACATGGAATAATGTTATGATATGATACGATACACTATATTGTTCCCAAGGGGAAATTTGTCTTGGACGTCAAGTGCTCTGCAAACATTTCTGTCTCAAAAAAAAAAAAAAAAAAAAAAAAAAAATCAATAAATACAACAAACAGTGCACTGCTTACATGCCTATGGAAAATTCATCAGCATATTGCATGTTACCTATAATCTAATATACAATTAAAACAGATTAAAACAGATAATAAGTTAAAATACATATGTACATATAGTACATATGCACATACACACATTGGGGCACACACACACACACACACGAGTGTATATATACAGTTGTATGCAAAAGTTTGGGCACCCCTGATAATTTTCATGATTTTCCTTTATAAATCATTGGTTGTTTGGATCAGAAATTTCAGCTAAATATATCATGTAGCACAGGGGTGGCCAAGTTCGGTCCTCGAGAGCCACACTCCTGACACTCTTAGTTGTCTCCCTACTCCAACACACCTGAATCCAATGAAAGGCTCATTAAAAGTCTGCTAACAAGTCTTTCATTGGATTCAGGTGTGTTGGAGCAGGGAGACAACTGAGAGTGTCAGGAGTGTGGCTCTCGAGGACCGAACTTGGCCACCCCTGATATAACAGATGAACACACTGATATTTGATAAGTGAAATGAAGTTTCTAGTATCTACAGAAAGTGTGCAATAGTTATTTTAACAAAATTAGGCAGGTGCATAAATTTGGGCACCATTGTCATTTTATTGATTTGAATACATTTAGCACTAATTATTGGAATACAATTTGGTTTGGGAAGCTCATTGACCCTTGACCCCCTTACACAGGTCAATCCAATCATGAGAAAGGGTATTAAAGGTGGCCATTTGCAAATGTTTCCCCTCTCTGCATCGTTTCTAATGATTGGCAACATGGGAGTATCTAAACAACTCTCAAATGACCTGAAAACAAATTTTGTTCAACATCATGGTTTAGGGGAAGAATACAAAAAGCTATCTCCGAGATTTCAGCTGTCAGTTTCCACTGTGAGGAACATAGTGAGTAAATGGAAGACTGCAGGCACAGTACTAGTTAAGGCCCGAAGTGGCAGGCCAAGAAAAATCTCAGATAAGCTGACGCGAAGGATGGTGAGAACAGTCATAGTCAACCAACAGACGTGCTCCAAAGACCTACAATATGATCTTGCTGCAAATAGTGTCTCTGTGCATCGTTCAGCTATACAGCACACTTTGCACAAAGAGATGCTGTATGATGCTGTAATGCAGAGGAAGCCTTTTCTGCATACATGCCACAAACAGAGTCGCTTAAGGTGTGCTAAAGAACATTTGGACAAGCCAGCTTCATTTTAGCATAAGGTTCTGTGGACTGATGAAACTAAAATTTAGTTATTTGGACATAAGGTGCGGTCTGCATGGCTGAAAAAGAACACAGCATTCCAAGAAAAACGCTTGCTACCTATAGTAAAATTTGGAGGTGGTTCCATCATGCTCTGTGGCCAGTGCAGGTATTGGGAATCTTGTTAAAGTTGATGGTCACATGGATTCCAGTCAATATCAGCAGATTCTTGAGAACAATGTTCATGAATCAGTGACAAAGTTGAACTTGTGCCGGGGCTGGATCTTTCAACAAGACAACCATCCTAAACACTACTTAAAATCTACTAAGGCATTCATGCAGAGGATCAAGTACAACATTCTGGAATGGCCATCTCAGTTCCCAGACCTGAATATTATTGAAAATCTGTGATGTGATTTTAAGCGGGCTGTCCATGCTCAGAAACCAACAAACCTGAAATGTTTTGTAAGGAAGATTGGTCCAAAATACCTTCAGCCTGAATCCAGACTCTCACTGGAAGCTATAGGAAGCGTTTAGAGGCTGTTATTTCTGCAAAAGGAGGATCTACTAAATACTGATGTATTTTTTTTCTTTTGAGGTGCCCAAATTTATGCACTTGCCTAATTTTGTTTAAAGAATGATTGCACTTTCTGTAAATCCTCTAAACTTCATTTCACTTCTCAAATATCACCGTGTTTCTGAGGTGGGCTTCATAAATAATTGGCAAAGCTTCTGTGGAAAACCTGGTCTTGTTAGGAGAGACGGCATCCATCCCACTTTGGATGGAGCAGCTCTCATTTCTAGAAATCTGGCCAATTTTCTTAAATCCTCCAAACCGTGACTATCCAGGGTTGGGACCAGGAAGCAGAGTTGTAGTCTTACACACCTCTCTGCAGCTTCTCTCCCCCTGCCATCCCCTCATTACCCCATCCCTGTAGAGACGGTGTCTGCTCCCAGACCACCAATAACCAGCAAAAATCTATTTAAGCATAAAAATTCAAAAAGAAAAAATAATATAGCACCTTCAACTGCACCACAGACTAAAACAGTTAAATGTGGTCTATTAAACATTAGGTCTCTCTCTTCTAAGTCCCTGTTAGTAAATGATATAATAATTGATCAACATATTGATTTATTCTGCCTTACAGAAACCTGGTTACAGCAGGATGAATATGTTAGTTTAAATGAGTCAACACCCCCGAGTCACACTAACTGCCAGAATGCTCGTAGCATGGGCCGAGGTGGAGGATTAGCAGCAATCTTCCATTCCAGCTTATTAATTAATCAAAAACCCAGACAGAGCTTTAATTCATTTGAAAGCTCGACTCTTAGTCTTGTCCATCCAAATTGGAAGTCCCAAAAACCAGTTTTATTTGTTATTATCTATCGTCCACCTGGTTGTTACTGTGAGTTTCTCTGTGAATTTTCAGACCTTTTGTCTGACTTAGTGCTTAGCTCAGATAAGATAATTATAGTGGGCGATTTTAACATCCACACAGATGCTGAGAATGACAGCCTCAACACTACATTTAATCTATTATTAGACTCAATTGGCTTTGCTCAAAATGTAAATGAGTCCACTCATCACTTTGATCATTTCTTAGATCTTGTTCTGACTTATGGTATGGAAATTGAAGACTTAACAGTATTCCCTGAAAACTCCCTTCTGTCTGATCGTTTCTTAATAACATTTACATTTACTCTGATGGACTACCCAGCAGTGGGGAATAAGTTTCATTACACTAGAAGTCTTTCAGAAAGCGCTGTAACTAGGTTTAAGGATATGATTCCTTCTTTATGTTCTCTAATGCCATATACCAACACAGTGCAGAGTAGCTACCTAAACTCTGTAAGTGAGATAGAGTATCTTGTCAATAGTTTTACATCCTCATTGAAGACAACTTTGGATGCTGTAGCTCCTCTGAAAAAGAGAGCTTTAAATCAGAAGTGCTTGACTCCGTGGTATAACTCACAAACTCGCAGCTTAAAGCAGATAACCCGTAAGTTGGAGAGGAAATGGCATCTCACTAATTTAGAAGATCTTCACTTAGCCTGGAAAAAGTCTGTTGCATTATAAAAAAGCCCTCCGTAAAGCTAGGACATCTTACTACTCATCACTAATTGAAGAAAATAAGAACAACCCCAGGTTTCTTTTCAGCACTGTAGCCAGGCTGACAAAGAGTCAGAGCTCTATTGAGCCGAGTATTCCTTTAACTTTAACTAGTAATGACTTCATGACTTTCTTTGCTAATAAAATTTTAACTATTAGAGAAAAAAATTACTCATAACCATCCCAAAGACGTATCGTTATCTTTGGCTGCTTTCAGTGATGCCGGTATTTGGTTAGACTCTTTCTCTCCGATTGGTCTGTCTGAGTTATTTTCATTAGTTACTTCCTCCAAACCATCAACATGTCTATTAGACCCCATTCCTACCAGGCTGCTCAAGGAAGCCCTACCATTAATTAATGCTTCGATCTTAAATATGATCAATCTATCTTTATTAGTTGGCTATGTACCACAGGCTTTTAAGGTGGCAGTAATTAAACCATTACTTAAAAAGCCATCACTTGACCCAGCTATCTTAGCTAATTATAGGCCAATCTCCAACCTTCCTTTTCTCTCAAAAATTCTTGAAAGGGTAGTTGTAAAACAGCTAACTGATCATCTGCAGAGGAATGGTCTATTTGAAGAGTTTCAGTCAGGTTTTAGAATTCATCATAGTACAGAAACAGCATTAGTGAAGTTTAGAAATGATCTTCTTATGGCCTCAGACAGTGGACTCACCTCTGTGCTTGTGTTGTTAGACCTCAGTGCTGCTTTTGATACTGTTGACCATAAAAATTTTATTACAGAGATTAGAGCATGCCATAGGTATTAAAGGCACTGCACTGTGGTGGTTTGAATCATATTTATCTAATAGATTACAATTTGTTCATGTAAATGGGGAATCTTCTTCACAGACTAAGGTTAATTATGGAGTTCCACAAGGTTCTGTGCTAGGACCAATTTTATTCACTTTATACATGCTTCCCTTAGGCAGTATTATTAGACGGCATTGCTTAAATTTTCATTGTTACGCAGATGATACCCAGCTTTATCTATCCATGAAGCCAGAGGACACACACCAATTAGCTAAACTGCAGGATTGTCTTACAGACATAAAGACATGGATGACCTCTAATTTCCTGCTTTTAAACTCAGATAAAACTGAAGTTATTGTACTTGGCCCCACAAATCTTAGAAACATGGTGTCTAACCAGATCCTTACTCTGGATGGCATTACCCTGACCTCTAGTAATACTGTGAGAAATCTTGGAGTCATTTTTGATCAGGATATGTCATTCAATGCGTATATTAAACAAATATGTAGGACTGCTTTTTTGCATTTGCGCAATATCTCTAAAATTAGAAAGGTCTTGTCTCAGAGTGATGCTGAAAAACTAATTCATGCATTTATTTCCTCTAGGCTGGACTATTGTAATTCATTATTATCAGGTTGTCCTAAAAGTTCCCTGAAAAGCCTTCAGTTAATTCAAAATGCTGCAGCTAGAGTGCTAACAGGGACTAGAAGGAGAGAGCATATCTCACCCATATTGGCCTCTCTTCATTGGCTTCCTGTTAATTCTAGAATAGAATTTAAAATTCTTCTTCTTACTTATAAGGTTTTGAATAATCAGGTCCCATCTTATCTTAGGGACCTCATAGTACCATATCACCCCAATAGAGCGCTTCGCTCTCAGACTGCAGGCTTACTTGTAGTTCCTAGGGTTTATAAGAGTAGAATGGGAGGCAGAGCCTTCAGCTTTCAGGCTCCTCTCCTGTGGAACCAGCTCCCAATTCAGATCAGGGAGACAGACACCCTCTCTACTTTTAAGATTAGGCTTAAAACTTTCCTTTTTGCTAAAGCTTATAGTTAGGGCTGGATCAGGTGACCCTGAACCATCCCTTAGTTATGCTGCTATAGACTTAGACTGCTGGGGGGTTCCCATGATGCACTGAGTGTTTCTTTCTCTTTTTGCTCTGTATGCACCACTCTGCATTTAATCATTAGTGATTGATCTCTGCTCCCCTCCACAGCATGTCTTTTTCCTGGTTCTCTCCCTCAGCCCCAACCAGTCCCAGCAGAAGACTGCCCCTCCCTGAGCCTGGTTCTGCTGGAGGTTTCTTCCTGTTAAAAGGGAGTTTTTCCTTCCCACTGTTGCCAAGTGCTTGCTCACAGGGGGTTGTTTTGACTGTTGGGGTTTTTCCGTAATTATTGTATGGCCTTGCCTTACAATATGAGGCGCCTTGGGGCAACTGTTTGTTGTGATTTGGCGCTATATAAATAAAATTGATTTGAGATTTGATTTTGATTTCTCTGCTATATGATATATTTAACTGAAATTGTAAATGGTAAATGGATTGCATTTATGTAGCGTTTTTCCATCTGCATCAGATGCTCAAAGCGCTTTACAATTGTGCCTCACATTCACCCCGATCTCAGGGTGCTGCCATACAAGGCACTCACTACACACCGGGAGCAATAGGGGATTAAAGGCCTTGCCCAAGGGCCCTTAGTGATTTTCCAGTCAGGCGGGGATTTGAACCCATGATCTTCTGGACTCAAGCCCAACACCTTAACCATTAGACCATCACCTCCCCTGAACTGAAATTGTTGATCCAAACAACCAGTGATTTATAAAGGAAAATCATGGAAATCATCATCAAACTTTTACATGCAACTGAAAATTGAACACAACTGAAAACAGATTCAGCCTTCATTAAAGACTTTCATAAAAGCCAAGATTTTTTTTCTAAGATAATACTTTAAAAATATAGCATAGCTGTAAACAAAAGTCACCTGTCATCCGTATATAATACAAATGACTGCATCTAGGACCCATAGTTCCCAGTTGGTCAATGTCCTAGTTCATCATTTTATAATAAAGTCAATGTTCAATCTGTAAAAAGTAAGTTGCAGTTACATTTCAACGGTTTGCTAATGAAATGTTATGAATCATTGCCATTTCAATGTATATATGAGCAGATATTGTGGAAAGATTGTACTCCTTATGGTCGATTTCGGCCTCTACACTTGTATATAAATTCACACTTTTTGGTTTGTCTTCAATATACAAAATGCAGTGAAATTCAGCTTTTTCCATATTTTGGGGAAGATTACAAGCTCTTTATTGCATTTTATTTTTGGATGCACTTTGTATATATGGTTGGAAAGTGTGACATAAATATGTGTAATTCTTCTTCTTATTATTATTATTATTATCCACACAATTATAAAAACTTTGCTGTCACAGACACACTAATGACAGACCTGACATCAAGACTCTCATGAAAATGTAATCCCTACATCGGAACTTTAGTCCCTTTGTTTTGTACCTTTTAATCATTTTTTTGCACAGACTTCTGTGTTGCACTGGCATGTCTCTTTCTCTTCAAGTTTGTCATGGCCTGGTTGCACCGGATTCTTGTGCTTGGCAGAAGAGCGGAGAACTTTTCTTTTGCTTTGACATCACATGTTAATTTAGTATCAGCTGCTGTTCATCTCTAATTACAGTAAAATGTTAATACATATTAATATATATTAAATAATATTCTGTTTTATTACAGCTCAGAAAGATCCACGTTTTAAAAACCAACAACCATTCATAGACAGGATCTCCCTTCCCAAATACTTGTTATTTTTGGCATGGTTAGCATGTTCCTTTGTTTATCTTACATGACGCCCAAGATGGCGGCCTGAGCGACTCATTGCTGGCTGCTTCAGTGAACAACAGTGTTTCCTCTAGTCATGATTAATCTCTGTGGTTGTGACATTAGCATGCATGCTAAATGAAATTGAAACAGACCTGTTGCAGGCCCATAAGGGTGGGGGTTTTGGACCTACAGTGGGGCAAATAAGGATTTGATCCACTGTCGATTTTGCAAGTTTTCCCACCTACAAAGAATGGAGAGGTCTCCAGTCGACTTTGAAAGTGGAATCTATGGATCACTAGGAGCTTAAGCGATTAAAATGAGCTTGGTAGGTCAAAAGCTGCCAATTTTCTAAAGGAGAACCTACTCCAAGGAGCAGTCAAACAGAAAATCTTGCATATTTTCCCCAAATTACTTGAGGTAAACATGAAACTTTGCACAATGATACACAGCAATGAGCCAATTCTGTCTGCCATGTTTAGTAGATGTAAGTCACTAGGGGGCACCACAAAGGAGGAACAAAAACAAAACAAAAATTGACTTAAAATATATGCATTGAATTGTATTACGTTCACTTTGTTGTAATTGTGGCTTACCTCTGAGTTAAATATGACAACTTGGACTGCATAAAATGGGCATGTCTCATGTAAATTACACTTGAATGATTCTCCTCTTTTATGCTGTTGTGTGCTGCCGCGACAGCACAATGAAGGGTCACACTGGATGAGTGGAGAAGATAGTGAGGACGATGGGCTGTGTTGTTGACACTGAACTGGAGTGTCTCACAACAGTGGCAGAGAGTTGAACCCACCACAGGATGCTTACATGGTGGGAGTCACAGCTGTTATTCAGTGGATGTGCTGAAAAACAAAGGATATCCTGATTGAAGTTTGTCCTCTTGATGGTATACTTGGAGTGATAGCACCGTTGCCCATGTGGTTCTGTGAGTCAGGCCCACATCCCAACATTTGAAATGTAGGGAGTCATTTGGGCCTCTCTGGGGGTTCGGGAGGCATTCTGCATATGTACCACAACCTGCACATACATTCAGTTGACACTCACATGATTATGTTATTAAGTTGATTAAGTCCAATAAGCATGAAACATGGTCCAGTGACAGAGAAAAATGAACAAAAAGCTGCCTGCCAAATTTCATAGTCGTCTGTCGCAAGTTGGTGGCACAAGTGGGGAGGTAATAATCTGAAATTAGATACATAGAAATGCATGAAATTCACATCTCAACAATTTATCAATCAAAGACCAGCAATGTTCAAAGAAGAGTTCCATTCCACCATGGCTAAGCTATAAAATGGTAAAATCAATGGCAAGAATCTCATTAGGCTGAGATGCCAACAGGTGTCCCACTGGTTGACTCACCTTGGCCACCTGGCACCTTTCACATGCCTGGCACCAAGCTGCCACCTCCGCAGACATCCTTGGCTAATAACACCATTGATGTAAGAGCTCTAAAGTCCTTTCGACCCCTTGATGACCATGCCCTTGATGAACCTCAGTCAACACATCGGCTTTTAAAGCCGCAGGCAACACAGCCCCAGCTCCATCTGGCTTAAACACCTGACGATACAAAACACTGTCCCACTCCACCAACCGGTTCCACTGCTGAAGCAGCACCCGGGCTGACTGCGACACCTGTTTTAGCTCCTCTTTGTCAGGATCCCTTAATGTTCCCAGAATGCCAAAACCTCCTGAATAACTGAGTCAGCGCGCTGAAGCACAGCAAGGTCAGATGGAAGATGGTGGGGCAAGACTGCAACAGCAAAGTACGAGGAGCGTTGCAAAGCCCAAAAGGCATATGGTTCCACTCAAACAGTCCGGAAAGCATGCAAAAGACGTTCTTGGGACGATCAGCCTCCGCCACAGGAACCTGGTTATACCCACTTGCCAGATCCATAGTAGAGAACCAGTGAGTCCCAGTGAGAGCATCCAAGGTCTCAACAGTCCGAGGCAAAGGAATGGCATCCTTCCTAGTTTTTCCATTCAGGAGCCTGTACTCAACATACATATGCAAACTGCCTTCCTTCTTAACCAGCACAATAGGAGAGGCATAGGGACTGCTACTCTCCTTAATAACTTGTGCACCAAGCAGCTGGTTAATGTGATCTTTAACCATCTCATACTTGGATGGAGGAATTCTGTGGTACCTTTATCGTACCGGAACATCATCCAGGAGCAGAATCTCGTGCAATATTCGGTCAGTACAACCCAGATCCCCATTTTGAGCTGAAAAGACAGAACTAAACTGACACAATAATGTTCTCACCTTACCTTGTACCTCCAAAGTTAAGTGACCCAACTCCAAGGCTGCAATCTGATCCTGCACTGATGGAGAAATGAACTGTGAGGCCACTATAGCCTCCACCAGGGGCACCTCAGTAACCTACGTCATCAAAGTCACAACCCGCACCTCCTCTAAAGTGCCAACCATAGCCTGGGGATGTAGCTACACATCCACGGACCCCACTTTCACCACCGGAATGTAGATTGTACCCTGTTCCACCTGCACCAAAGCAGGAGACACCAACAGTCCAGCAGGCAAGCCAGACTCCACAGGCTCAAACAGGGCCAGCCCAGAATACCTCTCTAAGCACGTGGTCTTAACAAACTTCATTACACCACCCAGGATCTGACAAGCCTCTCCCCCATGAACCTTAACCTGCTCCTTGATCAACAATACCACTAGCTTCGTGACACTTCTGAAACGCCTGCGTGACATGCTCTGGGGATTCAGACTAGACCATCACCTCCCCAAGGTCATTCATCTTGCTACATTACATTCATTTATTCATTCAGTCATTCATTTTCTGCCACTTCTCTGGGTCTGGATTGCAGTGGCAGCAGACCAAGCAGCTCATTCCACACTTCCCTGTCCTTGGCCAAGTCCTGTAAGCCTTTCTGGGGCATCCTGAGGCATTCCCAAGCCATGTGGGAAATATAATGCTTCCAGCATGTCCTGGGAGATGGCCATGGGGCATCCTAATGAGATTGCCAAACCACCTCAGCTGTCTCCTTTCTATGCGAGAAAGCAGCGGCTCTACTCAGAGTCTTTCCCAGATTATCCAGCTTCTCACCCTGTCTGTTCTTATAGTTAAATTTCAATTCTGACTCTTGAACCAAATTTGGTTTTGCATTTTTAATTAATTTTTCACTAAAGCACACTGTGTAGAATAAATAGTGGTACAAGCATTAAAACATTGAAATTGTCAATGTGTCAGTTGTCTATTGGCAGACAGGTATGGTTGATTCGATTTTTCAAAGTTATAGGGAACTTGAATGCACTATTTTGTCCTGAACCATGATCTAATGTGGTGTGTTGCTACAGATTTGATTTCTATGCTGAAACATGTGGATTTCCATTTTCAACTCTAATATTACAAGATCTGTAACAGACTGGCGTCCTCTCCAGAGTGTACCCTGTCCCATGCCCTATGACTGCTGGGATAGGCTCCAGCACTCCCGTGACCCTCAATTGGAGTAGGCGGGTATTCAAAATAGATGGGCATTACAAGATCTTTCAGGAACACGGCTATCCTGAGATCACCAAAGTTTTGGGAAATGTCAGTAACTTTATTTATTTATTAGGATCCTGTTTAACTTCTGCCTTAGCAGTTGCTAATCTTCCTGGGGTCCTCAAAAGAAAATCTTAAACATAAAACCTCACCAAAATATGCAACAACAGAAATAAATTCATAACATCAGTAGAAAAACAAACAATGCCATCATTAGTACATTCAGTATAATTCTAATAAATTAAAAATTTAAAAAATAAAATAATTAAAAACATTTTTAAAATGATTCAGTCGTTCATGTTGTTGCTCATACAGTCTTTTAAATGGATCATAAGCGTATATGTACAGCTTAATCTCTGACATTATCAGGTAGAATATTGTATTGTGTGAATAGAATAATTGTGTATTTGAAGATCTGAATGCGCAAGATTAGCAAACCTGAGGAGTGCTTGATGATGTAGATTTTTTTTTTCTTTTTTTTTAAAGGATGAGTCCCAAGTAAGTAACACTGCAACTGTTAATATCTTTTGGTCAGTGTATTTTGCTCAAATTTTCAGAGAAAGAACAAACAACTCAGTGAAGAGGACAGTGCCAAATCAGAACTCTTGGGAATTACATAAATGTTTTAATGGTAAGGAAAAATTACCACATTATTGTCACTGTAATTCCATTGCTATGGAATTGCCTTCCTTTGAGGATTACAGTGCCTTGAAAAAATATTCAGCCCCTTGGGATTATACACATTTTAATTTGTTTATGCCATTTCAAATACCAGAAGTAATTCAGGCTTCTCAATATTAAAATGTCTATAATTATCTTGATAAAACTAAAACTCAAAGCAAATCTCTACGACTTCATATAAATTAAATACAAATATCACAGCCAAGATGATGGATACAGTAAGTAATGCTGGGAGGAAGACAGTTGACTGGTTCAGGATTATGCATTTAACCCTCAGGAGTCATTCAACGCGGATACGCGTTAAAGTCACGTGACCAGATTAAGCGTGCTTCCCCCACCACCACTATCAAATTCCCCCACTTTCACTTTCAGTTTGAATGTTTGTTGAAAGTGCAGACTTCAATCTATATCCAGTTTTTTTAAATTTTGTTGACAGACCCAGTAAAACCTGAATAATGATTACTAATTTTTGCCAGGCTTTTTCATGAAATTTATGTTAATGTGTGGCGCTCTGCTCTGTGTGGTCGCTTCGTCCAGCATGCGCACGAACAGGAGAAAAAAGTTTGCCGCTTTATCATTGGTGGAAAACTCATGACGTCAACCGATGAAAAACCATGACCCCACATGGATTTACTCCCACCACGTGGGTGGAGATGTCAATCAGATTGAGAAAAAAGCCTCCAAAGATGAAACTGAGGGACCTAATCCTGCCACCAGGTGGACAACAGGAGGAAGTGTCAGGCCAGTGATTTTCAACAAAGGATATCTTTTGTTGGACTGGAATTGTTTTTGAGTGGCACAAATAAATTTTGTGACATCTTATTGTTTTGTAAATAGTTGTACAAAAAACACATGAAGCATTTCCTGCATTTTGATATAAATAGTTGAGGCAGTATGTGTATATTTAACTTTGTTTTTGATACATTTGTCCATATGTTTTTGATTACGTTATAAAAATGGTTTATTAAACATGTTTGTGGTTTTCATAGTAAAAAACAAACTTTTTTCCTATTTGAAAAATTATGTTTTTGAGTGAATTTAGGTTCACTGTGCTAATACAGTTTGTCAGAATGAAAGAAAACATGTAAAGTCACACAGGTGAGGTTGGCAAATTAAACAGTTTTAAGGTAAATTATGAAGGTTTGTTTTTGCCCCCGACACTCTCACTCCACATGCTTATTCTACTGTGCATACTGATTGATCCAAGTATATTATTATGCAATAAATCTGTTGGTCACCAAGTGCTCATCTATATTAATGCATGTCTTGTTGTGGATTTGGAAAGTACAACAGCAAAAGAGAGCTAATTATTTCATATAATCATTTCTACACATACTGTACAGTCATTTCCTGTCATAGCTAAATTTCATTTATGGTTTATGTATTTGTGTGGAAGATGGTTTAGAGACAAAAATGTCACACATAAATTAAATGCTGACTGTCTTAATTGCTTTAATTTCACCAAGGCCACTTCTTATTAAGGCATAACAGAATAATATAGATAATGTGAAACAGTTTTATTTCCCAAAGGAAGGTAAATCTCACTTCAGGGGTCCTCTGATTTACTCACAGTCCCTCACAACCTGATGCATGTCTCTGTCTCCCTTCTGCACTCTTAGTGTTGCATCCCCTGCAGTTGCCTGAATCTACATTTGGAGTGCTGCAGGTTTGCAGGCAAGAAGAAAAATGGTGTTTAAAGTGTAGGTGACACCAAAAAATGTGCACAAATAATCACTACAAAATGATGAAATGTTGATATTTTAAAAAATCCTGAACAATAAAAGTTGATGATAAATGCGCGGGTGAAGGATAAACAACAGCTGTCTGAAGCCTGTGCTCTCTATATCAGCCCTCAGCCAACCCATGTCATCACAAGAACGGCACCTGCTGATTCAAGACCAAATCAGTTGTAAACACAGCTGTTTTTGGACAGTTTTTTTTTCTAGTTTGGAGCTTTTTTAAAGCCCAGTCTGAAGTGTGCCTTAATTGAGAGAGTGGCGACATCACGTGACTCATGGTGCCTTCTTGGGTTCAAAATAGCATTCACTGTTAATATATCTGCATGGAAATCCAGCTATTTTATTTATTTATTTATTTATTCACTGAAAATGCAGGGTTGTTGTGCATTTGGATGCACAAATAGATACAACAAGGACATCAAGATGTGCAGATCAGACCCTTCAGATCCGAACAGATGAAAAATGTGGGAAAATAAAGTCATCCATGTGGGATGGAAGTGACTTCATCGTCAAAGTTTTAAGAGGTAAATTTATTGTTCAATCCCATGTACAATAAAACTCACCTAAACCGTCATTGTATAAACCAGATATTCACAGTCACCGGACAGAAAAGTCCCAAAGCTTTTCCAAGTAATAAACATCATATATAACAGATTTTGCTCACATCGGATAAAATGTCCCGTCCGATTGCAATGTATTTCCATTAAAAACCCCAAGCAGTCTGGGCGTGCACACTAACAGGTACAAAGTTAAAGTTCAGCACCTACGCTCGCTGATTTGTGGAACGTGGGACCGGAGTCATTTCCGTGATTAAAAAAACGACTGTTTTTTCACACCATGTTCAGACTCGGAGCTGCAGCCTGACGTACACCTGTTAAATCAGACACAAAAGGCTGTGATTTGACACTTTGCTGCTTTCACTGTGTCGTCTGCCATCATATTATAACAGTTTTTGCAGTGTGCACACTGATTACATTTTGATAATGGATCAAATACGTTTGGCAGAAAAAATTTTCAGAGGAAATTTTAACCCTGTCATTAAATGAAGTGTATGACCTGATTCAGGATTCCCCATAGATGTTCGGCGCCTCCTGACTGTAACTAATCCATTACATACATATCGCTCACATCGGATAAAATGTCCCGTCTGATCGCAGTGTAATTCCATTAAAAACCTTGAACAGTCTGGACATGCAGAGGTACAAATTAAAGTTCAGTGCCCTGACACTTGCAGATTTGAGGAATTTCTGTGATTAAAAGTCAGACCGTTTATTTTTTCAAAACGTGCTCAGAATGGGACCTGAAGACTGACGCACACCTGTTAAATCAAACACAAACGGCTGTGATTTGACACTTATCTACTTTCAATCTTTCGTCTCCCATCACATTATAACAGTTTTTACAGTGTGCACACTGATTTAAAAAATAGATCAGAAAAGTCCACAACTTACAGCACAAAGTCGGAAAAAGAGGAAATTCTACAGCTTACCTTTGATTTGGAGGGGATGATTGTACAACCACAATTCCAATGAAGTTGGGACGTTGTGTAAAATGTAAATAAAAACAGAATGGAGTGGAAAGACATGAGGGGGTGTAATAGGGATGGAGGGAGGGAGACATGCAGCATGTGCAGATGAGTTGAGTTAAGTTTCTGTCTGTGTGTGTGAAATCTGACATTGCTAGGCAACAGAAGGCTGGGGGGGAATAGATAGATGAGAAGGGGGAGCCAAATTCCTTCACCAAGGCCGTAGATCCTTCTGGGGGAAGAGCAGGGTATTTGGCCTTCAGGTCTGGACTGCAGGCAGGCCAGTCTAGTACCCGCAGTCTTTTACTATGAAGCCACGCTGCTGTAACACATGCAGAATGTGGCTTGGCATTGTCTTGCTGAAATAAGCAGGGACATCCCTGAAAAAGATGTTGCTTGGATGAAAGCATCTGTTGCTCCAAAACCTGGATGTACCTTTCAACATTGATGGTGCCATCACAGATGTGTAAGTTGCCCATGGCATGGGCACTAACACACCCCCATACCATCACAGATGGTGGCTTTTGAACTTTGCAGTGGTAACAGTCTGGATGGTCTTTTTCCTCTTTTGTCTGGAGGACACGACATCCATGATTTCCAAAAACAATTTGACATGTGGACTCATCAGACCACAGCACACTTTTCCACTTTGCGTCTGTCCATTTCAAATGAGCTCGGGCCCAGAGAAGGCGGTGGCGTTTCTGGATGTTGTTGATGTGTGGCTTTCACTTTGCATAGTTTTAACTTGCACTTGTAGATGTCGCGACGAACTGTGTTAACTGACAATGGTTTTCTGAAGTGTTCCTGAGCCCACGCGGTAAGATCCTTTACACAAAGATGTTAGTTTTTAATGCAGTGCCACCTGAGGGGTCGAAGGTCACGGGCATTCAATGTTGGTTTTCAGCCTTGCTGCTTACATGTAAAAAGTATCCAGATTCTCTGAATCTTCTGATTATATTTTGGACTGTAGATGATGGAATCCCTAAATTCCTTGCAATTGAACGTTGAGAAACATTGTTCTTAACCTGTTGGACTATTTTTTCACACAGTTATACACAAAGTCGTGATCCTCGCCCCATCGTTGCTAATGATGATGCTCCTTTTATACCCAATCATGACACTCACCTGTTTCCAATTAGGTGTTCTTTGAGCATTCATCACTTTTTCCAGTCTTTTATCACCACTGTCCCAACTTTTTTGAAACATGTTGCAGGCATCCATTTCAAAATGAGCAAATATTTGCACAAAACCAAAAATTCTCTCAGTTTGAACATTAAATATCTTGGTTTTGTGGTGTATTCAATTGAATACAGGTTGAAGAGGATTTGCAAATCGTATTTTGTTTTTATTTACATTTTACACAACGTCCCAACTTCAATGGAACTGGTGTAGAAAGAAAAGCTTGTTGAGGGTCACATTAGTCCAGAATAAAGTGTAATCCAGAGACAAAACTGTCACACATGTCATTGCATGACATGGAGTTACAGAGCTGCATATATCAGTTTTTAAATTAATTAAATAAATCATCATCAAATGTCAATGTCTGTAAATTTGATGGCTTAACTATTTTAACATTTATTTTGGTAGCACCTGTACCTGGATGTGTTGCTGTATGTGGTTAAATGATTGAGAACATTAAAGGTTCATTCAGCAGTTCAGCACAGGTGGAACCAAAATGGTGCCATGTTCTGAGTTGACACCACTCTCTCAATTAAGGCACACTAGTCTGAAGGTGATTCTGAAGAAGCTGTGGGAGGACAGCCTTGTGGTTGTGAGCCTTATTTAGACCACAATGACGGAGACTAAAGCTTGGAGGAAAACCTTCAGTCTGACAACAGTGACGATACTGGCAGAGTTCAGAACACAGAATGGTGATTATAAAAAAATAAATCATCCAGGCGGGCGATTTCGGAATGTAGGTGGTGGTGATAGACTTTTTTATTTTTATTTTTTACCAGCTCTTTGGTCATAATCAACTGATTAAAAAAATAATTTGTTTTACTATTTGTGACATCACAAAAAAGTGACGAGGAAGTGTGGATTTTTTATTTATGTTTTTGTTGTTGTTGTTTTGTTTTTTTTCTTTCTTAGAAACGGGTACATTTCAAATCTGAAAAATGACATGGGGGACAGAAAATATAAGCTATTTTTAAAATAATACGCCCGTCACACATAGCCGGAATCGCGCAGAGTGCCGTCGGAGTTACGAATTGGCGCACATCCCAAAAGTGTCGGATTTCGGTTCTAAAACCTTCTGACAGCCATCTGCGGAAATTCACAATAGGTCAAAATTGGCCAGTGGCCCTGAGTGTGACGCATATGTTCATAATTCTCCGGGCGCCGTCGAGATGGGACACCAATCCGACAGCGATTGAAATGTAATCTGACGACCGTCTGACCGCAATTTACATATTCTGAAGGTGGCATAAACAGAATCTGAAACAATCTGATTGCAGTTGATTGAGCTCTGAGATCGATCAATCACAACAAAGCCTGCCGACATGCTGTGCCACATTTGTCCACCTCCACTGGACCCCGGCCAGGGAGGGTGAAGGAAATGTTATGTAATAAGATGTATGTGGCACTATACGTGCATCAGAGGCTCGGTGCAGCGCTGCAACACAGCTACACAGGATGTCATCGCTGTAATGCACATGTTATTACACGTACACCTCCTAACTCTGTAGCAGGTATGGTGCAGAAATGTTTGCCCAGCACATTATGACATAAATAAACATGTAATTCACCTCCGGTATCTCGCGTTCAACATCGCAGTGCAGACAGCTGGTCAAGTCCCTTTCACCCGTCTGCGCTGTGTGCTGGCAACATTAATCAGATGACAAAAGCATAATCCACCTCTGGTATAATTAAATCACATGTGAAGCGCCATCCCACACCAATAATCCAGCTGCAGTTGTGTTATGATGCGTATCAAGTAAAATGACAACAAGAAAAGAGAAAGTCCACTGGCTACATCTGAATGTTGCGCACATGTGCAGCAGTTCAGCAGCAGTCATGGAGTCCAGCCGGACAAATAAAATCTAACAATGCAAGTATATACTGATCTAAAGGGGTTTTTCACCGGACTGTACAACAGCAGGTGATCACTGACTGCTGTCGGTGTGCTCGGATGTACATCAGCTCCAGTGCTCGCGTGCACACGTGGGGCGCACGTACGCACGTGGAGTTGCTGGTACAGCGTTTATGAACACATATACATACAGCTGAGCGAACATTTTGGCCACACACTCGCGCACTGCTTTGATCACCTGTTCTACACACGTACATGCACGCACCCCGTCATGTGAGGCACACACTGAAGAGAGGTCAGTTTAGCGCTGGGAATGTGAGTACAAGCGGAGATTTGATTGCGTGGGTGGGTGAGTGACAGCTCCAATGACAGCCATCTGACAGCAATCTGTGTCATCTGACTGTTGTCTGAAATATGTTTGGGTTGCATCCTGCAGGTGTGCATGAGGCAGCCCGGATGTGTTTGGACCATGGCTGGCCATGCCTCTTTTCCTCCCGACAGCATAGGATTATGCCAATATTTGCCGTGTTGGAATGTGACAGGGGTGTAAATCTTGTTTCCTTCTTTAGTACAGTTAGTGTACTGTACCTTAGTAGCATAATGTGTTATTAAATAATAAAACCATTCACACAAGAATTAAATAATATAGTCTTACTTGTCCTCCGTTTCAGTGAGATCATCTTCAGTCTGATGAAAACTTATCCACCTGTACAAAACAACGTCTGAAAATAATTTAATTGTCCTGGCTGAAGAAAAGTCCATTTGTCACATGGGAGTGCCAGGTTACAGCACTGACTGTAATCCATTAATTGTGGCTGATGCGTCAAGTTTCTGCTGTAACGATCCGGGACTGGCACGGTCAGCTACAGGTGTAATCTGTTGATTGCATGTGCAGCTGATGGTGCGAGTCTCTACTGTGATCAGAGCCTCCTCTTCTTCCACCACGGTCTCCTTTGCACCGCAAGTTGAAAGACTCGCAGTCCCTCATCTGCTCATAACGTCTCAGTCTGCAAAAGATGAAATTAACCCATGATCCAGAAAACAATGAAATAATGTGAAAATACTCAGTTTTGCCTCCGTGTGGCGTTGAGAAGTGTTCCACCTGCCAATCAAAAGGATTCTGCTGGCGAGAATTAACCGTCTGGCACGTATTACACCATGCAGCACCAACCCAAACCACTTGGTGAAAACGGGGCTGTCAGCAGCCTGTAAAAATCCATAAATTGATGGTTCTCGTGCTGATGTCACTTTCTCCTCCTTCTCCAATGTCGGGACTCGCCCAGAAATTCCTGGTTTTTAGTGGCGCACAGTTCATAATCCAAATATTTATCTCTTCAGTAACTGTGCACCTGGAAGGATAAATTTCAAACTGTTGTCTAATTTTAGTCTTAAATAAATTTATTACTGGCAACAGTCACATTGCACACGAGTTGGCTTGATGTGGTGTCTTACAACAGTGCTTACCTTGCTAGTTTGTGGTGCTGGCTGTCAGATCTGACAACCTGTATGCTTGAGAGGTGCTGCAAAGAACAATGAGCAAAACTGCCCAAAGATAGGTGCGCCAAGCTTGTGGCATCATATTCAAGAAGACTTCAGGCTGTAGTTGCTGCCAAAGGTGCATCAACAAAGTATTGAGCAAAGGGTGTGAATACTTATGTGCATGTGATTTCTTAGGGTTTTTTTGTTTGTTTGTTTTTTTTAATAAATTTGCAAAAATGTAAACCAAAGAAAAAAAGAACAACTTTTTTCATGCTGTTATTATGCAATGTTGTGTGTAGAATTTTGAGGGAAGAAATGAATTTATTCCATTTTGAAATAAGGCTTTAACATAAGAAAATATGGAAAAAGTGAACCGCTGTGAATACTTTCTGGATGCTCTGTTCATACAGTTTTCTATCAATGACTAAATCAGCTTTCCAAATTATACAGTGTTATTATTTATTTATTTTTAAATACACGTATATTACCTGTTGTTGGCCATGTACATGATCTGATGTTATTTTATTATTTAATGAAGTGGAACTCCAGACCTTCCTTCAAGGCTGGCAGGTCTGTCCTCAGTAGGTAAATGGCCCTTTAGGGTTGTCTGAACAAGTATTTATGCTGTTATGTTCAGAATAAAGAAGTAAAAAAAAATGTTCACAGCTTTTGGGGGAGGACATTTTGTTGATACATGACTTCAGTGAATCTGATCAATTTGATCAATTCATGGATATATTAATTCTCAAAAAACCATGAAACATCATTGGCTAGTACAATGAATAAACAGACCTTTTGACACCAAACACTGAAGTACGAAAACCACAGGTGTAGTGAATAAGTCATAGCTTTGCATGCTGATAACTGCTGGTAATCTCATCCACATAAAATCAGTAGAAGATTGCCTTGCATTGGTGAGAAGCTGGCTGTCTAGCAATTTCCTCCAGTAAGACGCTGGTCAAATTGAGGCTTGTGTGTCATACATCACACTGACAAAGTGAGGAACCTTGGGGTAATTTTTGATCCTGCGTTGTCCCTTGACCTCCACATTAGAGATATTGCAAGGACTGCTTTCTTCCACCTGCGAAATATAGCGAAGAATTGTCCCATGGGCTCATCTCGGGGGGATGAGTCTGATTACAGAGATGAGGTCAACCGACTGACAGTGTGGTGTTCAGCTAACAACCTGCCACTGAACACTACAAAAACAAAAGAAATATTCCTGGACTTCAGGAAGGGCAGGGCTTACCCAGCCCCACTCTACATCCATGGGGACTGTGTGGAAAGGGTCAGCTCCACCAGGTTCCTGGGAGTGCAGCTCTCTGACAGCCTCCCCTGGACTGCCAACACCACAGTGGTGGTGAAGAAAGCCCAGCAGCGACTCCACTTCCTGAGGGTGCCCAGGTTGTTCTACAGAGCCACCATCGAGAGATGTACTCCATTACAGCGTGGTACGGGGGGTGCTCAGCAGCAGACAGGAGAGCGCTGCAGAAGGTGATCAAAACGGCCCAGGAGATCACTGGTTGCTCTCTGCCCAGCCTGGAGGACATTGCCAGCTCTTGCTACCTCAGCAGAGCTGCCAGCATCAGCAAACACACATCCCACCCCAGCAACCACCTGTTTGACCTACTACCCTCTGGCCAACGGTATAGGTCAATCAAAACTAGGACAAACAGACTCAGGGACAGCTTTCTCCCCAGAGCGATCACTGCACTGAACAATAACAAACCACTTTAATCTGCACTTTTCAAGTTTCTTGTGCAATATCTGTAAATCATGTGCAATATTTCCCATGCAATATTATTCCAAAGTTGTACATAATTCTGGTTTTACATTTTACTTTGGTCCACCTTGTATTTAGTTATATTTAAATAATTTGTTAAATTTCATTATCTTTTATTTGGCTAATAATTATTCACACCTCGGAAAAACACCTTTTGGAGTTGCACTCAAATCTCGTTACAGTGTAAATTACAATGACAATAAAGGTGATTCTGATTCTCATCCTGTCTATGGCTGATGCTGAGACCCTGATTCATGTGTTTGTCTCTTCTAGATTTTTCTGGTTTACCGCAGTCCAGCATTAAGGCTCTCCATGTTGGGAAAGTGAATGCACGGACCCACGTTAGGGGGCGTAAATGTGCGGTCAATAGGAGTTCAAATAAATAACAATTTATTATGCAAAAGTGCAAACAGGTTATGAATATGCTGAGTCCAATTAATAACAAAATGGTGACACGTGGGCAGGCCCGAGGGTAGGAGATGCCTATCCAGAGAAGAGCCGGAACCCATGAAGTCCCACCGCCAGCCGGAGGCCTGCAATACACCAGAGCCGCCAAGTCCTGGTACCCCAGGTGGCCACCGCTCGAGGCTGTTGGACCAGTACTGCCGGCAGGAGCAAAAACAGATTAGGTGGGTGTGTGTACACCCAGCAAACAGTCAGCAAAACTCAGTAATCCTCCTGAAGAAATAAATCCAAATACTCCCAGAGTGCAGAGGAAAACTGGAAAACGTGCAGTGTCAATTGTTATACTTAGCAAGTAAGAAGTGAGGAGTGGAGACGCCAACTCCTCCAAACTTCCCACAAACCCGGCTACAAGCTGCAAGTATATAAATCACAACTGCAAAGACTTCAGTAGCAATGAATTTGCGTACGGCACAAAACGGCTGAGTATGTTTACCTGTGTGGTAAGCTGATAACTCGGCAGAGTTATGGTGTCCTTCCCAGGCTTTTATGGGTGATGATGATGAAGATGACAAACAGCTGACAGCCAACGGAGCGCACCTGGTGGTTGCCAAGGAGGTCAACAGGCCCGTGCGCCCTCTAAGGGCCAAAAGGTGCCAGCATGGCAGGGCGCCATCTGGTGGTGGGCCAGCAGTACCTCCTCTTCAGCGGCCCACATAACAGGACCCCCCCCTCAACGGGTGCCTCCTGGCGCCCGACCTGGCTTGTCTGGGTGCTCTCTGTAGAAATCCGCCAGGGGAGCGGGATCCAAAATGAAGCTCCTCTTTACCCAGGAGCGTTCCTCTGGGCCATACCCCTCCCAGTCTACCAGATATTGGTAACCCCGGCCCCTCTGACGAACGTCAAGGAGTTTCTTGATGGTCCAAGCTGGTTCTCCATCGATGATCCGGGCAGGAGGTGGCGCTGGTGCAGGGGTACAGAGGTCTGACGTTGTACTGCAGCAGGGCTGATCACCTTGACTATTTTAAATGGTCCAATGTAATGGTCAGTTAGCTTTGGTGAATCCGTCTGCAGAGGTATGTTCTTAGTAGACAGCCAAACCTCCTGCCTGGGCTGATAAGCTGGGGCCGGGGCTCGTCGGCGGTCCTCATGGTCCTTAGCCCGCGTCCGGGCCTTCAGGAGAGCAGAGCGGGCTTTCTTCCACACCCGACGGCATCTCCTGAGGTGGGCCTGGACCGAGGGCACCTCGACCTCTCCCTCGACAGCTGGTAACAACGGGGGTTGATATCCCAAGCAGACCTCGAACGGGGAGATGCTGGTGGAGGACGATACTTGGCTGTTGTGTGCGTACTAGATCCAGGCCAGGTGTTGACTCCAGGCCGTCGGGTGCGCTGATGTGACACACCTTAAGGCTTGCTCCAGGTCCTGGTTAGCCCGCTTTGCTTGACTGTTTGTTTGTGGGTGGTTCCCGGAAGACAGGCTCGCCGTGGACCCCAGCTCCCTACAGAAACTCCTCCAGACCTGCGAGGAGAACTGAGGACCACGGTCTGATATTATGTCCGTCAGGATACAATGCAGATGCAAGACATGATAGACCAGGAGGTCTGCAGTCTCCTGGGCTGTCGGGAGCTTCGGGAGGGCCACGAAGTGGGCCACCTTCGAGAACCGGTCCACTATCGTCAGGATGACCGTTTTTCCCTGGGACACAGGGAGATCCGTGATGAAGTCCACTCCGATGTGGGACCAGAGGCAACGAGGCACAGGTAACGGCTGGAGGAGCCCCTTCTCCGGCTGATGGGAAGCCTTGCCCCTGGCGCAGGTGGTGCATGCCCGGATGTAGTCCCTGGTGTCGGCTTCGACTGACGGCCACCAGAACTGCTGCCAGACCACTGCCACGGTCCTTCGCACCCCCGGATGGCAGGAGAGCTTGGAACCATGACAGAAGTCCAACACGGCAGTTCGAGCGTCTGGTGGCACGTTCAGTCTGTTGGAGGGTCCACCTCCGGGACCCGGGTTTCGCGTCAGGGCCTCCCTGACCACTCCCTCCACATCCCACGTGAGGGTTGCGACGATAGTGGACTCCGGCAAGATGGTGTCCGGTGGGTCCAACAGCCTTGCTCCAACTTCCTCTTCGTGCACCCGGCACAGGGTGTCAGACTGGATGTTCTTGGTCCCGGGGCGGTAGGTGATTTTGAAGTTGAAGCGTCCAAAAAATAGTGACCATCGGGCTTGCTTGGGGTTCAGCCGCTTAGCGGTCTGGATATATTCCAGGTTCCGGTGGTCAGTGAGAACAACAAATGGCACCACAGCTCCCTCCAACAGATGTCGCCACTCCTCAAGGGCCTCTTTCACCGCCAGGAGTTCCCGATTGCCAACATCATAGTTCCGTTCAGCGGGGGTTAACCTGCGGGAGAAGTAAGCACAGGGGTGGAGAACACTATCGGACTCCCTGCTCTGGGACAACACGGCTCCTATCCCTGAGTCAGAGGCATCCACTTCAATGATAAACTGGTGACTAGGGCTGGGCTGCACCAGAAGTGGTGCAGTCAAAAACCAGTGTTTCAACTCCCTAAACGCGGCTTCGCACCGATCCGACCAGGTGAAGGGGACTTTGGTGGAGGTCAGGGCTGTAAGGGGGCTAACTACCTGACTATAGCCCTTAATGAACCTCCTGTAAAAATTGGCGAACCCTAGGAACTGTTGCAGCTTCCTACGATTTACCGGTCGGGGCCAATCTCTCACTGCAGCTACCTTAGCCGGATCAGGTGCGACGGAGTTGGAGGAGATAATAAACCCCAGGAAGGACAAAGAAGTGCGATGGAACTCACACTTCTCGGCCTTCACAAACAGCCGGTTCTCCAATAACCGCTGAAGGACCTGACGGACATGCTTAACATGAGTCTCAGAGTCCTGGGAGAAAATGAGGATATCGTCTAGATATACGAAGATGAATCGGTGCAGGAAATCCCGCAAAACATCGTTAACCAAAGCCTGAAACGTCGGGGGGTCGTTGGTGTGGCCGAACGGCATGACCAGGTACTCACAGTGCCCTAAGGGGGTGTTAAATGCCGTCTTCCATTCGTCTCCCTTCCGTATCCGAACCAGATGGTAAGCATTCCTAAGATCCAGTTTTGTGAAAATTTTGGCTCCATGCAGGGGCGTGAACACAGAATCCAGTAGAGGTAACGGGTATCGGTTGCGAACCGTGATCTCGTTCAGCCCTCTATAATCAATGCATGGACAGAGACCGCCGTCCTTCTTGCCCACAAAAAAAAAAAAACCTGCACCTAACGGGGATGAAGAGTTTCGGATTAGCCTTGCAGCTAATGAGTCCCAGATGTAGGTCTCCAGTGATTCGCGTTCAGGACGTGAGAGGTTGTACAGTCTGCTGGACGGATACTCAGCGCCTGGAACCAAATCAATGGCACAATCATACGGTCGATGCGGGGGCAGGGTGAGTGCCAGATCCTTGCTGAAGACGTCAGCAAGGTCATGATACTCAGCCGGCACCTCCGTGAGATTGGGGGGGGGGACTCTGACCTCCTCTTTAACTTCATGACCAGGTAGCACAGAGGATCTTAAACACTCCCGGTGGCAGGTTTCGCTCCATTGAGCCACAAACCCAGGTGGCCAATCAATCCGGGGACTGTGCTTTACCATCCATGGAAAGCCCAAAATTATCCTGGAGTTAGAAGGTGTTACAAAGAACACAATCTCCTCCTTGTGATTCCCAGAGACAACCAAGGTTAAAGGCTGTGTCTGGTGCATGAGTTTTGGTAGTAGGGTGCCATCTAGCGCCCGCACCATTAATGGTGAAGGAACGGCCACCAGAAGGAGCCCTACTGCCTTAGCCCACCTACTATCCAGTAGGTTCCCTTCTGATCCTGTGTCAATCAGTGCTGGAGTGGTAAGGGTTAAATCCCCACAGAGGATTGTGACTGGGAGTTGTGCGCATTTCCGTGGAACGCCCGTGTGATTAGTATGGCTCACCCTTAACCCAGTCTCTAAGGGAGAGCATTGGAGTTTAACCGTTTGGGGCAGTTTTTCTGCACGTGCTCACTCGAGCCGCAGTAAAAACACTCTCCACGGGCCAGCCTCCTCTGTCTATCTTTGATTTCACTTTAGCCCTGTTCGTGTCCATAGCTTCGTCAGCAGGGGGAGCTGGTGCTACGCGGAATGCTCTGGCTTTGCAGCGGGGAGCGGACGGCGCTGCTTCAGACCTGGAAGGGAGAGGGACGGCGCGCACCCGGCCACACCCTTCGTCTCACTCCCGCTTGTATTCCTCTAACCGATTGTCAAGACTAATAACTAGATTGATAAGCCCGTCTAAATCCCGCAGCTGATCTTTAGCCACCAGATGCTCCTTTAGGGCCGGAGACAGCCCATTTACAAAGGCGGCGTGGAGTGATACTGAATTCCAAGTGGCCCTCGCTGCCGCAACACAGAAGTCGATTGCGTAATCAGCCGCACTCCGTCGTCCCTGTCTCATCAACGGCAGCATATTTGAAGCGGACTCGCCTCTATTGGGATGATCGAACACCTGTTGAAATTCCCTAATAAACCCAGGGTACGAGGGCTGTCAATAAAGTATAGGTCCTTTTAATTTTTTTCAAAAACTATATGGATTTCATTCATATGTTTTTACGTCAGACATGCTTGAACCCTCGTGCGCATGCGTGAGTTTTTCGACGCCTGTCGGTGACGTCATCCGCCTGTGAGCACTCCTTGTGGGAGGAGTCGTCCAGCCCGTCATTGGAATTCCTTTGTCTGAGAAGTTTCTGAGAGACTGGCGCTTTGTTTGATCAAAATGTTTTTGAAACCTGTGAGACACATTGAAGTGGACACGGTTCAAAAAATTAAGCTGGTTTTCAGTGAAATTTTAATGGCCGATGAGAGATTTTGAGGTGATACTGTTGCTTTAAGGACTTCCCACGGTGCGAGACGTCGCACAGCGCTCTCAGGCGCCGTCGTCAGCCTGTTTCAAGCTGAAAACTTCCACATTTCAGGCTCTATTGATCCAGGACGTCGTGAGAGAACAGAGAAGTTTCAGAAGAAGTCGGTTTCAGCATTTTATCCGGATATTCCACTGTTAAAGGAGATTTTTTTTATGAAAGACGTGGGGACGGGTCTGCGCGTCGGGACGCAGCCGCCGCAGTGCGGCGGCACAGGAAAAACACCTCCGTGTTGATAACCATTTCTAAAATCCAGGCGGCTTTTGATGGCTTTCAGTGGAGTGAGTATATGAGAAATTGTTTAACAGCTGGACATGTTCCAACTTGTCCTTAAGGCTTCCAACGGAGGTGTTTTTCCTGTGGCGGAGCGTCGCGGCGGCTGCGAGCCAACGCTGCAATCCGTCTGCACGTCTTTCATTAAAAAAATCTCCTTTAACAGTGGAATATCCGGATAAAATGCTGACACCGACTTCTTCTGAAACTTCTCTGTTCTCTCACGACGTCCTGGATCAACAGAGCCTGAAATGTGGAGGTTTTCAGCTTGAAACAGGCTGACGACGGCGCCTGAGAGCGCTGCGCGACGTCTCGCACCGTGGGAAGTCCTTAAAGCGACAGTATCACCTCAAAATCTCTCATCAGCTGTTAAAATTTTCACTGAAAACCACCTTAATTTTTCGAACCGTGTCCACTTCGATGTGTCTCACAGGTTTAGAAAAAATTTTGATCAAACAAAGCGCCAGTCTCTCAGCAACTTCTCAGACAAAGGAATTCCGACGAGGGGCTGGACGACTCCTCCCACAAGGAGTGCTCACAGGCGAATGACGTCACCGACAGGCGTGGAAAAACTCACACATGCGCACGAGGGTTCAAGCATGTCTGCCGTAAAAACATATGAATGAAATCCATATAATTTTTGAAAAAAATAAAAAGGACCTATACTTTATTGACAGACCTCGTATGTCGAAAGGAGCCAAGAGTCTTGTTCCCAGAGCACCGTAGCCCAGGCGCGAGCCTCGCCCCGAAGCAAATTAATCACATAAGCCACCGGGCTGTGGTCTGACTCGTACATCACGGGCCGTTGTGAGAAAACGAGCATGCACTGCATCAAGAAGTCCGCGCACGTTTCGACACAACCCCCGTACGGTTCCGGGGGGCTAATGTAAGCTTCGGGTGATGAGGGGGGAGACCTTTGAATGACCATTGGACTTTCTCTATTAAGCAACAGGTCCACAGTAGGAGGAGCGGCTGCCACCGCGCCTGATGCGCGCGTCTCAACCTGCGCGGTGAGAGCATCCATCCTACGGCTGAGGTGAATGTTCTGCTCGGTTAACAGATCCAACCGAGCAGTAAGGTTAGTTAGAATGTGTTGCAGCTCACCCAGCAGACCTCCTGATAGATCCTGCACACCTTGCATCTCCATTGGTTGCTCATTAGGTGGTAAACGCCCCTCGGAGTCCATGACGTGGCCGAGTTATCCTGTTGGGAAAGTGAATGCACGGACCCTCATTACGGGGCGTAAATGAGCGGTCAATAGGAGTTCAAATAAATAACAAATTATGCAAAAGTGCAAACAGGTTACAAATATGCTGATTCCAATTAATAATAAAATGGTGACACGTGGGCAGGCCCGAGGATAGGAGACGCCTATCCAGAGAAGAGCTGGAACCCACGAAGTCCCACCACCAGCTGGAGGCCTGCAATACACCAGAGCCGCCAAGTCCTGGTACCCCAGGTGGCCACCTCTTGAGTTTGTCGGACGGGTTCTGCTGGCAGGAGCAAAAACAGATTAGGTGGGTGTGTGTACACCCAGCAAACAGTCAGCAAAACTCAGTAATCCTCCTGAAGGAATAAATCCAAATACTCCCAGAGTGCAGAGGAAAACTGGAAAACGTGCAGTGTCAATTGTTATACTTAGCAAGTAAGAAGTAAGGAGTGGAGACGCCAACTCCTCCAAAATTCCCACAAACCCGGCTACAAGCTGCAAGTTTATAAATCACAACTGCAAAGACTTCAGTAGCAATGAACGTGCGTTCGGCACAAAACGGCTGAGTATGTTTACCTGTGCTCTCATGCTTGCCTCTACTGGTGGTTGGCTCTCACTGCGGTATTGTATCACTTCCTGTTCCGGGGCACTGCGGTGTTTTTCTGTATCTGTTAGCTGTTTAATCTGCGCAGTTAGATTGATCTAGTTATCTAGATTACGATTTGTTTCCCAGTGTAATCTTTACGTGCCTTAACGAAAGCACTCCTTCTGCTGAATCACCTCTAAATTATTTACACATTATTCACTTTGCGTGTTTTTAGGAATCCGCTAGCTTAGCGTAGCTACTAGCTCTTAGCCGATTTAGCATGGCGGCTTCTCCTGTCTCTCCTGCACTTTTCTGCTCTGGGTGTGAAATGTTTAGTTATTCCTCGGCGTCCTTTAGCAGTAACGGTACTTGTAATAAGTGTAGCTTATTCGTAGCTTTGGAGGCCAGGCTGGGCGAATTGGAGACTCGGCTCCGCACCGTGGAAAATTCTACAGCTAGCCAGGCCCCTGTAGTCGGTGCGGACCAAGGTAGCTTAGCCGCCGTTAGTTACCCCCTGGCAGATCCCGAGCAGCCGGGAAAGCAGGCTGACTGGGTGACTGTGAGGAGGAAGCGTAGCCCTAAACAGAAGCCCCGTGTACACCGCCAACCCGTTCACATCTCTAACCGTTTTTCCCCACTCGACGACACACCCGCCGAGGATCAAACTCTGGTTATTGGCGACTCTGTTTTGCGAAATGTGAAGTTAGCGACACCAGCAACCATAGTCAATTGTCTTCCGGGGGCCAGAGCAGGCGACATTGAAGGAAATTTGAAACTGCTGGCTAAGGCTAAGCGTAAATTTGGTAAGATTGTAATCAATCAATCAATCAATTTTTTTATATAGCGCCAAATCACAACAAACAGTTGCCCCAAGGCGCTTTATATTGTAAGGCAAGGCCATACAATAATTATGTAAAACCCCAACGGTCAAAACGACCCCCTGTGAGCAAGCACTTGGCTACAGTGGGAAGGAAAAACTCCCTTTTAACAGGAAGAAACCTCCAGCAGAACCAGGCTCAGGGAGGGGCAGTCTTCTGCTGGGACTGGTTGGGGCTGAGGGAGAGAACCAGGAAAAAGACATGCTGTGGAGGGGAGCAGAGATCGATCACTAATGATTAAATGCAGAGTGGTGCATACAGAGCAAAAAGAGAAAGAAACAGTGCATCATGGGAACCCCCCAGCAGTCTACGTCTATAGCAGCATAACTAAGGGATGGTTCAGGGTCACCTGATCCAGCCCTAACTATAAGCTTTAGCAAAAAGGAAAGTTTTAAGCCTAATCTTAAAAGTAGAGAGGGTGTCTGTCTCCCTGATCTGAATTGGGAGCTGGTTCCACAGGAGAGGAGCCTGAAAGCTGAAGGCTCTGCCTTAGGTATCTGTCAACCTAAGGGCTTTCCAATGATATATGGTGTATTACGGTAAACGTAAGCCTGTGATGTCATAACGCAGAGGAAAAACAGAAGTTTCACACTAGTGCGCCGCTGATTCTCGTTACCGTAAGTTCTCATGTAAGCCCTCCCTCTGAAAAATTTCAACACTGACAGCAAGCCAAGAACCTGAGCTTTCCAACAGTATGCTATATGTTGCATATATTACGGTAAAGTGCGTTCGGTGACTTTTGAAACGAGGGAAAGTATGAAAAAGACCGCAAAAGTGACAGAAAAGTACAGAGACAGACAGCAAACATAAATGTAGTCATTTTTGAGGTAAAGGCAGGGTGTTAGTGTCATTTGTGAAGGTGTGTGTGCGTGTTTGTGTGGGTGTGCAGTTTATTTTAAGTGTGGCGCACAGCATTGTTCGCAAGCCCCCCCCCCCCGCCCTTCTTGTTTTTCTGCACCGGAGCAGTGTTGCCAGATATGAAATATGAAACTATCGTACCAAAACCTCAAAATTATCGTATTTTGGGAGAAATTATCGTACACAAACAAAACGCATACAACGTAGCTATTTTAGCGTTTTTTTTTTTAATTTACAAAGAATTTTGTCACATTTTTAAACAGTAATTATAGTAATGGGGAAACTATGGCACAAAAAAACCACAAATGCACAAGCAAATGCACTACCAGACTAGAAAGATTTTTTTTTTTTCTGTGAAGGGACACAAACGTGTTAATTACCAGACTAGAAAGAGTCAAATTCAACCTCGAGGTCGCTGTCGTCATCTGATGCCATGGCCACTTGTGCAGATTTTGTTGAACACAGAAAAAATGTTGACACCTCCATAAGGAACTTGAACTTTTTTTATTTTTCTTGTATATCTCTTTGCTCTTGTGTTTTGTTCGTTTGTTATTGCATTTGTTGAAATAAAGTTTCGAAAAAAAAAAGATGTTGGTTGGGGAATCTTCCTGTCACGGCAGGGATTGGATGGGAACTTATTACTTTGTATGGAGAGGGGGCGGGTTTTCAAATGACGTCGCCCAAAGCCAGCAGCAGCCCTGTGTGTGGTGTGTCTTTGATGCCGCCTGAGTGCAACACCTGCAAAATGATTCTTGGGTGTCAGAGAGAGATGCGTGTTTGGGCAACCAACTGAAATTATCGTACATTTTGGATTTTTTTCCCATTATTGATCGTATATCGTACAGAGGGCACAACTACCGTACAAATACGATAATTATCGTACATCTGTCAACACTGCACCGGAGTCACCAATCCTCTGTGCTCCGGGACCTCCCACTTTACAAATTAAGCACTGTCTGCCACGAGATGCGCTTTATTTACGTCCATGTGAGAAGAACGTGAGCCAATGAAATTGCAACATGGGTAACCCTGTCACTCTGGCACGTCGAAAACACAAAACGTGACGACTAAAATTATAGTATCGAGTTAGCAAAAAAATAGTGAATGATTTTGTTATATAAAAAAATGCTAAATATTGGTAGGGACTATTTTGCCATCCCAAAATATTGGTTGTGACTTGTCCCTATGGTCCATATGCAAACCTACGCCCCTGTTGATGTCCTTGGGAAAATCTTCAGGGTCCTGATTCCTCTGCCTTTATGGTTGTGAGTCTTCCATGATAACAAGTGATCTAAGGCAATGAGTGGACATCTTTAGTATTCCATTTTTCTAGATGAACCTAAGGAGTATCACTTGCATTGTGAAGGAACATGAGCTATATCACTATGGCCATATGGTGCATTTTTTTGTATATATTTGACTATATCTATGTATATTTCACTATATCGACTATATCTCTCGGCTGGCTTGGGAACGCCTTGGGGTTCCCCCGGAGGAGCTGGGGGAGGTGTGTGTGGATTGGGAGATCTGGGCGGCTTTGCTTGAGCTGCTGCCCCCACGACCCGACTCCGGATAAAGCGGAAGAAAATGGATGGATGGATATTTGAGCATGGGTACCTCAGTGTTGAGGACTCCAGCAACTTCACAAGGCCAAGGCCACACCCACATATCACCTGGCTGCGACGGATGAATGGCTCCTTTCATGAGGTGAGGATGCGCTGTTTGGGACGGTTCTGTGGTGTTCTGGATAGAGTGATGTGGGACTATTTCAGGTGGGAAAATTCTTGTAACTTTATTATTGCTGTTAGTTTTTTGAAACCCGAGTGTTTGCACCTCGGACAATGTGGATTCTGTTTGTGTGTCACTGCAGCATTCAAGGCATGGGACCACAGGTATAGATAGCTCAGTGCCTCCTTCTTGCCCTCATAAACTATTAACTGTCAGTGTCATTCTAATTTTTTACACCGTGCTGTTACTTGTGCATCTTTGTGTGCAAAAGTCTGTTTGTGAGCATTTATATGTTTTTGTGGAGGAGAGAATGAGGGAGAGAACGAGAAGTCTGTGTGCATGCATGCACATCTTGCAGAGGCCATTACAGAGACAGATGACAGAAACAGTTGGCTCTAAATGGGGGAGAAATAATTAGCTCCGTGAGAGCAAGAAAGAAAGAGAGATGTCTGTCTCTGATGTCTCTGAAGTAAAAAAAAAAAAAAAAGAAGCCTATTTTCTGGCATAGTTCAGTGTGAAAATGGTCTGGCACTGAATGCAGACGCAGTTCAATCCAAGTCTTGTGTAGCAAGCCTAATGCAGCGCTTGTTGGGAATGGTGACAATGCATCCCAGTCGATCTGTGTGATTACTTATTACACACTGTCAGTCTCCTAACACGTTGCTCCACTATGACATGAGCAGCAGATCTGGAAACACAAGAAAAGCAAAAAGTCTAAATCCTTATAGCAGTGTGATTTTAATCTTGTTCCAAAGCTATGTTTAAAGCAGTTATGTTTGTCATCTTTTAATCCATACGTTATTATTGCAATTATACATTTAGTCGACAGAAACGCAGGCAATCGTGAAAACTCCAGAGCAGTTTTGTAGAGTGCACAATGACGTCTTTAGAGTTCACCTTTTGGACAGTCAACAGTCGAAAACTCAAGAGTGTATGTTTCTGGTAATGCAGCACTGTATAAAGCTTTTAAAGGTGTGGTGGGGAGGTGATGGTGTCATGGTTAAGTGGTTGGCTTGATACCAAAAGATCCTTAGTTCAAATCTCCACCAGGCCAGAAAATTACTAAGGGCCCTTGGGTAAGGTTCCTAATCCCCTAGTTCAGGGGTGGCCAAATTCTGTCCTCGAGAGCCACATTCCTGACACTCTTAGTTGTCTCCCTGCTCCAACACACCTGAATCCAATGAAAGACTCGTTAGCAGACTTTTAATGAGCCTTTCATTGGATTCAGGTGTGTTGGAGCAGGGAGACAACTAAGAGTGTCAGAAATGTGGCTCTCGAGGACCGAACTTGGCCACCCCTGCCCTAGTTGCTCCCTGTGTACAGTTGGGGGCCTTGCATGTCAGCACCCTGAGGTGTGTGTGTCTGTGTGTGTGTGTGTGGGGTGCATCATTGTAAAGCACTTTGAACTTCGGAAAGCACTATATAAATGCAGTCCATTTACCATTTTAAAGCTATACTGTGTATGATTTAGTGCTATGTCGTGGTGAAGTTACAGATTGTGTATTATGCCATCGCTATTCAGGTTAGAGGTTCGGATGGAACCGAGCCGGTACTTGGCGATGGACTCAGGGGAGCAAGAAACAGAAAGGGTTATGAACTAAAAAAGATTTATTAACACTAAACAAGGAATAAAGTTGTGCTGGTAAGGTGGCCTGCTGAGGTGAGAGTCAGCCCGCTCGTAGCGGTGGAAATCAGGATGCTGCAGGTTTCCAAGCCAGTCTTGAAGGAGAACTAGTAACAGGGGTTCAGGGACCAGGACCAGGTGGAACGCAAGACTCCAAGACCGGGAACTAGGGGAAGGAAGACGCATTTGGTGAGTGAATGCACTCGTAACACTGAAGCTTTAAAACAGTCACAGTTTACAGAAGACTTAACACAGGAATGTTCCCAGTTCTGGAAATAATGTTCTCTTCTTAGGAAATAATTTATGAACTTTGGACAATTCCTGAACAGTAAACCTTGTCTCCAGAAGTCAAAGGTCAAGTACTGCGTGTTGTGACGCAGTTCGAATTAAGCAGGACTTGATACAGCTGGGTTCTTAATTGTTTGATATCAGAGTTCATGCAGTTCTTAGGAAGACTTCTTGGAACAGTTCTTTATCATAGCACAGTCACAGACAGGAACGAGTGAGAATGGGATCTAACTAAGACGAGGAGGAACTTAACTGGTTTGTAGCAGAGTTGTGCTCTGAGAAGAGAGCCGAGGAGTTCCAAAGTGATGTAGCTGTGCAGGTAGCCAGGAACCAGGAGCCAGGGCAGCATGGAAGCTGCGCAGGAATCGTCTGGAACACCAGGAAAGACAGTTCACTCTAATACGGGAATTGGAGGGTAGGCCAGGTTAGTTTGAGTGTAGCTGTGGGAAGCTCCAACATCTTAGGCACTTGAAAGCAGTAGGAAGATGCGCTCAAGGTCACAGAGAGGAATCAGGCTCATTCCTCAGATCATGGATCTCTGGATCATGGGCCTCTGGAAGGCTCGTCGGATTGTCAGCGTAGAATCTGACCTCAGGGCAAGAAAACCAACCAAGAATCCGGCAAAACTGAACTACCAGCCTGGGATTATATAACCCGCAGCTGAACGGCCATGATCAGCGCTGATGCACAGCAGGTGAGAATCAGTTCAAAGTGCGCCATCGGGGGAAAAACTCAGAACTACACACAGGGTAAAAAAGGGAAGGAAAGAGAGGCAGGGCAAAGGCTAACTATGACAATCGCTGGTCAGGATTTTGTTTCTCTACATGTTTCTACTTCTTTGGTGACGGGGTTCATGCTCCCTTGCAATGCTCGAACTGGCTTTTCACTATCTTTTTAAAATGGCCATTTTGTGTTGAGAGGCCCCATCTGACTGCAGTGTGTGGTCTTTTTTCATCCTTGTGTACAGCAGTGATGGATAAAACAAATAAGGTGAGTGATTTCTGTGTATATTTAATGTATCAATCATCAGGTTGGCGATAGAATATCAACTTTGTTTGCACCCGATGCTCTTCCAAACACCTCTGCCATTCACACTTTTTTGCACAAGGGTTACACTGGTCTTGGGCACTGTACAGACGAATGTGCTTCGACCTCAGTTTTCACTTCTTTTGAGACTGTGCTGTCCATTTCATGACTTTCAAATGTGTTAATATGAAGGAACCTAGACTGTAATGTGAGTATAATGTTAGGCTGTGTATGAGAGATGGGAATTTAGGATCAAAGAGGAAGGAATGAGAAAACCTGGGCAAAGCTGCTGCCTCGTGCCCACCCAAGTGTAGTTGTATGTAAACAAAACATCAGTTTGCTAAACCTTGGATACAGCATCTAGACTTGACATCATATAACTGTTCAGGTCTGTGACCATGTGGTGGTACCATGTGTTACTGCATTCTTTACACTGTGGAACTGTCTTGGGTTCTGTAGTACAACCACCTACATTGACATCAGTGGTGGCCTTACTGGGCATCAGACCTAAGCTTTGGACATGGAAAAAACTGGAAAACAAGTTCTTTTCAGGATTTGTTTAATTTATTTCACACCTGCTCCTAATTCCAATTATTATGTGATTAAAATTATTCTCCTAAGAAATCCAGACATGTTCTGCAGGTGTCAGATTTGTGGAATATTACATAAGCAAAGCAAAGTGGGTTGTTGTGTTTATCTGATGCATCAATGTTCACCGAGTTTTATTCAGTTTATATGCATTATGTGACATTTTAATTTGGAGACTTACACAATGATGGTATTTATTGTTTCTCTACCTATTCGCCCACTGCATTTTACAGGGTACATGTTCTTTTCCAAATGCTAGTGTCAGGATTTGCTCCTGCTCAGGTCTTGACCTTTTATTTTCCATCAGCCTTTCTATATTGATGTCTTTTACTTGGTTTTTGATCATCTGTTTATTTTGCTTTTTTCACAGCTTGTTTCTGTTCTTCACACATCAGCCACACATTTAGTGCCATTCTAGTTTTGTTTGTCTTTAATCTACTGTTTTTGTTTTTGTTCATGATTGCTTTGGTCAGTTTTTATTTGGCACATTTACCAGTGAAGTGTTAATTATCTTGTGTTTTGTACTTTTTCCACTCATCAGCTCTGTCCTAGTTTTAGTTTTTGAATTACCTGTTACCTTTTCAGTTTTAGCCATTTGTCACCTGTTATTCTGTTTATGTTGAGATGCCATTCTGTCTAGAGTTTCTTGTTTGTTTCAGTCTGGATATTTTACTATTGTTAGTTTATGGATTCTGGTTATGTCTCTGCACTCTCCTGTCAGTTCTGCCTCATCTTTGTACCTCATGTTTCACACCCAGTTTCATTTGTATTACTGTCACACCCTCAGATCACTATACTCTCTTGCCCTTCACCAGCACTTCTTTATTCCTGTTGGCCACACCCCATTTGTTTGTCTTCTGCTTTCCCATTTGTCACTTTACTCTCTTGCCTTGTCTCTTATCTTTGTTTGTCCACACCCACTTCCTGCCAACTCACCACACCTGTTTTCCATCACTGCCTAATTGTTCACCATGCATTTAAGCCCTGGGAGTTCTGTTTGAAATTGCTAGTTCGTTGATTCTCATGTCTTCGTGCCAGCTCTTCTGCTCTAGATCTGTGTTCCTTGTTTTGTACTTTATTGCCTCACTGTGCCTGACCGTGCTAGTTTCCTGGACCTCGTTTTTGTCTCTGCCCACTTACTACTATTTGCCGTGCTCTCGACCTTAGCCTGTTAATTCTTGACAACGCCATTGCCTTTCGCCTGCCTTTGTGTACCAGATCACTGCCTGCATTTACCATAAAGTCCTTGATATCCTGCTACCTGTTTGAGAGTCTGCATTGCATCCTATCATCTGCTGTGCTCAGCTGCTCTGAAGCCCTGACAGCTAGACATAAAACTTAATAAGTTGATACTTGTTGCTGACGTCTTGAGATTTAAAAATTTGATGTTGCTCTGTCTTTATACACTCAACAAAAATATAAACGCAACACTTTTGGTTTTGCTCCCATTTTGTATGAGATGAACTCAAAGATCTAAAACTTTTTCCACATACACAATATCACCATTTCCCTCAAATATTGTTCACAAACCAGTCTAAATCTGTGATAGTGAGCACTTCTCCTTTGCTGAGATAATCCATCCCACCTCACAGATGTGCCATATCAAGATGCTGATTAGGCACCATGATTAGTGCACAGGTGTGCCTTAGACTGCCCACAATAAAAGGCCACTCTGAAAGGTGCAGTTTTGTTTTATTGGGGGGGATACCAGTCAGTATCTGGTGTGACCACCATTTGCCTCATGCAGTGCAACACATCTCCTTTGCATAGAGATCAGGTTGTCAATTGTGGCCTGTGGAATGTTGGTCCACTCCTCTTCAATGGCTGTGTGAAGTTGCTGGATATTGGCAGGAACTGGTACACGCTGTCGTATAAGCCGGTCCAGAGCATCCCAAACATGCTCAATGGGTGACATGTCCGGTGAGTATGCCGGCCATGCAAGAACTGGGACATTTTCAGCTTCCAAGAATTGTGTACAGATCCTTGCAACATGGGGCCGTGCATTATCCTGCTGCAACATGAGGTGATGTTCTTGTATGTATGGCACAACAGTGGGCCTGAGGATCTCGTCACGGTATCTCTGTGCATTCAAAATGCCATCAATAAAACGCACCCATGTTCTTCGTCCATGTCAGACGCCTGCCCATACCATAACCCCACCGCCACCATGGGCCACTCGATCCACAACATTGACATCAGAAAACCGCTCACCCACACGACGCCACACACTGTCTGCCATCTGCCCTGAACAGTGTGAACCGGGATTCATCCGTGAAGAGAACACCTCTCCAACATGCCAAACGCCAGCAAATGTGAGCATTTGCCCACTCAAGTCGGTTACGACGACGAACTGGAGTCAGGTCGAGACCCCGATGAGGACGACGAGCATGCAGATGAGCTTCCCTGAGACGGTTTCTGACAGTTTGTGCAGAAATTCTTTGGTTATGCAAACCGATTGTTTCAGCAGCTGTCCAACTGGCTGGTCTCAGACGATCTTGGAGGTGAACATGCTGGATGTGGAGGTCCTGGGCTGGTGTGGTTACACGTGGTCTGCGGTTGTGAGGCTGGTTGGATGTACTGCCAAATTCTCTGAAACGCCTTTGGAGACAGCTTATGGTAGAGAAATGAACATTCAATACACGAGCAACAGCTCTGGTTGACATTCCTGCTGTCAGCATGCCAATTGCACGCTCCCTCAAATCTTGCGACATCTGTGGCATTGTGCTGTGTGATAAAACTGCACCTTTCAGAGCCTTTTATTGTGGGCAGTCTAAGGCACACCTGTGCACTAATCATGGTGTCTAATCAGCATCTTGATATGGCACACCTGTGAGGTGGGATGGATTATCTCAGCAAAGGAGAAGTGCTCACTATCACAGATTTAGACTGGTTTGTGAACAATATTTGAGGGAAATGGTGATATTGTGTATGTGGAAAAAGTTTTAGATCTTTGAGTTCATCTCATACAAAATGGGAGCAAAACCAAAAGTGTTGCGTTTATATTTTTGTTGAGTGTATATAGAGAGAGAGAAACTGGAATTGAGAATTGATTCCAGTTGAGAACCTGTTCCATTTTTTTTAAATCCATTGGAATCGTATGTTTGAGATGCTGTTAGATCCTCTTTTTGATGCTTACATGTTTTTTCTGACACTTCCATTTTTGCAAAAACCTTTGACACCACGTCTGATGTCACAATCCCAAACTGCATCTAGCAACAAGAAAAAAATGATCTTGATATGATCCATGATCCTGATGACCTTTGTAGGCCCACAAATTTTGGCATCAATAAGAAGCAAGTCCTATATAGGCTCGAAGGCCCGTTGGTGCCTGTGCTTATCTCCCGATTCTGTAATGTGAAGCAGATAAACATCCACAATTCCCCCTATTGGGGATGCCAGTCCGATGCATGTTCCTTCCCCAGCCAAGGGGAATCTGCATTGTTTCAGTCCACCCAACTGTGGGTGGACTGAGACAATGCAGATTAGGTGTCTCATACAAAGACACAGGTAAGCAACGTGTGGGATCAATAAGGCATTGATAAGTAGATTCAGTAAAGATATTTAAAATTTTAACAATTCTCCTCCCTATTTATATAAATAGTGGACATATAAAACCAAGTACTGCGGAAATTTAAAAAGTATTACTGTATTTCTCATATCTCTAGTAAAGGTTGTCTCAGGCTTCTCCCCCTCCCAATTCTGACGGGGCCTTCTGTAAAGATAAACTGAGGAATTCAGTCAGAGGAGCCCATTTTATTCACAAAACTCCTCATTGTCTTTTGCACGGCTCTTCAGGCTTCGGTGTTCTGGCCCACACCGGTTTGCTCAGGCCTCTTAAATTTCAACTTGCAACATGAAAAATGTTTTTTCGATTGGCATTTCAGCCGTGAAAGCTTCTGCTGTATCCATAAGCCTTCTGGCCTCTCCACCTCTCATTAAGCATGATGCAGGGTGGAAATGTCTGTCTTAACTCACTGAGCACCTCTCAAATCCCTCAGAGACCCGTAGCTGGAATGACAGATCAGAGGGCGCGTCGGCATGGCATTTAAGTCTGCTAACGAGATAAAACGCCCAAGCTTGGCACCTCTCACATGCTTGCTACTTCTGCACCCTGCTTACTGTCATCTGTGTGGCTAAAGAGCTTTAGTGTGGAGGCCCCTGAAGTGGGGGCCACAAACCAGCTCAACTTCATCCCTCCTTTACTCCTCTTTCCAGTCTCCCTTCTCCCTGTGCTTTAACTCCTCTAACCATCGGCACATAATTAAAAGTGCTGGGCTGGGTGCCCAAGTGGCTGGATGCTGTGAGTCACCCCACAGGCCTTGAGGAATGATGGATAAATCACCTAGGAGACGAGGTCTGGAACTTCTGTCTGATCTCACACCTGGGTTCATTCAGGGGGACCCTATTACTCGGCCCTCCATTTACGTTGTCCCGCCAGCCTGAATTTATTTGTACTGCTCCTTCACCACCATTAAATTATAGCTTTGCGTAATAATTTTTTGCACAATGCAGTCCATCCCAAGGTTAATAGCTGCCGAGCTGACTTTGAGGCAGCTGAAGGATGCTGCAGTTTTGATGCTCGCCTCTACCTTACACCCCCTCCTTTCATCCTCTTATTCCTCCTGTAAAAGTAGTACAGGGAAGGGGAGTGGAAGTGCCTTCCAGGAGTTATTGTCCAGTGCAACCCCATTAACAGTCCCCCAAGGTGCTGTAAGTATCTCTCTTATGGGATAAACCACCATTAATTGTGTGATCAAACCTTGAGACCCGCACTGTTTTACTACGTTGTGGGCCCTGAACTGTAGTAGAGGGCCTTATAGAATAGATTTCCATCTCGTGAAAAGCTCTTGATGAGGGGGAGTTTCTATTAACTTCGTATAGATAAAAGTTCAGCGTGTTGTTTGAACTTGTGTCCTGATGAGATCTTGACACGCTGTCAAGATCTCATCATTACAGCTGGTCAGTGATCCACCACCTCATATTCACCAGGTATTTACGGTAATGGCTTAAACAAAATTAAATGTGATCTTTAACATGTTCTTGATATGGACCTTTGAATTCAGTCGGATCTATGAATGTAATAAACAAAAAAGTTGTGTAAGACCAGATAACTGAACACGTTCTTGAACAGTAGTTTAGTTTTGCATGTTTCTGATGTGTCGCAGTATATTAATCCAGTGATGTGAGTCTTACTGGAATTCCTGGGAGTTTGGGTTTTTTCTCCCATCCTTTGTTTTTTTTTGTTCTTTTTTCCATGTTTGCCAGAGCGGTCTGCGTTGGATTTCATGCACAGAACAATGTTTGTAAAAATCAATTGGAAACATCTCGGATAAGATGACATAGTGGGGTATGAAGTCTGGCATTTTCACATCTTCATCCCAACCATCCGAGACTTTAAAAATAACACAGTCCCATTTATGAATAGCCGCTGAGTGTACAGGCAGCCAGTGAGCAACAGTGTTACAAATTTTACTACATAGTCCATGGCATTCTGTAAATAAACACGTTGTGTTGAAACTACAATGCACATCATGGATGGAAACATTATTCTGCAGTGTGGAGGACCAAAATGGCATATACATACATACTACAGTAAAAAAAAAGTCACCACAGCAGATCCACAGTGGATCTGCATGTTGATTTTGGCACGTTTTGCGGTGGACACCCTTCCTGACGCAACTCCACATTACATGGAGAAATGTGGCAGGGGTGGGGTTTGAACCAGAAACCTTCCCCAGTGCAACCAAGCACACTAACCACTTGTCCGCCACATACATACATACATATAGTGCATCTGGAAAGTAGTCACAGCACTTTACTTTTGAAATGCATTTTTTCCCCTCAAAATTCTTCACACATAATGACAACTTGAAAAGGTTTTTTTTTTTGCAAATTTATTTAAAAAAAAAAAAATCACATGTACATAAGTATTCACAGCCTATGTTTATAGATATATAATTGTATATAGTGGTCCCTCGTTTATCGCGGGAGTTACGTTCTAAAAATAACCTGCAATATGTGAAATCCGCGAAGTAGTCAGCGTTATTTTTTACAATTATTATAGAAGATGACTTCCAGGAAAGACTGGATGACAACCTTGAAAGTGTGATGACAGCTGGAGAGACAGAGGACAGCTCGGAGAGACGGCAACTGGGGCAGGGAGGGGTAGCATCCCGAGCTGCAGCTCCCACAAGGGAGCACCCGAACAGTGCTACGATGAACTCTAAAGAGTCATACCCCCAGGGGTGCCCGAGAGGGGGGGAGAATGAGCACACCAAACTGACGGATTTTCTGGTAACAACCCTTGCAAATGGACAATCGACTACGAGCGCAGTTTGCAAATGTGGCAAGGTCTGCTAAAATCTGACAAGTCTAAAGATACATCAGACCAAGATGCGCTGCCTAAGGAACCCTGTGGTGCAACGCTCAGTGCTAGTACCCAGTACGGCATCTGGTGAGACGGAGGAGGATCCAGGCCCGGAGACACCCCACAGTGCCCAGAGCCTCCGTGCACTACTGGCGTCACCCCAAAGCAGACCATCAGAACAGCGTCGGATTTTGTGGCCCTCTGCCAACAAGGAGTCAGAGTGGCAGCGGTTTGATGTAGATGTTGATTCAGCCCTTGAACCAACAGCAAAGGGTGATGTGGAGCAGAGGCTCAGGACAATGAGCACACTCATAATATGCATCACATCAGACAGGTTTGGTGTTAAGGAACATCGTGCCACCAAGACTACAACAGCACCAATTCCAAACCGGCGTGAGAAGATCTCTCAACTCAGAAAGGAGCTGAGGATATTAAGGAGTCAGTTCAAGAAGGCTAATGATGATGAGAAGGAAGCCTTGGCAGAACTCAGGGGTGTGGTGAGGGAGAAGCTACTCACCCTCCGTCGGGCCGAGGGGCACAGGAGGCGGGGCAAGGAGAGGGCTCGCAAGCGCAGTGCCTTCATCGCAAACCCATTTGGTTTCACAAAGAAGCTGCTGGGAGAGAAACGCAGCGGTCAGCTCTCAGGTCCGAAGGAAGACATCAACCGCCACATAAGTCATACTTACAGCGACAGCATGAGAGACCAAGACCTCGGCCACTGTGAAGCCCTTGTATGCCTTCCTGAACCCAGCACCCTGTTTGACATCAGTGCACCCACTCTGAAGGGAGTCAAAGAGGTCATCAAAGCTTCCAGAGCAGCATCAGCACTGGGCCCAAGTGGGGTCCCGTACAAGGTCTTCAAACAGAGCCCCCGCCTGCTGGAGCGCCTGTGGAAGATCTTCAGAGTGATCTGGAAAAGAGGGAAGGTACCCCAGCAGTGGAAGTATGCAGAGGGAGTATGGGTCCCCAAGGAGGAGAATGCAAAGGACATCGAGCAGTTCAGATCAATCTCCCTTCTCAGCGCAGAGTGCAAGGCCTTCTTCAAGATCGTTTCCAACTGCCTCATGAGATTTCTGCTGAAGAACTCCTACATCGATACCTCTGTGCAGAAAGGAGGAGTCCCAGGAGCCCCAGGGTGTATCGAGCACACTGGCGTAGTGACTCAGCTGATCCGTGAAGCGAGAGAGAGCAGGGGTGATCTGGCAGTACTTTGGCTCAACCTTACCATTGCTTACGGTTCAATTCCACATAAGCTGGTGGAATTATCCCTGAGAAAATACCATGTCCCAGAGAAGGTGCATCATCTCATCCTGGACTATTATGACCATTTTAGTCTGAGGGTGTCCTCTGGGGGATCAACATCAGATTGGCATCGTCTGGAAAAAGGCATCATCACCGGCTGCACGATCTCTGTGTTTCTGTTCGCCCTTGCCATGAATATGCTGGTGAAGTCAGCAGAAGTGGAGTGCCGAGGTCCATTGGCTAAATCTGGTACCCGACAGCCACCGATAAGAGCACTCATGGACGATCTCACGGTAACCACAACATCAGTGCCTGGATGCAGATGGCTCCTGCAAGGTCTGGATCGACTCATAACTTGGGCAAGAATGAGTTTCAAGCCTGGGAAATCCAGGTCCTTGGTCTTGAGGAAAGGGAAGGTGACAGACTGCTTCCGATTCAGTCTGGGAAACACCACTATTCCGTCTGTGTCTGAAAAACCAGTGAAGAGCCTCGGAAAGCTCTTCACTGGCGATCTGAAGGACACCGCTGCACGCCAAGCAGCCGGCGACAACCTCAACCAGTGGCTCTTAGCTGTGGACAAGTCTGGGATTCCCGGGAAGTTCAAGGCCTGGATCTATCAGCACAACATCCTGCCTCGTCTCCTTTGGCCACTGCTGATGTATGAAATCTCAGTTACGACCGTGGAGGGCTTTGAAAGGAAGATCAGCCAGCACCTGCGCAGGTGGCTCGGCCTGCCACGTAGTCTGAGCAGTATTGCGCTGTTTGGGCACAGGATTAAGCTCCAGCTTCCTTTCAGCAGTGTCACACAGGAGTTCAAGGTAGCCCGGGCCAGAGAAGTCCTGCTCTACAGAGACTCCGCTGATGGGAAGGTATCCTCAGCAGGTGTGGAGGTTCGCACAGGAAGGAAGTGGCATGCCCGGGACGCAGTGGAGAGAGCAGAGGCAAGGCTGTGGCACAGTACCTTGGTGGGTACAGTGGCCACAGGTCGGGCAGGGCTGGATAGCATCCCGAAGCCTTGCTTCAGCAGAGCTAAAGGGAAGGAAAGGCGGAAGCTCATACAGGAGGAGGTTCGGGCAGAGGTAGAAGAGGCTTGCTTCAGCAGAGCGGTGGGCATGAGCAAGCAGGGGGCTTGGACCAAGTGGGAGCATGTCACAAGCTGGAAAATCACATGGACTGAGCTGTGGAAGGCGGAGCCACATCATTTCAAGTTCCTCATCCAATCGGTATATGATGTCCACCCAAGCCCTGCTAACCTGTTCACCTGGGGCCTGACGGACTCACCTGTGTGCCATCTCTGCCAGAAGAAGGGATCCTTAGAACACATCCTCAGCTGTTGCTCAAAGGCCTTGGGAGATGGGAGGTATTGCTGGCGCCATGACCAGGTCCTGCGGGCAATAGCAGACACCATCTATACCGGCATCAACATCAGCAAGGGACAACAACCAACCAAGAGCGCAATTGCTTTTGTCCGAGCAGGGGAGAAATCTCAGCCCTCCAAGAAGACTCAAGGGGGACTGCTTACAACAGCAAGAGACTGGCAGCTCTTGGTTGATCTGGGGAGACAGTTGCGATTCCTGGACAACATCGCAGCCACGACACTCCGTCCAGACATGGTGTTGTCAACGTCCAGCCGGCAGGTAGTGCTCCTTGAGCTAACAGTTCCCTGGGAGGACAGAATGGAGGAAGCCCAGGAGAGGAAGAGGGCAAAATATGCAGAGCTTGTGGCTGAGTGCTGGAGGAACGGTTGGAATGCCTGCTGCGAGCCGATTGAGGTGGGCTGCAGGGGCTTTGCAGGTAGATCCCTACACCGCGTCCTTGGACTCCTTGGGATTTGCGGACTGCATAGGCAGAGAGCCACCAAGAACATCTTGGAAGCAGCTGAGAAGCCTTCACGGTGGCTCTGGTTGAGGAGGGGGGAGGCGTGGCGTAGTGCGCTACCTGGACACAAGTCGGGGGACTGATCACCCCCGGCTGGGTCGCCCGAGTGAGGGTGTATGACTAAGACCCGAAACACCCAGTGATCTCGGGAGATGTAGATGATGATGTGTCCAGGTTGCACCACTGGGTGTATTGCAGGTCTAGATGTTGGCTGTAAAACCCCTCACTACACACTTTATACACTTTTCTCAAACAGGCATTAACATTTTCTCACTTTTCTCTCCTGTGTAAACACTCTCAAAGTTCAAACCTTAGTAGAAAAATAAGTCCAGTATTATAGAATGAAACCAAAGAGCAAAACCTGTTTTCAGGCCCAAACATTTGTTTGAGAAATAAAAATAGAACGTTTTCCTATAAATAATTATGATGGCTTTTAGAACTAAGGAATTTAATTTTAACGATCAACCTACGAGTTTGGACACAAGAAATTATTAATAGTGACTCACCAGTATTTCACAGTTCCTCTGACCGTGCCTTTTCGTCCTGGCGCCGCTCCGCTGTAGCATCTTTTTCCGCTGTAGCATCTTTTTCCACTGAGTGACATCTCGGTGCAGGTGTCTTTTTCCGAGTGAAGAACATAGTTATGGGTAGTTGTTGGTGCTCTTTTTTCTTCTGGGCAAGAAGATTAGAAACAGACACGCGCAGAACACAATGCGCGTGTTCTCCCTTCGCTCACTGCCTCCTGTGTTACTGTTGCGGGGTACGGATGCAGGACCCGCAAAGAATCCAAGTCATTAAAAAGATACAAACCTCTCTCAGTGGCAGCGGTGCTCTGCGGCTGCGGTTACCGAGACCATGCAGCACTGCGGATTTTTCCGCAACAAGTCTATCCTTGCGGGCTGTCGGAGCGCTCCGCAACAAAACAGCGAGCGTAGTCTCTGGACCTGTTGCTGGAGTTGGCCGCAGCTCCACACAGCAGACAGGGGGGCGGTGTGAGTGGCCTGTTGCGGCGCTTACCGAGCCCGCAGACTTGGTACGCGCATCGGAGGCAGTGAGAGCAGTCGCGGTGATGCCGACCGGTGCTGCGACCAGCCCGCCTGATAAGGACACAGAACACAATGCGCTGTAAAAATAAAAAATAAAATAAAAAAAAAGCATGCAAAATTGCAGTAAAAAAATCCGTGAAACTGCGAGGCCGCGAAAGGTGAACCACGTTATAGTGAGGAACCACTATATATAGAAAACTAACATCCTCTGCAAGTCTGTCATTTTATTATATTATTGATGACACGGGTAGAAATATTCTCCATGAATTTGATGTTAGTTGAAAAGATACAAGACATGCATGCAAGCTTGATACGTTTATGTTTTGACCTAGCATGCAAAATCTCAATTTTATGGCTTCTTCTGTGGGCATGAAATATTCATATAAAATGCTAAACATTTAACATGCTTGTAGAAGTCAAATATTGACATGAAAATCATTTATGCATGATTGTGCACGACTGATAATGTCTAGGTAGCCCAAAAATGCTGACATCAGCACTGTGTGAAAAATCCCTGTTACTCCCTTTCGCTTTTATATAAATGAATAAAAATAAATGGTAGTTACATCTTTAGTTGTGACAGATTAGATTTATATTCATGTTAAGACTATCTGTACAGCTTGTTCAAGTCAAATGTTTGGATAAGTGTAGCTACAGGACAGGAACAATTCAATATAAATATTTGGTAGTAATAGTAGTAATAATAATATTGTATTCTAATCCATGTGACAGATTTTATATTATAGCCCATCAGCTTGCCAATATGACAATTTTTTTCATGAGAAATATATTTTTACAGTTAAAATGAGACTGAGAAATAGTGCATGTCATGTTTCAAAATTTTCTGTGGGAGGTCCTCCAGATCCCCTGGTCCTCACTGCAGCCATACAGGTCTTGTGAGGTCATGAACAAAATTTTCAGTTTTTTTTTTTTTTTTTCTTTCTTTCAAGAGCCACTCACATCCCTGTCTTTAGTCTTCATTTATATAAATTACACAGTGAGGCAAATAAGTATTTGATCCACTGTCAATTTTGCAAGGTTTCCCACCTACAAAGAATGGAGAGGTCTGTAATTTTTTTTGTAGGTACACTTCAACTGTGAGAGTCAGAATCTAAAAAAAAAAGAATTCAGAACATCACATTGTATGATTTTTTTTTTTAATTAATTTGTTTTTAATTGCATGAAATAAGTATTTGATCACCTACCAACCAGCAAGAATTCTGGCTCTCACAGACCTGTTAGTTCTTTAAGAAGTCCTCCTATTTTGCACTCTTTACCTGAATTAAATGCAGCTGTTGGAACTTAACTTGTCCACACAGTCAATCAATCACACTCCAACCTGTCCACCATGGCAAAGACCAAAGAGCTGTCTAAGGACACCAAGAACAAAATTGTAGACCTGCACAAGGCTGGGATGGACTACAGGACAACCGGCAAGCAGCTTGGTGAGAAGGCAACAACTGTTGGAGTAATTATTAGATAATGGAAGAAACACATGATGACTGTCAGGCTTTCTCAGTCTGGGGCTCCATGCAGGATCTCACCTCATGGGGTAAGGATGATTCTGAGAAACATCAGGATTCAGCTCAGAACTACATGGAAGGACCTGGTCAGTGACCTGAAACCACAGTCACAAAGTTTACATTAGTAACACACAACACCGTCATGGTTTAAAATCCTGCAGGGCAGCAAGGTCCCCCTGCTCAAGCCAGCACATGTCCAGGCCCATTTAAAGTTCACCAGTGACCATCTGGATGATCCAGAGGAGGCATGGCAGAAGGTCATGTGGTCAGATGAGACCTAAATAAAGGTTTTTTTGTATCAACTCCACTCGGCATGTTTGGAGGATGAGAACAACCCCAAGAACACCGTCCCAACTGTGAAGCATGGGGGTGGAAACATTTTTGGAGGTGCTCTTCTGCAAAGGGGACAGGGCGACTGTACCGTATTGAAGGGAGGATGGATGGGGTCATGTATTGTGAGATTTTGGCCAACAACCTCCTTGCCTCAGTAAGAGCATTGAAGATGGGTCATGGCTGGGTCTTCCAGCATGACAGTGACCCCAAACACACAGCCAGGGCAACTAAGGAAGGGCTCCATAAGAAGCATTTCAAGGTCCTGGAGTGGCCGAGCCAGTCTCCAGACCTGAACTCAATAGAAAATGTTTGAGGGGAGCTGAAACTCAAAACCTGAAAGGTATGGAGGAGTGGACCAAAATCTCCGCGGCCGTGTGCCAAATTGGTGAAGAACTACAGGAAAAAGACCTCTGTAATTGCAAACAAAGGTTTCTGTACCAAATATTAAGGTCTGTTTTTCTATTTTTTCAAATACTTATTTCATGCAGTAAAATGCAAATTAATTGTTTAAAAATCATGCAGTGTGATTTTTCTGATTTTTGTTTTTCTTTTCTTTTTTAAGATTCTGTCTCTCACAGTTGAAGTGTACCTGTCAGGCATGGCACAAACCGAGCAGGACACAAATGCAAAACTCTCACAAACAGACTGGTGTTAAGAAAAAGGTTTAATTACAAGCAGGGATTCGGTACACAGGAGGTCCAGCAGCAATGGAAAAGGTACAGACAGACGTGAGGCTGAGGCTTGGTCCAAAAAACAGGCTGTGGTCAAAAAACACAGCGTGCAGGTAATCAGAGGCAAAGTCAAGTACCAGGTTGAGGGCAAAACAAGGTCAGATACTGGAAGGCTGAATACTAGACAAAACAAGACAAGGACGTGAGTTCTGGAAAGTGAAATCATTCAACAGTTGAGCGAGGGACTGTGAGACTGTGAGGGCTTATATAACTGGTGATGTAATTAGTGCAACAAGACACAAAGGGGGTGTGACCAGGGAAGACAAAGGTTAAGCATGGGCAAGATAATGGGGAAGGGAGTGCACAAAGTGGAGTGATGTCAGATACAAAGATGCATGAGCAGGTTCAAGAGCGGGAGTGAATGAAAATGCAAAACAGACAAAGTGTGGGAGACAAAGACACGAGGCGGGTGCAGGAAGTGGAATGAACACAAACAAATGAGGATGACGTGAGAACAGAGCAAAAACAGAATATGATACTAGGGGACCAGGACAGAGCAAGAATCATGGGAACTAAAAGCAAACCAAGATATAATAAGTACAAAAGAAAAACTACATGAGAACTGATCAGAAAATCAATACTGAAGCAAAGCTCAACAGGAAGTGACTAATTAACAGAAAGCAAAACCCGATATAAAAGTACAACAGAAAAACAGAAATGAGAACAGCAAATAAACAAAACTGGTGACTACAGAATAGTGCAATAAATAAAAAGAACTAACTGATGAGCAATAAGTGACAAACAGAACATAATCAGAAGAAACACTTGAAGATAAATAATGACCAAAACCTGTGACTAAAGCATAATACAAAAATGTGATAAACAGAGCTAAGCTAAGAATACAAGATGCTCAAAAGAAAACTGAACCGGTGACCAAAGCATAAGAAATGAAGTAAACAATCATTCTAAGACTGGAGGAACTAAGTCACCAAGCATGAACAAATACAAGGTTAATTGACAAACCAATGATAACCTGACAAGAACAAGAAACAAGACCAGCTGAAGCATGACTATGATACATGGCATGATTTAAAAAATACAAAAGGCTCAGAGCACAAACGTGGAAAAAAGACTTCAAAATAACCGCCGGGCCCAACAGGGCTGGATCATGACAGTACCTATGATAAAACTTACAGACTTCTTCATTCTTGTAGGTGGGAAAACCGGCAAAATTTACAGTGGATCTCATCCTCAATGTCCTCCCACTTGGAGTCACTGTCTGTGAGTAAGAGGCTGGATGACAGGTGGCGTTCGGGCTGAGTAATCCAGGCTGGGAGTTTTAATGCAGCAAAAAATTCATCCAGCCTTTCCAGGTCTGGGAAATACTTACACAGCCAAGTGTTCACCTCTACCAGGTCCAGGGCTTGATTGAGATAATTAAACTTCTTCCTGGGTGTGAAGCAGGAGCAGAAACAGTCAAAAAGATGTCAATTTCTGAAAAAATGTCACAGATGGTGGCAAAATCTGCAGCTGAGACGGCAGGAAGAGTTTGCTGTGTCCATGATTATCTGGATTGTTCTGTCAGGCATGGCACAAACCAAGCAGGACACAAATGCAAAACTCTCACAAACAGACTGGTGTTAAGAAAAAGGTTTAATTACAAGCAGGGATTCGGTACACGGGAAGTCCAGCAGCGACTGCAAACGTACAGACAGACATGAGGCTGAGGCTTGGTCTAAAAAACAGGCTGTGGTCAAAAAACACGGCGTGAAGGTAATCAGAGGCAAAGTCAAGTACCAGGTTGAGGGCAAAACAAGGTCAGATACAGGCAGGCTGAATACTCAGCAAAACGAGGCAAGGATGTGAGTTCTGGAAAGTGAAATCATTCAACAATCGAGCGAGGGACTGTGAGGGCTTATATAACTTGTGATGTAATTAGTGCAACAAGATACAGGTGTTGGTGAAGGTTCTGGAAGGGGGCGTGACCAGGGAGGACAAAGGTTAAGCATGGGCAAGATAATGGGGAAGGGAGTGCACAAAGTGGAGTGATGTCAGATACAAAGATGTATGAGCAGGTGCAAGAGCGGGAGTGAATGAAAATGCAAAACAGACAAAGTGTGGGAGACAAAAACACGAGGCGGGTGCAGGAAGTGGAATGAACACAAACAAATGAGGATGATGTGAGAACAGAGCAAAAACAGAATACGATACTAGGGGACCAGGACAGAGCAAGAATCATGGGAACTAAAAGCAAACCAAGATATAATAAGTACAAAAGAAAAACTACATGAGAACTGATCAGAAAATCAATACTGAAGCAAAGCTCAACAGGAAGTGACTAACAGAAAGCAAAACCCGATATAAAAGTACAACAGAAAAACAGAAATGAGAACAGCAGATAAACAAAACTGGTGACTACAGAATAGTGCAATAAATAAAAAGAACTGATGACCAATAAGTGACAGAACATAATCAGAAGAAACACTTGAAGATAAATAATAACCAAAACCTGTGATTAAAGCATAATACAAAAATGTGATAAACAGAGCTAAGCTAAGAATACAAGATGCTCAAAAGAAAACTGAACCGGTGACCAAAGCATAAGAAATGAGGTAAACAGAATCAATCTAAGACTGGAGAAACTAAGTGACCAAGCGTGAACAAATAAGGTTAATTGACAAACCAATGATAACCTGACAAGAACAAGAAACAAGACAAGCTGAAGCGTGACTATGATACATGGCATGATTAAAAAATACAAAAGGCTCAGAGCACAAACGTGGAAAAAAGACTTCAAAATAATAACTGCCGGGCCCAACAGGGCTGGATCATGACAGTACCTCCCCCCCAACGGACCAACACTGGCGGTCCCCAGAGAACCACAGACCCAAGTCGACAATGGGCGGGAAGACGGGGGAATGGCTGGAGGGCACTACTGAAAGGGAACATGGGCCAGCACCCAGGTGAACTGTATTTTGCAGGGCAACCAAAAACCATACGGTGAACTAACGAGCAGGCAGGCAAACAGACCACTGAGGAATCTGGAGGACGACCTTGAGGCAGACCGAAATGATTAGGCAATGCCAGAGGCCGGCTAGGGACCCCAGTAGAAAAAAAAACAGCAGAACCGACGGAAGAACTGGAAGGCTCCCTGACCACCACTGGCGAGTCGGGGGGTCGGACCTGATGAGGAACCTGGCCCAAAGCTGTAGCAGAGGGGCAGTCAGGGAACTGGCTGGGACAGGCTGTTGGATAAGGTGGTGAACCTGGGTCCCCTGCAGGGCACAAAATTGCAGCAGGAACCAGGAATTGATAAACTTAGCGATGTTGCAGAGGGAGTGAAAAACCTTCTCAAGAGCAGAATATGTGCAGTGCAGGGCTAGGTGTAACCACGAGGTAACCATTGAAACCCCACTGATCCCTAAAAGCAGCTGGGGGAGGAGTAAACTGATAATGAACACGAGCAACTTAACTTCTGAACACACAAGACACAAAACCCGAAATAACGAACAATTCCAAAAACAACCAATAAAGCAACCAACCAATGAACAGAAAGAAAAACAAATGATGAAGCGAGCTGAGGAAAAAAATAGTTTCATTAAAGAATGGTGGCAGGAAGGAAACCAACAAAATGGGAGGCTAGAAGGGGCAAGAAAAACCAGTAACTTACCAATATGACCACTAGAGGAGCAGAACCGTGTGACGAGGGACCGGAACACATAAACTATGAAGAAAACTGAAGATGCTGTCAAAAGGGGACAAACCAAAAACAACAACCGGAAGGAAACAACTGACCAATCAAAACTTGCATACTGTGAGAAGAGATCTGTGCATAACCAAAAACTGGGGATCTAAAGAAGAACCTGGGTGAGAAAGTAACTAAACTACAAAATGGGAAGTGGATCCGTTTCAAAGGAAAATGTAAACGGCGCATGGTCCACAAACAAAGGCACACAGAAAAAAAAAATGAAAGAAAACATTGACAGATCCTTAGAGAAGAAGGTCATTAACAAGCCAAAAAGATACTGACAAAAGAGGTAATGTCATTCTGGTGAGCACAACAGATAGGTTATTTCAAAACCCAGCATTAAACCAAAAGGCAGTCAGTCAGTCCTACCCAAAGTGTCATCTTCATTCCTCTTCTGGAAAGGTAGTGACACTTCGGAGGCAGGTGGAAGAGCTGATGTGGCCAATGTGGCTGGAGCTCCTGGAGACAGGTGTGGCGCAGGTTCCCCCACGGACACCTGCGATGAACTCAGAGGAGGTTGCATTGTGGCTGATTCAGCACATGAAGTGGAGACATTATCTACATTATCCAGAAGCACTTTTGGCAGTTCTGAGGATGTGGACAGCACTGACGGTGATTTCTGGGGCGTGAGAACATCTGAGAACTGTGGAAACGTGAGTGCCATCAAAGTTCCTGCTGGTGGTTGAGCAACATTGATCCTTCTGAAGGGCTGGCAGAAAGCTCTGGCGCGATGATTCGGTCCATGCTTGGTGGTGCACGTGCAGCGTGATTTGTGGTGGAGGGTGCAGGTGCCGTGAGCTCAGCTTCTGAATGCTGTAATAGTGTTATATTCTCAACTGGTGCTTCCAAAACCGTGAACGGCTCCGCTTGTTTATGATGCGGACCCATTGAGGCAGCCCCGTCAGGTGCCGCTGAGCGCTGAGGTGATGTGGATGTTCCCGATGGCTCTGGGGGTGATTCCCATGATGTCATCTCCCCAAAGCAGTCGGGCAAAGTTTGCGCTTCAGCATTATCAATCAATCAATCAATCAATCAATTTTTTTATATAGCGCCAAATCACAACAAACAGTTGCCCCAAGGCGCTTTATATTGTAAGGCAAGGCCATACAATAATTATGTAAAACCCCAACGGTCAAAACGACCCCCTGTGAGCAAGCACTTGGCTACAGTGGGAAGGAAAAACTCCCTTTTAACAGGAAGAAACCTCCAGCAGAACCAGGCTCAGGGAGGGGCAGTCTTCTGCTGGGACTGGTTGGGGCTGAGGGAGAGAACCAGGAAAAAGACATGCTGTGGAGGGGAGCAGAGATCGATCACTAATGATTAAATGCAGAGTGGTGCATACATTGCTGCTAATCCTACGCCCCGGCCCGTGCTACGAGCATTCTGACAGTTAGTGTGACTCGGGGGTGTTGACTCATTTAAACTAACATATTCATCCTGCTGTAACCAGGTTTCTGTAAGGAAGAATAAATCAATATGTTGATCAATTATTATATCATTTACCAACAGGGACTTAGAAGAGAGAGACCTAATGTTTAATAGACCACATTTAACTGTTTTAGTCTGTGGTGCAGTTGAAGGTGCTATATTATTTTTTCTTTTTGAATTTTTATGCTTAAATAGATTTTTGCTGGTTATTGGTAGTCTGGGAGCAGGCACCGTCTCTACGGGGATGGGGTAATGAGGGGATGGCAGGGGGAGAGAAGCTGCAGAGAGGTGTGTAAGACTACAACTCTGCAACAAGACACAGGTGTTGGTGAAGGTTCTGGAAGGGGGCGTGACCAGGGAGGACAAAGGTTAAGCATGGGCAAGATAATGGGGAAGGGAGTGCACAAAGTGGAGTGATGTCAGATACAAAGATGTATGAGCAGGTGCAAGAGCGGGAGTGAATGAAAATGCAAAACAGACAAAGTGTGGGAGACAAAAACACGAGACGGGTGCAGGAAGTGGAATGAACACAAACAAATGAGGATGATGTGAGAACAGAGCAAAAACAGAATACGATACTAGGGGACCAGGACAGAGCAAGAATCATGGGAACTAAAAGCAAACCAAGATATAATAAGTACAAAAGAAAAACTACATGAGAACTGATCAGAAAATCAATACTGAAGCAAAGCTCAACAGGAAGTGACTAATTAACAGAAAGCAAGACCCGATATAAAAGTACAACAGAAAAACAGAAATGAGAACAGCAGATAAACAAAACTGGTGACTACAGAATAGTGCAATAAATAAAAAGAACTGATGACCAATAAGTGACAGAACATAATCAGAAGAAACACTTGAAGATAAATAATAACCAAAACCTGTGATTAAAGCATAATACAAAAATGTGATAAACAGAGCTAAGCTAAGAATACAAGATGCTCAAAAGAAAACTGAACCGGTGACCAAAGCATAAAAAATGAAGTAAACAGAATCAATCTAAGACTGGAGGAACTAAGTGACCAAGCGTGAACAAATACAAGGTTAATTGACAAACCAATGATAACCTGACAAGAACAAGAAACAAGACAAGCTGAAGCGTGACTATGATACATGGCATGATTAAAAAATACAAAAGGCTCAGAGCACAAACGTGGAAAAAAGACTTCAAAATAATAACCGCCGGGCCCAACAGGGCTGGATCATGACAGTACCTATGATAAAACTTACAGACCTCTTCATTCTTTGTAGGTGGGAAATCCGGCAAAATTTACAGTGGATTAAATACTTATTCGCCTCACTCTATGTGTCTATTTACCAGTGTTTCAGGATGTTCGGGCGTAATTACCTGAGTGATCAATCTTTGCAGCCTTGTTGAGTGCATTTAATTTTTCCAGGGTTTTTTTTTAATTATTATTATTATTGGTTGTATTGTGCAGCTGATCTGCTCTGTGTCAGTCTGATCCCGTCAGATCTCAGAAGCTAAGCAGGGTGGGATCTGGTTAGTACTTCGATGGGAGATTTCTTTGGAACACCAGCGGCTGTGTGTGTTTCTCCAGGTGAAACTGGAGTTGCGTCAGGAAGGGCATCTTGCGTAAAAACTTGTGCCAATTACCAATGCAGATCTGGCTGTATCCGCTGTGGCGACCCCAAACAAAAAACCGGGAGCAGCCGAATGGACAACAACAACATTATTGGTTGTATTGTAACTCCACCTTTCGTTTTGCTTACATCAAACTGGACCATTAGATATCACTAAAATAGTAAATCTATCAGACTCGATAGGCAGGACAGGCTGGACGCAAATGCAAAATGCGGGAACACAGCACAGTGGAGAAAAAACGTTTACTGGATGAACAGGCTGGGGTCGGTACACAGAAAGGCAGTCCAAGCAGAGCAACAGGATCAAAAACATCAGGCTAAAGGCGTGATCAGAATACACAAGCAGGTAGTCAAAAAACTGATGAGGCAAACAAAGCAAGGCAATAGTACAAAAACTGAGCTGGAAGGAAGGCATTAGGTGCATCGATCTGGCGAAGGACAGAAGCAAACTGTGAGGCTTATAAAGCACCCAGGTGATAACCTGCAAACTCAGAACAGGTGTGTGGAGAAACTCCCAGAACTGGGGTGTGGCCAGACAGAGGGAGACACCCACCACCAAGAGCCAAGAGAAGAAGGCAAGAAACAACAGGACACAGAAAACCCAAGCAGAAAAATAGAACAAGAGACAGAGCAAGAGACAGACACAACACAAAAACAACTCACTAACCCAGGAACCTGACAAAATCAAAATCAAATCATCATTTATAGAGTGCCTTTCTTTCTTTCTTTTTTGTCTCAGGTATAATAACGGTGCTACATTGGTGTTGCAGAGGGAACACTGTTACTTGCAGGGTTTGCTGAAGTGCCACTGAGCAAAAATAGGAGATATCAGATGAGTAAATGCTTTTCAGCAAATTTAAAAAAAAAAAAAAAAAAAAAACTGGATATGACACCAGGAAGTAGATGCATTTTTTGCACCTACACACAACAAATCAGGTTTTCAGTACAGATCCAGTTGTGACTTGTATTGCCAAGTTTTTGCATTCTGCACTACGGTTTGCTCCTAATTCTTTGTCTGCCTGTGTTAAGTGTCTGTCACACTATGACTTATTGAGTAAACGTATAAGTAATGCATATGAAATTTTGTAATATATGAAATCTGTTCATGTCAGTTTTTTTTATGTACAAGTCCTCTTCTCATTACTTAAATGTGTTCCTTGTCAACTGATGTTCAGCAAGTTCCTCCGAATGTTTTGTGCGTGCTCAAAACTTTGAGTGGCCATTAGACGGAGAACTTTCCCAGTGGCTGTACGTTTGTATACCGTTTTGTCCTGTACTTGATTGTTACTTCTACTATAATCAATCATTTATACCCTGTGGTAGCTCCAGTGTGGGATGAGAATCCAACACCAAGGGAGAGAGGACAGTTCCCAGTGCAGCAGAATACAGCAGGGACTATTCATTTGGCCAAGGTCAGACAGAAAAAAAAGCAGCGCAGTTGTGTGTATTTTTATTTGGATGTCAAAGCGCAGATTCACTGCAGAGAAAGAATGTTGTGAGCCACACCGGCACAGTGAGAAGACGCTGTCAGTGCATGAACGCAGTGAGGAAGTATAACATCATAATCCATAAGTGAGCCGGATTCTAGCTACATTTGTATACAGACATCGGTGAATCCCTTTCAAATCCAGCTCCTCCCAACGTGCATATATGACCTGAAACCATGAAAATCTTTCAGAATACACAGCTGTTTGTGTTGCTGGTGGAAATTGTCATCTGTTCATCAGAGTCTCAAATCCACTGGAGATCAATGGGATAAGCGATATTTGCAACTGGACTAATTCTTTCAATCTGTTACTAGTTTCTCTGGTACGACATGACAAAGTCCTGAGAAAAAGCAATGAGTGTCATACCAGAGTGTCATACACAGCCATTTTTAACACCTGATTCAACTGAATGTCAGCATTTGTCTGCAGTCTTCGACCCCATCCAGGGTGAATCGCACTCTCTCATCCACTTCAAACTACGGTATCTGGGGATAATCACCAGCCTGATGGGCCTCAGGGCCAATATATGGCTTATTTCTACTTCTGCTGTAGGTTAAAGTTTCATCTAATACAACAATAGTTATCACAGAGCAGAACATCGGGGGTGTGCTGAAGGTAAATGTCAGTCAGAACAGGTTTCTTTTATATCACAGTCACCTGAAATCTTTGAGTTTGAGACTTCTAATTTTCTATGTGAACAGAAAATGGATCTTATTTTATGATATTTGTGATGCACCTATTTCAGTTTTCTAAGTGTCTGTTTGGAGTCATAAATGAAGGGATCAGTGATTCCTGCTCAGCCGAAGAGCCCGACTGCAGAAATCCTTTAGCTGTATAACAACACGTCAGCAGCAAGCGGTGATTCAGAAAAACGATCAGAGGTTTAGCAAAGTCGAGTGGGAGGTCCTGATTAGGACTTGGCCGGGAGGCTGCTTAGGAAAACCAGGGGCTGTGTGTGTTTCTCCAGGTGAAACTGGAATTGTGTCAGAAAGGGAATCCCCTGTAGATCTGTAGTGGATCTGCTGTGGCAGCCCTGAACAATGAGCGGCATCCGGAGGGCAACCAACAACATTTGGAAACATTTCAAGATTTTTTTTTTTTTTTGTCAATAGCTTGCTCTGTTGTTCATGCTTGTGTTGCATGTCATGAATGTGGCTTCATTGTGGATTTTTCAGATTAAGACCACAGACGTCCTCAGCAAAGTTCCGTGCTGCAGTTAACACGCAAGACACACATCGAGGGACTGTAGAGTACACCAAGCAAAAGTGAAATTATTATTCCCACAAGAAATGTGTTTGCAAAAACACACAATTAACATCACTTGAAAGAACGGCATCTTTGGATAATGGACTTTATCCTCCGATGCTTTTAGCAGGACTGTTTGTCTCCTAAAAAAAAAGAAGCATGGATTGAGCTTTTATCCATTTCCTTTTTATTGTACCCATTCCTTTGCCTCTTCCAACGTGCGTGGGCAGAGTGCCCGTGAATCTAACACAATTTCTAACAGAGTCTTAATCGTTGCTTTAAAGGCCAAATCAAGATGAAACGTCTTCAGCCGTATGAAGCTGACGGAGAAAAAAAACAAACCAAAGTGCTGCCTGCATTGAAATTCCGTTTACTGTCATATGAAAAAGAGGGACCTTCTTCTTTTTCGGGTGGAATCAGATGGATGAGAGGCGCTTTGAACTGCGGCTGGTGTGTGGAGGGAGCTGAGAGGGAGGTACACACCGTTTTAACTCCAGATTCATCATCAACACATCTCGTGTGTGTGTGTGTGTGTGTGTGTGTGTGTGTGTGTGTGTGTGTGTGTGTGTGTGTGTGTGTGTGTGTGTGTGTGTGTGTGTGTGTGTGTGTGTGTGTGTGTGTGTGTGTGTGTGTGTTTTCTTTCTGTCTTTCCAGATCCACATCATTGACTTTGATGATGAGAATAACATCATTAATAAGAATGTCCTGCTGCACCAAGCTGGGGAGATATGGCACATTGGTGCCAGTCCTGCAGATAAGGCTGTGCTTACCACCTGCTATAACAAAAGTGAGTCCTTCTGTCTGTCCACTGCCTCTTTAGTCAAAATTCATTTTCTTCTTCTTCTTTTACTTCTTGTTGTTTTGCATAAAATACATCTTTTTGTTCTCCTGCTCTGTTTTCGTCTAATTATCTCACTCTTGTTGTGCTGATAATTTCAATAATCAAACAGGAAAACAGCTTGTTGCTTGAAATAATAAAAAAGTAAACATTTTCTTTGGTTAAAACACTTGTACGTAAGCAGTAGCATTTTGGAAATAAAGCTAAAAAAAATCATAATTTCATAATTAGCGGTATAACAGATCACATTACTCACAGTTCAGATTGAATCGTGGTTTTTAGTCATGAATCAGATCATTTTTCAAATCGGAAAGTTAGAAAAATTGATAAATATTGCTTTTCTTTCCATTTTTAAAATTAATTTAAAGAGCAGTGCAAACAAGGAACTTTTACCCTTCATGCTGAGTCTCCATTGATTACATATTTTAACATAAAATACTTTGAACTCCTCGTCCACCTCCTAAATCTATTGACATCCACACAAGCGTCGCCATAGACAACGCTTATTCTTCAATGAATTTCCATAGGTGCACAACTCTCCACTGTGAGTAGTTCAATAATATCATGTTTCAAACACACGTCCATGTATGTTTTCACCTTTTGTAATGACAGTGTGCATGTGTTATTTTGAAGGCAATTGTGCCCGTGCCTGAAATTGCAGGACAAAACTGTTTGGCGTAGCGATAATCAATGAGTAAAGGATTATTGTCATACCACATTTACTTGGATATCCTGCTTGTTATGGAAATAATCATATCAGAGGCACAACCTTTTCAACCAACCCTCGTAACAAATGCCTGCTGCACAGTGGTGGGGGTCCGTATGGATCAACTATGATTCATATTTGTTTTTAGTGCTCTCCTGCAGTCAGGCTTTATCCAATACAGTATGTACTATATGTTCTTGGTTAGACTGAAAGCATTTGTATTTAACACCATCACCGTAGAATGTTTGAATAAACAATAAAATGCTTCAAATGACTGATTTAACATCTAATCAATCTTTTAATTTAAAATTGCTGCATAAGAGTTGCTTATTCTTGCAAGTTTGCCCTCGTTTTTTAACTGAAGTTACTTATTTCAGGTGATGAAATTATATTGTTTTTCAAGATCTTTTGCACTTTGTGAGAAATGTGGGGTTATTATTATTACAGTTATTATTTTATTTTTTTTACAAGCACTTCATTATTAGGTAATGATCTGCACCTGTCTTTGGTGAAGATATCAAGCTTTTTTTAATGAGCATTAAAAATTAAGTCCCTCTGGCTTCTCCCGTGTTTCACTTGGGGTCACCACAGCAGAACCAAGGTGGATCTGCGTTATTGGTTTGGTACAGGTTTTACACCAGATTACTTTCAGATGCAACTCCACGTGTAGGATGGGCAGGAGGTGCCGTGAACCAGGAGCCTTCCCCACTGAAACCAAGCATGTTAACCACTTGGCCACCACGCCAGTGGGCGTAATGAATGAGTGATACAACTTGATTATTAATGTGGACCTACACGGGGCCTGATGTGGTATCATATCAGGTTCTAATTCAGTTCATTGTGGAATTGATTTACGTGTTGTATTAGTTTTGTGTTTTTGATTGTACCCATGTATGATGAGCGGCCTTGATGGTGTACACAGACACGTGCGTTCTTGGTTTGACTTGAAACATTTATAGTTTAATTCAACCAACCACAGGTAACCACTGTAGGTCCTAAAACACTTCAGAGTCATGGGCATGTGCATCAGACCAACATAACAGCTATAAGCGAAAACATTTCCTCCTTAGAGAATGGAGAAAAGCCAAACACTAGTTCATTTTTTATTGTTGAGAAGTTGATTCAAGTCACAAAAATGCCATAAATCCATTTTTTATTAACTTGCATTTCAGTTTAAGACCATATGGTGCGTTGTTCTCTCTTGTGCTGTGGGCACTGAAATATGAAGTTCCAGTATAAATACACTACACTTGTTTTAGGTTAAATATTATTATGAATTAGTAGTGCATGCAAAAAATCAAGGCTGGCATTTTCATTTAGCATATATAACTGCTTTTTCAGAAGTTTTTTCTCACGTGCAAACTGAATTATATTATATGCTAAGACACAAAAGAACTAATATTAACCTCCCAGAAGTTTAGATCACTAAAATTCTGCACTTTATGTTGATTCCAACTTTAAAATATAGAAGTCATCGAAGCAATTCAGTCTTTATTGGACAGCGCATGCACACGCACACACATGCACGCACACAGAACAGGAGAGAGAGAAACAATAAAATGCGTACAACAAAGGTCAGCGTCTCAGCAATTACTACAGCCTGTGGTACAGCAGGAGCACCTTAATCCCTCAGCCGTGCATACTTACAGCACATTCAAACTGTGACAGAAGAACACTTGTTAACAGTTGTGTTATGGGTGCACTCCAGATCTAGAGAAGGTGTGACGGTGTTTCAACTCACCTTCACCCTAAATTTAATAAGCTGTTTTTACATCTGAAAACAACAAACATGAGCGTTTCTGAAATGATGCTTGAGAGAGTTTCATTATTAGGAACCTCAACATAGCATGTTTGGTCTTACTGTGGCATAATAAGTTAGCTTAAATTTAGGTAAAGGTCATAAAGGCATGGAAAGATTAGAGGTCAGGAGTGCCTGCATGCACTGGTAATTCACGTCCCTGCATCCACCACAATAAGGAACTGCCTTGGGTTATGGATGGCAACCATTCAAGCAGACAGCTGAACCATCTCCACCTTTTGAAAGTAGCCATCAGTATCCCACAACCAGGTGAAGCACGGACATCCTCGTGCTCCATACCTGCATACCTGTATGCTGGGTCACGTCCAGAGAAACACTCCAAATGGCCAAAATGTTGCAGATGATGTTCCCTCACTGTGCAAATAGTACACTTCATCCAAGTTTCCCTAAGTACCCATTGTTCTGACACAGTTTAATTGCAGCGGTATGAAGGGATCCTCCAAAGAGGCCCAGTATCAAAGATGTAGTTGGCACCTTTGGCCACTGGTTAGCGTCCAATTCTCACATCCATACAATCAGACATGAAACACCAGGGGCCTCATGTACAAAGTGTGCGTACACACAAGTACATGGCGTACATCCTCCACACCAATGTTCAGATGTATCAAAAGTGAAATGACCATGAAAATGAGGTGCATCACGCAAAAATCCTGGCTGGTGTAAACATGTTTCTACAGCTATTGTTCCACTGCCGACACATAGCGGTGATGCTGGGAACCATTAATAGTGTGAAAACATGAAGTCATCAGAGATGTGCACATCAGAGGCACACTTATTAATAATTATACAACAGTTGCAATTATATGGGTAGATATCAGAGCATGCGCATAGTGATGAGGAAAATGGTATTAATAATGGTTGTGTTAGCCTTGTTGTTGGGGAAAGTGTAGTGACACGGACCCACAACAGGGGGCGCAAATGAACGGTCAATAGATGAGCCAAAAGGTAACAATTTAATGTTGTGAAAGTGCACAACGAATATACAGACAATCACAGAATCTGATAGCAGTCAATACACCAAGGTGACGTGTGGGCAGGCTCGAGGATAGAAGACGTCTGTCCTGAGAAGAGCCAGGACCACACGATTTCCACCGCCACAGAACCTGGTGAATACTGGAGCCGCCAAGTCACGAATTCCCAGGTGATCACCGTCCCCGACTGTCGGATCTGGTACTGCTGGCGAGGAGCACAAACAGTGAGCTGTGGGTGTGTGCACACCCAGTAACAAAAACAGTCAGAAGGTGGAAAGTCACCTCCACCTCTAATCACACACTCGTGCAGCTCCTGTTAAACCACTTATCTGGTTTGGGTGTGAAGCAAAGCCGTCGCTGTTCACACCAAACGCCAATCCAGCAGATAAGGCACACCACAGGAAAGCGGCTGCAAAAAGAGTTCAGACTATGACAGTTTTAGATACAGCAGAGAATATTACCTTCACAGGTAGATGTTATCTCGGCAACGAGGTGGAGATGACGTCCGGTCTTTATGGAGTGAGATGATGTAGTGTAGATGGGTGACAGCTGTCAAGAGATAGTGACAGCTGTCACCCCCGGCTGTGTCCGTGGCGGCAGCGCCCTCTCGTGCCTGAAGCCCGCACTTCAGGCAGGGCGCCCTCTGGTGGTGGGCCAGCAGTACCTCCTCTTCTGGCAGCCCACACAACACTTGTTAGAGGACCTTGCAAATGATGCAATCCGACGTGAGAGAGTATTCAGGGAATGTGAGAATTTACTTGCATATGGCAATAATTGGCTCATAAGCTGATTTCAATTACCAAGGCTAGTGTTACTGGAGTTGCGTGCAGAACTGCAGCCGGCCCAGAGTGCAATACGGTGAAGAGCCAGGAGGTTGTCTGTGCCCACACAGGTGCTGACCACACTGGGCTTCCTGACAACACGGGCATTCCAGCGTGAGCTAGCTGATTGGTCAGGAGTATGCCAGTCAACCTTGAGCCGAGCCATGCTAGCTGGAATGCAATCATCCCAGTGTCATCCAGGTACATCACATTCCAACATTAAAGCACAATTTGCAGCAAGAGCTTGTTTTCCTTATGTAATCAGTGCTATTGAATGCACACACATTGCTATAAAGGTGCCACATGATGAATTTGTTTATTCATCTATTGTTAATAGGAAACATTTTCATTCCATCAATGTTCAAATTATATGTGATGTGCAAATGCATTCGGTTGGGGTGGGAACATGCTCGGGGCTAGCACAGTGCGCGATGGACAGCTGCGTGGGTAAATAGTTTATTCATGCAGTTGTTCCGAACGAAAACCGCGCAGGCACATTTGGGCAATTGCCCATTCAAATATGTTTTTATTATTATTATTAATGTTTTATTTTCTTGATGGTGAAACTAGAGCTTCAAGACCTTAACAGGCCCCCGATGATCTCCCTGTGTTCAGTATTTGTCACCGTGCACCTAATTTCTTTTGACTTCAGTGTGTGTGCGCTGCTCTGAGCTCACAGCAGCCTCACACACACACACGCACACACTCCCACTAACTTTTTCCCAATTCATGTTTATTCCATTTGCAAGGGTATCAAATAAACTATCACTGCATGTCTCCACGTTCTGTCCAGTCATCTGTGGGTCATGCTTGGTATATATTCTTTTCTGTGTTCATGTTGACTGATCTGACGGAGAGGGGATTCTCAGCTCCCAGATACTATTTACATGAATTTGCTTATTTAAGTAGGGACGTGGAAAGGGAGCAGCTTGGTGCATGTGCATGTGCGCTCAATTTCACGTAGATTAGGATGTACAAGCGGAACGTGCTTGGATCCATGCGTATGCACACTTTGATATATCTGAACTTTTTTGTGCTTACGCCAGTTTCTGGGTTTTGGTGTATGCCATGTTTCTGTAGGAAATCCACGCAAGTCTTTATACATGAGACCCTTTGTCTCCAAAAACGTGGACCTTTGTTTTCCTGCAAAGATATTGATGTCGCCAAACACCTCGGCCCAGTATCCTCATGATTCCGTCAGCTCTTCCTGAAAGTGTCTCTTGATCTCCAAGATAACACTTTCACCACACACACACACACACACACACACACACACACACACACACACACACACACACACACACACACACACACACACACACACACACATATTTTTGATGGCTGAGTTTACTAAGTCATTGAAAGCCTGGCTCATACTTTGTGAATTGCTGCATTAATATATAACTTCGTTAATAACATCACAATTTATCAGTTCAAAGATGACTTAAGACCAAAGTACATTTAGTCCCTATTTCCAAATCTTTGAATGTGACAACATACATACAGTGATGAATTTCATTGAAGCTGGTATTTCAGCCCCCATCAGTCAGCTAATAAAAAAGTTTGAAATGATGAAACATTCCTGTTCCAAAAGACCGAGGTCCCTAATGCCATCAAGATTTATGTGGGATGTGCAGTTCACCAAACACTCACGCCATGGTTTTCTGCAAAACTGTTCGTAGAACTTTTCTGAAATCTAGCACAAACAAACCTTGGGGGACTGTCTGAACATGGTAATTTGGGCTTTTTGACTGAATCCCTGTGAGGCCCCCAAGAAGGACAGATAATTCCATTTTTCACACAGTTTGATTTATTGCAGAAAATCTGTTCTTAGAATTTTTCTGAAATTTGGTGCAAACAATCCTTAGGGTACTGGCTGGTCATGGGAAATTGGACTTTCTTATTGAATCCCTGTGAGGCCCCAGAAGGGGGAACATTATTAAGTGAATACATACAAATTACTTACTTAACGCCACTTTCTCCATTTGGTCAGAATTACTCTTCCTTTGTCCAAAGGACTTCAGGGTCCCTTGAATAGAGCCTGACTGGTACATTGGCTGGTTGATAACAATGGCCAGTATGAGTCTTTCACAAACATATCGATATCGGCATTATTTTTGCCAATGTGAAAACTTTTTTTTATCAATTCAACAATGCAGAAAAGCACTTTGGCCATTTGAAGTGGTGTCATTATATAGTTTGTCAAGCAGAGGGTGTGCCAACAGCATTGTTTACAATGCTGCCAAGCATTACTGGGACCCCCATCATCCCTTGTCACATGAGTTGCAAGAGGTGGATGAAAAGTGACCAGCTGCCATTTATTTTCCGTCAGAATGGGAGTTTTACAGTGACAAGAGAAGTGTGGTACCTATACCGCTCGCTAAGTGGTATAGGTACCCCTTGGTCATCATCCCTTGTTCACATAAGCTACAAGAGATAGCAGCAAAGCAACCAGCTGCCCTTAATTTTCTATCAGATTTTGCATTTTACAGTGACAAGAAATGAGTGGCAGGCCCAAAATAAACCCGAAGTCTTTTATTTGTTTATGTTATGTTTTTTATGCAAATGCTGAGCAATGTGACATGGCAACTGCTAATCTGAGTGGAGGCAGCTTGATGGTAGTGTGACATATGTTGGTTGATTGCTTGAATAAAATAATCCAAAATTGTGGATATGCTCACAGACAGCTGTATTTCTGTATAAATCTAATATGTTGGGCTTTTTTTTTTCTCGACTATTTTGCAAAAGGTTAGCATGGAATGAAGAACATGGCACGTAAAACGTGGCACGTAAAACGTGTATCAAATCAACATGCATATTGTATCAGATCTGATTAGGTAACCCCAAATGAAAGAGAAGCCGAAAGATCTTCACTTTATATTCCGACAGATAAATCTGTACTGGTATCACCTTCCCCCCACCACTCCAAAGGAACCCATATCAGGTGGAACTTACTCTTGACCTATTTGTTTTACTTTTATAGAAGAAACGAATCTGTTATAAAGCTAAAGACCTCATCAAATACAAAAATATAGTAAGTAAATAAATGAAAATATATATTTTTTCACAACTATAAGTTGGGCTTTTCAAGAAAAATTGCTGTCCATCTGTGCAGCCAGCCAGTCCACGTCCTAAAACTCAAGAACTGTAAAACTCTCAAAATCCATCCATCCATTTTCTTCCGCTTTATCCGGAGTCGGGTCGTGGGGGCAGCAGCTCAAGCAAAGCCGCCCAGACCTCCCAATCCACACACACCACCTCCAGCTCCTACGGGGGAACCCCAAGGCGTTCCCAAGCCAGCCGAGAGATGTAGTCCCTCCAGCATGTCCTGGGTCTTCCCCGGGGCCTCCTCCCAGTGGGACGTGCCCGGAACACCTCTCCAACGAGGCGTCCAGGGGGCATCCGGAAAAGATGCCCGAGCCACCTCAACTGACTCCTTTCGACGTGGAGGAGCAGCGGCTCGACTCCGAGCTCCTCCCGAGTGACCGAGCTCCTCACCCTATCTCTAAGGGAGCGCCCAGCCACCCTGCGGAGGAAACTCATCTTGGCCACTTGTACTCGCGATCTCGTTCTTTCGGTCATGAGCCAAATCTCATGACCATAGGTGAGGATCGGAACGTAGATCGATCGGTAAATCGAGAGCTTTGCCCCCCTCTTCAGCTCTCAAAATCAAATTTTTTTATGCATGAATACTGGGAGGTCAAAGATCTGCCTGCCAAAAAGAATCACACATTTCTGACATTTATAAATGCTTTCTTTTCTGAATTTTGGCTTTCAAGTGGGAAATGTACAGGAGTTCTGAATTGCTCACATCACCCACTAGATGGTGACAAAAGCTGCTGCAAGGTTTATTCATTTGAGAAGTTAAAATAAGATGGGCAGCTTACAGTTGTGTTCCTGAATGTGTGGACAGTTTACTTGTTTATAAGTGAACTACCATGACATGGCAACAGAAAGACTGTCACTCATCTTCACTCAATAATAAAATGATTGTGAAATCCCGAAGAAATACAAACCTGTTCTCTTAGGAATCAAAGACCACTGAAATGACAGTGGAATATTATTATTATTAAAAGTGAATAGTAGTCACACATGTTACTGATGTATATATATATTTTTTTTAAAAATATTAAATGTTTAGCTGTGTTTTGTTAGTACTTTTTGTGCCTCTTTTCCCACTATCTTTCTCTGTCATTCGGGTTCTGCATGCCTCGGTTCACTGAGTGGCACCCGGGCTGAACCTCCAACTGCCCACTGTACATTTTCTCACACACACACACACACACACACACACACACACACACACACACACACACACACACACACACACACACACACACACACACACACACGTGTGATACATGGCACTCAAATTACACAACTGCATTGATGTACCATTTCCATACTGCCTCCCACTAGCACTCCAAGAAAAGGCTTTTGTTTGAGATGATTGCTTGCCCACTTAGTCCAAATGCAAGGTTGTCTAAAACCACTCAAGAGGCTGTGGACTCGCACCGTGTTGCTTTTTAATTTGACAAATAGGCTGAACGCCAGCATTTCATAGCCTGATGCATGCCCACACAGTCAATATCCGCTCCCAAAAAAAGGAATTATGCTCTTTTAGCCCTGTGTTTTCACTCCCTCTTTTTCTCGTTCTCCATCTGTGATTGGCCGTACCCTCCAGCCTCCAACTTTTAGTCCAATTACTGCATCAATTCTACATTTACTCCACTGCTCCCAATTAGCAGCTCTGGCTCGAGTGTGGATGTGCCAAAATAACTCATTCGTGATGTGGACGTTGGGGCGGGGGGGTGAGCAGATACACATCATAGCATTAGCGCCTGGCTACTGCACGTGCACACACACATACACAGTCTGCACAGTGTGTGAATGCATTTCAATGTGTGTGTGTGTGTGTGTGTGTGTGTGTGTGTGTGTGTGTGTGTGTGTGTGTGTGTGTGTGTGTGTGTGTTGTCTCCGGCAGCCAGTGACAGCAGGGTGGTGTCCTGCGCGGCTGTTTGGAGAATGCCCTCTGATTGGGAGACAGGAAATCATGAGTCACCAGACGACTCCGCCCACAACCCCCAAAGCCTGGAGCTTCTTTGTCACCTAGATGGCACCAATGGCAATGCTGCCTGGTAGGTATCGTTGCACAGTGATGATAATTAGGCAAAGCATAATTGAGGGATGATGCAGTTTTATTCATTTATCTGATTATGAGGTGGAATTGTGGCTTTTCTACATATTTGGAGTTTCTGATGCTGATGTCTTTTGTGGACCACGTGGTGCCATCTGTATATTAAAAGCTGTGTGTGTGTGCATGGAAAGACTGTGGAGAGCTGACATTTGCCATTTGGTACGTTTATATATTTTGGGTCAAGGATGAACACTGCCAAAACAGAAAGTTGATAGGATGAATATATTTGGAGAAATTGTTGATATTAGGTACCAACAGTGAACAATGGATGTTGATATCACCATTAATCAGTCCCTGGTAACCTGACAAGCTCTGAACAAAGGAAACATCTCAGCCTTGCGAGTTGTAAAACATGACATCAACTAATTGTGCCAAATAATAAATACAATTATTTACAAAACTTTCTCAGTTTAATTTCCTGCACTTTCAGTTAAACTCATTAAAGAAACTTTGCATAATTTATTGCCACCTTTGAAAAATGTCAGCTACCTATTTTATAAATGTGACCCAAACTAGAGCTCATGGATCCCCACGAGCGACACGCTAGTTTAGCTCTAAAGTCTCCAAATGAAGAAGCGTGGCTTTTGCCAATAAAACTCAGGAATTGAATTTAAAGGTGAATAAAGTATTTTCCTCATCTGTGATCATTCTAATAAGAACAGTCAAATGGATCAGATCCTGTCAAAACCAGACTAAAACGTTCAGGTGTGAAGACGACACTTTCACCATGTTGGCTCAAAACTGTTTGACTTTTAGCAATTATATTTTTGAGTTTCACCTTTGTCCAGTAGAAACATGATAAGACTTGATGTTCGTGTTTAACAGTAACCGTAGGTGTATCATTCACTGGTTCTTCAAAACAGCCATTCTGAATGTCCCCTATATATAAGAAATCGGTCAAAACCTGGACTGTGATCTTGACTTTTAAATCATTTCTATCAAAAGCAATCACTTTGTCTTTTTCTCTGAAGTTATTCTACCATGTTTGATTCAAACTCTTCATTGACACACCACCCCCCTACACACACACACACAAATTGATGGCGCCTATTTCAGCAGGCATGGGGTGAGAGGCAGTGTGACCCCTGGACAAGATGCTGGTCACACACAGACAGACAAACACATTCATACACACACTCACACCTACAGTCCATTTGGAGTCACTGTTTCATCTAACATCCGCATGTCTTTGGATGTGGGAGGAAGCCGGAGCACCTGGTGGGAACCCACGCAAGCACGGGGAGAACATGCAAATTCCACACAGAAAGGACCAGGCAGGAAGTGAACCCTTGACGTTCTTGTTGTTAGCACAACAGTGTGAACTACTAAGCCACTGTGCCACCACCAAGGTTGGGCAGGATTACTTTGAAAGAATACATGTGGATTACATGTATGTATGTACATACATTTGGATTACTTGTAATCTGATTACTTGAACTAGAACTGGCACTGCAGGATAAACCAAGTTCATCACTGATTGATTGATTATGATCTCCGCAGCATTTTATGTGGTCTTCAGTGCCCTACATATTTGATGTCTGACCCCAAAACCAGGGGGAAAAAACCAAAACCCTAAGGTGGAATTTTATAGTTTTATTATTATTATTATTATTATTATTATTATTATTATTACCACCATATTTTCTGGAGTATAAGTCAAGGGTTTTTTTTATTAGTTTGGGAGGTGCAACTTACATTGAGGAAAAAAAAAATCACACATTTGTTATTAATTATGACTTTTCCAGGACTCAAAGCACAAAACAAAATAAACTCTAATAATAAAATAATAAATGACAAAAATAAAAAGTACAACGTGTGTAGGTTTCACTGTTGGCATCAGCGTCCCTGTGCTGAAAGGTGCTATGTTTTTCCTCCCCTGCCACTACATGATGTGTGAGCTCCACTTGCACAATGAAAACAAACAAGGTGTGTGTGTGTGTGTGTGTGGATCCATGATTCTCCAGAATTCACCGTCTGATTGTTGTAGTAGTTGGGGCTTACCTTTGCTTTTTCATTTTGAGGGGTCCTGTTTTTTCACCCTCTGTGGACTATAACCCTACAAATAAAGCTTATTTATGTATTGGTTAGGATTTGATTTTTATCTATTTGGAATCTACTGAGTAGTTCTGGTTCTCCTCAGTTCCCTTGTTTTGATTCTAAAATGGTTTTAAATAATGTACATGCATGTACAGACTAGAGGGGCAGCAGTAATGTGTGAACCTGAAAAAGGGCAATATTTCACCTGTACCAGGCCGTGGGCAGTCTGCTGCTAGACAACCACAAGCTCTGCACCACGGACTATGAATTATACAGGGTTTGCTTCTTTTTTTTTTGTCATTTTTGCAAAATGCAGAGCTTTCAAATTATGCTGGCTGGATTTCCATCTGCTGTAATAATATAAGTAAGTCCCTTTGGCCGTTTGCTTGTTTTCACTCGGGGTCACCACAGCAGATAAGAGGTGGATCTGCCTGTTGATTTGGCACATGTTTAATGCCGGTTGCCCTTCCTTACCCAACTCCATATCCCGCCCTCTAAAATCTTCACACTACACACTGCTGCCTCTTGTGTCAAGCCGTGCACACAGACCAGATACACACACACACATACATATACAGTAGTGTTCAGAATAATAGTAGTGCTATGTGACTAAAAACATTAATCCAGGTTTTGAGTATATTTCTTATTGTTACATGGGAAACAAGGTACCAGTAGATTTAGTAGATTCTCACAAATCCAACAAGACCAAGCATTCATGATATGCACACTCTTAAGGCTATGAAATTGGGCTATTAGTAAAAAAAAAAAAAAGTAGAAAAGGGGGTGTTCACAATAATAGTAGCATCTGCTGTTGACGCTACAAACTCAAAACTTTTATGTTCAAACTGCTTTTTTTTAGCAATCCTGTGAATCACTAAACTAGTATTTAGTTGTATAACCACAGTTTTTCATGATTTCTTCACATCTGTGAGGCATTAATTTTGTTGGTTTGGAAACAAGATTTTGCTGGTTTACTAGTGTGCTTGGGGTCATTGTCTTGTTGAAACACCCATTTCAAGAGCATGTCCTCTTCAGCATAAGGCAACATGACCTCTTCAAGTATTTTGACATATACAAACTGATCCATGATACCTGGTATGCGATATATAGGCCCAACACCATAGTAGGAGAAACATGCCCATATCATGCTGCTTGCACCACCATGCTTCACTGTCTTCACTGTGAACTGTGGCTTGAATTCAGAGTTTGGGGGTTGTCTCACAAACTGTCTGCGGCCCTTGGACCCTAAAAGAACAATTTTACTCTCATCAGTCCACAAAATATTCCTCCATTTCTCTTTAGGCCAGTTGATGTGTTCTTTGGCAAATTGTAACCTCTTCTGCACATTTCTTTTATTTAACAGAGGGACTTTGCGGGGGATTCTTGCAAATAAATTAGCTTCACACAGGTGTCTTCTAACTGTCACAGCACTTACAGGTAACTCCAGACTGTCTTTGATCATCCTGGAGCTGATCAGTGGGTGAGCCTTTGCCATTCTGGTTATTCTTCTATCCATTTTGATGGTTGTTTTCTGTTTTATTCCATGCGTCTCTGTTTTTTTTGTCCATTTTAAAGCATTGGAGATCATTGTAGATGAACAGCCTATAATTTTTTGCACCTGCGTACAAGTTTTCCCCTCTCCAATCAACTTTTTAATCAAACTACGCTGTTCTTCTGAACAGTGTCTTGAACGTCCCATTTTCCTCAGGTTTTCAAAGAGAAAAGCATGTTCAACAGGTGCTGGCTTCATTCTTAAATAGGGGACACCTGATTCACACCTGTTTGTTCCACAAAGTTGACGAACTCACTGACTGAATGCCACACTACTATTATTGTGAACACCCCCTTTTTTACTTTTTTTTTTACTAATAGCCCAATTTCATAGCCTTAAGAGTGTGCATATCATGAATGCTTGGTCTTGTTGGATTTGTGAGAATCTACTGAATCTACTGGTACCTTGTTTCCCATGTAACAATAAGAAATATACTCAAAACCTGGATTAATCTTTTTAGTCACATAGCACTACTATTATTCTGAACACTACTGTACATATATATATATGTGTGTGTGTGTGTGTATTGGTTTTGAATGTTGGTAAATCATTTTTGCATCTTACATACAGTACCATACTGATATAAAGTCCAAGACATATTCAGTGAATTGGAAATATTCATGTATTCACCCCCTGACTTGTCTGAAAAACTGGCAATAAAATTGATTATTTACCAATGGGTGCCCTGACTTGTGCAACCTCATCATCTTGGCTTTGATATTTTTATTGAATGTATATCAAGTTGTAGAGATTTGCTTTCAGTTTGAGTTTAAGGAGGAAAATGTTGGGAAAGTGTAGTGACACGGACCCACAACAGGGGGAGTAAATGAACGGACAATGAAAGAGTCGAATATGAACACTTTACTGTCGTGAATGACCACAACCACAATACAGAGGAATATAAAATTTTACAAACAGTCAATCACAAAGGTGACGTGTGGGCAGGCTTGAGGATAGAAGACATCTGTCCTGAGAAGAACCGGAACCACACGATTTCCTCCGCCACCGAACCTGGAGAATACTGGAGCCGCCAAGTCCCGAGTCCCCAGGTGGCCACCGTCTCCGAATGTCGGATCTGGTACTGCTGGCGAGGAGCAGAAACAATAAAATGTGGGTGTGTGTACACCCAGTAACAACAATGGTGGGGATTCCACCTCAAATCCAGAACCCTGGCACGTGCAGTGTTAGTGAGTACTTATCAAAGTTGGGCGTGGGGAGCGAAGACGTCAGCCCTCCACGTACCACAAACCCAGCCTCCAGCTGCAAGCACTCACAGAACCGACTCCAAACAACACAAAAGCAAAAACTGTCTGTGAAAGACAAAACAAACGGCTGAGCAGTTTACCTTCACAGGTCGAAGATATCTCTGCAACGAGGTGGAGATGACGTCTGGGTTTTATGGAGTAGTATGATGAAGTGTAGATGGGTGACAGCTGTCATGAGATAATGAGTGACAGCTGTCACCCCCAGCTGTGTCCGTGGCGGCAGTGCCCTCTTGTGCCTGAAGCCCGCACTTCAGGCAGGGCGCCCTCTGGCGGTGGGCCAGCAGTACCTCCTCTTCTGGCAGCCCACACAACAGAAAATCTTTTAGAAATTTAAACATAGAGAAGCCTGAATTACTTGTTGTGTTTGAAATGGCATAAACAAATTAAAAGGTGTGAAATCCCAACGTCGGTGAATTCTTGAGCACCAGAGGTGGCAAATCAAGTGGAACATTTTCAAAATATTTCTTTTAAAACAGTTGGTGACAGTGAGGCCCCACTTAGCACAGCGCGTTGTTTCCTTTGATACAGAACCTGAAACAATGTCCCAAAACACGGGTTGCTGGAAGAGTATTCTCTTTCCTCCTCTGCCTGCTGTACCTCCGCACCATTGGTGTGTGTGTGTGTGTGTGTGTGTGTGTGTGTGTGTGTGTGTGTGTGTGTGTGTGTGTGTGTGTGTGTGAGAGAAAGAGGGAGGGAGACTATTGACTGGCCCACATCTCAGATTGCAGTCACGGCCTGATCCATTGTCTTAGATTCCAGACTCCTCTGCACAATACCTCACCATAATTCACCATGTATGAGAATGAAAATCAATGGTCATTCTCCTTTTTAGTCAACTGTTCATTGGCAGGCTCATGATTGCTATCATTTTTAGAGGCAGCAGTCAGTGTGATGCATACCGTAGCAGGTCTCTGCAAGAGAGAGAGAGATAAAGATAGCGAGGGAGCAAGAGAAATGATTTGAGAGACCTGGGCTGTGTGTAGGTTTGTGCTCCTGGAAAGAGGTTGGTTTGTGTGCATCTTTGTGTCAGAGGACATAGTGAAAGATGTTTACTGTGGCTCAAATAAACGACACTTCTATGGATTGTACTTACAGTTTTGTTGCAAAACTTTTGCTTCCTTGACGTTTTGGGTTTTGAACTTCTAGACATTAGCAGGAGCTGGGTTTTCCCTGTATTCAGTTCTTGCTTGTTCTTGTGCACAGTTTTGCATTTAACAAATGAAAACATGTTGAAAAGGGTTCAGGTCAGGTGACTGGCTTCCCCATGATGAAACATTCCGCTCTTTTGCCTTCAAAAGTCTTGGCTTATGTTTCCAGTGTGTCTCGGGTTCTTGTCCACCTACACAATGAACTCTGAACACTCCAATGAGTTTTGAAGCGTGAGAACATGGTACAGCCCCATATGTACTTCAGAAAACAGGCTGCTTCTTTTATCAGACGTTACAGCTTCAGTAAATAAAAGAGAAACGGCTACATTGGCAGCCGTAGGCTGCTCAATACTCCTTATTTATGTTTAGAATTGCTGGTGCACTTTCTGGTGCAGGTTATAGTACATTTGAAAGTGCATTTACATCAACAGTTACACATCAGAATTACAATAAATTAAAAATTACAGGGTGGTCCAAAAAAAGCATGATCTCATTTTTTTTTTATTCAAATAGGATATTTTGATTTTTTTTTTTTTTTTTTTTTTTTCTTTTTTTTCTTTTCACCAAACATTAGCAGATTGATGGGAGGTTATGTCCTTCATATCTGACAGAAATTGAAACATTTTGGTTGTCTTGCATAATAGTTGTTAATACGAGTGGAGCGCCACACGCTCGGGACGCAGCCGACGCGGTGCGGCAGCACAGGAAAAACACCTCCGTGTTGATAACCATTTGTAAAATCCAGGCGGCTTTTGATGGCTTTCAGTGGAGTGAGTATATGAGAAATTGTTTAACAGCAGGACATGTTCCAACTTGTCCTTAAGGCTTTCAACAGAGGTGTTTTTCCTGTGGCGGAGGAGCCGACGCGTGGACCCGTCCGCACGTCTTTCATTAAAAAAATCTCCTTTAACAGTGGAATATCCGGATAAAATGCTGAAACCGACTTCTTCTGAAACCTCTCTGTTCTCTCACGACGTCCTGGATCAATAGAGCCTGAAATGTGGAGGTTTTCAGCTTGAAACAGGCTGATGACGCCGCTTGAGAGCGCTGCACGACGTCTCGCACCGTGGGAAGTCCTTAAAGCGACAGAATCACCTCAAAATCTCTCATCAGCCGTTAAATTTTCACTGAAAACCAGCTTAATTTTTCGAACCGTGTCCACTTCGATGTGTCTCACAGGTTTAGAAAAAATTTTGATCAAACAACGCGCCAGTCTCTCAGAAACTTCTCAGACAAAGGAATTCCGACGAGGGGCTGGACGACTCCTCCCACAAGGAGTGCTCACAGGCAAATGACGTCACCGACAGGCGTGGAAAAACTCACGCATGCGCACGAGGGTTCAAGCATGTCTGACGTAAAAACATATGAATGAAATCCATATAGTTTTTGAAAAAAATAAAAAGGACCGTTACTTTATTGACAGCCCTCGTATTCACCCTCCTTTTCCTTCTTAGTACAGGAATGAACTTGGTCCACATGAGTGCTATGTATCAGTCAGTGTCTACTGTAACATGACTCTCATTCTCGTCAACAAAGGAGTATGGCCTGATGATGCCATTTCGTCCTATGGCCAGTGGTGGGCACACTTCCGATAATCCGATAACAGATAATTATCGAAGATAATGTTTTCAATGTTTTCGAAGCGCTCTATTGGGGTGATATGGTACTACGAGGTCCCTAAGATAAGATGGGACCTGTTTATTCAAAACCTTATAAGTAAGAAGAAGAATTTTAAATTCTATTCTAGAATTAACAGGAGGCCAATATGGGTGAGATATGCTCTCTCCTTCTAGTCCCCGTCAGTACTCTAGCTGCAGCATTTTGAATTAACTGAAGGCTTTTTAGGGAACTTTTAGGACAACCTGATAATAATGAATTACAATAGTCCAGCCTAGAGGAAATAAATGCATGAATTAGTTTTTCAGCATCACTCTGAGACAAGACCTTTCTGATTTTAGAGATATTGCGTAAATGCAAAAAAGCAGTCCTACATATTTGTTTAATATGCGCTTTGAATGACATATCCTGATCAAAAATGACTCCAAGATTTCTCACAGTATTACTAGAGGTCAGGGTAATGCCATCCAGAGTAAGGATCTGGTTAGACACCATGTTTCTAAGATTTGTGGGGCCAAGTACAATAACTTCAGTTTTATCTGAGTTTAAAAGCAGGAAATTAGAGGTCATCCATGTCTTTATGTCTGTAAGACAATCCTGCAGTTTAGCTAATTGGTGTGTGTCCTCTGGCTTCATGGATAGATAAAGCTGGGTATCATCTGCGTAACAATGAAAATTTAAGTAATACCGTCTAATAATACTGCCTAAGGGAAGCATGTATAAAGTGAATAAAATTGGTCCTAGCACAGAACCTTGTGGAACTCCATAATTAACTTTAGTCTGTGAAGAAGATTCCCCATTTACATGAACAAATTGTAATCTATTAGACAAATATGATTCAAACCACTGCAGCGCAGTGCCTTTAATATCTATGGCATGCTCTAATCTCTGTAATAAAATTTTATGGTCAACAGTATCAAAAGCAGCACTGAGGTCTAACAGAACAAGCACAGAGATGAGTCCACTGTCCGAGGCCATAAGAAGATCATTTGTAACCTTCACTAATGCTGTTTCTGTACTATGATGAATTCTAAAACCTGACTGAAACTCTTCAAATAGACCATTCCTCTGCAGATGATCAGTTAGCTGTTTTACAACTACCCTTTCAAGAATTTTTGAGAGAAAAGGAAGGTTGGAGATTGGCCTATAATTAGCTAAGATAGCTGGGTCAAGTGATGGCTTTTTAAGTAATGGTTTAATTACTGCCACCTTAAAAGCCTGTGGTACATAGCCAACTAACAAAGATAGATTGATCATATTTAAGATCGAAGCATTAAATAATGGTAGGGCTTCCTTGAGCAGCCTGGTAGGAATGGGGTCTAATAAACATGTTGATGGTTTGGATGAAGTAACTAATGAAAATAACTCAGACAGAACAATCGGAGAGAAAGAGTCTAACCAAATACCGGCATCACTGAAAGCAGCCAAAGATAACGATACGTCTTTGGGATGGTTATGAGTAATTTTTTCTCTAATAGTTAAAATTTTGTTAGCAAAGAAAGTCATGAAGTCATTACTAGTTAAAGTTAATGGAATACTCAGCTCAATAGAGCTCTGATTCTTTGTCAGCCTGGCTACAGTGCTGAAAAGAAACCTGGGGTTGTTCTTATTTTCTTCAATTAGTGATGAGTAGAAAGATGTCCTAGCTTTACGGAGGGCTTTTTTATAGAGCAACAGACTCTTTTTCCAGGCTAAGTGAAGATCTTCTAAATTAGTGAGACGCCATTTCCTCTCCAACTTACGGGTTATCTGCTTTAAGCTACGAGTTTGTGAGTTATACCACGGAGTCAGGCACTTCTGATTTAAAGCTCTCTTTTTTAGAGGAGCTACAGCATCCAAAGTTGTCTTCAATGAGGATGTAAGGATGAAGATGATTGCCTGAAGAGAACATCTAAATTTCCACAGTCATTGATGATATGGGGCTGCATGTCAGGTAAAGGCACTGGGGAGATGGCTGTCATTACATCATCAATAAATGCACAAGTTTACGTTGATATTTTGGACAATTGAAAGGATGTTTGGGGATGATGAAATCATTTTTCAAGATGATAATGCATCTTGCCATAGAGCAAAAACTGTGAAAACGTTCCTTGCAAAAAGACACATAGGATCAATGTCATGGCATAGGGTCAGTGTCAATGAGCAGATCTGATTTGATGCAGGTTTTAGTTTGGGGGATGGAAATTTACAGGGTGATTCCATAATTTATTCCTCAGAATTGAGTGATTCCATATTTTTTTTCCTCTGCTTGGTCTAAAAAAGTAACCGTTACTGACTGTCACAATCTTTTTTTCTTGATTTCTTATAGTGTTTCTTAAAGCCAGAAAGTTGCCATTTGAAATGACTTTAGTTTTGTGTCATGTCTGTGATCTGCTTTTTTTCCACAAAATTTAACAACTGAATGAACATCCTCCGAGGCCGGTGATTCCATAATTTTTGTCAGGGGTTGTAATATCAAACAGGTTTGATTTTCATTCGACCATATGATTGGCGATCAGGAGGTGGTCGTGAGATGTTAAACGCAGCTTGTTACTCCATGTACACTACACGTTGCAGGACACACGATTAACCTGAAACTCGGTCCAAAAAATTCCCGCACGAATGAAAAATCATCTGTAAAAGGGCCAAAACTCGCACAGTGTAAAGCCAACATTTATGTGTCAAGACAATATTGAGTGCATGTTTTACAACATCACAAAATGTGCACACATCATAAAACATGCACACGACACTAATAAAACATGCGCACATTCTCTCCACATGCAAAACATTTTGCAATGACACTTCCAGGGCTCCGTAAAAATGCCTGTTTTTACAAATAAAAAATGGAATATTTTACAAAAGCACATTTATCTGTAAACACCAACACACGTCACATTAACGTGTTGGTTTACATAATGAATGACTGAAGCAATCAGTGTTTAGCAGAGGCACTTTTACCCAGAATCCTTTGCGATCTGTGTTTGTTACAAAACCTCAGAATTAGTGCATTATTCAACGTTAAAAGATATATGTTATTTTAACTTTGTACAAATGACAGAATTGACATTAATGGAGTTATTCTATCAGTATTCACACAAAACCATAAGTCAGCATGACTTTATTTTTCAAGACCTCCGCGTGACTGGAGCATTGTGATTGGTAGAGAGCTGGCTTTGTGGCTGCTCTCAGGGTGCTTCTGTGCTGTAGTTCTGTAGCTTCCAGCAGGGGGCAGCATGTTCAAACATAGAAGTGCTGGCTCATTGTTTGGGTCTTTTGTCGCTTTTGATGCTTCCAAAAGCGATCGTGGTGTTAAAACTCAAATTCAGTTTATTAGTAGTTGCAAATGTACCAGAGACAATACTGGAATTTATCGGTTATCTGTAACTTCCGATACATTTTTGGGTGGTTTATCGGTTTCTCTTTATCAAAGATAACTTTTCAGTTATCTGATTATCTGTTATCGAAGTTAATTTTTTGGTTATCTGTGCCCACCACTGCCTATGGCACACCACACAGTCACTTTCTCCTGGGTAAGTGGCCGATTGGTATGTTCATGAGGCTGAGCCGGAACCCAGAATCGCATGTTCTGTTTATTCATGTACTCACTCAGGTGGCAGTGAGCCTCATTGCTGAAGAAAATTAAATCCAACAGCCCAGGGTCAATTTCAATCCTCTGACTGATTTCCCGACAAAATGATAGTTGTTCTGCTTTATTGCAATCAGTCTGTCTCTGCAAAATTTGTATTTTGTAAGGAAACAGTTTAGGTTCATCATGGAGGTTCCTCAAAACTGATGATCTCGAAATGCCAGCTTCATGTGAGAGATGGCGTGTTGACTTTCTCAGGGATTCGTCAAGCCGTTCCTGCAAAGTCTGAATGTTGTTGGGGGTTCTGGATGAAGTCGACCCCTGTGTCCTTTATTGGCATTTGCTGCACTTCCACTCTCCCGAAATTTGACAACCAAACATTCAGGTGTCTTTCTATCAGGTACTTTGTTCCTGCCAGAATCTCTTCTGCATTGCCTTTGTGTTAGAAGCACCGATTTTGTGGCAAAGTAGGACTCAGTGATTTTTATCCACTGCTGCTTAGTGTGCTGGCCAGTTTGATCCATATTAATGTCAAAAGAATCTACATCACCTAAAAATTCTGGAAAAATGTTGTAAAACACAAATTTGGGAGGAAATATAAAATAGCGTGCTTTTTTTTTTCAACAACTCAATGCTACAATACCCTCGGCCGTATGAACATCATGTTCTTTATAATTTGCACTTGTTTAAGTAATTATTGTCTTACGTACAGTTTTGTAGATGTTCACGTCAAGTCATCATTTGTTCATGTTGTGCAAATCAAGGAATATCTGTAGATCACCCTCTGTGCATTTGCACTTATTAATGAGACAAATTTAACTCCATAGGAAGTTAGCTTTGAGTTGCCGAAAACTAACATCTGCAAAATGCCTTGTAAATGACTTCAGAGGTGTTATCAGGTTACAAAAACAGCATTTTCATTTTAGAAGTGTTTATTTCTTGCTAGCTTTTACATAATATATGAGAACACGTCAAGAAAACCATCGGTCACTTGCATTCAATTACCTGCTTGTGTTTGGCGGCTAGAGTTTAAACCATGCAACACACTAATGAAGCACGTCTGAAGTGGTGCTGAGTGTTAATTTCCCCATTCTGCACTTCCACATACAGGTGAAATTTTTCTTGTTCATTCAGATTTCTCACTGTTGCATTACTGCAGTTCTCTCTAAATCACCACCAGTTGTTGCAGGTTATCCATCTTACAAACCTGCCAGCGACTGAACATGTTGCATATCTAGTACACATTTGAGGTTCCAAATTTGCTGCTGCTACACAAACACTTCCCAAATCTACCCAAAGAGCAATACAAGGAGCTCTTTCTCTGGTGCAGGCCAGGGTTGACAATAACCTTCTTTTTTTACCCACTGGCCAAAAGGTACTGCCCACAAATTGGATTTTTTTTTTTTTTTTTTTTACATGTTTGCTATACAGTTCATAGCATAGTTCAATATTGCATTTGCATAATTTTCTTATTTCCTAATTTTCTTATTTCATGGTTTCATGTCTTTTGGTGTGCAGGTTATTACAAAAGATAAGTCTGGCTCATCATTCCCACTTGGTGCAACATTGTAGTAGTAAAACTAGAACACAGAGTGGCATTGATTGAACAATGTTTTAGTTGGCAGGGGGGCAAACATTAATTCTCATTATTGTTGTTATTATTCAAGTTTCCATGCCTGGTAATTATAATTGGATTTCAGTGCAGTGTCACAAACCAACAAGTAAAATGTGAAGATCTGTAAAAGTGTCCACTGTAGCAGGTCTGCCAGTGTGTAGCCTGTATCCTTCTTATGCACATTTACTGATGTCCGTCCACTCCCACTAACAATAGCACTTTCTACTTTCTCCAAATCCCCTCATTGTTTGGGCAGGCAAACATTTAAGCCCCTGCTCCGCTATCAAATGTGTGCGGCATGAAAATGTCAGCAAAAAAGATCAAGAAATGGGGTTAAACATCTGTGTGTGTGTGTGTGTGTGTGTGTGTGTGTGTGTGTGTGTGTGTGTGTGTGTGTGTGTGTGTGTGTGTGTGTGTGTGTTTCCTTTTCATCATGTACTTCTTACACTTGACACTTTCAACTACTAACTGTACTAGTTGACTAAATCGGTGCACATGTAGCCATTTAGGGCAGTTGGCGCCTCAGGACAGAAGGGTAAAGCACAAGGCAGCAAGGGTTATTTTTCTGATGTAGGATGTGACTGGAAGATGCTGGGAGATATTTTTGTTTGTTGCTTTGATTTATTTTTTTTTTCTTTCTTTCTTTGTTGGCCACATGAATGTGGTCATGGGTATTACTTTGTGTTTAACACACAAGCAACAGTGGCTTTAGTGGCCAATGGGATCTTGTGATTAGCCACACGGCTTCACAAGCAACTTGTTGGGCCTGCATGTTTTTATTTTTCTCTGCAATGAAGGATTATTACAGGTGGTCACTGAATCAGTGAGTAACTCTGCCAAAAATCTATCAGTAACTTTAAAATCTACTGCATATTCAGCTCTGAAATTGAAATTCTGAATCAGATGATTCACCTGGAGACCAGTGAACCTCCTATTTTTGGTAATGGTGCCAATTTTAACCAGCCTTTGCTCGTCTATAAAGAAAACAGTCTGTGAAAGTCAGGCTGCTATTGCTTATTCAGCCTATTATTTTGGCTTTGATATTTTTATTTGATTTGTATCAATCGGGAGTAGGCTCCATTGCAAGTAGCAGATATACAGATAGGCCTCAAGGCTCCTGATATGGGCCTGATAGATGGTCCATAAAGCAGGGTGGAGATGCAGACTTTTTTTTTGTAGGCTGACACCTCAATGGATTGAATGAAGGTGTGACTGAGACATGGTGTGAGAGACGGCTAAAGGCGCTAGATACTTGCTGGATCCTGTGCTCTATCTCATTGTCGATACCACAGGACTGGGCCAGAACACTGCTAAGGTAGACAAAGCTGCTGACAAGGTCTGTGTCTTCAGCTCCAGTCTTTAAGGACCAATCGGGGGTGTCCTCACCAGGGCCGGCCAGCTGACGAAGAACCTGCTTCTTTTTGGTATTGATGACAAGCCCAGTGCTGCTATATAGATCTATCAGGGTGGAAAGTGACCTTTTGAGGCCAGAATGATTGTTGAAGGCACAAACGAGTGTAATTATGCTTGATATTTAGATGACATGAGTGCTGACTGTGAAAACTACAACAGCATCAGACAGAATCTAAAAATAAAGCTTGTATTAAATAAAGTAAGTCCTATATTAGCCGTAAGGTCCATATGGCCGGTTCTCATCGCCAGGTTCCTTAACGTGAAGTGAACAAGAGTCTACAGCTCCCCTTGACTGGTACACCAGTCTGACACAGGCTACTTCCCCAGTCAAGACCAGTACCTGTTTACAGCTGGGTGGACTGAGATAATGAAGATTCAGTGTCTTGTCCAAGGATACATTCAGGAAGAATGAGGTAGCATACATATTGGCAGACCAGCTGCTTGCTCTTCTTGCATTGCGCTGTGTGCTCTGTGTGCTCCTTTGTGCAGGGTGGAAGATGTGGTCCATAATACCTGCTTACCTGCGTGGGATGCAAGATGTGAAACACTTTTCTGGATGCCTGCTGCAGCCTTCAGTAGGGCAAACAAGAGGTTACGGTCGAGTTAATGAAGTCTTGTCACGTTAATGAGACCCGTTTGTTAACTTAACCTTAACCTCATCTATCACCACTGTATACTTCATGTCACTTTGCAAAATTTACTCATGTAAAAATTTAAATATTTCTCTTAAGACAGCAGAAACATGCACATTCTACCATTGATAACCCTGTGAACACTAAAATTTTATTCCCAAAACACACACACACACACACTTGTTATCTTAACATGTGAGAGGCTAACCTTAAACTCAAATGGATGCAAAACGCAGCAAAGAGGGGCACGGCCTGCAGAACAACACACAACTAAAGAGGAGAGTGGGGTGCATTTCTCCATCAGACTTGGATATATGGGGTTGTAAAAGCCCCTTGGCTCTCCCTCAGTATTTACATAGTGCTCCGGCAGCCAGTGTGCCAGCATGTTGCATGGCTCAAGGTTACATGCACATAACTTATATATTTAATAAGAAAAAGCAAGGCAATAATAGAAAGTGAAGCTATGCACCTCTCTCTCTTTCCCTCCATTGCGCTGCTGCATGAATTTCTTGTTATTGGAGGGAAGCATACAGCATGTAATTCTCAAAGTGCTGAGAATATTTTAATTGGTCCCATGCTGTGCGGATCTATGAGTTGGGGGAATGAATGTGTGTGTGGTTGAGTATGAGAGATCTGCTGCAGCCTCGATCTCTAAGGTCTCCGCGGTGTGATGCAGAGAGGTGCGTGTGTCCGTACGTCTCAAACCCAGGACTTGCTGCTCCTCAGGAGGGCAGTAAAGGCTCCTCCTCACCAGCCATGAATTTACAGCCCTTATAAACACCGCTCATCGCTTTCCCTCCTCCCTCCTGCTCGACCTCCCCGCTCCTACCTTACCTAATAGGACTGTGCATATTTGAAGCTTGGATTAAATCCAAAGGCAAACTTTAACTTGGTCTTGCCTTCCCTCTTTTGTTATTCCTTTTATCTCGCGCAAACACTCGCACCTGCTGTAACGCACACACTCGTTCAAAATCAGACACTGGTATTGTTGCTGTTGCACTCAAAATGACAAATAAGTGGAAGAAAATGTTTTTTTTCCTCCAAATGATGAACACAATAAATGTTTTTATTTCACAGTTTAAAAAAACCCCCCAAAAAAACTGTTGTACCCAGCAGCTGTGGTTGCCACAATAAATCTGTAAAAAAAATAATAAATAAATAAATAAATAAATAAATAAATAAATAAAATACTGTAAAAATATGTAAATCCCTTTACAGAACAACCTTTAAATTTAATGGTATAAAGCTTTTATAATTTACCAAAATGTACATTTTTATCCAACATATCCATTATCGTGCTGATATTAAAATAATTTTTTTGTAGAATTATAACGCAGTTGATAGTTTTCGTGCACCGAGTCCCATTTGCTCGAGGCCACCACAGCGGTTTGGCGTATGATCCACATGTTGACCTGATACATTCACCTTATACTCTGAACCTGGGATATTTTGCTTGCGAGACGATCATGCTCACTCTTTGCACCACTGTGCTGTCACATAATAGGAACTACTCTGACAGTATGATATTGTCAGAGTTGAATATGGTCATATACAATTCAGGATATTGTCAGTATCATGAATTGTATATGACCATATTAACATAGTTTTACTGTATTTGTACAAAGTATGTTAATATGAGGAGTCCTGAAATATATAATAATAAATAATCATGTCTGTTTAGAATTGGATAGGCTATATATCTATTGGATAAAATGGATTCTACAGTTCTATATATTTTCAGATTCAAACAATGTGTGCTTGCTTTTCAAACAGACTATCCATGGTTCAAGGCCACAGAATAGGTCCTGATTAGCACTTAGATGGGAGAGCAGGTGCTGTGTGCATCAGAATCAGACAACTTTATTAATCTCTGGGGGGAAGTTTAGTTCACAGTTACCCTCCTTATTGAACCATCTAAATAACTGGGTAATAAACAAAATAAGTGCAAGACTTCCATAGCAACAGTCAAGCAATTGCACTCACCCGTCAGTACCCACAAATTAGCAGGATCAGCAATCAGTAAATACAATAAGTTTCACTCTAAAATGACCAAGGTGCATTAAGAGATTAAAAATTTAAATAAAAAAATGTAAGAAAACCCTCCTTAGACTCCAAATTTCTCCAGGTAAAATTGGACTTGCAACTGGAAGGGCATCTGCCAAATCCCAATGCAGGTGTGTACTGGCTATGCTGTGGCAACTCTGAACCCTCCCCCCCCCCCCCCCCCCCCAAAAAAAGGGAGGGAGCAGCTGAAATAAAACAACAGTTTTATGCTATAAAATTGAGCGTACTTTCTGAAAAGGAATTTACATATTTTTTACTATATTTTGAATACAATTATTCTGGCAACCATGGCTGCCATTAAAAAAAAAAACTATATATATTTATTTATTTTTAAATCGTGTTTGTAACCCGGCTTTGGAGCTGTAATGGACTTAAAAACGCAAACCTTCAACCAGATCGTATCTGTTCCTCTGTGGCACTTTGCATTCTTTGACCCCTATTAGACATATTTTTTTTCCTTGAGTAGAAAAGAGACACTAAATCAAAACCTTTTAAGGACAGAAACGCATTTCCAGGCCAAGGTTAGGTTGAGCTTATTGCTAGGTGTCTCTCTGCTCTGACATATTGCTTTCCAAGTAGAATCAGGGTTAGCAGCACTGTTTTCTCTCCTCCATCTTATTCCATACAGTTGTTTCCTGCCTTCATTTAGTTGCTAAGCCAGGGTCAAACGTGGTGGAACAAAGAGCAAAACCATGCAAGTGTTCCAATCAACACCAAGGGAATTATGAAAAAGCAGTTTTAGCTCCAGCCTGTCAGGTTTGGTAAGGTCTCTGAGGCATAGACGCAGAATACATAACTTTAAGTAGAACACAGTGAAAGATCCAAACTCCAAGAAGTACGCAGTGAGGAATCAATACTCTGCAGAAAGCAGTATGCAGGGAGGAATCAAGACTTGGTATGCAGTAGAAACTAACACTTATTTAACACTGCTGATGCAAAGCTGTGTCCCGCCACTGTGTTTGGACACTGGATTGACCGAATTGGGGTGCCAAATTTTCCGATATGTATTTGGAGCCATACCTCGATATAGTCCAGACTCATTAACAAGACCAATCAGACATCGCAGACCTTCATAGCACAGTTGACTGCTTCAGAACATTACAGTACTTTGATCACGACTACACCTATAATTCCTGGTCAGTCAGGTGAGGTCTGGGACCATGTGGTGGTGCTGCGCATCACCGCATCAACCACACTACAGAAAGGCCGTAGCACGCTTCGTAGCCAGGCAGACAGCCAGTCCTTCCCCATCTCTCAGAAGGTGCCATTAATCTGCTGCAGCCAGGTGAAACAGGGGCTTCCCCGAGGTCTTCTCAAGTCACTGTGGTACCTGTGTGGAGGTTCATGGCCAGAGAAACACACAACATGACCAAAATGTCATCGCTGAGGTTCTTTGCAGTGCAAGTGATACTAGTCATCCGAATCTCCCTAAGTAACATTCATTATTTAGAAAATGTCATTATTCTTATTATTATCTATATTTTATTGTTATTTTTACCGCAAGATAAATACTCTGCAGTTGTCTATGTACCGGATGTACTTGTGACCCTAAAAGCCCATTTAATTGGTCTTAGTTGTTACATAATTGTTGTTGTTTTGAAGTTAAAAAATAAAGTGTTTTGTAAGATTTTTAATTGAGTACTAACACATACTTGGATTGCAAACCGTCAACAGTTTATTTATTTTCTTTTTTCGGTGGGTTAAATTTACAGTGCGTCTGTAATGTATTCATAGCACTTCAACTTTTCCACATTTTATGTTACAGCCTTATTCCAAAATGGATGAAATTCTTTTTTTTTCCTCAAAATTCTACATACCCCCATAATGACAATATGGAAAAAATAGTTTTTTTTTTAGATTGTTGCAAATTTATTAAAAATACAAATAAAACAAATCTAAGAAATCACGTGTACATAAGTATTCACAGCCTTTGCTGTGAAGCTCAAAATTGAGCTCAGTTGTATCCTGTTTCCACTGATCATCCTTGAGATGTTTCTACAGCTTAATTGGAGTCCACCTGGGTTAAATTCAGTTGATTGGACATGATTTGGAAAGACACACACATGTCTACATATAAGGTCCCACAGTTGACAGTCAGAGCACAAACAAAGCATGAAGTCAAAGGAATTGTCTGTAGACCTCTGAGACAGGATTGTCTCGAGGCACAAATCTGGGGAAGGGAACAGAAACATTTCTGCTGCTTTGAAGGTCCCAATGAGCACAGTGGCCTCCATCATCTGTAAATGGAAGAAGTTCAGATCCACCAGGACTCTTCCTAGAGCTGGCCGCCCGTCTAAACTGAGCGATCGGGGGAGAAGGGCCTTAGTCAGGGAGGTGACCAAGGACCCAATGGTCACTCTGTCAGAGCTCCAGCATTCAGGCCTGTATGGTCGAGTGGCCAGACGGAAGCCACTCCTTAGTAAAAGGCACATGGCAGCCCACCTGGAGTTTGTAAAAGGCACCTGAAGGACTCTCAGACCATCAGAAACAAAATTCTCTTGTCTGATGACACAAAGATTGAACTCTTTGGCGTGAATGCCACGTATCATATTGAAGCATGGTGGTGGCAGCATCATGCTGTAGGGATGTTTTTCAGCATCAGGAACTGGGAGACTAGTCAGGATTGAGGGTAAGTGAATGCAGAAATCTACAGACACATCCTGGATGAAAACCTGCACCAGAACGCTCTTGACCTCAGACTGGGGTGACGGATCATCTTTCAGCAAGACAATGACCCTAAGCACACAGCCAAGATATCAAAGGAGTGGCTTCAGGACAACTCTGTGAATGTCTTTGAGTGGCCTAGCCAGAGCCCAGACCTGAATCTGATTGAACATCTCTGGAGAGATCTGAAAATGTCTGTTCACCGACACTCCCCATCCAACCTGATGGAGCTTGAGAGGCGCTGCAAAGAGGAATGGACAAAACTGCCCAAAGATAGGTGCATCAAGCTTGTGAGGCTGTAACATAACAAAATGTGGAAAAAGTGAATACCTTCCTGATGCACTGTACCATATTCACACATTGGGGTGCCCAGGGTCTTCTGCATGAAATTTTGCCTTAAGAGGGGGCGGGCCAGTGCATGAGCACAGCCAATATTATGTTCATCAGAGCACCGATTTCAATAAAATGTGTGATTTCATCACAAAAAAAACCCCACAAACAACTCATCCATTTTTTTGTCATGTACAAATTCTTTGGCAAGGCCCCGGGGGTTAATGAGATCCATCCAGAAATGCTGAAGGCTCTGGGTGTGGAGGGATTGTCTTGGATGAGACGTCTTCAACATTGCGGACAGTGCCTATGAAGAAACTCGGCTACCATAGAGTGATTTGCACATCTTGACTCACCCGTTGCATTGTGGGATCTTGGTTACAACACAACAGCTCAAAATAGCACAAAGCATATGGATTCCGATGATTTAGATCAGTTTAATCTGAAGTTGAGGGCTTAAAGTGTTTTTACATTCGCCATTGACCGCCTGTGACCTCCAGGACTGTGTCCGGCAGTAAAGAAGAGCTGATTGCTCTCGCATACACAATATCAGTCCAGAATCTGCAGTGCATTTTGACAGAGGTGGAGGACAGAGAAATTGTCAAAATTACTGCACGTCCTTGCAGACTAGAGTGTGGATACGTGATCTGGGCCAGACGGGTCGGGTCGGGTTCAATCACATCAGGACAAGGACATTGAATGAACAGAATGTTTGTGAAAGGATGTCATAGCCCTGCCTCTGTAACCTCAGTCGATCATAATTAATGACATGTTATTGCTGTTATACATTTATTTTTGTTGTGAGCAGAATGCTGAAGGGATGACTGATGGTGCTGCGTTTGTATCATGTGAAGCACCCGCACACACAGGAAATGAAAAGTCTAATTCTGACCTGTTGCATCCTTTCAGACGGATTCATCATCAAAGCCTTGCAGAAACTGTTGTCCACATAAGACACCCTTGTTTTGGAAGACGACTTCTGGAAATACTTTAAATGCTTATCGTGGAAATTGTTTGTGAATAAACAAAGAAGCCCGTGTTAAGGAAGCTTGAGAATAATTAATTGACACGCAACTACATGTACTGACAATGACAAACCTTGTACATGTAACACAAAAGGTCTACATGCGTGTGGGACATTTTTGTCATTTTATAATTCCTCTCAGTCATGTTTGTCTGTTACAGTATAAATTGATTTGCAACAGTGGCACAGCCTCACTGAATGAAGTCTTTCACCTCATGAAATATTCTTTCCATTGCACAAATGAAAAAAAAAATTCATTATTTGTTTTATATAACATCTAAAATAGTTCCTTGTCATTTGATATTTTATTAATTTCTAAACAAGAGAAAGGGACTTACATTTTGGTGTGCGTCACTGGTCCTTTTGAGGTCAAGAGGTTCCAAACAGTCCAACACAATCTTTAAATATCCAATCCAAAATTGTTCTCAGTCAACCTGCAAAAACAGTCAGATAGTTCAAAAACAATCCAATCCAAAATTGTTCATTATAACGATAAACTCCTTTGTGTAAACTCTGAATTTCAAGAACATATTTACGTTTCTGACTCATACAGTCTGTTTGTTGACACTGTAGAAAGTTACGGGTCCATGAGAATGGAAATGCTCCACTGAAGATGATTTTTCATTCTGAATGTTGAATTTGGATTCCTGCAGAATCAGTTGTCCTTGAGACAATGTCAAGCATGAATCCAGTTTGTCATCCTGATACCCTAATGTGACAGCCTGTACAGGCTCGGCAGGCTGCATTGTAGGCCTACTCTTAGTACTTGTGCTACACACACTATTAGTAGATGTGGGGTGACAGGTGGTCTGGGTGGGTTAGGGGAGGGTAGACACCAACGCTATGGTTATGGTTGGAGTTAGGAGAAGGGGAAGATTCTAAATAGCAAAATTTAAAAAAAATGTTTCACGAAAATCAGATGCTTTCTGTGGCGGGGGCACAGAAAAAAGTTAGACTGGGGTGGTTTAGGACACTGCCATAAACAGTCCAGAGCAGGATTTAACATGACTTTGTATGCCAGAAATGTTGAGACATACATGTAGCCACTACGTCCTCATTTTCTCTTCTGGACTTGGTCAGCATGTCACTCTGCGTAACGTAGTGAAGATTCTGCTGATCTGTTTGCATTACAAAGTCATCTGCTTTCATGTCCCAAAGATTTTCGCGTCCTCTGTTGGCAAAATATATCATAGCGTCCATGCGGACCTTGTTCTGCAAACCCAGTGGCTTTTTGGTACCAATCAAAAATACTGATTGGACTTTTGTGCCTAACATATACCTTTCCTGCCTGCTTCAATTTACACATCACTGCTTTGTTTGCCTCGTGACAGCGATGAAACCTATCGGCTTTGGTAGTATTAACTTCTCTCACGGCCTTAAAATGACAATCTAGTTCATACCTGGTGCCATTGACTTCGTCGTGTACAGACTGCCGTCTGCTTTTCTCAGTCCGGCGAAAAATCGCAACAGAAATTTGTAGAGCTCTTTATCCAACAGCGCTTCTACTTCAGCTCAAGACATCACAGCAAATACTGCAAAGCCTCCAGACGGCTTATATTGTACAAGATTTGTTTTTTTTGTGTGTGTGTGTTAGAAGAATTAGCTCGGGCAATAAGCTCGTTCAAATCATCCTCTGTCACCAAAACAAACTTCGTCATGTTTGTTTGACATCGCCGTGTCAAAGGTTTCACGAGTGCTAATGTGAGTGTGCGGTCCGTCAGTGCTTGCTTGCTGGATGCACGCTAACACAATACATCATGTTTTTACTTCAAGGTGGTCGCGGCGTGCGATGGTGCAAAACGTATGGAACTAAAATTACACGGTAAATGGAACAAAGTTGCAAATTGGGCAAATGATCAATATCACATCACATACAAACCACCAATCAAATGAGAAGAATCTATTTAGGTGCTATATAATTCAAAATAGTCAACAAATAAATGCACCCGATTCCAACTGTAGTGAACCAGACCAGACAAAGCGGATGTGGATTTGTAAAATGTTAATGAGCTGATTATTAATAAAGCTGTGCTTGTTAGCTTGTTAGCAAAGCGCTTGTTAGAAAGGCAATGGTCTCACATTACGCTGGCTTTAGCTCTGAGTCAGCTCATCAACTTGAACAAATATTTTCGAGAAAGAACAAATGATAAGACAGGAAGATGTTAATTTTTCTGGAGACCTGTGGCGTGAACTGTACAGTGTTTGTCTCTCCTCTGTGCACACAGCAGCACGTGCGCTTCTCTTATCAGCTCCTAAACAAAGGAAAGGTTGTGGTCGAGTTAATGAAGGCTTGTACTGCTGCCTTCATGAGAACCTTTCATTAACTTAACCTTGACCCCTTCCATCACCACTGCATGCTTCATACCAATTTGCAGAATAATCCACATTCTGTACATCTGAAAGTAATTTTTTTTTCCTCTCCAAACAGGAGTAAGTGACAGTCTGCCCTTGGTACCCTTGTGACCACACTAAAATTTCCTGACACACGCACGCACACACACACACACACACACAGAGCTGAGTCCTTCCGACTTGCTTGAGGTTTGAGGTGTAAAAATGAGAAATATGGATATGGATGGATAGCTTTTATTATCATTGTCATTACAACAACGAGATTTCCGCACTCACATTCCACAGACAAACAGCAATTAATCCACAATTATTACTTGTTTGCTGTAATAATGGCACACATCAGAATTAAGACAACACATATACATTTGACATTGTTTATGTGCACTAAACTCGAAACAGTCTGTTTTCCAAATTGAGACAATGTGAGTGTGTGGTAGCCGCTGCAACTGGAGTCGTGTGGCCTGCCAGTTTGGGAAGAATGGGGGCCTGCTGCGGGGGGGGGGGCAGGAAGAGAGGTAAAAGGAAAAACTGGAGCATGCTTCAGTCCATGTGTAAGTCAGTTATTGTCTTTGTGGGTTGAGATAAGAATGGAGCCGAATAATCTCACCAAGGCCTGAATAAATTCCTCTGGAGGTAAACAGTGGACAATTTGTCCTTGAGGCTAGATAAGCCTGGAGTGTTGTAGCTGAGCAGTGAAAAACACTTTTAACAGTTCCACTTGAACAACCAAATCCCATTTATGAATTTAGAATAATCCCAGTTATGAATGAAGAATATTCACCAGTCTCCGAAACCTTCAGCTTCAAGTGCAAGGCATGCATCAGCTCCATTGTGTCATCCAATTTGCGCCTGAGTTCAAGAGTCAATGCAGTCTGAGAATGCACTGCCTTGCCAACCTCGTTAATCATGACAGACAAGCGAGGACCCGTGATTCTTGTTGCTGCCGTCTTGCCAATTTTCCGGTAAATCAGGGCAGCACATAAGCCAAAAAGTACCAGCCCTGCTGCCATGAGACCAAAAATTAATAAATCCTCGACATCCTCAATGGAGAAAGGCGCCAAGCATGCAACATACCAAGACCCCCAGGAGTCGAGGACATAGCCCGCAGGATACGTTCCATCTGGGCAGGTAGGATCCCCTGGTCCTGACCTTCTTGTAGAAAAAATGGTATCAATAGCATTCAGAGACCAGCTGATCAATTCCATGGTTAATCCAATAGTAGTCCAATAGATCCAGTATCCAATATAGTTTTGAGGAATTCACAGTTTGGTGAAGTAGGGACTTGAAGGTTAAAAGCAGAGAGATAAGGGAGAGTGGAGGAGATGCGACCGCCCTCGTTGGAGTCCCAAGCTTTAATTGGGAAATATGAAATATAATAAATATGCCTCCATTCCAGTTTTATACAAAATCCCCATTGCTATTCTAGTAAGTATTCCATTTCAGTAAGTTCCAGGGCAACTTACTGAAGTGGTCTAATTTAAGAATAAAATATCCTTCCATCACCTGTGCTGATTGGAGCAGCCATATGCTGAACCACTATATGTGCTTTATATAGTGGAACAAAACATTCTTACCCACCAACGTGTTGATTCACATGATGTAATGACATCTGCTGCACGTGTTCCAAATAAAGTGTAATTTCTTCGTTGACACACGGAGGGTAGAATTTCTTTTTAGCTCCACTTTTATTGAAAGGATTGTTGTGGTGCAAAATCTAAATATGTTGAATTTTCCAGTCTCTGCACATGTGGATTTCTGTCCAGCTCATGTGTTCTGACTCTGTTGTGTTGTATGTGTGTGTTTTGTATTCGCAGCGTGCTCTGGGAGCCCATGGGTGACGGCAAACGTGTGATTTCATTGGCTGATAATTATGCACTGCTCTGGGACCTGCAGGAGAGTTCTACACAGGCCACAGTAAGACACACACGCTGTAAACCAGTGTCTCTCACACACACACATACACCCCTCGCATTCCACAAACGCAAACTCATTATTTGATAACCACCGTATCGTTTTGGTGTTATCACACAGACACGTCCTCTCTCCAGCAACAGCAGTGTCCACTTTTCATTCTCTCGCACACAAACATGCGGTATCAGAGCAGTTTTTAAGCACTGGCTTCTTTAATATTATTCCAGCCAAGTTGCTCCTGCAGTGAATGTAATAGTCTTCTTTAGTAACAAACAGAGAAGCAATTCACAGCACACACACACACACACACCAGTACGCTGTATTCACCCGCATTGTTGCACACATCACATTTCACCAAATATATATAGAATATATTTTCACTGCACTTTTTGATTAAGTTGAAAAAAAAGAGTTTTTTTGTCTTTGGTCTTAACTCTGTACCTGGGAGTTTCAACATTGTTTATGTTTTTGTTTTCCCCCTGATCCATCTTGGACCACTTTTGTCACTACGACTGCTCACATACATTTTTCAGCATCATGGAGAACGATGTCCTGGCAATATGGCACTCCTTTGTCCTTCAGGCCATCAGACTGTACAACTCCTCACTCAGGGGGAGGACGAGTAACAGGAAGACAGAGGACAGCAAGGAGAAAAACAGTAGTCGCCAGTAAGCCAGTAGTGAGTATTTCAGAATTAGTATTTCTGAAATACTATTAGTATTAGTATTTAGAATTAGTACAACCCCTGGCAAAAATTATGGAATCACCGGCCTCGGAGGATGTTCATTCAGTTGTTTAATTTTGTAGAAAAAAAGCAGATCACAGACATGACACAAAACTAAAGTCATTTCAAATGGCAACTTTCTGGCTTTAAGAAACACTATAAGAAAGAAGAAAGAAGAAGAAGAAAAAGAAGAAGAAAAAAAAGAAGAAAAAAGATTGTGGCAGTCAGTAATGGTTACTTTTTTAGACCAAGCAGAGGAAAAAAAAATATGGAATCACTCAATTCTGAGGAAAAAATTATGGAATCACCCTGTAAATTTTCATCCCCAAAACTAACACCTGCATCATATCAGATCTGCTCGTTAGTCTGCATCTAAAAATGAGTGAACACACCTTGGAGAGCTGTTGCACCAAGTGGACTGACATGAATCATGGCTCCAACACGAGAGATGTCAATTGAAACAAAGGAGAGGATTATCAAACTCTTAAAAGAGAGTAAATCATCACGCAATGTTGCAAAAGATGTTGGTTGTTCACAGTCAGCTGTGTCTAAACTCTGGACCAAATACAAACAACATGGGAAGGTTGTTAAAGGCAAACATACTGGTAGACCAAGGAAGACAAAGCGTCAAGACAGAAAACGTAAAGCAATATGTCTCAAAAATCAAAAAATGTACAACAAAACAAATGAGGAACGAATGGGAGGAAACTGGAGTCAACATCTGTGACAGAACTGTAAGAAACCGCCTAAAGGAAATGGGATTTACATACAGAAAAGCTAAACGAAAGGCATCATTAACACCTAAACAGAAAAAAACAAGGTTACAATGGGCTAAGGAAAAGCAATTGTGGACTGTGGATGACTGGATGAAAGTCATATTCAGTGATGAATCTCAAATCTGCATTGGGCAAGGTGATGATGCTGGAACTTTTGTTTGGTGCCTTTCCAAAGAGATTTATAAATATGACTGCCTGAAGAGAACATGTAAATTTCCACAGTCATTGATGATATGGGGCTGCATGTCAGGTAAAGGCACTGGGGAGACGGCTGTCATTACATCATCAATAAATGCACAAGTTTACGTTGATATTTTGGACACTTTTCTTATCCCATCAATTGAAAGGATGTTTGGGGATGATGAAATCATTTTTAAAGATGATAATGCATCTTGCCATAGAGCAAAAACTGCAAAAACATTCCTTGCAAAAAGACACATAGGGTCAATGTCATGGCATAGGGTCAATGTCAATGAGCAGATCTGATTTGATGCAGGTGTTAATTTGGGGGATGAAAATTTACAGGGTGATTCCATAATTTTTTCCTCAGAATTGAGTGATTCCATATTTTTTTCCTCTGCTTGGTCTAAAAAAGTAACCGTTACTGACTGCCACAATCTTTTTTTCTTGATTTCTTATAGTGTTTCTTAAAGCCAGAAAGTTGCCATTTGAAATGACTTTAGTTTTGTGTCATGTCTGTGATCTGCTTTTTTTCTACAAAATTAAACAACTGAATGAACATCCTCTGAGGCCGATGATTCCATAATTTTTGCCAGGGGTTGTATCAGTAATTAGTATTTGCAAACTGTTTTTTTTATTTCACTTTTGATACTCTGTGTGCCTCTTACCCTGTGTGCTGCTATACAGTGCTGCTGGAATCTTCCCAAGGGATCAAGAAAATTATATCTAATCTAATCTCACATTTGGATGTTGATTAATGATCATCTTACCTTCAGACTTCCTTTACGAAAACCTGATTCTTCCTTCACATTTTTGTTGTCTGTGTTTCCTTCGCATAAACACCCATTTAAATCCACAGTTATAAACACACTGTCATCACGAAGCACTCTGTTTGTGAGATCGCCAATCTCCTTCAGGAAATCCCCTTTCTCCACCTCCAAGCAAACAACCTGAGGATGCACTCCTGCTTATTCAGCGTCCTTCACATTTACCTTGAGTTTCATGGAATTCACCCTGTTTGAGAAGCGTGTGACCTCTATAACTAACTACTGTCCCAGCTCCGCCTGAAAAATGATGCACGCATGGACTGCCCATCCAGTCCAAGGTAGTATACAGATTCTGGTTTTCAAGTCCCTTGCTGTCCTTCTCTTGCATTTTGTCACAGTCGCAAACCTTTTACAACCCCTGCAAACCCCACAATTTTGGGATTTGGCAAAATATGAATATTGTCAGCATAACTCCTTGGAAACTGCTTCATGCATAGGTACCAACCTGACTCCAGAAAGGGCAAAGAGGGTGCAGGTTTCTTTGTAACCACCAACTCCAGCAGGTGAGCTCACTGATTAACAGCAGACAGGATGAGTTCATCATTGAAGTCATCTGGTGGAGTTGGTGGTTACAAAGGAACCTGCACCCTCTTCTCCCTTTCTGGAGTCAGGTTGACTGACACCTATGTTCATGTATTTCAGTTAAACATCACACAGTGGTAGTGTACCATGTGAAGATGTGCATGAATGAAAAATAATTCTGGTCCAGTGTCTTCCATTGCAATAATAAGATATTTGTGTTTAATTGGTGTGTCATACTGTATTTGTCAGTTACATTTACAGAGGTTGGAAAGTTTAATTCATTGCTGTTTCATCACAAACGATTTATTACTTCCTATTACTATTTATTTATTACATGCAAGCAAGCTTACATTCAGAGATCTTGCATTCATTCATCTTCATCTCCTTCCTCTTGTCTTGCACATCTCTGTCCTGTCTTCACCATGTTTTAAACAATACAAAATTTCCATTTTCACACCGTTGGACAGTCCAGGCAGTTGGTGCTATTGCAGGTCCTGATCAACACATTATGTGCCACCCAGCTCAACACCGCACTAAAAACACTGCATTAAAAATCTACATCATTGTGAAACCGACATCATTGTTTATTTCTCCTCTGTGAGATCAATAAAGTTTATCTTTATCTTATCTTAAAGGATCAATCAATCAATCAACTTTTTTCTTATATAGCGCCAAATCACAACAAACAGTTGCCCCAAGGCGCTCAAGATCTTACCACGTAGGCTCAGGAAAACATCCGAAAACCATTGGCAGTTAACACAGTTCATCGCTACATCTACAAGTGCAAGTTAAAACTCTACCATGCAAAGCAAAAGCCATACATCAACAACATCCAGAAACGCCGCCGCCTTCTCTGGGCCTGAGCTTATTTGAAATGGACAGACACAAAGTGGAACAGTGTGCTGTGGTCTGATGAGTCCACATTTCAGATTGTTTTTGGAAATCATGGACGTCGTGTCCTCCGGACAAAAGAGGAAAAATTCCATCCAGATTGTTACCAGCACAAAGTTCAAAAGCCAGCATCTGTGATGGTATGGGGGTGTGTTAGTGCCCACGGCATGGGCACCTTACATATCTGTGATGGCACCAAAACAACACATGCTGTCTTCCAAGAAACGTCTTTTTCAGGGACATCCCTGCTTATTTCAGCAAGACAATGCCAAGCCACATTCTGCACGTGTTACAACAGTGTGGCTTCGTAGTAAAAGAGTGCGGGTACTAGACTGGCCTGCCTGCAGTCCAGACCTGTTGACCATTGAAAATGTGTGACGCATTATGAAGCGCAAAAAACAACAATGGAGACCCCAAACTGTTGAATAACTGAAGTCGTACAACAACCAAAAATGGGAAGGAATTCCACCTACAAAGCTTCAACAATTAGTGTCCTCAGTTCCCAAAAGCTTATTGAGTGTTGTTAGAAGGAAAGATGTAACACAGTGGTAAACATACCACTGTCCGAACTTTTTTGAAACGTGTTGCAGGCATCCATTTCAAAATGAGCAAATATTCACACAAAAACAAAGAGGTTCATCAGTTTGAGCATTAAATATCTTGTCTTTGTGGTGTATTCAATTGAATATAGGTTGAAGAGGATTTGCAAATCATTTTATTCTGTTTTTAATTTATACTCGAGATGTGTTGCACTGCATGAGGCAAATGGTGGTCACACCAGATACTGACTGGTATCCCCCCCCCAATAAAACAAAGCTGCACCTTTCAGAGTGGCCTTTTATTGTGGACAGTCTAAGGCACACCTGTGCACTAATCATGGTGTCTAATCAGCATCTTGATATGGCACACCTGTGAGGTGGGATGGATTATCTCAGCAAAGGAGAAGTGCTCACTATCACAGATTTAGACTGGTTTGTGAACAATATTTGAGGGAAATGGTGATATTGTGTATGTGGAAAAAGTTTTAGATCTTTGAGTTCATCTCATACAAAATGGGAGCAAAACCAAAAGTGTTACGTTTATATTTTTGTTGAGTGTACATTTTACACAATGTCCCAACTTCATTGGAATTGTGGTTGTGTATCAATTAACACGGGATGACCATGCTTGCACATGGCTCATGGTTGCTGACATGAGAAAGAAAAGAAAAAACAAAACAAAAAGGATAATCCCAGCTGCCACAGACAGGTGCGTCCAGTCCACTGACCATGGGTGCACATGCCTCACAGCCACTGGCCTGATATTTTTTCCTGTTGTGGTGCTAATTTTCCACAAAAAAAAACAAAAAAACAAAAAGACTAATCCCAGCTGTCATAGACTGTTGTAAATTCAAGTGACATGCAATATATATATATATATATATATATATATATATATATATACGAGGTCTATTAGAAAAGAAACTGACCGTTTTATTTTTTTAAAAAACTACATGGATTTGATTCATATGTTTTTACGTCAGCCAAGCTTGAACCTTCGTGCGCATGCGTGAGTTTTTCCATGCCTGTCGGTGACGTCAATCACCTGTGAGCATGCCTTATGGGAGGAGTGGTCCAGTCCCCTTGTCGGATTTTCATTGTCTGAGAAGTTGCTGAGAGACTGGCACTGTGCTTCATCAAAATTTTTTCCAAAACTGTGAGGCACATCCGAGTGAATAACATTCGAGAAATTAAGCTGATTTTCGCGACAAGAAAAACACCTCCGTGTTGATAACCATTTGTAAAATCCAGGCGGCTTTTGGTGGCTTTCAGTTGAGTATCTGAGAAATTGTTTAACAGCAGGGCATGTTCCAACTTGTCCTTAAGGCTTGTTAAGTTGGTACCCCTATATTTTATGTAGACATATTTGGTCAGAAATAAATGCAATCAAAGCAATTTTTTAATCAGAATTTTTTTTAAATGTCCAAAGTTATTTGGCAACATGAACAACACAAAATGGGTCATTTCATAAAGTGCAACAAAAATCCTGACATAAAAAATCTACTGGACATAATTATTGGCACCCTTTGATGATTTTACAATAAATCATCTCCTTTACAGCCAGTTTTCTATAGACAAGTCAGGGGATGGATACATGAACATTTCCAAGTCACTGAGTATGTCAGTGCAGAGAATTATGACATAAACAACAAGGAGATCCCAGAAAAATACACATACACACTAACAGTCAGTAACAGTGTGTGTTGATGGCAGGTTTCAGTCGTTGAGGTGGAAGATTTCCCAAAGGTCATTCCAAACCAGCTAAACCTCCAGTTTCAGGTATAGCAAAATATGTAAATCAAATATATTACATATGTTTCTAATAAACAGCACAGCCTTAGGTTACTCAGATGCATAAGTAATTTGTAAATTATTTCATTTTGAAAATCATTGCTCGTTGCAGTACTGAAACCCACCAGTGCTCAACTGCGCCTCATGACTGATCTGCAGAATTACAGCTAATGGATTTCACTCACTCTCACGTAAATGGGTTGGTATGTAACTGGAGCGATGAAGTACTATTGGCCATGTTTCTTGTAGTTGCGTCCTTCCTAATGCAACTTGAAGAGGCTCTTCAGTGTAAATTCCCTTTCACCAGCCCAACAGTGATTAAAATGACCATTATGTATTTAAAGACTCACAGTAATGGCCTGTGTCAGCCGTGTCTTTGTATGAGAAAGGCATAATGGGGTATCGTGTATCAACCTTTTAGCATGTGTGAAATATATGCATGTGAATAAGTATTGTTCCATTCGAAGTTCTGAGCCATAAAGAAGGTGCATTCAGGTCTGTATGTATTTGAACATTGACGTAATTTGTTGTAATTTTTCTTCTGTACATGAATAAAATGGAGTTGAAAGGAAGTAGGGAAGAAGTGACTGAAGTAAGGGATTAAAAAAAACATTCACCATTTAGTATTTGCAGCCACTTTCTTTTTCATAAGGTATATATCTGTAGTTAATATTTATGTATGATCACCACACTAGGTTGGCAGCTATTGGCAGGTACGGGCCAATGAAGGCACAGGAGTCAACACGTAAATCATATTGAAAAGTATACAACAAACATTATTTTTCTGATCATAAAGATTCCAAAAAGGTATAATTTGACTGAATGTTATAGAGTTAAAGGGTAAAACAACAATAATGGTGAAAATTAAAGTTTTAGTTTGTACAGGAGTCAAAAGTGAAAGCTGCTTCCATTTTGGTAAAGAAAAAAAAATGAAAGTGTTGCAAATTATTGGTTGGGCTAAAGCCCCAAGGAAAAGTATGAGGAGCTGACACTATAAGATTGTGTTCGACTACAGTCCTTTTCTCATCCACAAAATGAGTTCCTTGTCAGCTGATGTCTGCCAAGTTCATCAGAAAATGTTGCCATTTTGTCATCTGCTTGTCCTTTATTTTCCTGTGGCTGTCCAACAGTTCATTCTGGGCTTCTGATTGGCCAAATCTCCATCACAAGTGGAAAAAGGACTGAGGCAGCAACATCGAGTGCAGCTCCATGTTTTAAAGAAAAACAGTACTCTCTCTGTCTCTCACTCACTCACTCACTCACTCACTCACTCACTCACTCACTCACTCACTCACTCACTCACTCACTCACTCACTCACTCACTCACTCACTCACTCACTCACACACACACACTCTCTCTCTCTCTCTCTGTGAGTTTTTGTCTTTCTTTTTCTGTCTCTGTCTCAGTTTCTGTTTCTCTCTCAGAGCATTATCGGTGAGGATGTCATGGTTTCAGACCATGGAAAACTGTGCTCAAATCCATCATAAATGTCTATAAACCAGGAAAATCCTTCTGCTCAGTGCAGATCTCCATGTAAATGTGATATAATCTGTTCATTAGTGCCCCAACTCCATGGCAGACTGAGGAATTTGCCAACAACAAAATATTTAAATACGTAACTAATCGTTTTGCTCTGTAAATCAGAGTATGACACAGCTTTAAACAGGTATAGTTTGCACAATCTGTCATGCTTGGTTATTATGTTACGGGGTAACATTTGTCATAGTAACATTGGTCTAGTGGGTAAGGCGTTGGGCTTGAGACCAGAACATCCTTGGTTCAAATCCACGTCATCATAGATAGTCCAGACTACCTTTTTGGAATCCCTGTGATTAGACAAATTATGTTATATATTTCACAAAATGATTGGAGCATTTGTTAATTTTGTTTCCTCTGTAATCCTTTGTTGACCCTTACATGGCTACAGCTGCCACCCTGGATGGTTATCGTACATTTTTGTGTAGGCTATGGTATACCGAGGATGGATTGGAAGTGCTGTTTGGGAAACTTAAGTGGTATCATTTAGGTCAAAATTGGCTTTTGGTTCATGGAATAGTGACGAAAATGCCATTAGAAAAGTTTGGCCACACTGAGTGGTAGTAGCCAGCCTATCTGGCTTAATTAGGACTAAATTCCTAAGTGCTGAATATGATATTTTTGTTAAAACCCTTTAATTAAAGCTGAAAGTGTACACTGTTAGCACATGTTGATTGTTTAATTTAAGCTCTGTTGTCGTGGTGTCACTGTCCAAATATTTATGGACCTGAATGTAGCTGAGTTGTTTGTGATTCATGATATTACATCCAGGAATAACATCAAGGGCAGCCAATTCACAAACCTACGACACAGAGGTTTTCATTTGATCTCAGTGATTTGAGCCCTGAAACATGCGTTTTGGCAGCCGCATGCATGTAAAAAAACGCTGCTTTCTCAGTTGCTTAATTTGGCCATATGTGTGCGCTGTAGATTTACACAGTTAATTACCTCCAGTGAAAAAGTCATGTGGTCACTGGTGTTGGTTTGCTTGTTTATTTCTCTGTTTAGCAATGAGATACTGCAAACGTGAATAGACAGATTTTAATTAAACTTAATGGAGACATGGAATATGGGTCAAGGTTTTTATGAAAACTTTTGAGGAGGTATGATGTCTTCATATCAACAGGTCTTCCTGCCTCCTACTTTAATTAAGATTTTGTGGTTGAATCTTTCCATCAACTTTCAGGGAAAAAAATGGTTCAATTAAAATGTCTGAATCACTTTTTGTTTAAATATTACATTATATTAGCTCTACTTCTTTGTGTGAAAGTGTAATAGTTTTTTGGGGTAAGTAAGACCTGTACAGGCCCTGAGGCTCATCGGGCCCGTGCTTATCCCCCAATGCCGCAGCTTGAAGTCTGTGGATGAAAGGCTGCATCTGGTGGGCACTAACTCTTCATTCTGAGAACTGGGACAACATGGATATTCAGTATGTCTTATTTAAGATTAATTGACAAGATGATATGAATATGAAGGGCATCGACTCAAACATCAGTTAATTATTAGATCCTCACTCTTTTCTGGCTGCAGTTATTTTCGTCAGCTTTCAAAGATGTTGATCATTGAATACATCATAGTTTTTGGGGGGACAACTCCACCTGCTGAATGTTGATGAGGTCCACTTTGTGCCACTAAAATAGCCCTGAACCATCAAGTGTCTGTGTGCTCAGACACCTTGCTATCAAAACCAACATGAACTTTTTCAGCAATTTGAGCTACAGCAGCTCTTCTTTTGGATTAGACCACATCAGATCTCACTCCTTGGACTGTTTTTGGTGGGTACTGACCCACGACCAGAATGGATAAAAATAATAAATATCTTTATTTATTTATTTTGTGACTTTGACGATAACGATAATTAGATGATATTTTTTGTGTTTGTAAAAGTCTTAGTACTAGTAGGTATTACATTTTGCTTCCTAATGGCATTAATGTACACAATATTTAAGTAAAATGGCTATTTACTTTATTTAACCTTAATCATTCAGGTAAAAATAATACAAAACATTAAGCACAGGTGTGAATATTACTTGGATCAGAAAGTTTGGTTTGCGTGTTGTGCAGACAACTTAGGTGATTTTAGGCTTTTCTTTGGCAGCGCAGTCTCAAAACGTTTCATATTCTTCATATTCCAGGCTGTGGTAGGTTTGCAGGTGATGACAAGTTTTTTATCAAGCAGTTTTTAACAGCAAACAGCTTTTCCTTTTTTTTTTTTTTTTTTTTTTTACGCGACATCCATCTTTTCCAATCCAAACCAGCTCGTGCGGTTGGTCCACATTTAGCAACTAAATTTGATGAGCTTGCTAGACTGGAGGTGTCTACATGTTATCTGTAGCAGGTTTCCACTCATTTTTTACAGTCTCAGTTATGCATAGAGCTAACCTGTGTTGCAGTGATGCTCTGCAAGAGATCATGTGACTCTGCAATTTGCCAGATACAGCTGATGATTTCCAGTTCCAAGGCTGCTCATAAACCACCTTCAGCCAGCAGAATAAAATTCAAAGCTTCCCAATCTGGGGGTGACAGCCAATCAGAGTAGAGAGGCGTCACTGGCTCGTCTTTCTCTTACTGCTAACTCAACGTAGCGGAATCTGTTCCCAAACCGCTGCGTTTCTGTGTAAATATATTATGTAAAAGCTTGTGAGAAATAAACACCGTTAACAGGTACATGCTCATATGGCCGAGGATATTTTAGCATTACATTATATTATTTTATTGACACTTTGTCTCATCTCCAATAGGCTGATGAATATATGGAAATGTGAGTTTACTCCCTTAGATCTTACAAGTGTGTGCGCGCACATGTGTTGTGACCCCTGTGTGAGGTCAAGTGGAACCATGGATGTGAGGTGGTGCTGACCCTCATTTGCTGACACCGACACTGGACAACACGGCTATTAAATCCTGTGTCGAGGGAGAAACCGAGGTGGAAAGAACTGGGACAAAGGTAATATAATAAGACGGGGAAGATAAAGCACGCTTGGAGTAAATGGTCGAGACTGATCTTAGACCTGTCTGAATGGGGAGAGATGGCACAAAGAAAGAGAGGCAGATGTATATAAGGAAAGAGAGAGGGCTTGATGAGGAGAGAGGGAACACAGAGAGAATGGAAAGGAGGAGAGAGAGCCTGGCAGTGGAGACTGATTCCTTCAGTGCTGATGAGAATGCTAATCTGCTTCACTCCCGCCTCCCTCCTCATATCACACTCTCCTCTCCCTCCTTCCCTCGATCTGTCAGAGAGTGATGTGTTCATCTCAAGTCATGTCCAGCTGCAGTACGGACCTCTCTCATTCACCCACTCACTCACTCACAGCATGTTTTTGTTGTGCGTGTGTGTGTGTGTGTGTGTGTGTGTGTGTGTGTGTGCGCATAAGAGAAAATCATTCACGTATGCATATCAGCGTACGCGATTAAAAACAGGATGTGTGCATTTGTGTCTGCGTGTGCTTGTCTCATCAATTAGAATCACTGGTGGAATTGAGTGAGCGCGTCTCCGTCGGCTCGCTACACACCCACACACCTTGTCCTGCACATCTGCTCAGACACACACAGACACACACACACACACACACACACACACACTGCTCAGGAGTCTACAGCTAGCATAAATGCACAGCAATGTGACAGACAGCACAGTGTTGGTGTCACTTGCATCCTCAATGAACGCGTCCCTGAGTATTGCATGTACCACCTTGTTAGGGCCTCTAATTTGGTTAGAGCGCTAATGAAGCTGGGAACCGGGGATGCACGAAGCTCAGGCGTTGCTGTTGCACCGCTCGTGGAACCGCAAAGAGGAAACTCCAGGCGTTCATCTGATCAGGTGCTTTCAGGAGCTTCTGTTCAGTAAAGGGAAAGTCAGGACACGTGAGCAGTTCTCTGAAGATCTGAAGGCATCAACACCCAGGTCTGTCACACCAGTTACTTAATTGTTTCAGTACGCAACCAGGTCCTTATTCTGGGGTTACATATAAGTCACGAATGCCTTGAATCTAAATTTGTGACTGAGGATTACAAATTTGAATTGAACTTGATGATTCGGGGCAGAGGCGTCAGGAACTGTCGCAATCTGTTACCATGTGTTACCATTAATGGTACGAATCACCACGAATCATTATGGTCATGGACCCTAGTAATGTCCCGCTCTGTTGTGCACTGCTGTGCGCCATTGCAAATCATCACGTGAAAGTGCGTGACAAGTCGTGTCAGTTCTTGACAGCTTTTCGTGTCAATTCGTAACAACGCATGACAGTATGGACTTCAAGAACCATCAAGAATACAATTACAAATGCTGTCACGCTCTATTATGAATCACCACAAATTGACATGTTGAGTTACAACTCCATGAATTGAGGGTCATTTATGATATTCATGGCTGTGTGTATGTGTAGATGTAGGTAGGTATATATATATATATACAGTGAGGAAAATAAGTATTTGAACACCCTGTGATTTTGCAAGTTCTCCCACTTAGAAATCATGGAGGGGTCTGAAATTTTCATCTTAGGTGCATGTCCACTGTGAGAAACATCCAGAAATCACATTGTATGATTTTTTAAATAATTTATTTGTATGTTACTGCTGCAAATAACTATCTGAACACCTGTGAAAATCAATGTTAATATTTGGTACAGTAGCCTTTGTTTGCAATTGCAGAGGTCAAACATTTCCTGTAGTTTTTCACCAGGTTTGCATACACCGCAGCAGGGATTTTGGTCCACTCCTCCATACAGATCTTCTCCAAATCTTTCAGCTTTGGAGTTTCAGCTCCCTCCAAAGATTTTCTATTGATTTCAGGTTTGGAGACTGGCCAGGCCACTCCAGGACCTTGAAATGCTTCTTACGGAGTCCCTCCTGAGTTGCCCTGGCTGTGTGTTTGGGGTCATCGTCATGCTGGAAGACCCAGCCATGACCCATCTTCAATGCTCTTACTGAGGGAAGGAGATTGTTTGCCAAAATCTCGCAATACATGACCCCATCCATCCTCTCTTCAATACGGTGCAGTCGTCCTGTCCCCTTTGGAGAAGAGCACCCCCAGAGTATGATGTTTCCACCCCCATGCTTCACGGTTGGGATGGTTTTCTTGGGATTGTTCTCATCCTCTAAACATGGTAAGTGGAGTTGATTCCAAAAAGCTCTATTCTGGTCTCATCTGACCACATGACCTTCTCCCATGCCTCCTCTGGATCATCCAGATGGTCACTGGTGAACTTCAAACAGGCCTGGACATGTACTGGCTTGAGCACGGGGACGTGGCTGCCCTGCAGGTTTTTAAACCATGATAGCATCATGTGTTACTAATGTAATCTTTGTGATTGTGGTCCCAGCTCTCTTCAGGTCATTGACCAGGTCCTCCTGTGTAGTTCTGAGCTTTCTCAGAATCATCCTTACCCCACAAAGTGAGATCTTGCATGGAATCCCAGACCGAGGGAGATTGACAGTCATCTTGTGTTTAATAATAATAATAATAATAATAAATAATCCTAACAGTTGTTGTCTTCTTCATCTTGCATGGAATCACAGACCCATGTCTTCTACCAAGCTGCTTGCCTGTTGTCCTGTAGTCCATCCCAGCCTTGTGCAGGTCTACAGTTTTGTCCCTGGTGTCCTTAGACAGCTCTTTGGTCTTGGCTATGGTGGACAGGTTGGAGTGTGATTGATTGAGTGTGTGAACAGGTGTCTTTTATACAAGTAACAAGTTCAAACAGGTGCAATTAATACAGGTAAAGAGTGCAGAATAAGAGGGCTTCTTAAATAAAAATGAACAGATTTGTGTGAACCAGAATTCTTGCTGGTTGGTAGGTGTTCAAATACTTATTTGCAGCAGTAACATACAAATAAATTATTAAAAAAATCATACATTGTGTTTTTGGATTTTTTTTTTTTGATTATGTCTCTCACAGTGGACATGCACCTAAGATGAAAATTTCAGACCCCTCCATGATTTCTAAGTAGGAGAACTTGCAAAACCGCAGGGTGTTCAGATACTTATTTTCCTCACTGTATATATATATATATATATATATATATATATATATATATATACGTGTGTGTATATATAGTCACTGTTACAGCCATTTTTCTTTAGACACATAGATGGATACATGAATATTTTAAAGTCAGTGAATATGTCTTAATCTTCATTTACGCCATCTGTTAAGAAACACAAATAATACAGTACCGGATGATAAAATGTGTCTGAAGCAGGCAGTTCTTACAAACTGACTTGCTTTGCAAGAAAGGGACTAATGAGGAAAGCCACCAAGACACACATGGCAAGTTTAAAAGTTGCACAGAAAAAAGTTGCACAATGCAAAGTTCCACCAACCACAGGAGAAACTTTGCATTGTGCAACGTTTGTCTGTTGCATCCCCAGTTCCACATCTTCATGGTGGATTGTGCAGGGAAGGCAAAAATTACAAAAAATTGCGCCACTGTCCAACTACTGATGTTGGTACAATGGAACCAACATCAGTTGAGTGTCTCTGATGAAATGCTGAGTGCGAGCCTTCCACACAGCTTGAACCACAACTGGCTTTTCTCCCAGTTACAGTCTGGCTTCTGGAAATGAATAACAATCATGTTGTACAGTAAACATGAAGGATTGGTTGAATTTTCCCCAACAGCTTTTAACTGTTTCTGTGCAAAATGTGAGTAGCAGCGCTGCGCTCCAACTCTCAGAGCCAGCTGTCCTCCCTCATTAGTAAGAGCTCAGTTTGTCAGACGATGTAATGCTGAACCTATTCATGGATTGGTCGATCAACCTGTCAATCACAGGTTTGTAAATTATGAATTACAGTAAAAACACAGTTTTCCTTCAGAGAATGTTTGCGGAATACATTTCTGACACTGCTTTGTGCTACCAATGCTGCCTAAAAGTAGTTTTAGAGCATCTCGTAAATGATCACTTTAATAAAGCATGAACTTTTCTGATGTGTGGACGTGCTTTTATTTCACAGAATTGTGCATTCAAGGCCACAGCAACATCCCCGCTTCTCCCCCATCTGCCACCCTTTCTTCTCTTCTTCTACTGCATATGTTCTCCCTCTTTTTATCCCCTCTGCTCATCTCGCTCTCTTCTTATCCTCCCGCTCTGTTGGCCTGCGTCTTTCCCACCCGCTCTCCGTCTCTTCTCTAGCTGAAATAATGAGTGTACCAGAGAGCTGCGCAGCGACGGGGCGATCGATGATCCCTGCTCCAGCAGGCAGAGACGGGAAAGACAGAACATCAGGTAGAACTGAAAGAAGGAGAAAGATGAGGATTAAAAACCACAGATAGTCAGAGAGGGCCAAAACTGCAGCCATGCACTCTTGGAGTGCCACTTCTTGGAGGTGTTGATGCGTCACAGTTTCAGTCAAAGGTGATTTATAAAAGTTGCCTGTTGAATTAATTGGATTCTATTTGGTAGTGTTGCCAGGTGAAGTAATACGTACTGTAGGAAGCTTGATAAACATGCAACATCCGTATTTTTTGTTGTTGTTATGGTTGTTTTTTGTAATGTGTGGGGGCCAAAAGTACCATCATTTCTGGACTATAAGCCGCTACTTTTTTCACACGTTTTGAACACTGCAGCTTAAACAGTCATGTGGCTAATTTATGGATTTTTACAGGCTTTCTCATAAGTCGAAATACGTCAATTGATGCTGTCGATTAATTGGCTGAAAGCCGCGGTCCTCATGCAACGTCAGTTCACACACACAGCAATATAAAGTCTTACCTGTTAGTTTAGTGGATTCATCAACACGTCCTGAAGAAAATAATGTCCGAAAATACTTTAATTCCAGTCCCTCTGGCACTTAGCGCTACAGTTGCGCCTCTGTCACTCAGCGGAGCCCCCCCCCCCCCCTTCCCCACAGTGTCTCTGTCTTTGCGCTACAAGTTGGAAAAGTCACAGCGCCTTAAAGTCTCATTTACCACCAGGTGATCCTGGCAACACGCAAAGACAATTTCTCATGATATAAAAAGAAAAAAAAAAGTTAAAATTACTCTTTTGTCCGTGTGGAGAGACGCGACACCATGCGCGCACGCTGGATGAGGTGCTCATTAAAAACAGCGTTTACAGTACATATTTAATTAAAAGTTTAAAAAGCTTTCTGTCTTGCATCTTTCTGTGTAAATATCTCATATTACAACATGGAGACCCACGGCTTATAGACAAGTGTGGCCTATTTATGTACAGTTCCTTTTTTCTTTTTAAAATTGGTGGGTGTGGCTTATATTCACGTGCGCTCTATAGTCTGGAAATTGTGGTACCGTATTGTTTAGGAGTATAAGTCACACTTGTTGAAAATTTCTCTTGAAGAGGAAAAACTCATATACAAGTAGTAGTAGTATAAGTATTTTCTTTAGTGCATTGATTACCAGAAAAGCCCAATATACAGTGAGGAAAATAGTATCTGAACACCCTGCGGTTTTGCAAGTTCTCCCACTTAGAAATCATGGAGGGGTCTGAAATTTTCATCTTAGGTGCATGTCCACTGTGAGAGACATAATCTAAAAAAAAACATCCGGAAATCACAATGTATGATTTTTTAATAATTTATTTGTATGTTACTGCTGCAAATAAGTATTTGATCCCCTACCAACCAGCAAGAATTCTGGCTCACACAGACCTGTTAATTTTTCTTTTAGAAGTCCTCTTATTCTGCACTTTTTACCTGTATTAATTGTACCTGTTTGAACTTGTTACCTGTATAAAAGACACCTATTCACACACTCAATCAATCACACTCTAACCTGTCCACCATAGCCAAGACCAAAGAGCTGCCTAAGGACACCAGGGACAAAACTGTAGACCTGCACAAGGCTGGGATGGACTACAGGACAACAGGCAAGCAGCTTGGTAGAAGACATGGGTCTGTGATTCCCTGCAAGATCTCACTTTGTGGGTAAGGATGATTCTGAGAAAGCTCAAAACTACACAGGAGGACCTGGTCAATGACCTGAAGAGAGCTGGGACCACAGTCACAAAGATTACATTAGTAACACATGATGCTGTCATGGTTTAAAATCCTGCAGGGCAGCAAGGTCCCCCTGCTCAAGCCAGCACATGTCCAGGCCCATTTGAAGTTCACCATTGACCATCTGGATGATCCAGAGGAGGCATGGGAGAAGGTCATGTGGTCAGATGAGACCAGAATAGAGCTTTTTGGAATCAACTCCACTTACCATGTTTAGAGGATGAGAACAACCCCAAGAAAACCATCCCAACCGTGAAGCATGGGGGTGGAAACATCATACTCTGGGGGTGCTATTCTGCAAAGGAGACAGGGTGACTGCACCGTATTGAAGGAAGGATGGATGGGGTCATGTATTGCGAGATTCCCTTAATAAGAGCACAAAAGATGGGTCATGGCTGGGTCTTCCAGCATGACAATGACCCCAAACACACAGCCAGGGCAACTAAGGAGGGGCTCCGTAAGAAGCATTTCAAGGTCCTGGAGTGGCCTGGCCAGTCTCCAGACCTGAACTCAATAGAAAATCTTTGGAGGGAGCTGAAACTCCAAACCAGAAAGATCTAGTGCAGATCGTTATGGAGGGGTGGACCAAAATCCCTGCTGCAGTGTGTGAAAACCTGGTGAACAACTACAGGAAATGTTTGACCTCTGTAATTGCAAACAAAGGCTACTGTATTTCTGTGAAGGCTCTCAGTTGTCCAGGTGGTTTCCATAGTAGAGAAGCTTGAATCTTCGACTAGACTGGGTTGCTTGACGCAAGGACATTTTGCTTCAAATCGACGCAAGGACATTTTGCTTCAAATCGCAGAAGCTTCCTCGCTTCTGCGATTTGAAGCAAAACGTCCTTGCGTCAAGCAACCCAGTCTAGTCGAAGATTCCAGCTTCTCTACTAAACGCTACTGTACCAAATATTAACATTGATTTTCACAGGTGTTCAAATACTTATTTGCAGCAGTAACATACAAATTATTTATTAAAAAATCATACATTGTGATTTCTGGATTATTTGTTTTTTGTTTTGTTTTTTTAAGATTATGTCTCTCACAGTGGACGTGCACCTAAGACAAAAATTTCAGACCCCTCCATGATTTCTCAGTGGGAGAACTTGCAAAATCGCAGGGTGTTCAAATACTTATTTTCCTCACTGTAAATAGCTTTCCAAACTAGCAAAAAAAAAAGAAAAAAAATGTGACCAATACTCCAGACAAGGGTTACAGTAAACGTTGCAGTTTAACTCGAATCAGCTTCACCACTCTTAATTTTTTTGATATAATGGCATTTTATCACTTTAATGTGGTCTCATTAAACTGAAACCATTTGAAACCTGCAGCATCTGCTCATACAAACAGTACGCTACCTGTAGCTTGAAAATATGAAATTCAAAAACATTGTGATCAGACTTCATTCACTTCAGTTTTAATATATTTCAAGACGGGAGTTGGTGGGTACAGAACGTTCAAATGAAACATTTGTAAACAGCTGATGACATATTCGGGCCCCACTGAACACAGCTCGGGTTGTCTTCCTTGTGATACAGACTCAACACAGGTGTTTCAAAGGTTTTGAAATGTGTTAAAGCAGAATTTTGAGTTTGCCATCACAAATTTGCCGTATCGATGAATGGTTTTGGTACCATCCCCGGCCACACATTCTATCCATTCTGTACTTCCAGTTTTATTTTGCCGTACTGTTGTTGTGTTGGGTTTCTTCCCGTGTTTGCTAGCGTGCCAGCTGGGTGGAGCACAGTGGTGAACACAGACAGCTAATTTTTGATCATTTATCCAGCATCCACTAACTATCCAGCAGGTGGCAAGACTTGTCTATAGGATATTACATAGGCAAATCAAAGTTGCCATTTTGATCCATCTGGTTCATCAAAGTTCACCAGATGCAACTGGATTTTTCTTAATTATATGTTCTTTTACAACCCCAATTCCAATGAAGTTGGGACATTGTGTAAAATGTAAATAAAAACAGAATACAATGATTTGCAAATCCTCTTCAACCTATATTCAGTTGAATACACCACAAAGACAAGATATTTAATGTTATAACTGATAAACTTTATTTTTTTGTGCGAATATTTGCTCATTTTGAAATGGATGCCTGCAAGACATTTCAAAAAAGTTGGGACAGTGGTATGTTTACCACTGTGTTACATCACCTTTCCTTCTAACAACACTCAATAAGCGTTTGGGAACTGAGGACACTAATTGTTGAAGCTTTGTAGGTGGAATTCTTTCCCATTCTTGCTTGATGTACGACTTCAGTTGTTCAACAGTCCGGGGTCTCCATTGTCATATTTTGCGCTTCATAATGCACCACACATTTTCAATGGGCCACAGGTCTGGACTCCAGGAAGGCCAGTCTAGTCCCCGCACTCTTTTACTACAGAGCCACACTATTGTAACACGTGCAGAATGTGGCTTGGCATTGTCTTGCTGAAATAAGGAGGGACGTCCCTGAAAAAGACGTTGCTTGGATGGCAGCATGTGTTGCTCCATACCTCAGATGGTATGGGCACCAACACACCCCCATACCATCACAGATGCTGGCTTTTGAACTTTGCACTGGTAACAATCTTCCCCTCTTTTGTCCATTGGACACAACATCCATGATTTACAAAAACAATTTGAAATGTGGACTCATCAGACCACAGCACACTTTCCACTTTGGGTCTGTCCATTTCAAATGAGCTCGGGCCCAGAGAAGGTGGTGGTGTTTCTGGATGTTGTTGTTGATGTATGGCTTTCACTTTGCATGGTAGAGTTTTAACTTGCACTTGTAGATGTAGCGACGAACTGTGTTAACTGACAGTGGTTTTCTGAAGTGTTCCTGAGCCCACGCGGTAAGATCCTACACAATGATGTCGGTTTTTAATGCAGTGCCGCCTGAGGGATCGAAGGTCACGGGCATTCAATGTTGGTTTTTGGCCCTGCTGCTTACGTGTAGAAAGTTCTCCAGATTCTCTGATGCTTCTGATTTATATTATGGACTGTAGATGATGAAATCCTTAAATTTCTTGCAATTGAACATTGAGAAAGATTGTTCTTAAACTGTTGGACTATTTTTTTCACGCAGTTGTTCACAAAGTGGTGATCCTCACCACATCTTTGCTTGTGAACGCCTGAGCCTTTTGGGGATGCTCCTTTTATACCCAATCATGACACTCACATGCTTCCAATTTGGTGTTCTTTGAGCATTCATCAACTTTCCCAGTCTTGTGTTGCCCTGTCCCAACTTTTTTGATATGTGTTGCAGGCATCCATTTCAAAATGAGCAAATATTTGCACAAAAACAATAAAGTTTATCAGTTTGAACATTAAATATCTTGTCTTTGTGGTGTATTCAATTGAATATAGGTTGAAGATGATTTGCAAATCATTGTATTATGTTTTTATTTACATTTTACACAACGTCCCAACGTCATTGGAATTGGGGTTGTACTTTGGTCTGTTAGAACATAATAACGTTATTGGGGTTATTGTAGTAGACAATAACGGGTCTACTAAAGCTGGTTGGGACTAACTCACTGACTTAACTACATTTTTCGTGTTTAAGCCTGAAGCTCTTACCAGTGCAAGAGAATTAATCACTCTGTCATGTTTTATTGGCAGTTGGATTCAGTTTTCAATACTCATCAGTGTTCAGGCCCTCAGTGACTCTTTCAGTTGATCCATAAGTGTCTGAGCGTTCTGCATGGATCACTGTTATGGGAGCACAGAGAACCAAAGGCGAGGGGTCTCCTGACTGAACACACTGGTGCATTATGTTACCCACAAAAGCTCCAAAAGAGGGACGGTTGGTTCTGTTAAAATTAATGTTACTCCTACACATCAAAGGAGAACAGAACATACTCATCTCTATGCTATTGGACACCACAGGCAGGAAAATGTTCTTCTGCTCATTATGAGGGATGCTGTCATTGTGAGAGCATTTCATTCTTATCTAAGACAGAGGAAATAACAGTGATTCTGACAATATTTGTCGTGCTTTTGTGATTATTATTTTTGTGACGTAAATGATCAGGCAGGTGGTGTGCCAAAATGCCCGAAAATATTATGACACAATGTCACAAAAAATGATTGTAGTCTTAAGCCCCGTTTACACACAGACGGTAAGAGCTCCCGGAAGCGTCCCGGAAGAGTTTTTGGCCGTCTTAAGGATCACACGCCGTTGTTAATGCCGGCATTAGGGGGCGTGGCTTAGTTCCGGCTTTACCGGGAATCGTCGAAAAAATTATTCAACATGTCGAATAATTCCGGGAGTGCTTCCGGAGACCTCCTGTGACGACAGTGACAACGCGAACAACGGCGTTTGATACTTTTTAATCGCTGTTTCATCCTCCCGCTTCCTGTAGTGCCGCCGTTCTCGTCGCGCTGCGATGACCAATCAGGGACTGAATATGTAGTGACGTGGAGATGTCTGGAGTTTGAAGATGTGAACATGTCCTGTATCTGGTAGCAGCCTGTGAGCAGGACTTATGTCTCTTTTGTCCTTTATTTTACAATCATGACAGAGTTTTTGGAGCAAGCAGCAGCACCACAGCAGCGTGGAGCAGAGGTTTTTTTTTATTTTTATTTTACGTACGTGCACGCGCGAATCGTCCTGGAGATTATTTTGCTTATTAGCTACACAGCTGTATAATAAAGCAAATGGTGACTGGCTTATAAACACAATTATGACAGAGTTTTTTGGGGGAAAGAGCGAGGAGGAGCCCCGCAGCAAACAGCAGCAGCAGGGAGCGGAGTTTCTTTTTTTCTTTCTTTTTTTTACGTGCGCGCGAGCGAATCGTCTGTAGAGAATATTTTATTAATTAACTACACAGATGTATAATAAAACAAATGGTGACTAGTTTCTAAACACAATTATGACAGAGTTTTTTGGGGGAAAGAGCGAGGAGGAGCCCCGCTGCGCGCGCTCCGCCCCTTTCCACCATAAAAACAGCCGGAACTACCGTGAACTTCGGTCTACGCACTACTTGCCGACAAAACCGTCTATGTGTAACCTGGGCTTTATGTGTGACATTTAGTGAAAATAATTTTGAAGAATTCTTTAATGATGCTGACTGGAGAACAGAACAGATCGCTCTGTGTGGGATCGGAGTAGTCTACCAGTATAGGCTGGTGTTTGTCCAGCTGTAAATGGGTACTAGCCTTGACTGGGAATGGATTGGTGTCCAGTCCAGAGGGAGTCATAGACTCTCATCCGCTACACATTGTGCCAGCTGGAGGTATTGAGTAATATTTATACAGGTGGTATGACTGCATTTAATCAGCATAGAAGTAGCACATCCTATACAGGTGTCCTACCCAGGTACTTGAAGGACTTCTATCAGACTTACTTCTTACAGTGCGCTGACTAAATGCACCATTCTGACAGGTGTTGTCGTAGCTGTTTTTGCATTTCATGTTGCTCTTCAGACTTGCTAAGAGAGCTGCTGCTGTTGTCTCCAGGTGTCCAGCACTATCACCCATGAGGGCAAAGGCCAGCTGAAGTTCACTTCAGGCAAGTGGAGTCCTCATCATAACTGCAGCCAGCTCGCCACAGCTAATGACACCGCTATACGAGGCTGGGACCTGCGCACCATGAGGTGAGCTCTGTTTGTAGAAAACACAATATCCCGCTGCGTCATACTGCGTCTTTTATGTTTGTGTTGTTGATGATGATGTTGTTGTTTTTTTTTCTCCTTTTCTTTTTTTTCAATAACGAGCACTGCCCTTATTTCATGCTATTGATCTTTTTTTCTGCAAATTTAAAGTACAGTTGCTTCACTTGATAATATCACATACACTCAGTTAAGCTTGTGTCAGGACAAAGAATCTCAAAGGCATTGATTTATCAGCATCAGGATTGAAAAAGTGTTTCAGCAAAATCAAGTATGTTTTCGCTTTAAAGGACATTTTGCATTAAAATGTGACAAAGATTATTTGATTTGAGAGTAACAAGTTTGTTATTTTTCCACAATTTCCCCCAATTACCATACATACCCAAACATGTAACCAGGCCAGGACAGGTTTGGAGGGAGCACACGCTGGTGTCACAAATTGTCACATCCACCACACTACATACCCGCCCTGGGTCCTGGTTGGGAGCTCCCAGGCAGACAAGCAACCATTTATGTGCCTCACCCGGTGATACACGGACATCCTCTTGGTCTTTTCTTGTTACTGGGGTCCGAGGCATTGAGGCATCTCTATGCTGGCTCTTGCTAACCTTTACCGGTGACGAATTCTAGGCATTTATCCTTTGCCGTGTTGTTGACAATCCAAGATTCACTAAGGTCACGTGTGTCATTGGCCCAGCCAGTCAAAGTCGGTGTAAATGAGTGTAAAGTGGGTGTGACAGTCATCTCAGGACTGCATTGTAAGGCATATACATAATCATAATCATGTTTATTAGACCCCATTCCTACCAGGCTGCTCAAGGAAGCCCTACCATTATTTAATGCTTCGATCTTAAATATGATCAATCTATCTTTGTTAGTTGGCTATGTACCACAGGCTTTTAAGGTGGCAGTAATTAAACCATTACTTAAAAAGCCATCACTTGACCCAGCTATCTTAGCTAATTATAGGCCAATCTCCAACCTTCCTTTTCTCTCAAAAATTCTTGAAAGGGTAGTTGTAAAACAGCTAACTGATCATCTGCAGAGGAATGGTCTATTTGAAGAGTTTCAGTCAGGTTTTAGAATTCATCATAGTACAGAAACAGCATTAGTGAAGGTTACAAATGATCTTCTTATGGCCTCGGACAGTGGACTCATCTCTGTGCTTGTTCTGTTAGACCTCAGTGCTGCTTTTGATACTGTTGACCATAAAATTTTATTACAGAGATTAGAGCATGCCATAGGTATTAAAGGCACTGCGCTGCGGTGGTTTGAATCATATTTGTCTAATAGATTACAATTTGTTCATGTAAATGGGGAATCTTCTTCACAGACTAAAGTTAATTATGGAGTTCCACAAGGTTCTGTGCTAGGACCAATTTTATTCACTTTATACATGCTTCCCTTAGGCAGTATTATTAGACGGTATTGCTTAAATTTTCATTGTTACGCAGATGATACCCAGCTTTATCTATCCATGAAGCCAGAGGACACACACCAATTAGCTAAACTGCAGGATTGTCTTACAGACATAAAGACATGGATGACCTCTAATTTCCTGCTTTTAAACTCAGATAAAACTGAAGTTATTGTACTTGGCCCCACAAATCTTAGAAACATGGTGTCTAACCAGATCCTTACTCTGGATGGCATTACCCTGACCTCTAGTAATACTGTGAGAAATCGTGGAGTCATTTTTGATCAGGATATGTCATTCAAAGCGCATATTAAACAAATATGTAGGACTGCCTTTTTGCATTTACGCAATATCTCTAAAATCAGAAAGGTCTTGTCTCAGAGTGATGCTGAAAAACTAATTTATGCATTTATTTCCTCTAGGCTGGTCTATTGTAATTCATTATTATCAGGTTGTCCTAAAAGTTCCCTAAAAAGCCTTCAGTTAATTCAAAATGCTGCAGCTAGAGTACTGACGGGGACTAGAAGGAGAGAGCATATCTCACCCATATTGGCCTCTCTTCATTGGCTTCCTGTTAATTCTAGAATAGAATTTAAAATTCTTCTTCTTACTTATAAGGTTTTGAATAATCAGGTCCCATCTTATCTTAGGGACCTCGTAGTACCATATCACCCCAATAGAGCGCTTCGCTCTCAGACTGCAGGCTTACTTGTAGTTCCTAGGGTTTGTAAGAGTAGAATGGGAGGCAGAGCCTTCAGCTTTCAGGCTCCTCTCCTGTGGAACCAGCTCCCAATTCAGATCAGGGAGACAGACACCCTCTCTACTTTTAAGATTAGGCTTAAAACTTTCCTTTTTACTAAAGCTTATAGTTAGGGCTGGATCAGGTGACCCTGAACCATCCCTTAGTTATGCTGCTATAGACGTAGACTGCTGGGGGGTTCCCATGATGCACTGTTTCTTTCTCTTTTTGCTCTGTATGCACCACTCTGCATTTAACATAATTATTGTATGGCCTTGCCTTACACTATAAAGCGCCTTGGGGCAACTGTTTGTTGTGATTTGGCGCTATATAAAAAAATTGATTGAATTGAATTGATTGAATATAGTGTTTTTGTTTTCTTTTGCTTTTGGGTGTCATTTTTACATGGCTCTAAAGGAGAATGGAGCAGCCACGTCATCATCATTGCGACAGTTCCTTGGTGGCAAAGAAGACTCGTGATTGATTCACAGATGGGATGAAGCCCAGTCTTAACATGCACTGTTTCTAACAGATGCTGCATGAGCTTGTGGCGGGAAGCTTCTACAAGTCAGGATCTTGCTCTTTGTCCTCTTCTCCTGTGTGTTGATCGTTTGCATTTTTTTCAAAGACTTCCACTCCAGTGTGGATCATTGCTCGTCAGCTGGCTCGATCCCTCCCTTGTTCTTCCCAGGCCTTCCAGTCGATGGAGCAGTTCTTGAGGCTTGTTTCAGGAGGTCTTTATAGCATTTCTTCTGCCCTCCTCTGAACTGTTTTCCTTCGCTCAACTGGGAGTAGAAGATCCACTGGGGAACTTGGCTGTCAGCCATTCTGACGTTGTGACCTACACACTGAAGATGGCTCTTGATGATGACACACTCAATGCTCTGGAGCTTGGCTTCAACCAGGACACTGATGTTGGTATCACTCAACGATCTTCAGGAGGTGGCCGTAGGTGCTGCAGGTCTCAGATCCATACAGCAGGGTTGGCATGACAACAGCTCTGTAGGTGAGGAGTTTTGTCTTGTGTCGAAAGTCTCTGATGTTGAAAACACAGATGCAAAGCCGGTTGAAGGCAATTCCTGCACACTTGAGTCAGTGTTGTATCTCGTCATCAATGTTGCTGTTTGATGACACATTGCTGCCCAGGTATGGAAAGTGGGTCACGTCCTCCAGGACCTGTCTCTGCAGTTTCACAGCAGGAAGCTTTGGATTGATCATGTTGGGTGGTGGGTGATACAAGACCTGTGTCTTCTTCAGGATGATGTGAAGGCTTGCCTTGGTGTAGGCTTCGTCGAAGGTTTCAAAGATTTACTGATTTACTGTAAAGGATGACATGCTCCTGTCGTGGGTGTGATGGAGGCCAGCGGGAGTCACTGTGTGTACGGTAGTCAGTAAAGGTCACTCCCCAAAGGCAAACAACACTGTGGCCACAGAGGCCAGGGCCCATGGGTTTTGGCCTCATGGTTAGAGCGTCTGCCTCCCATGCCAGAAATCGCGAGTTCGCATTGCGATAATGGCACGATGGAGTGGAGACAACAAACACAACACAGAGGTTAAATGGGCATACTGGAAGTCCAGGTGTGACATGGTGGTGATTTTCTTGTTGGCCATCAGTCGGCTCAGGTACAAGATGTCAGTTAATGTTGGCACCTTGTCCTTGATCAGGTGGAGGATTGCTACCACAAAAATAATGAAGATCTTAGGAGAGATGACACTGAAGGATTCAGATTTTGTGCCATTTACCAGAACTGTGGCAGAAAATATGCAGGCCCCATCCTCTCTTTATCAGAGTAGTCTGCTTTTTTTTTTCTTTTGCTCAAGGTTGCCACAGTTGATCCACTAGAGATCTGCATGAGGATTTGGCACAAGTTTTACATTGGATGCCCTTACTGACACAACTCCACTTCCACATGGCGAAATGCTCACAGAATTGGTGTTCCTGAGTGGTCTCCCAGCCAAGGACCTACCAATCAGGACCTACTCTGCTTATTGTCTGAGATGTGATGGAATGAGGTGTGCACACAATGGAGCGGCCGCATGCTGCTAATTATTTTTGAATTTTCATAAGTTAATCATGTGTCACAAACAAATTTGTAGGTGTAGTTAATTGTGATTTCTACGTACATGTGGATTTCCATATTTTCTGGAGTATATGTTGCACCCGAGTATAGGTCACACCTGTCAAAAATGCCTCTTGAAGAGGAATGAAACATGTATATAACAGAACTTTTTTTCTGGATCATCAGAGTTTTAATTTAAGATATTTGTGCACTGTTTTAGGGTACTTTTTATTGCTGGCATTTATTCTTTTATTATTATTGGAGTTGATCTTGTTTGGTGCTACACAGGGATGGTGACCATGTGGTTAGTGCACCTGGTTTTAGTGCAGAAGGTTCCTTGTTCAAACCTCACCCCTGCCACATTTCTCCATGTAATGTAGAGTTGCGTCAGGAAGGGCATCTGGAGAAAACTTGTGCCAATTCAACATGCAGATTCACCTCGGATTTACTGTGGCAGCCGAAGGGACTTACTACCTACTATCTAGTTTAGTACTTTGATTCTTGGGAAAACCCTACAGTATATAAATAGTTATAATAATAATAATTATTATTATTATTAATTATCTTGTGATTTTTTTTGGGGGGGGGGGGGGCGGGCATACACACACTATCCACACCAACCACCTGTACAGAAAGGGACCAAGCAGGTTGTACTTTTTGAGGACGCTGCGGTCATTTAACATCTGCAGGAAACGTGGATGTTCTCCCAGTCCATAGTAGCCAGTGTCCTCTTTTACACCATGGTGTGCCAGTGGGGGGCAGCACATCGGTGGCAGAGAAGAGAACACTGGACAAACTGCTGGGCATTATGGATGATGCCAGTCACCCTCTGCACACCATCATCAGCAACCAGTGGAGCCTCTTCAGTCACAGACTGCTCCTTCCAAAGTGCAGGACCAACAAACTGAAAAACTCCTTTGTCCCTCAGGACATCAGACTGTACAACTCCTCACTCGAGGAGGAGGAGTGACAGGAAGAAGGGACGGGAAGGAGAGCAACAGCAGTAGCCAGTAAACCAGTATTGATTAGTATGTCTGGTATTTATATTTGTGTAGTTATATTTATGTTTGCAAACTGTTTTTTTTGTTTTTTGTTTTACTTTTACTTTTGATACTTTTGTGTGCTTCTTACCCTGTGTGCTGCTATACAATGCTGCTGGAACCTGGATCAATAAAGTTCTATTTAATCTGATATTAGTCACACCGGAGTATTTGTTGCAGGATCTCCCAAACTATTACTCCTGATAAAATTATGTGATACAAGGCCAAAGGTTTCTATGGAGTAAAGTGACAACACTGAGAAGGCTGATAATGTCCTGTTAGTTTTTTCAGACTTTTTGTTTCCATGTAGATGTTGATGGAGGTGTTGAGTTGTGTGTGTACACTCCTCATCAGTACATGATAAAGTGTGAGGTGGTGACAGCAGCAGTAAGGCGAGTGTTCTTGCTTGACATGGAGCATGTGTACTACCACACATTAACCTTGTAACTGCAGATTATCAGCAGCTCACGTTGCTACCTCTGGCTGTGCCTATGTGTGTGCACTGTGTGTTTGTTTACGCGTGTGAGAGTGAAAAAGACGCGTGTGATGACTGAGGTCAGCATGTGTGTGTATGTGTGTGGGCTTTGCCAGAGGAATAATAATCATCCTGCTATCGATTGCCATGATAACAGCAAAGTGCTGAAGAGATTGAGAGGGGAGCTGGTAGAGAGAGAGAGAGCGAGAGAGAGGGAGACTGAATATATTTACAAGATGTGTATCATCGGCTCAGATAAGATAGTAGAGTGACTGATATCAATTCTCAGCAGCCCACAATCAAATGAATGGTTCCTGCATGCTTGGTCTTGGCTCTTGTCCTCCCGCTCTGCTATTCAGAAAGATGCATTTAAGTATGGAAGGGTGGAGGAAGAGACCACAGCCTCATGCATGACATCAACCTGAATGCAAAGCACACCATTTTAACTTTAAGAGACAACTTAACCAGTAGAGGAAGTACCATGCAGTACCTTATAGTCTTCAAATACACCTTGAAGTCCAGTTGGACCCAGAGTGGTATCATCTTAGTTCATCAATGATTTTCAGCAGACCTGCACCACCTTTGGCGCACTGATGCATTGCAAGGATGCAAGCACACAGAGCTCCCCCCCGACACACACACACACACGCTTATAGTATCAAGGGACATAGCTGTTGGGAAACATATCCAGGTAAGCTAGATTGATATCACGCCAGATACTGCCCAAGCTCATAAATGACCTGTTGGTCTTATGTGTCCACAAAAGGATCCTGGCTTGTGTTGTTTCCGTGCAGTCACTGGAACTTTCCCCCAGAGTTAGTCCAAAGACATGGTTTAAAATTCAACTACACCTTGCAGTCCAGTGGGACCCAGAGTGGTGTCTTCTCGTCTCAGACACTATCTTCAGAAGCCCTGCACCAACCTTGGGGGCTCTCATGTGTTAAAAGGATGCAGGCACACAGGGCACCTCCCACGAAGTCAACAAGGGACACAGCTACTAGGAAACAAACCAAAGCCAGAGAGATACCACCCCAGACACTGCCCAAGCTCATAACTGGCCTGTTGGTCTTACATTCCTCCAAAAGGATCCTGGCTTCTGTTCTTTTCCAGTGAAGCTTTGATCCCACTGAATAATAACGCCATGAATAATGATTAATAATTAATTATAATTATTAATAATAATTAATAATAATTCAGAAATTTCACTGATTATTCAAATAATGAGCCACGCATATGAACATTCCACATTCCTCATTCCGATTAAAAAACACTACAAGTGATTGCGTCAGCACACACAGCGCAGTTCATCTGATCGATTATAACGAGATGTTAAATCTATCATAAACATACTTTTACAGCTGCTCATAAGAAGGAATGAACATGCAACTGTTTTACCAAGCCGTTACAATATAAACATTACAAATAATTACCTTTTAGGCTGTTCCAAATATGTTCTCCACCTCATGCAGCGCATGAGAGAGAAAGGAAAGAAAAGCTGCAGATGAAAGAGTCCTGTGTTTTTGGAAGCGACAGGTGTTTTCAACATCCAAACTCTGAGTGAAAATGATTAATCCGCTACAAAATAATTATTTTATTTATAATTATTTTATGTCTGCTGTTTTTGCTAAATTTTGAACTTCCTGAAATTAATGCCACGCTCGGAGATAAACCTCGTTAGCTGAATATTCTGCCTCTGTTCTCCCATGTTTGTTGAACAACTCCACTCATACCAAAAAACATGCTATTTGGCTCATTATTCATCATTTATTATTCAGTAGGACCAGGGCTTTACCTTTATATTCAAATTGACCTTGTTTTTCTTTCCCAAGCCAAATGAGACAGTTGTCTAGATGAGACATTTTTAACAGTGTTTTGATGTCATACCACAGTAAGCATAATATTCAGGACATATGTAATGTCCTTGTGCTTGCATCTGTCTGTTTGCTTGTCTGGACACATTCTGGGGAACTAAATAAGATCCTTATAATACATGATTGACAACTTTGTATTTGTACCACAGGCGTCCCCTGAGGTGTAAATGAAATGGCCGTATTTTCAGAATGTTCTGTACATCCATCCATCTGTCCATTTTCTTATGCCAGTTAAGATTCAGAGGGCTATCCCAGCAGTCACTGGGCAACACCCTGGACAGGCCACCAGTCTCAAAATATGCTTTCATACATTTTAGATACATACGAGGTCTGTCCAAAAAGTATCAGACCTTTTTATTTTTTTCAAAAACCTTATGGATTTGAATCACGTGTGCTTGCATGAGCCAAGCTTGAACCTTCGTGTGCATGCGTGATTTTTTTCACGCCTGTCGGTTGCGTCATTCGCCTGTGAGTAGGCTTTGAGTGAGCACTGGTCCTCCCCCCTCGTTGGATTTTCATTGCAAGGAAAATGTCTGAACGATTGGAGCAGCGCTGAGTCAAATTTTTCCAGAAACTGTGAGAGACAGCCAGGTGGAAACCATTCGGAAGATTCAGACGGCTTTCGGTGGCTTTTCCGTCGAATGAGTATCAGAGGAATTGTGTAAGAGTTGGACATGTCACAACATGTCCTGTGAGACTTCCAACTTCCGCATGTCTTTCATTACAAAATCTCCTGTAACAGTGGAATGTGCCAAAAAAGTGCTGATGTCCACCTCTTTTGCAATTTCTCTGGTAGTCAGACGACGTCCCGGATCAACACAGCGTTCACTTTGGAAATGATCTGGTCGTTTCAGCCTGTTGATGGCCGCTCGGAGCGCGGCACACCCTCCACCATTGTGCGCCGTCTTTAAACCGGTTGTAACACTCCTTAATCTGTGTGATGCCCATAGGATTGTCACCGAAAGCCGTCTGAATCTTACTAATGGTTTCCACCTGGCTGTCTCTCACAGTTTCTGGAAAAATTTGATGCAGCAAAGCTCCAAATTGTTCAGACATTGTCCTCGCAATGAAAATCCAATGAGGGGGGTGGACCAGTGCTCACACAAAGCCTGCTCACAGGGGAATGATGCAACCGACGGGCATGAAAAAAATCACGCATGCGCATGAAGGTTCAAGGTTGGCTCATGCAAGCACACATGATTCAAATCCATATGGTTTTTGAAAAAAATAAAAAGGTCTGATACTTTTTGGACAGACCTTGTATATCAGCCATAAAATGCAATGCAAAGAGAACAGCCTCATCTTGGTCTTCTTCTTTCAGCTGCTCCTTTTAGAGTTTGGCAGACTTGATCATCCATCTATGTCTCACTCTGTCCTTTGCATCCTCCTCTGTCACACCAAACCATTTGCACGTTCTCCATCAACAACATCATCTTCCCTACTCTCTTTCTGCCTGGCACCTTCAGCATTAGCCTACTTCTCCCAGTATACTCCTTGTCCCACTTTTGCACAAGTCCTAACCATCTCAATCTTGCCTCTCTGATTTTGTCCAAGACCGTCCTATCTGCCCTGTCCCTCTGATATCTTCTTCTTTTGGCTGTTCCGGTTAGGCATCGCAACAGCAGATCATCAATCTCCATCTCACCCTGTCCTCTTGCATCTTCCTCTGTCACACCAACCACCTGCATGTCCCACCTCAACATATCCATAAACCTCCTCTTTGGCCTCCCTCTTCTCTTCCTGCCTGGTGGCTCTATCCTCAGCATCCCTCTCCTTATCAAAGTCACAGTTAAGGTTAATTTATTTTTATTCCAGCATGTAATGCCCAAAAGGACTGAAATTCCGTACTCATGGCCTGGTGAAGGCATTAAAGTAAAAAAAAGTAAACAAGCGCAATCAGAGATTTCTGATGTCTGCCAATCCAAATCTAGATCACCTCCAAAATGTAATGGAGTCTTCCATGTCCTAATATCTATCTGTGGTGCAAATTTGGTGAGAATCTGTTAAGTAGTTCTGAAGTAATCCTTCAAAGCCTGTATAAAGTGAAACTTGATCCAGAATCCGGTGTTGCTGACTGAAAGGTCCCCCCTAAAAATCGTTCCGCCCTGCTTTCACGGCGCATGTGTCATTAGCCGCGGTTCACAGATTATCACATCGTTTCTGCTTAAAACTGCACTTCACTTATCATCTGTGTCAGCTAGCTGTGTTGTTGGACCAGGTGAGGTTGTCAGTAATGTGCAGACTTGAAGCTGGAGCCCACCAATACAGGCACAGCAGTATAGGATAGTGCATAAAGATGAGCGTCCATGGGTCATCACTTACTGTGTCCTGTTGGTCAGAAAGTCCAGTACCACATTGCAGTGATGGTCTAAGACCCAGTAGTGCCAGCTTGTTTATGAGGGTCTGTGGAATGATCGAATTAAAGGCTGAACTGAAGTCTAGGAAGAGAAGCCTGACATACAGTATGCGTCCTTGCTCTCCAGGTGGGTGAGGGCCTGATGGACATCTGCCGGCACTACATCAGATGTGCACCTATTTTTTCTGGAAGTGTATGAATGAGGGTCCACATTGATATTGATGGTGCCCTTTTAAGTGGGTGAACACCAGCCGCTCAACGCACTTATTGACTATCGGGGTGAGCGCCACAGGGCGGTAATCAGTCATGCATGATGCTGTGGAAGTCTTAGGTACAGGAATGACGGTGGTCATCTTGAAGCATGTTGGCACCACAGCCTGGGAGAGGGAGATCTTAAACACATCTGTCAGCACCCCTGTGAACTAATAATACAATAACATTCTTTTGGAGGGCAGTATGCATTTTCAGAGGCCCTCCGTCCATGCCCAGTCAATCAATCAATCAATTTTTTTATATAGCGCCAAATCACAACAAACAGTTGCCCCAAGGCGCTTTATATTGTAAGGCAAGGCCATACAATAATTATGTAAAACCCCAGTCCTACATATTTGTTTATATGCGCTTTGAATGACATATCCTGATCAAAAATGACTCCAAGATTTCTCACAGTATTACTAGAGGTCAGAGTAATGCCATCCAGAGTAAGGATCTGGTTAGACACCATGTTTCTAAGATTTGTGGGGCCAAGTACAATAATTTCAGTTTTATCTGAGTTTAAAAGCAGGAAATTAGAGGTCATCCATGTCTTTATGTCTGTAAGACAATCCTGCAGTTTAGCTAATTGGTGTGTGTCCTCTGGCTTCATGGATAGATAAAGCTGGGTATCATCTGCGTAACAATGAAAATTTAAGCAATACCGTCTAATCATACTGCCTAAGGGAAGCATGTATAAAGTGAATAAAATTGGTCCTAGCACAGAACCTTGTGGAACTCCATAATTAACTTTAGTCTGTGAAGAAGATTCCCCATTTACATGAACAAATTGTAATCTATTAGACAAATATGATTCAAACCACCGCAGCACAGTGCCTTTAATACCTATGGCATGCTCTAATCTCTGTAATAAAATTTTATGGTCAACAGTATCAAAAGCAGCACTGAGGTCTAACAGAACAAGCACAGAGGTGAGTCCACTGTCCGAGGCCATAAGAAGATCATTTGTAACCTTCACTAATGCTGTTTCTGTACTATGATGAATTCTAAAACCTGACTGAAACTCTTCAAATAGACCATTCCTCTGCAGATGATCAGTTAGCTGTTTTACAACTACCCTTTCAAGAATTTTTGAGAGAAAAGGAAGGTTGGAGATTGGCCTATAATTAGCTAAGATAGCTGGGTCAAGTGATGGCTTTTTAAGTAATGGTTTAATTACTGCCACCTTAAAAGCCTGTGGTACATAGCCAACTAACAAAGATAGATTGATCATATTTAAGATCGAAGCATTAAATAATGGTAGGGCTCATCACAGTGCTGAAAAGAAACCTGGGGTTGTTCTTATTTTCTTCAATTAGTGATGAGTAGAAAGATGTCCTAGCTTTACGGAGGGCTTTTTTTTATAGAGCAACAGACTCTTTTTCCAGGCTAAGTGAAGATCTTCTAAATTAGTGAGACGCCATTTCCTGTCCAACTTACGGGTTATCTGCTTTAAGCTACGAGTTTGTGAGTTATACCACGGAGTCAGGCACTTCTGATTTAAAGCTCTCTTTTTTAGAGGAGCTACAGCATCCAAAGTTGCCTTCAATGAGGATGTAAAACTATTGACGAGATACTCTATCTCACTTACAGAGTTTAGGTAGCTACTCTGCACTGTGTTGGTATATGGTATTAGAGAACATAAAGAAGGAATCATATCCTTAAACCTAGTTACAGCGCTTTCTGAAAGACTTCTAGTGTAATGAAACTTATTCCCCACTGCTGGGTAGTCCATCAGAGTAAATGTAAATGTTATTAAGAAATGATCAGACAGAAGGGAGTTTTCAGGGAATACTGTTAAGTCTTCTATTTCCATACCATAAGTCAGAACAAGATCTAAGATATGATTAAAGTGGTGGGTGGACTCATTTACTTTTTGAGCAAAGCCAATAGAGTCTAATAATAGATTAAATGCAGTGTTGAGGCTGTCATTCTCAGCATCTGTGTGGATGTTAAAATCGCCCACTATAATTGTCTTATCTGAGCTAAGCACTAAGTCAGACAAAAGGTCTGAAAATTCACAGAGAAACTCACAGTAACGACCAGGTGGACGATAGATAATAACAAATAAAACTGGTTTTTGGGACTTCCAATTTGGATGGACAAGACTAAGAGTCAAGCTTTCAAATGAATTAAAGCTCTGTCTGGGTTTTTGATTAATTAATAAGCTGGAATGGAAGATTGCTGCTAATCCTCCGCCTCGGCCCGTGCTACGAGCATTCTGACAGTTAGTGTGACTCGGGGGTGTTGACTCATTTAAACTAACATATTCATCCTGCTGTAACCAGGTTTCTGTAAGGCAGAATAAATCAATATGTTGATCAATTATTATATCATTTACCAACAGGGACTTAGAAGAGAGAGACCTAATGTTTAATAGACCACATTTAACTGTTTTAGTCTGTGGTGCAGTTGAAGGTGCTATATTATTTTTTCTTTTTGAATTTTTATGCTTAAATAGATTTTTGCTGGTTATTGGTAGTCTGGGAGCAGGCACCGTCTCTACGGGGATGGGGTAATGAGGGGATGGCAGGGGGAGAGAAGCTGCAGAGAGGTGTGTAAGACTACAACTCTGCTTCCTGGTCCCAACCCTGGATAGTCACGGTTTGGAGGATTTAAGAAAATTGGCCAGATTTCTAGAAATGAGAGCTGCTCCATCCAAAGTGGGATGGATGCCGTCTCTCCTAACAAGACCAGGTTTTCCCCAGAAGCTTTGCCAATTATCTATGAAGCCCACCTCATTTTTTGGACACCACTCAGACAGACAGCAATTCAAGGAGAACATGCGGCTAAACATGTCACTCCCGGTCTGATTGGGGAGGGGCCCAGAGAAAACTACAGAGTCCGACATTGTTTTGAAAAGTTACACACCGATTTAATGTTAATTTTAGTGACCTCCGATTGGCGTAACCGGGTGTCATTACTGCCGACGTGAATTACAATCTTACCAAATTTACGCTTAGCCTTAGCCAGCAGTTTCAAATTTCCTTCAATGTTGCCTGCTCTGGCCCCCGGAAGACAATTGACTATGGTTGCTGGTGTCGCTAACTTCACATTTCGCAAAACAGAGTCGCCAATAACCAGAGTTTGATCCTCGGCGGGTGTGTCGTCGTTCCTCTCTTCCCCGCCAGATGGTTGCAGTCATCTCGGAAAAGTGTTAGCCTGTCCACTTGATAGGCTAAGTCCAGCATGCTGCCGTTTAGCCACGCCCCCATTAAAAGATAAGCACAACAGTTGCTCATCTCTCTGCAGCTGGAAACACAGAGTCCACTTTGGTGTCCACTTTGTTGTCTAGCAAGCGAACATTGGCCAGAAAAAAGACGAAATCATTGGTCTGTTGCAAGCCTTTAGCTCGGCTAACAAGCTGCCCCACTTACCCCTCTTCCACCTCCGTGCACACCGCTTTTGTTTGCCTCTTAGCCTGTGTGTGTTCCTGCACCAGCCCGCGGCTTTTAGACAACGCAGTCTGCCCAGTGCTGCCTTACAGTTTGGAGACAGAGATCAGATGAGCTGTACTTAAACACACCGTTCTTCACTGTAGAAAAATCAGTAGAAGAAAAAGTGTCACCTGGAATGAGAGAAGCCGCTGTGCTACTGTGCACCGCCATTATAAACACGACACACACTTTGATATATATATATATATATATATATATATATATATATATATATATATATATATATATATATATATATATATGCACACACACACACCCTGGATCCCTCTTCTGAACATGTCCAAACAATCTGAGTCTGCGTCCCAAACGGTCTTGCCTTTGCTGTCCTTCTGATATGTTCATTCCTAATCCTGTCCATTCTTGTCGCTCCCAAAGACAATCACATCTTCAGCTTTGCCTCCTGTCTTTTTGTTATTGTTGCCATTTCTAAGCCACATAGCTGGTCTCAGTACTGTCTTGTAGTCTTTCCCTTTCACGCTTGCAGATATACGAGGTCTGTCCGTAAAGTATCGTACCTTTTTATTTTTTTCAAAAACTATATGGATTTCATTCATATGTTTTTACGTCAAACATGCTTGAACCCTCGTGTGCATGCGTGAGTTTTTCCACGCCTGTCGGTGACGTCATTCGCCTGTGAGCACGAGTGGTCCCGCCCCCTCGTCGGATTTTCATTGTCTGGAAATGGCGGAATGAAAAGGACTTTTTTTCCATCAGAATTTTTTCAGAAGCTGTTAGAGACTGGCACCTGGAAACCATTCGAAAAATGTATCTGGCTTTCAGTGAAAATTTTACGGGCTTCACAGAGAATAAGGACTTTAACTACAGGTTTAAGGACCCCTTTAAAGGACGGTCGGTGCGCCGCGCTGCGAGCTGCGACGACGCGGCACAAACCACTGGATCATTTCTAAGCTGATGGCTCTGTGGATACGAGACCGTCGTGTTCTCTTTCTCTGGTTATCACAAGACCTGGACATCAGCCATTTTCCGGCAGATTTCACTTTTAACAAGAGATTTTGTCATGGAAAGCCGCGTGGAGGCTTCGCGCGTCACGACCGATTCGCTGATGAAGCGAGACAAAGGAACACCTCCGTTTCGGCGTGTTAGAGGACAAGTTGGGACATGTCCAGCTCTCCACAAGTTCTTTTATACTCACTCGACTGGTAAGCACTGAAAGCCGAGATAGACATGTCCCAACTTGTCCTCTAACACGCCGAAACGGAGGTGTTCCTTTGTCTCGCTTCATCAGCGAATCGGTCAATCGGTCTTCTGTCATGAATCACTCCTGCCACCTTTTTCCATCCATTCCACCCTGCCTGCACTCTCTTCTTCAACCTCTCTACCACACTCTCCATTACTTTGAACCCCAAGTATTTAAACTTATCGACCTTGTCTACCTCTGTTCTGTATAACCGCTACGTTCCGCTGCCCTCTCTCTCACTCACGCACTTGTACTCCGTCTTGGTCCCACTGACTTTCTTTACCCTTGCTTCCAGAGCGTATCTCCACCTCTTCAGGCTCAACCAAACCTGCTCACTTCTCTCACTACAGATCACAATGTCACTTGCAAACATTCAATTTTCAGAACTGCGTCGCCTCAAGGCGCTTCACAGAAAACAACAAATTAAACCAAAAGATCAAACATCAGTGTTAATCATAAATGTAGTAATAGATTTTAATTTTAAAGATCTAATTTCATTACTCTTGTCACTGTAAAGTAAAAAATATGATAAACTATAGATTTTTAAAAATGCAGTACCAGAAAAACTTAATAAAAATGTAGGCACATCAAGTAGTTCTATAAAAGTGACTACAAAATTAGAATTTGTAAACCTAATTCAAAAGCTCTGCAAAAAACTACAAAAAAAAAAAAATCAGAGTCTATGTCATGTCAGGCAGCACAGTGGCTTAGTGGTTAGCACTGTTGCCTCATAGCAAGAAGGCCATGGGTTCGATTCCCACCTGTGCCCTTTCTGTGTGGAGTTTGTGTGTTTTCCCTGTGTTTGTGTTGGTTCCCTCCGGCTGCTCCGACTTCCTCCCACATCCAAAGACATGCAGGTTACGTGGATTGGAAACTCTGTCTGTTGGTGTGAGTGCGGGTGGCTATGTGTGCCCCTGCGAACAGACTGGTGTCCTGTCCAGGGTGAACCCCGCCTCACGCGCTGTGACTGCTGGGATAGGCTCCAGCCTCCCCATGACACTTAATTGGAGAAAGCAGTTGAAAATGATTGAGAGTAAGTGAGTGAGATTTCATGCCCTTTTTCAAAATTGTTTTTATTCAATATATTTTATTTATATAGCACCAAATCAAAATATAGCTTCCTCAAGGCACTTCACAGGAGTAAGGTCTAACCTTACCAACCTGAGCAAGGGCACAGGTGACATTGGTAAGAAAAAAAACTCCCTCTGATGATGTTGAGGAAGAAACCTCAAGCAGACCAGACTCCGAGGGGGAACCCACTGCTTAGTTACAGTTACAAGGTTTTTTTTTTTATAAAAGTTTTACCAAGCTGAAGAAATATATACATTGTGAGTGGGAATGTATGATTTTTTTTTTTTTGGGCTATATAGAGCTAAAGGAGGTTTTCAAGGTTGGTGGGTCTAGTGCCATGCAGAGCCTTGCAGGTCAGGAGTAGGATTTTATGAAATTTTAAAAAGTTCATTGGATCAATCCTTTTGATTTTTGGTCAAAATGTCAGTGACTGATCAAAATTAAGTCAGAGATTTTTGATCAGTGACAAGGCAGTAATCTCAGAACCATCAATACAGAACTTGAAGGAGGTGCAGTGCTTAATGCTCTGCTTGTTACTAATAACAAGTATGTCAGATTTATTGGCATTGAAAGTTGGAATCCACCTAAGCCTTCACATCCTTTAAAAGGTTCTGCAGACGGTGGAGTATGACACCAGGATCAGAGATGGAGCTCAGCCAGAGCTGTGTGCCGTCTACTCTGCACAAGAGTGGTAGGAAAATTGCTGGTTGCGTATGATGTACCCAAGGTGCAAGATGTATACAATAAAAGAATGCAAGCCAAAGACAGAGCCTTGGGGATTACACTGTGTGACATTACAGCTATTAATGGCAATGATCTGCTGGCTGTCTATAAAGTAATACCTGAGCTAAAACAGTGCAGTGCTAGTGATGCTAAGATGGTGATCCATTCAGGAGAGAAGGATGGAGTAGTTAACTGTAACACATGCTGCTGTCAGTTCCAACAGAATGGGAATGTTAGTAGTATGTGCATCTGAGACTAATAGGAGATCATTGTGATTTCATTCTGTGTCCAACTCAGAAGCCAGATTGTATGCCATCTACCTTCTCAACACAGTTCCATCTGCATCCCTTATCACTTTAACCTGGTTCACATTCCTCTCCAAGCCACACCATATGACACCCCGTCACCACCTCTGTTCCCTTCAGCAATATTTTCACTGGACTTTGGATCATGTTTTCATCTTTTGGTGCCCTCTCTGCCACATCATTTAGCACAATCCAGAAATATTTCTCCACAATCTCACACTCCAATTGCAGGACATAAGTGCTGATGACATTCATCATCACTTCTTCAGTTTCAAGTTTGAAACACATCCTGATGTTGGACACTCTACACTCTTAATATACTTTTCCTTTAGGATTAGCGCTACTCCTTTTCTCCACCCATTCATAATATGGTAGAACAGGCTAAACCCACCTCCAATGATCCTGGCCTTTTTCTTTTTCCCTTTGGTCTTGTAAACACCTGTCTCCTTCACCACATCAGCCAGCTCTTTCTCTTTTTCATTCAGTATCAACATTAAGAGCCTAATATACTAAAGGTTTATATGTGTAAAAATGTGTGCAAACTGGCTAGTACCTGTAGATTAATGTCCATCCTGATCTACTAGTGATGTGTACTCAGGATTGTGTCTTTCAAATGTGCAAAATAGTAAGTTTTGTCCATATAACACATTTGCTGTGCTCAATATGCACTTTAGAGTGTGGTTACCCAAGTGAGCAAATTTGTGGGATGTAAACATGTCAATAGTTGAATTCAGTAAATGTAATGAGGTTTGTCAAGATCAAAAGGAAATTTAGAAGTTCTGATTGCATCTGTATATTGCACATTTGAAACCTGCACTTGACATAGTGCTGTTTCAGCAGCTGAGACCCTGCTGCCTCTTCATAGACAGAATTTCAAATAATCATTGATTGTAAATGTCAGGTATATTTAAAGAGTTAACAGTTTATGTTGTGCTTGATTTGTTAAGAACAACTGTCTCCATGCGTGAATCAAAGTTCTGCGCTGAACGCAAAGTCCACTTTTGTGCCACTCATTACTGTCGTAGACCTTCTTTAAAGTCACTTTCATTTGAAGGCTGCAATAAATTTCATGAAAACTGGTGTGAAAAAAAAATTGTTTCTGTATTGCCAACCACATAGTTTTGTTGTGTGAGGCAGTGGCATGGAACAAAAAAAAAAAATCACAGGTATATTCTAATTAATTAATAAATTTTGTACTTACCCTGTGTCACACTTTGTCCAGAACACAAACACACACACACAGAAACACACACCTACATCTCAGAGTCTGTGTGGGTTGATCATGGCCAATGTGATCCACTCTGTGCATCCCACCGACAGAGCTCAGCATAATTATTCAACAGTTTGGTTACATACCTTTGATGGAAATAGCAGATTGTTGTTTTTTCTTGCTTTCTTCTTTCCACAGGTATCTTACCCTTCTGGATAACAGTACCTGTTGCAGGTTTTGTTGCTAGTGTTGTTGTTAACCAGAGTCTTGAATGACCCAGTATAAAATTTTGATTTATGATTTGTATATCTGATTTGTCAGGTTTCATGTAGGAAGCCCTTCCAGATACAAATTGCATCATTTACCCAGGTTTGGAACCAGCAAAGAGTGTATTGGTTTATGCAACCTTAGTTACTGCTTGAACAGAAAGAACATTGTTTTTTAAATTGATTTCCCAATCGAGTATCAAAAACATTTGTCAGAAGGTTTTCACTTGGTCTGGAAAATGACTTTAATGTCCACATTTGATTCAAAATTGTTTCAACCAATCCACAATCTGTTGGATTCGGTCTAAATGTTACTAAGTTTGTGACCCCTGAAACATTGTTAAAACCAAAAACTTATGAGTTTACATGATGTTTTTCTTGTCTCTTCCGCGTCTTACTTGTGGTGATGCCATCAGTGTGTGCTGGTAGTGGAATCAAGTTTATGTTAAAATGTGTTCTTATTTTGAAAGACTTGTGCACGAAAACAGGAAGTGTTCTGGGACAATGACTAGCTTTGTGAAGATTAAGATGCATTTCTGCTTTGACGGTTTTTCTGCTGCGATGTGAGAAAGCAGCTTAATGCAGACTGGACATCCACTGGCAAGCTACAAACAAGAACAGGACTAAAGAAACATGCAGCTAGTTTTCAGCATGCACAAAACGTTTGGACGGACTTGCAAAATGTCAGCTGACAAGAACACATTTAATGAATGAGAAAAGAATTTCTACAGGACCAAACCTGACACAAATGAGTGAGTTATTTGTGAAATCAGACACTTTTTTGACATATGCTGTCCGACACACATAATATTTGGCCGTGCTTGTGTATCCGCTCCCCACGCAGAATTTTGTGCAGAATGCCCTGGGCACTCTGACGCAGAAATACGGTAATTAAACTTAAATGCCAAATGAATGAAGGCTCATTGGTTTGTGCCTCTTCAAGAGTGTTCGACTTTATTTCAGTTCATTTATTTATCACTCAAACAAATAAAAGCAAAAACGGGTTGCATATGATTGTTGCATGAATATTTTCCCATGTTTAATCAACCCATTTTGATGCTGCTGACCTGCGGCATGACTGAATGTCCAACAATGTTCAAAATGGAGGCATCTATTGTACAGTACAAGGTGCTGTGTCATATAATCCAGTTTACTAAAATGCTGCTGTAAGAGAGGAAAAGGGGGCTTGTGACCAGAAGGACATCAGTTCAATTCCCTGATCAGACTGGTAAATGAGTAATGTACTCTTGAATGAGGTCCTTAATCTCCAAATGGCTCCTGGTGTGTAGTCAAGTGTTTTGTATTGTGGCATTGTTGTTTTTTTTTGTGTGTGTGTGTGTGTGTGTAGCATCTCTGTAAAGCAAGTGAGCATCTTCAACAAAAGCGCGATAGAATTTTACTCTTTTTTTACTCTTAACTGCCCATTAGTTATGGACACAAGTGTATGTAAAGTTATGCTTACACTTGGCCCACACAGGGGTGCTTTGTATTCTGACTTTTGAACATATCGTGTTTAATAGACGATATACTCGTTACAAAAAGATGTGCACTTTTTGGCAAATATTCTGCATCAAGGAAACTCTGCAAAGGCTTTTTGATGAAATGTGGCATAACTGAAATATGACCTTTAAAAAAAAAAATGCATTAATGGAAAAAAGCTCATTTAAAAATCACAGCAGCAAATCTGTGCAACAGGGATAGGGTTTTGAATAATGTAAAAGCGAAGGTACAATAAAAAATAGACAGCCTAAGATGAAGTGAAAATGTGTCAGTATTTTCCATTAAACACCACTTTCTGTCCCCAATATCGGAGCGGAGTATTTCATAATTTACATAATGTTGCATATTACATCAGTACAAACTAGAACAGGATCCATATATGTTTTATAAGCTGTGATATCTTTGTATTTTTTAAAAGGCTGTGTGTCTGGGAGATGGCGTGCTGCAGATAACGTGCTGCTCTCCTGGGGGTTAGATAACTCCGGGCCGCTCTTCTCCCTGTCCTTATTTCTGAGGAGGGCAGCCGTGTTTGGGCTGTCATAGTGGGTGACAAGCCCTGGGACTGTGGGGGAGGAGAGGTGTGTGTGTGTGTGTGTGTGTGTGTGTGTGTGTGTGTGTGTGTGTGTGTGTGTGTGTGTGTGTGTGTGTGTGTGTGTGTGTGTGTGTGTGTGCGCGCGAGTGTGAAGGGACACCTCAGAGGTCGTCTGAGGAGAGAGGGGACCATGCTGAGAGGCTGCTGTCACACAGATGCCATATACAAGCAGGCTGACACACACTGAGGCAGAGGCATGTGCACACATTATAAGCACACACAGAATCAGCAGCACAAACGTGTGTGAGCCCACAACCACTTGTCACATGTAAGCTGGTTGCTCAGAGGTGCACACACATAACAAATATGACTCAATAGTCATTCATGCTTGCAAGCTTTTCACTTGTAACCACTGCACACTTCTGTCCACATCCAAATACACACACACTGCCAAATGTCCTTGGTTGCTGTTTATCCTAAACCATGAATGAAAAAACAACAAGCCCAGAGAGTTCCATTCATTTACCGGATACAGTGGAATCCAAATAATGAGAAACCACAGACTTATTTAGAGAACGGCGCATCCGGAAAGTATTCACAGTGCTTCACCCTTTCCAGTTTATGTTTCAACCTTATTCCAAAATAGATGAAATTATTTTTTTTCCCCTCACAATTCTACACACAGTACCCCATAATGGTAAGGTGAAAAAGTTTTTTTGAGTTTTCTTTTTTTTTTTTTTTGCAAATTTAATAAAAATTAAAAAAAAAAAAAGAAGAAATCACTTGTACATAAGTATTCACAGCCTTTTTCATGAAGCTCAAAATTGAGCTTAGGTGCATCCTGTTTCCAGTGATCAATGTAAATAAAAACAGAATACAATGATTTGCAAATCCTCTTCAACCAATATTCAATTGAATGCACCACAAAGACAAGATATCTAATGTTCAAACTGCATTTATCAGTCATTATCAGCAGATTCCTGAGAACAATGTTCACAAAGTTGAAGTTATGCCGGGGCTCGATCTTTCAACAAGACAACGACCCTAAACGCTGCTCAGAATCTACTAAGGCATTCATGCAGAGGAACAAGTACAATGTTCTGGAATGGTCATCTCAGTCCCCAGACCTGAATATTATTGAAAATCTGTGATTTGATTTTAAGCGGGCTGTCCATGCTCAGAAACCAACAAACCTGAGATGTTTTGTAAAGAAGAATGGTCCAAAATACCCTCAACCAGAATCCAGACTCTCACTGGAAGCTATAGGAAGCGTTTAGAGGCTGTTATTTCTGCAAAAGGATGATCTACTAAATATTGATGTATTTTTTCTGTTGGGGTGCCCAAATTAATGCACCTGCCTAATTTTGTTTAAATAATTATTGCACACTTTCTGTAAATCCTATAAACTTCATTTCATTGTTTATCTGCTATATGATATATTTAACTGAAGTTGCTGATCCAAACAACCAATGATTTATAAAGGAAAATCATCAGGGGTGCCCAAATTTTTACATACAACTGTAACATCTTTTCAAAAACTCCATGGATGCACACGCACTAACTCCTGCAGACAGCGTGAGAAGGAAAATAAAATAGTTGTTATGGAATTCCCCCAGATAAATATGTTCTGTTCATCACAATGAGCTGTAATTTTGAAACACACTTCAAAAAAAATATAATGATATAATGCTTGGATTGGGTGTCGGCTCACACCTGACACTGTGGGTCATCACCTTCCTCACAAACAGGTGCCAGCTGGTGAGATTTGACGGCCACTACAGTTCAGTTAAAACCATCTCTACAGGAAGCCGTCAGGGCTCGGTAATCTCCCCGGTTCTTTTCACGTTATACACCAATGACAGCAGAAGTGACAATCGAATTATACTGTCTGAAGTACTCTGATGATGCAGTCATTGTGGACACAACAAATTCATGGCAGCAGTTTCAGTCTACAGTGGATAACTTTTCTCTGTGGGGCAAAGATAACCATCTGAATCTTAACATCTTCAAAACCAAGGAGCTGATCATAGGTTTTATGTGCAACTCTACCAGTCACCCTGTTCTTCAGGTGGATACCAGACTGTTGAGAATGCAGAGGAGTATAAATATTTTGGACCCATCATCTGTATTTCCTTCATAAGCTGAATCAGAATAGATCAACTTTGAGAATGTAAACTGAACGAATGGACTAAATAACTGAACCAAGCATGAATAACCAAAGCTGCATTTGAGGTGCATGTGTCATGCACGTGACAACTTTTATACATGTAAATGTGTCATTATAATGGAGTCATAATTGTGCACAACTTAAAATCTAGTTTGTTTTGAGAATTATCCAGGAAAAGTGGTGTAAGTTAATAGAATGGCACTTACATGTTATTCCTGTCACACGATGGGGAGCATTGAGTTTATCAATAATATTATGCTAGCTAACAGGGATGCAATAGTCGCCATTGGCTATATTTGTGTGTCAGAGAGAGAGAAAGAGAGACATGCCCATCACGGAGGATGCTCTTATACTGCATCTCCTCTGAATTTCCTTTTGGCCGGATGGTTCACAGAAAGGGGCAGCACACACACACAGAGCTGTGTAATAGCTGTCAGGCCTGCAGGCCATACCGTGCACTGCAGGGTGCATACTAAAAAGCAGTGCAGTGCTGCAGTGAAGCATGGACTCTACATCTCCTTTGTGTGCGTGTGCGTCTGCAAGCAAGCAAGAGTACAGTGAATAGATATGGAAAGAGAGTAGTTTAAATGAAAGTGGGGTGATTGATGGTGGTGTTAATTGCTCCTTTACAGTCCAGGTTATAAGCAAACTGTCTGTTGGTACAAAGACCACTAGACAACCTCAAAACTATCATCCACACAGACAACATGATCACTGTGTTAACCTGTAACCACAAATTCTGCTGTTATTCTATTTAATAGGTTTGTCAGCACTTCAGTGAAGCGTAATGATGGCGGACCCAAGGTGAACCATTATTCTGCAGTCTTTTCCATCATATTTTATTCACATATTCAAATGCACCACCATTATGCAAAAGGTGCTTCTATTAGGAGTATCATATTTCACATTCAAATATGCTCCATTATTTAAAAGACGTCAGCTGTTTTAGAAATAGTGATATTCCATATGCCGCTGTTGATTTGGGGGTGACCTTTTGAACTCTTAGTGCTGTCAAATCGATCATCTGTAACCTTTTCATTTGCTGCGTGCCCACCCCCAGCAGACGTGAACCAGACATCATTGTATAACATTCATAATGGAATGTTCATGACCTTATGAAGACCTCAGAATATTTAAAGAATAAAGGTAGTGTTGGATTTATGATACCATGAATAAATGTGTATATTTTACCTGATAGGCCAATTGTTCCTACTTGCAACTATGTTTCTAACTGTTGCTGGCAAAGGATTGTTATAGTATAGGCTTGCACGCATCTTCAGTGCTCGCTGTAGTTCAAATTCTCAGAAAATTGAAGATATTTGGTGTATCGTACATTAAAATTGGTCAACTGTTCAAGGATTGACTTATTCCCCCATGGATCAATTTTGTTATGACTAGAGACAAGCGACGGATTCAAAGGTGGAGAGACCAAACAAATATTCATAGATAAACAATAGTTTGTCTGATGCTTGAATTTGACCTGAGGTAGAGTTGGACCTCAGAGATTACTGCAGCAGTTTAGTTTTTTGAAGACAGCAGATGCACGTGAGACTGGACAGATTGGAATCAATCAATCAATCAATTTTTTTATATAGCGCCAAATCACAACAAACAGTTGCCCCAAGGCGCTTTATAGTGTAAGGCAAGGCCATACAATAATTATGTAAAACCCCAACGGTCAAAACGACCCCCTGTGAGCAAGCACTTGGCTACAGTGGGAAGGAAAAACTCCCTTTTAACAGGAAGAAACCTCCAGCAGAACCAGGCTCAGGGAGGGGCAGTCTTCTGCTGGGACTGGTTGAGGCTGAGGGAGAGAACCAGGAAAGACATGCTGTGGAGGAGAGCAGAGATCGATCACTAATGATTAAATGCAGAGTGGTGCATACAGAGCAAAAAGAGAAAGAAACAGTGCATCATGGGAACCCCCCAGCAGTCTACGTCTATAGCAGCATAACTAAGGGATGGTTCAGTGTCACCTGATCCAGCCCTAACTATAAGCTTTAGCAAAAAGGAAAGTTTTAAGCCTAATCTTAAAAGTAGAGAGGGTGTCTGTCTCCCTGATCTGAATTGGGAGCTGGTTCCACAGGAGAGGAGCCTGAAAGCTGAAGGCTCTGCCTCCCATTCTACTCTTACAAACCCTAGGAACTACAAGTAAGCCTGCAGTCTGAGAGCAAAGCGCTCTATTGGGGTGATATGGTACTACGAGGTCCCTAAGATAAGATGGGAGAATTTTAAATTCTATTCTAGAATTAACAGGAAGCCAATGAAGAGAGGCCAATATGGGTGAGATATGCTCTCTCCTTCTAGTCCCCGTCAGTACTCTAGCTGCAGCATTTTGAATTAACTGAAGGCTTTTTAGGGAACTTTTAGGACAACCTGATAATAATGAATTACAATATTCCAGCCTAGAGGAAATAAATGCATGAATTAGTTTTTCAGCATCACTCTGAGACAAGACCTTTCTGATTTTAGAGATATTGCGTAAATGCAAAAAAGCAGTCCTACATATTTGTTTAATATGCGCTTTGAATGACATATCCTGATCAAAAATGACTCCAAGATTTCTCACAGTATTACTAGAGGTCAGGGTAATGCCATCCAGAGTAAGGATCTGGTTAGACACCATGTTTCTAAGATTTGTGGGGCCAAGTACAATAACTTCAGTTTTATCTGAGTTTAAAAGCAGGAAATTAGAGGTCATCCATGTCTTTATGTCTGTAAGACAATCCTGCAGTTTAGCTAATTGGTGTGTCCTCTGGCTTCATGGATAGATAAAGCTGGGTATCATCTGCGTAACAATGAAAATTTAAGCAATACCGTCTAATAATACTGCCTAAGGGAAGCATGTATAAAGTGAATAAAATTGGTCCTAGCACAGAACCTTGTGGAACTCCATAATTAACTTTAGTCTGTGAAGAAGATTCCCCATTTACATGAACAAATTGTAATCTATTAGACAAATATGATTCAAACCACCGCAGCGCAGTGCCTTTAATACCTATGGCATGCTCTAATCTCTGTAATAAAATTTTATGGTCAACAGTATCAAAAGCAGCACTGAGGTCTAACAGAACAAGCACAGAGATGAGTCCACTGTCCGAGACCATAAGAAGATCATTTGTAACCTTCACTAATGCTGTTTCTGTACTATGATGAATTCTAAAACCTGACTGAAACTCTTCAAATAGACCATTCCTCTGCAGATGATCAGTTAGCTGTTTTACAACTACCCTTTCAAGAATTTTTGAGAGAAAAGGAAGGTTGGAGATTGGCCTATAATTAGCTAAGATAGCTGGGTCAAGTGATGGCTTTTTAAGTAATGGTTTAATTACTGCCACCTTAAAAGCCTGTGGTACATAGCCAACTAACAAAGATAGATTGATCATATTTAAGATCGAAGCATTAAATAATGGTAGGGCTTCCTTGAGCAGCCTGGTAGGAATGTGGTCTAATAAACACGTTGATGGTTTGGATGAAGTAACTAATGAAAATAACTCAGACAGAACAATCGGAGAGAAAGAGTCTAACCAAATACCGGCATCACTGAAAGCAGCCAAAGATAACGATACGTCTTTGGGATGGTTATGAGTAATTTTTTCTCTAATAGTTAAAATTTTGTTAGCAAAGAAAGTCATGAAGTCATTACTAGTTAAAGTTAATGGAATACTCAGCTCAATAGAGCTCTGACTCTTTGTCAGCCTGGCTACAGTGCTGAAAAGAAACCTGGGGTTGTTCTTATTTTCTTCAATTAGTGATGAGTAGAAAGATGTCCTAGCTTTACGGAGGGCTTTTTTTATAGAGCAACAGACTCTTTTTCCAGGCTAAGTGAAGATCTTCTAAATTAGTGAGACGCCATTTCCTCTCCAACTTACGGGTTATCTGCTTTAAGCTACGAGTTTGTGAGTTATACCACGGAGTCAGACACTTCTGATTTAAAGCTCTCTTTTTCAGAGGAGCTACAGCATCCAAAGTTGTCTTCAATGAGGATGTAAAACTATTGACGAGATACTCTATCTCCCTTACAGAGTTTAGGTAGCTACTCTGCACTGTGTTGGTATATGGCATTAGAGAACATAAAGAAGGAATCATATCCTTAAACCTAGTTACAGCGCTTTCTGAAAGACGTCTAGTGTAATGAAACTTATTCCCCACTGCTGGGTAGTCCATCAGAGTAAATGTAAATGTTATTAAGAAATGATCAGACAGAAGGGAGTTTTCAGGGAATACTGTTAAGTCTTCTATTTCCATACCATAAGTCAGAACAAGATCTAAGATATGATTAAAGTGGTGGGTGGACTCATTTACTTTTTGAGCAAAGCCAATAGAGTCTAATAATAGATTAAATGCAGTGTTGAGGCTGTCATTCTCAGCATCTGTGTGGATGTTAAAATCGCCCACTATAATTATCTTATCTGAGCTAAGCACTAAGTCAGACAAAAGGTCTGAAAATTCACAGAGAAACTCACAGTAATGACCAGGTGGACGATAGATAATAACAAATAAAACTGGTTTTTGGGACTTCCAATTTGGATGGACAAGACTAAGAGACAAGCTTTCAAATGAATTAAAGCTCTGTCTGGGTTTTTGATTAATTAATAAGCTGGAATGGAAGATTGCTGCTAATCCTCCGCCCCGGCCCGTGCTACGAGCATTCTGACAGTTAGTGTGACTCGGGGGTGTTGACTCATTTAAACTAACATATTCATCCTGCTGTAACCAGGTTTCTGTTAGGCAGAATAAATCAATATGTTGATCAATTATTATATCATTTACCAACAGGGACTTAGAAGAGAGAGACCTAATGTTTAATAGACCACATTTAACTGTTTTAGTCTGTGGTGCAGTTGAAGGTGCTATATTATTTTTTCTTTTTGAATTTTTATGCTTAAATAGATTTTTGCTGGTTATTGGTAGTCTGGGAGCAGGCACTGTCTCTACGGGGATGGGGTAATGAGGGGATGGCAGGGGGAGAGAAGCTGCAGAGAGGTGTGTAAGACTACAACTCTGCTTCCTGGTCCCAACCCTGGATAGTCACGGTTTGGAGGATTTAAGAAAATTGGCCAGATTTCTAGAAATGAGAGCTGCTCCATCCAAAGTGGGATGGATGCCGTCTCTCCTAACAAGACCAGGTTTTCCCCAGAAGCTTTGCCAATTATCTATGAAGCCCACCTCATTTTTTGGACACCACTCAGACAGCCAGCAATTCAAGGAGAACATGCGGCTAAACATGTCACTCCCGGTCCGATTGGGGAGGGGCCCAGAGAAAACTACAGAGTCCGACATTGTTTTTGCAAAGTTACACACCGATTTAATGTTAATTTTAGTGACCTCCGATTGGCGTAACCGGGTGTCATTACTGCCGACGTGAATTACAATCTTACCAAATTTACGCTTAGCCTTAGCCAGCAGTTTCAAATTTCCTTCAATGTCGCCTGCTCTGGCCCCCGGAAGACAATTGACTATGGTTGCTGGTGTCGCTAACTTCACATTTCTCAAAACAGAGTCGCCAATAACCAGAGTTTGATCCTCGGCGGGTGTGTCGTCGAGTGGGGAAAAACGGTTAGAGATGTGAACGGGTTGGCGGTGTACACGGGGCTTCTGTTTAGGGCTACGCTTCCTCCTCACAGTCACCCAGTCAGCCTGCTTTCCCGGCTGCTCGGGATCTGCCAGGGGGGAACTAACGGCGGCTAAGCTACCTTGGTCCGCACCGACTACAGGGGCCTGGCTAGCTGTAGAATTTTCCACGGTGCGGAGCCGAGTCTCCAATTCGCCCAGCCTGGCCTCCAAAGCTACGAATAAGCTACACTTATTACAAGTACCGTTACTGCTAAAGGAGGCCGAGGAATAACTAAACATTTCACACCCAGAGCAGAAAAGTGCGGGAGAGACAGGAGAAGCCGCCATGCTAAATCGGCTAAGAGCTAGTAGCTACGCTAAGCTAGCGGATTCCTAAAAACACGCAAAGTGAATAATGTGTAAATAATTTAGAGGTGATTCAGCAGAAGGAGTGCTTTAGTTAAGGCACGTAAAGATTACACTGGGAAACAAATCGTAATCTAGATAACTAGATCAATCTAACTGCGCAGATTAAACAGCTAACAGATACAGAAAAACACCGCTGTGCTCCGGAACAGGAAGTGATACAATACCGCAGTGAGAGCCAACCACCAGTAGAGTGGTAGAATGGGAGACATTCCACAGAATTGACTTGAAGGTTCAGAGTTTTCACAGGGGAGGTCAGCAGTCAGGAATGATTTTGAAGTATAGGCAGTGGTGGACGCAGCTAACCAAAAAGTTAGCTCCGATAACAGTTAATCTACTAACTGAAAAGTTAACTTTTGGAAAGCTAAACCAATAAACCCCTAAAAAAAAAAAAATTGGCAGAAATTACAGCTAAAAGCTATACCAATAACTTTAAATATTGACTCCAGTACACTAGCAGTTACTGACATTTCCTGAATGAACTCAAAGGCAATCACAAACAAAAGTAGCCCAGCGCTTTTGTCTAAGATCGACCTTCTCTCAGAAAAAGAAACCTGGTGACCAGAGAGGAAAAAAAAGGGCAGAGAAAAAAAAAATCATTTATTTTCACAGCCATACAGTCTTGCAGATGTGTCACATGGAGTCATGCACAGCAAGGCAGTTTTGATTTATGGTTAAAATTTTAAACAAACTAATTCCGGACAAGTTATCAAAATTAACGTCACCTCTGTCGATTTTACAAAGTGAAAATATCAGCTATATGTTTTAGTTTTAAAGTATTGCACAAATTCTGAATGTTTGACGTTAAACAGATACGTGCCGATTTACTAACCTAGGCACCAAGCAGGCAGTACCCTGCAAGACTTCAACTGAAGTCTTGGGGAAGTCACACCAAGTCTGTGGTTAGAATTCATAAACGAGGCACTTGTGCAGATCCTACAGTTCTGCAGAATTCTCCAGCGGTTTCCCAGAAGAAAATGGTTGGTCTCCTTGGCAACACTGCAGGTATTAGAATACCACATCCAGCAGGGTACATCTGGACATTGAAACCAGGATCCAGCAACTCTGGGCCTCCAGGTTTTGCAAAGTCAAGGAGCACTGCACCATTTTCACCATGGTTTGCAGGTGCATACAGACCAAGGCAGTCCTCATAACCAGCCTTGCCAGTGCCAGTGGCTGCATTAAAATCACCCATGATCTGGGGCAGTTGTCAGTCACCAAATGAAGCTGTGACTCCCTCACAGAGACATCACTCGTTTCAGTCAGAGCTTAGACTGAGACAACAGACACAACACAGAGTGAATGTTTGAGTCTGAGCATCATAATACGCTCACTGACGGGCAACATCCGACACCACTGGAATCACCTTTTCTTATCAGCTGCTACTCCCTCCGTGCACTGACTGTTGGAATGACCAGACCAAAAGTAGGCGTGTCCACCCACAACTCCAGTAATAAAGTATTTTACTTTTTTTGAAAGTTGCCACCTATTGTCACATGACACAAGCATGATATTTGTTTTTATTTGTTTGATGTTTGTGCAGTTTATCAATGCTCATGGCCGCGATAACCGATCATCATCAGTTTTGCCACTAAGGAACTGGTCCTTTTTCTGTACACTGACAGACGTTGGACCCTGCGGCCCTACCCACCTTGCTGTCCACCTGCCTGTCTACCACAACCTCCTTTCTTTCGCTGCCAGCCCCTTCTCAAAGCCAGGCTTTAATTTTGATCAGCAATGAAATGATTGCTCTCCTTTTTTTTTTTTTTTTTTTTTTCAATTTTTCTTTCTCCCCTCCCTCCCCACAGCGGTTGTCATAGAAACAGAGACGTGTGCACAAGTTGGTGTGTGATCGTGAGTGTCTGTGTTGCAGTCGATCCCCTCAGCAGAGAGATTTATCACCCAGACTAAGCCAAAGGATGTGTGCGTGTGAGTGCACAAGAATGACGGCATGGACAAATATCTGGTTGTCTGTCTGCCTCCGTACATTACCGCTCTCACTCACATGCACACACCAATATCTCCTTTTGTATTTGCACACATAACGGCATTCGATGGAGTAGTTTTCCAGTTATATTTTCATCTGTGTGTCTGGATTATGCCTCTTGTGCTCTGATCAGCCCTCCATCACACACACTCAGCCTCGCTGACTGAATGACTATGATTGAGTGTGTTTGGGGCTTAGGCCAGCCACAACTATAATCTTCCACACTCATAAAAACACAAACACACACACAAACCAACTCCCAGGTCTCTTCGCTATTAGCCAGTTCAGGAGCGTATACCTCAGTGTGTCTCTGTGTGTTTTGCGGTGTGTACGGACAGGGATGGCTGAGACACACCAGAGATGGAAATGGCAAAACTAACCCAATTTCCTGCTCCATTTCCTTCTCATGTGGCAGTTGCGCCCCATTCCACGGTGGGCCGGGTTAAACACCAACTATCCTTTACCCTGGGGTCATGCCTTTTACCTCAGAGTCACTCAGAATGAGGAGAGGAAGCACTGGAAATAAATAATGTTCTTCACTCAAACTTGTACATGAAATTGTCATTTTCAATTAAATTTCATTCACCACAAGTTTCAAGTAAATTTGGCTTTGCTGTGAGGTGCTGCACGAGCACCAGCTAATGCTCAGGAAAGGATTCATCCAGAACTCTGAGACCAAACAGACATGAGCACCCTTTGGCCCAATACCTGACACATTGATTGTGTGTGTATTTTTTGTACTCTCTCGTTCTCTCTCTCTCTCTCTCTCTCTCTCTCTCTCTCTCTCTCACACACACACACTCACACACACGGTATATCCAGAAAGTGTTCACAGTGCTTCACTTTTCCCACATTTTGTTAAATTAAGTTGATTGAGCATAATTTTGAAAGGTACACACCTGACTACATATAAGGTCCAACAGTTGACAGTGCATGTTAGAGCACAAACCAAGCATGAAGTCAAAGAAATTGTCTGTAGACCTCCAACACAGGATTGTCTCGAGCCGCGAATCTAGGGAAGGGCACAGAAACATTTCTGCTGCTTTTCAGGTCCCAATGAGCACAGTAGCCTCCATCATCCCTAAATGGAAGAAGTACAGATCCACCAGGACTCTTCCTACAGCTGACCGTCCATCTAAACTGAACGATCGAGGGAAAAGGACCTTAGTCAGGGAGGTGACCAAGAACCCAATGGTCACTCTGTCAGAGCTCCTGCATTCCTCTGCAGAGAGATGAGAACTACCTTCCAAAAGGACAACCATCTCTGCAGCAATCCACCAATCAGGCCTATATGGTACAGTGGCCAGGTGGAAGCCACTCCTTAGTAAAAGGGGCATGGCAGCCCACCTGGAGTTTGCCAAAAGACACCTGAAGGACTCTCAGACCATGAGAACCAAAATTCTCTGGTCTGATGAGACAAAGACTGAACTCTTTGGTGTGAATGTCAGGTGTCATGTTTGGAGGAACCAAGGCACCATCCATACAGTGAGGCATGGTGGTGGCAGCATCATGCTGTGGGGATGTTTATCAGTGGCAGAAACTGGAAGACTAGTCAGGATTGAGGGAAAGATGAATGAAGCAATGTACAGAGACATCCTGGGTGAAAACCTGCTCCAGAGCACTCTTGACCTCAGTCTGGGGTGACGGTTCAACTTTCAGCAGGACAATGACCCTAAGATATCTGTGAATGTCCTTGAGTGGCCCAGCCAGAGCCCAGACCTGAATCCAATTGAACATCTCTGGAGAGATCTGAAAATGTCTGTGCACCGACGCTACCCATCCAACCTGATGGAGCTTGAGAGGTGTTGCAAAGAGAAATGGGAAGAACTGCCCAAAGATAGGTGCACCAAGCTTATGGCATCATGTTCAAGAAGACTTGAGGCTGTAATTGCTGCCAAAGGTGCATAAAAAAGTATTGAGCAAAGGCTGTGAATACGTATGTACGTTTGATTTTTAGTTTTTTATTTTTAGCAAATTTGAGGAAAAAAACTTTTTCATGTTGTCATTATGGGGTGTTGTGAGTAGAATTTTGAGGGGGAAAAATTAATTTACTACATTTTGGAATAAGGCTGTAACATGTGGAAAAAGTGAACCACTGTGAATACTTTCTGGACACACACACACTCACATATATATATATATATATATATATATATATATATATACGAGGTCTCTTAGATAATAAACCGACCCTTTTTTTTTTTTAACTATATGGATTTGAATGACGTGCGATTACACCAATCATGCTTGAACCCTCATGCGCATGCATGAGTTTTTTCACGCGTGTCGGTGACGTCATTTCCCTGTGGGCAGGCCTTGAGTGAGATATGGTCCCGCCCTCTCGGCTGAATTCCTTTGTTTCACACGCTGCTCGAGACGGCGCGCGTTGCTTTATCAAAATGTTTTCTGGACCTGTGAGGAATATCCGAGTGGACACTATTCGAGAAATTAAGCTGGTTTTCGGTGAAAAGTTTAACGGCTGATGAGAGATTATGGGGTGTTTCTGTCGGTGTAGGGACTTCCCACGGAGCGGGACGTCCTGCAGCGCTTCCAGGCGCTGTCGTCGGCCTCTTTCGAGCTGAAAACATCCTAACTTAAGGCTTAATTCACCCAGGACATCGTGAGAGAACAGAGAAGATTCAGAAGAGGCCGGCATGAGGAATTTATGCGGACATTCCACTGTTTAAGGACATTTTTTAATGAAAGACGTGCGCGCAAATTTGCCGAGTCGTCACGGAAACGACTCGGCAAATCTGTGTGCGCCGCGACAGGAAAAACACCTCCGTGTTGAAAACCATTTGTAAAATTCAGGCGGCTTTTGATGTCTTTCAAGAAGTGAGTAACTGAGAAATTGTTTAACAGCTTGGGCATGTTCCAACTTGCCCGTTAAGGTTTCCAACGGAGGTGTTTTTCCTGTCGCGACCCCCCCGCGGTCGGGTCCGGCCCAACATGCGACTCTGCCCGCACGTTCTTTCATTACAAAATGTCCGTTAACAATGGAATGTCCGAATAAACTCCTCATGCCGACTTCTTCTGAAAGTTCTCTGTTCTCTGACGACTTACTGGGTCAACAGAGCCTGAAATGTGGAAGTTTTCAACTTGAAACGACGAGACACTGCCGCCTCGAAGCGCAGATCGCCCTCAGGCGCCATGGGCCGTCCTTACGGCGACACTACCAGACCAAAATCTCTCATCAGCCGTTAAAATTTTTACCGAAAACCAGCTGAATTTATCAAATGGTGTCCACTCAGTTGTGCCTTACAGTTTTGAAAAAAATTTGATCAAACAAAGCAGCAGTCTCTGAGCCATTCCTAAACAATGAAAAAACGATGAGAGGGTGGGCGACTCCTCACTCAAAGACTGCCCACAGGCGAATGACGTAACCGACAGGCGTGAAAAAACTCTCGCATGCCCACAAGGGTTCAAGCATGTCTGATGTAATCACACGTGATTCAAATCCATATGGTTTTTGAAAAAAATAATAAGGTCGGATACTTTTCTAATAGACCTCGTATATGTGTATATATATATATATATATATATATATATATATATATATATATATATATATATATATAAATTCACACGTGGCAATTTGGTGCACAGAACTATCGGAGAAGAGAATACACAGTATGACTGCACAGTGTGATTATACACATGTACTCGTATTTCTTTCTATAAGTCACGACATTTCAGCGAACTGTGCTGCTCATGTCTACAGATTGTCTCTCTCATCTCCTGCTCTGTGCAGGGCAGCCCCCTCAGTGCAGCAGGAGGTGTGGTCAACCCCTTCAGCCTGTTTTCTGTGTCTGAGTCGATAAGAGGGAACAGCAAACCAGCCATTTGAAGCAAGCGACCGCATTATTCCACCCAAAAACTTTGGAAGCATAAATGGAATTGGTTAATTTACTTCTTTATTCTGTCATATGAACCTAAAAGCTAAAGTTTACCGATCTGCATTTGTGTTGAGAGCTGTCCAGTCACTGAGTTTAGACAATAGCACCAGCTTATCACAGAAGTTGACGTTTTATATGAATTACGAGAAAATTTCATGGATGAGATGCTGCCGAATAGTGACATCACGTACAGTGATTTCAGATCTGTACAGAATGAGCTTTTATGAGATGCCATCATTTGGTCAAAAATCAAACAAATTTAAAATGGACAAAGTATTGAAGTCTGGCTCAACACATTGTGTGACTTAAAACAAAAACGCACAGACATAATGTGCTACACAGTAAATTCATCCCAAGCCGAGTGACAAGAAATGTAATAAATTCATAAACATTTAATTGAAAAAGTTTACATTTACATATTCACAGTGCTAAAGTGTCTGACAGCAGGTCTCTTCTGTTCACAGATTAAAGATACGGAATAAGGATTTGACATGCAACATGCAGATCCACCCACTTTGTATTTGCTGTGGCAACCCCAAGTGAAAACAAGGGAACATCCGGAGGGACTAACTTATGATAAGAATTGGAAGAATTTTCAAAAACCCAACTCGTCCTGAACCACGAGGAGGGTCAATCAGGCGTGTGTATATATATATATACACTCAACAAAAATATAAACGCAACACTTTTGGTTTTGCTCCCATTTTGTGTGAGATGAACTCAAAGATCGTGAGCACTTCTCCTTTGTTGAGATAATCCATCCTACCTCACAGGTGTGCCATATCAAGATGCTGATTAGACACCATGATTAGCGCACAGGTGTGCCTTAGACTGCCCACAATAAAAGGCCACTCTGAAAGGTGCGGTTTTATCACACAGCACAATGCCACAGATGTCGCAAGATTTGAGGGAGCGTGCAGTTGGCATGCTGACAGCAGGAATGTCAACCAGAGCTGTTGCTCGTGTATTGAATGTTCATTTCTCTACCATAAGCCGTCTCCAAAGGCATTTCAGAGAATTTGGCAGTACATCCAACCAGCCTCACAACCGCAGACCACGTGTAACCACACCAGCCCAGGAACCACCACATCCAGCATGTTCACCTCCAAGATCGTCTGAGACCAGCCACTCGGACAGCTGCTGAAACAATCGGTTTGCATAACCAAAGAAATTCTGCACAAACTGTCAGAAACCGTCTCAGGGAAGCTCATCTGCATGCTCGTCGTCCTCATCGGGGTCTTGACCTGACTCCAGTTCGTCGTCGTATCCGAATTGAGTGGGCAAATGCTCACATTCGCTGGCATTTGGCACGTTGGAGAGGTGTTCTCTTCATGGATGAATCCCGGTTCACACTGTTCAGGGCAGATGGCAGACAGCGTGTGTGGCGTCGTGTGGGTGAGCGGTTTTCTGATGTCAATGTTGTAGATCGAGTGGCCCATGGTGGCGGTGGGGTTATGGTATGGGCAGGTGTCCGTTATAGACGAAGAACACAGGTGCATTTTATTGATGGCATTTTGAATGCACAGAGATACCGTGACGAGATCCTGAGGCCCATTGTTGTGCCATCCAAGAACATCACCTCATGTTGCAGCAGGATAATGCACGGCCCCATGTTGCAAGGATCTGTACGCAATTCTTGGAAGCTGAAAATGTCCCAGTTCTTGCATGGCCGGCATACTCACCGGACATGTCACCCATTGAGCATGTTTGGGATGCTCTGCACCGGCGTATACGACAGCGTGTACCAGTTCCTGCCAATATCGAGCAACTTCGCACAGCCATTGAAGAGGAGTAGACCAACATTCCACAGACCACAACTGACAACCTGATCAACTCTATGCGAAGGAGATGTGTTGCACTGCATGAGGCAAATTGGTGGTCACACCAGATACTGACTGGTATCCCCCCCCCATAAAACAAAACTGCACCTTTCAGAGTGGCCTTTTATTGTGGGCAGTCTAAGGCACACCTGTGCACTAATCATGGTGTCTAATCAGCATCTTGATATGGCACACCTGTGAGGTGGGATGGATTATCTCAGCAAAGGAGAACTGCTCACTATCACAGATTTAGACTGGTTTGTGAACAATATTTGAGGGAAATGGTGATATTGTGTATGTGGAAAAAGTTTTAGATCTTTGAGTTCATCTCATACAAAATGGGAGCAAAACCAAAAGTGTTGCGTTTATATTTTTGTTGAGTGTATATATATATATATAACTAGGTTTATATATAACTGTAACTAGGTTATCCTTCTTTGTTATGTTCTCCAATGCCATATACCAACACTGTGCAGAGTAGCTACCAGAACATGTCCTGTGAGGCTTCATCACGGCGTTGTTTTGCGCCATGTGGCACCGCCGTGACGCGCGAAGCCTCCGCTCCTCTTTCCATGACAAAAACTCCTGTAACAGTGGAATGTGCCGTTCATTTCCAAACTGGACGCTGTGTTTTATCCGGGACGTCATCTGACTAGCACAGGAATTGTGAAAAGACGTGGACATCAGCACTTTTTCGGCACATTGAGACAGACGTGCCGAGGAATTCCGCGCGTCGCGGCGGTGCCACATGGCGGAAAGCAACGCCGTGATGAAGCCTCACAGGACATGTTCTGGCATGTCCAGGCACATCCACAATTTGGACCACTCCTCACTCAAAGTATGCTCACAGGCGAATGACGCAACCGACAGGCGTGGAAAAACTCACGCATGCGCACGAGGGTTCAAGCTTGTCTGACACAATCACACGTGATTCAAATCCTTTTGGTTTTTGAAAAAAATAATAAGGTCGGATACTTTTCTAATAGACCTCGTATGTAATGTTTTAATGTTAATTCATTGTCTTAATGTATTTTGAAATTAAGTTGTTATCATACACATTATTATTATTATTATTATTATTATTATTATTATTACTTCTATTTTGTCATTTGATTTTTAAATGGACCACCATGGAATTAAGAGTTTCATTTTCTTATGTCATACCCAAAATACATAAGCATACCAAACGGCAAATGTCAGCTGTCCACAGTTTCTCCGTGATTGAAGTTTGACACACACATGCACGCACGGAGAGCATTTTGTCTTTTTCCACATTCTGCCGCAAGCAGGTGCTTCTAATTTCTTCTAATTTTAGACACGTACAAACAGAAATGGTTGCGGAAGACATCAAACGCAATACACTTCTCACTCATTGTACCGGCAACATAAGACTTAACTAAACTGACTAAACCAATTGAACTACAAAAACATGATGAATCAATAACAACACTAACATGAACCATAATAAGATTTAAAACCCCAAATTCCCAAACTCCCATGGTGCATTGCAGCACAACGTCAATTGTCCATAGTTAGCTATAATTGCTGATTTTGCCAAAAAATTCTCTGTCCTATTAACTGTCTGTTTCTGCAGCGTTCATCCTTGACCAAAAATACATATGTATTCCAAACGGCACATGCACACAGAGGCCACTTGGCTATTTTTAGTTTTTGCCAGCGGTGTTTGTATTTCTCCTGTGTGATGCATTGTAAGTGAATATTGCCATCAAAACAACATTAAAAAATCAAGTAACTTAGCCTATATGATATCTTTATCATAGAGAAGAAACTACATCATGAAAATAGGTTTTAGAAAAAAATTGCAATGTCCCCTCATCTTATCCCGAGAGCGTAAACCACAGACTAAAGAGAGAGAGAGATCTCTGACAGGGTCCACAGCATGTGTAAATCCAAACCGTGGTGCTACACATAAATATATGTACGTTCATTTGTACAGAATAAATCATTCAGAACATACAGCTGTGCTCAGTCTATCACTGGGGGGGAAAATGGTTTCTGCAGAAGCTGTTGGTCATTACCTGACATTTTCTGTCTTCTGTCAGCCCCATATTCTAACACCACGCCACGGTCCAATGACAGTGTCAGTGTGTTAGAAGGTGTACACACACAGTTCCTGAGTCGCCTTGACCTAATTGAAGCTCAGCGGTCTGCCTCAGGTCATTCTTATGCCTCCCTTATTTTAATGAGATTTTTAATTAGCATGTTAATTACCTAATGTGATCAGCAGGGTGGCTAGCTAGCCGGCTAGCTGCTGTTGGCATCCAGCTGGGCCACAGCACTGAGGCTTTCCACGCCACTGAACAGCACAGACACAAGCTGAGATTTGCTAGGCTAGCCTGGAGAGGAAATGGTTGTGAAGAAAACAAATTCAGCTTCCTTCCACTCTCTTGCCGCAGTTATACAGACCAAATTAATTACAAACACTTTTAGATGTGGTACAGTTGCCTGACTTCCCCCCATTTTCTTTTATTCAACAAAGTTTAGCAGAAGGCTACAAGATGAGGTAGTTTATATTTGCAGCAACTTATTTTTAACATCAGTGTGCACCGATTGTTTGCAAGGTATTTGTTTCATATCCCTCAAGTATTGTGTTTAGTTGAAATATGTGAAAACCTTTTATGTGGTGCTTTCACCCTAATCAAACCACCTCATCTGGCTCGTTTCAAAGGCCCATTTACACAATGATGCGAAGGGCATGGGCGATGCAGCAGATTCTTAAAATACTCTGAAAGGCTACAGAAAGTGCGCTTCAACACAGGCAAACATAGCTCAACAGAAGGCAACGTTTAGCGATGGTGGTGCACTGACTTACTAATGGATGCAGACTCAACGTGTACCGTCGGAGGGCCTGTCCATTGGTTGCAGTAGTGTAGATTGGCTGAGCTAATCCTTGACTCAAGGTTTGGGACGGGATGTGACGCTGCCTATAGAAACTCAACAAATTTGCAATTGCATACCTGCCAACATTTGACCTTACTATTGCAGGACGCTCACGCATGGTCGCGAGCATAACTACGGGGGTCTAGGGGTGTGGTCAGACCCACACAGCTGCGGGGCTAAGGGGCATCCCACACACACTCATGCAAGATGCAGGACAAGGGGGTAAGTCCTGCTGAACATGGGACGGCCGGCAACTCTGCAATTGCGTCACTTGCTACTGGTGCATCGTTGAGACAGGTTCTACACATTTTGTCATATTTCTACATTTCTATGTGCCCAAATGATCCAGAGGAGATGGTGCATCCAGTCAGGCCTCTGATGTTAGCCAGCAGAGGCCGCAAAGGGCAACAGAGCAGTAAGAGTGTACTAGCTTAGGTGACAGCGGTAGCAGAGCTCAACTCTTGCTGGCATTTTAGCATCAATGTCGAAGATTTTAAGCATGTTTAAAACTTTTCTGGGACCACAACGAACATCATCATTGCCCAACTGGCATTGACTGAGCTCCTGTGGAGTCTGGTGGAGGTCCGCCAGACTCCACAGGAGCTCATTTGCAAAAGGAACCAAGTATTGAGTGCCTAAATGAACATACTTTTCAGAATTTTGACATTTTTCTAATATAAATACTTCTTTGTTTGACCTTTTGAAATATTCCTTTATGTAGAAATTTTTTCTTTTTTCTTTTTTTTTTTGGAGTTGGAGGATGCGCGTGTGTGTTTATTTATATATATATATATATATATATATATATATATATATATATATACACACACACACACACAATGAGAAGAGAAGATGATGAAGAATGTATTGGAGAATAAAGCAGGAAGAGGATGAGAGGAATGCAGCCTAAAATACATTATAGAATGCCTCTTTCTTCCTCAGTCATGTCATACTGGAACATGCAGGAACTCAAGGCTGCATGGTTATGAGGCTTGCCTTTATAATTTACCATCATCGGTGTCGCCTTCTTTATTGACCCTGGCCTTCAGTGACAGACAAAGACGCAGAGGAGATTTTGATTTAGCTCGGGAAGGTTCTTGCTTGTGTGGACCCTGTGAATCATTATCTTTCTCTCAGACTGTCTTTCTTTCACATCTGCTCTTGTTGTCCTGCCATCCTCTTCTGTAATATGTCCTCCTTCCTCTTTCTTTTTATACATGCCTCACATCATTTCTCAATTGGACTGCATCCTCCATTTATTGCTCTCTACTTCTTTCCTCCTCTGTTTGTCACTGACGCTCTCTCTCTTCTTGTCTAGTCAGATCTATTGCATCGAGAACGCCCATGGCCAGCTGGTGCGTGACCTGGACTTCAACCCAAACCGTCAGTACTACCTGGCCAGCTGCGGAGATGACTGCAAGATCAAGTTCTGGGATGTCCGCAATGTCCAGGAGCCTGTCAAGACCCTGGAGGAGCACTCCCACTGGTGGGTGAGGGGCTTGAAGGAGGGTCAGTCAGGGGTAGTTTTGAAGTGTGGCTCAGTATTGTCCTTGAACCAGAGTTCAAGTTCCTGTGCCAGCAAACATCAGTCCTGTTGAAGTGTCTCTGGGTGTCGCACTGAATATGTCTTTCACCCTCTCACATTTGAACCTTAAGTAAACCGGCTATATCAGTACAAGGAATGGAACTTGATATTGCTGTTTGTTTAGTATCATTTCATCTCAGACCATTCTTTATTTTTATTGGAGGCCAAGCTGATGCTACGTGCTTAAATTGAATTTATTTAAATTGAACAGTGTGTTGCTTGGTACAAAAGGGCGGCAGTAAAGATTTGATTTTTATAAAAGCCTACAAGGAAATCCACTTCTGTTTGTTTGTGCATCTATCCATCCATTCTCTTTTTATGATAAGCACAATGTCCAACAATTCCACAAACAGCTTCCTCTTAGTTCAAAATCAGTGAGGGTTGTTTTGGGGGACACTGTTGGGAGTCATAGCAGTGCATTGATACAGTATACAGTGTTTCTACAAAGTGTCGCTTTAAAAAGAAATACTCAGCTAGAAAAGTACTTACTAGATGAGATTACATTGCATATGTCTGTCAAACAGGTATGCAGTGTAATCCAGTTGTTGTGTTTGTTCCTTGGTCCAAATCAGAATCTGTTCCATGTTTGGTCCAGTTTCATCAGACTTGGTTTGGTACTTGTTGAGTAATCCTATCGAGAGTGTAACAAACATACATCGGTTGGGAAAGTCATCGGCGCAGTCTTGTTTGAGGGTGGGCACTAAAGGGTTAAAATATGATGCATATAATGGAATAATCCTGCATCTGGGGAGAGTCCTTGTATGTCCCCATCAGAAACATGGCACTTTCTCTGAGTTTTTGGGCAAATTGCACAGCAAACAAAGTGAAAATGCAAAGAATAAGTGACAGTGCAGCCAAACACATCGAGGCGGTTGTTCAGGCGAGAGACCGCAGCTACTCTGTCAAGGTGTATAGGCTAACACTTACCGACGCGACGTCTCCCATTTGCCTCGTCTTCTCTTCATCACTGGGAACTGAAAGAAACTGCACTTTTCACGACTGCTTCGGTGATTGCAGCCAAAAACAAAACAATACACCATTTTTCTGTGTGAAGTGATGCTGTGTTTGTGTTGCACAACGGCAGGCTGTCCCCAGAAGTGGTTAAATCCCGCAGTATCATACGGGTTCAAACAAAACTGCACTGCCCTATTGATCTGTATAGTGTACTATGTAGAGCTGACTGGAATAATTACTCTATAGTAGTAGTAAGTAATTTTGCCTTCTCCAGTTTTTGCTCAGGGTCAGTACAGAGATTCCTGTATGGACCAATATGTTGATTTGGGATGTTTTACGCTGGATTGTCTTTTTGACAACAAGGAGATCTACAAGGAGAATGGGGCATGTGGGCCTTGAACTGGGTGTCTTTTCACTCAGATGCAAGCGTACTAACCGCGTGTCCCACCGTGCTGCCGGATTTATGTTTTTAAGTTGCATTTGTTGAATTGCACTGATGTTATCATGAACTCTGCTCTCAACGTATGTTGGTGTTGACGCTGCATGCAGCTTGGTTTAGCTTGTTTGCCAGGTTCTTTCATTTCCAAAGCCCAGGTCTGGTTGGCACCCAGGGCACCATTGCTTCTCAAGCCATTATTGGGGGGAAAAAATTGGTGTACTTGTACAATTTAATCCTTGCGACTGTAGCCAGTCCTAAAGGGACGACTGAGGTGGCTCAGCTTCACTTTAACCTTGCTGGTGTTATATATCTGTGGGATGGATCTCTGCTGCATCTGTGACAGGCTTGTGAGGATAAAATGAATGCAGCAAAACACAGACAAAAACATGAAGAAACTTGCAACTTGGGAGATGAGTTGTTTTCCAGCAAGACCATAAGCCCAAGAATAAATCCAAATTTACATGCAGAACTGTAACAAGATGCCCAGAGTCCAGATGTCAGTCTTGTTGACAATTTGTGGCTGATCTGAAAAGCTCTGCATGCTCACGGATCTAATGAATGAAACTTACGAGCAGCGTTTCAGTCAGATGCAACCTTCTAAATAGCAGTTGTCATATTTGAAATAAAAAAAAAAACACAGTATGAAACAATTCACAACTGTTTCATTTAACAATTTGAAAAACATGAAAATGTGTAAGTTGGGAGTAATTTTGCAGCCACTGTATGGCTGAGTCTGTGAATTTACTGACAGGAAATATGAGAAAATGATATAATAATGTCAGAGTACTGAATGTATAAGAACATTGCAGGCAAAAGCCTAAGGCATGTTTGGTTTTGCCTTTCACTACTCCGATTCCTCAAGATCATCACAGCAGGTCCGACGGAGGTCTGCATTGGGATTTGGCCCATTTTTTTTAACACCAGATCCTGATGTACAAATTGTTCTACATAAAGACTATGAACAAGAACCACTTTTTCAGCAGAGCTTCAGCACTTTTTCCGGGTGTATCCACCCACCCTCTAGGTCCAGTTCTTGATTGCGAGTGGAGTCAGGGACTGTGGAACATGATCAGGAGGGTTTGTGTGCACTGATACGAGTGAGGAGCTCCAACAGTCGACAGTCATCTCACTGCACCTTGCTGAGACACAAATGACAGTTCGCCATAAAGAAGTGTTGGTCTCCCAGCCAAGTACTCACAGAATTGTATTCAATCAGAGAAAATAATTTTTTGTTTAACAGTTTTTACATTCTAGAACACAAATAACATCATCACCAGTCCACACAACCCCACCGAAAGGAATTTGTATGAATTTTGAATATACCATACTTGTGCGTCAGAGGCCCCAGGGCGAACTACACAAAATTCTGCCTAAAGAGGGGGTGGGTGGATACGCAAGCAAGCCAGTTTTGCGTTCATTGGAACAAAGGTTTCAATAAAATGTCTGATTTTATCACAAATAAAAAATTGTTCACAAATAACTCACCAGTTTGTGTCCAATTTTGTCCTGTACAAATCCTTTTCTCATTCATTAAATGTTTTCCTTGTCAGCTGATGTCTGGCGAGTCCACTGGAAAGCTTTGTGCACATTCAAAACTTTGAGTGGACGTCAGACAGAGAACTTTCCAGATCGTTGTTTTGCCAGTAGACGTCCAGTCGATATCCAGTCGACGTTAAGCTGCTTTCTCATGTCAGAAGCGTTGCACAGCAGCAGCAGGCAGTTTGTCCACTCATTCCATCAGAGCCTAAAATCCACTGAAAAACTACAGATTAGACAGTTTTTGATACCAGACAGATTATTAATTAAATCCGTTCCAATCAGTTTACTCGACCTGTCACAGTCTGTGCCACAACTCTCTCACTGTAAACTTTTAAACTGATGTCATTGTCATGTAACTACTACCAGCGCACACTGATGACGTCGTCACAAGTAATGTACAGATGAGACAAGAAAAACATCGTGGAAGCACATAATTTTTTGCTTTTTATGATGCGTTGGGGTCACGAAATTATTTCATTTTGGGTGGGCGTTTAATCATCTTTACTAAAATATTAATTTAATTTGGGGGCCGTTTCACTAACTTTGGTTAAAGAAGCAGGTAGGCTGATGCTGGAGGACGGACGGTCCAGCTCTCAGTGTATTAAATCAGAAATGAACAATTTTGTATCTGACTGTTTAACAGTGGTGCAAATGAATTACATTTTTGAATTACACAGGTTAGTCCCATTGAGATCAAGACCTCTTTTTCAAGGGACAACTGGACAATTATAAAGTTTCCATTTCACCTAACCTGCATGGAGGAAACCACGCAAACACGGGGAAAACATGCAAACTCTACACAGAAAGGCCAATGGTGGGAATCAAACCCATGACCTTGCTGTGAGGCAACAGTGCTAACCACTAATCCACTGTGCAGCCCGTGGTTGTTGCCAGTGGTAACATTGTAGAACATAAATAACATTGTCAGAATCAGCACAACCCTGCTGAAAGGATTTTTCTATGAAACACAGTTAAAGCCGACACTTGTGTCTCAACATATGTCTGATTCTGTAGATGTAAGTAGCGTGTCAGTCACTTTCTTTTCCAAAGCCTGGGTATCGTGGTCACCAAGGCTGCTGTTACTTGTATTACTGTACTTCAATCTGTTTGAATGGCTCTGAAATGGTGTTTGATTTGAATTTCAGGCGCCTTTTGATAGATGTACGAACAATAATGATTAACAGGATGCTTTGGTTCCACTGTTGATTGATTTCTGGTCTTAATGGCTTCATCGTCAAACTAATGAAATGCCCTAACTACTCTTGGTGCAATAAAAAGCGCTAATTACAAAATGAGCAGCGCTACTACTTGTTTTATTGTCAACGGAGCTAACCACTGTGGAAGGAGTGATCCCCCGTCTCCTGCTTTGGGTCGCGTTCTGCTCCGTGCAGTGGTGCTGAGAGCTGAGCGTTGTGCACTGCAGAAGGTGTGTGTGAGCGGGAGAGAGGTCCTCCTGTGAGAGCTGAATGGATGATCAGGGTGTCTGCGAGCCAAATGAGACTCCTGCTGCAGCACAGCAATCCTCAGCTGATAAAGGCGGGCACGTACAAACGCTCTCACACGCATGGGTTTGTGCATGTGTGTGCTTACACACAGAGCATTATCTCCAAATGAAAGATAGACTTGGCAAACATATCCCGAAGTGGAGATAGCTGCAGATGGAATCTCTGCTGGTTGGATACAGATCTCTCTCTCTCTCTCTCTCTGCATGTACACTTATCTTTATTCTGATGCATATTGTGTGGGTGTTTTCCTAAGTGTGTATGTATTTGTTGTGCCTGCAGATTTTTCAGTGTGCAGCCTGGATATGGCCTCAGGGCCGCTGGGGGTATTAGGGACTATTTTTTAGGAGGGAAGCGGATTAGGGGAGCGCAGGGAACGACGTGGCCAAGGCTGATTTTCTGTCAACAGCCTCGGTTATCCCTCAATCCCTCCCTGTGAGGAAACTGGGACCGCATTCTGAGCTGTGCCCCGGGCTCACACACACACACACACACACACACACACACACACACACACACACACACACACACACACACACACACACACACACACACACACACACACACACAGAGAGAGAGAGAATGGGACAGGATGAAAAGGAGTGCAGGAGGGAGATGGGAAAATCCGTGCTGACAATCAGGAAAAGTAGAAAATAAGAGGAATGGTTGTGTGCTACAGTGCTGAAACAGACAAAGGGAGTGCTGGTGTTGGACTGGAAAATATTGAACAACCGCGGGATACGGAGCTTCACAAGAGAAGCTGAGCAACAAATAAAGGATCAGGCAGTTTACGATAATGATCATCAGTATGCATCGGGGCTAAACCCAACTGTAGCCTGTGAGGTGATGAATCCCTATTATTGGCTGTGAATACACACAGGCGGGGTTTGCTGTGAATCTCAGTGCAAAAGCAACATTTTCTGCATGATAGTGTGTGAAACAGACCGACAGTCTCTCTGGTTTCCTGAGTGTGAGGTCTGCCCATCAACACACAAATGTGACTCACTTTTTTGTTGTTGTTGTTTTTGCACATCCACATTGATACTGTGCAGCATTCAGCAGTGGGTTACTGCTGATTTTTATCACCCACATGGAGCTTTTGTTTTGAGAATGTCTTTTTTTATACCGTGAATGCATGGTAATAGAGTTCTCCACGTGTCCATGTATGAACCGTATCAGAAATCAGCGCTTACGGCTGTTTTTTACATGCTGCTGCATTGTTGAGTGAGAACGACGGCACATGCATTGATTATGTGTCTTTTGTTGATTTTTCTTTTCCCGTCCTTATCCCAGGGTGTGGAGTGTCCGCTATAACCATAGCCATGACCAGCTGGTGCTAACAGCCAGCAGTGACAGCCGCCTGATCCTCTCCAATATGGTGTCCATATCTTCAGAGCCTTTTGGACACCTGGTGGATGATGAGGAGCTCAGTGATGGGGAGGAAAATCACCAGGAGGACAAGTAAGAACACCAGCTAGTCCAAAATGGAAATACTGTACCACCAGAAAACAATGAAAGTGTCATTATTAATATAGAACCCAATGACAACAGAGGTCATCTCAAACTGATCTACGCATCGGTGACAACAGCAAGGAAAAACAGCTTTTTACCACAAAGAAGCCTTGAGCAGACCAGACTCATTGGGGTGGTCATCTGGATTAACCAATCTATTGAGATCCAGTACAAAACAAACATACAACAACATATACCAAAAACTTTCCAAACTGAAATCACCACAATGGAAGAACATGATGAATATAGAACAGGTGGTCCCTAAAAGCAGCGTGTCTACAGTCTGTGTGTGCTGTAGGTTTAGTGATGGTCATTTAGAAGATTGCTGTAATCAAAGGTAAGTTGATCTGTGACAAGCAAGAGGCTTTAATTGAAAGACTTTGGAAAAGTCCAGGCAGATACCCTGTAAAATACAGTGAGTGTATGGATAGATAAATGAGGCCACCCCCACCAGTTTAACATGACTAAAAACAAAAAATACTGCAATTTTTTAACACACCAAATGAAAAGTACATTTAATAAGAAAAAAAACATTTACATCTGGTGATCTTTGACGCACCAGATCAGTTGGAAACAACTTTTTGTCTATGTAATTGGTGAATGATGGATTAGGAACAGGTGTGGTTGCCAGTGAGAGAGAGGTTTCACCCAAATGTGCTAAATTATACCCTTCTTGTTTATTTCACTGCCTCTTCTAAAACTGAGACAAATACAAAGCCCATACTGTACCTTCAAGCAACACCAAAAAGGATTTTGTTTGAATTTAGTTAGAAAAGAAAGCTCAGTACAGGAGGTGATTGAGTGAAGTATTCAATGAATGTGGTCAGCAGTCATGTTTTGAAACTCTCATAGCTCTGTCACGAGTTCACACAGCTGGACACCCTTCAGTCACTAACTGAGCATTGAAGTCCTATGCATGACACACAGCTGGGATAACATTTGGTCCCAGTCCAAATAGAGTTAAGTATAGTCTGTCACAGTGCTAAATCAGCTCTATCACAATGTAAAATCAATTTATTGGAGTAGAAACACTTGATTTGACAAGACAGTAGAGCTGATTTCACTCCATCATAGAGTGTATTTTACTCTGTTTGGACTGGGACCAAATGTTATCCCAGCAGAGTAAATTTTACTCAGCAAAATATACTGTGCAGTCACATAGAGGATTGGTGATGAGGGGCAACCCCCTGGCAGAGTCCAACTTCTACCACTAAGAAAGCAAACACGGCTCCTGCTTTGTGTGAACACAGACCGGCTTGCAGTGGTTTCTATATTCTGTTGGCTTCATTAGACTCCGATGTGCACTGGGCAGGTTGGAGGCCAAGTGTGAAGTGGCTGGGATGAGAAGCTGTACTGCCAAATCTGAGACCATTGTCCTCTGTCAGAAAAGGATGGATTGCCCCTCTGGGTCAGGGGAGAGTTGTTGCCCCAAGTGAAGGTGTTCAAGTGTCTCAGGGTCTTGTTTATGAGTGGGGGTAACTTGGAGCGTGAGATCAATAGTTGAATTGGGGCTGCGTCTGAGGTCTTGTGGATGCTTTACTGGACCGTTTGTTGAAGGAAGAGCCGATCCAGAAGGCGAGACTCTGGATTTACCAGTTGGTTTATGCTCCTGTCTTCACCTGTGGTCAGGAACTTTGGGTAATGACAGAAAGAACAAGGTCACAGATACAAGCAGTTGAACAAAGCTTCCTTCGTCGGGTACCTTAGGAGCTCAAATATCCGGGAGGGACTCTGAGTAGAGCCAGTGCTCCTTCTTTGCATCAAACACCAACAGCTGAGGTGGTTCGTCCCTCCTGTCTTCATCAAAGTTTTCGGGGTGCAGTGCAATCTTCATGGTCATAGTCTGAGTGTGACGAGACCCTCACGGGAAGAACAGGTGCCACTCTGATTCAATGATATTTTGCTGTGACTACAGCACCCTTAATGTGTAATGAAGACATAAATTCAACCCCGTTGATCTCTGTATATCCCACTGCTTAAACAGGAATGTGCATCTGACATGCCTAAATGGTCTTGTGTGGCATGTCACATTTTAAGGGAGGTAAAATAATAAAAATTCAGCATGTTACCATCAAACACCCTCTTTGCTCAGTTTTTTGTTGAAAATTGTGCACCTGTCATCAGTAATAGTTCACATTCTGTACTTTCCAAATCTGCCACCATCCACTGTGATCCTCCCCCCCCCCCCCCTCTCTTCTATAACTACCTACTCTTTTTCTCAATGACTGACTCTCATCTGTAATTATCAGCTCTTATTCCCAATCACTGGCACTCAGCTTTAGTTCGAACCTTTCATCGAAGCTGTTGACCCCTCTTATGTGTATAGTACATGTTCACTCCACCATACCGGAACACTATGGTCATGACTGCAGTAAGTGTGCCGTTTTCATACTTTGTATGGTTGGATATAAAACTTACCCATCATTTTCACACCTATATATCAAAGATTTCTCTTTTGTTTGACCTGTCAAACATTTTATTTTTAAATGATGCAAACACATTACAAAAATCACCACCTTCACAGTGTCAACTGACTGTTATACACAAGTAATCCAAATATATTCAAATTAACACTAAATTTACCGTGACATAGATAAATAAATATCTGTAAAAATATTACTTCTAGAAAGATCTGCTCCACTCAGAAATGTGATTTTTTTTTTCATTGTTTAATCACCTGAAATGTTTTACGTACACTTCACCTGCGAGACTCTGTATTGTGCAGAAGTCTATTTTTCTTCTTCATTAGTATGTTTGTAAAACACCAAATTAAAATTTTCTAAATTTAACTTTTCAATTAATACAAAACTCAAATGTTACAAATGGGGATTGCCTAATAACAGATTGGTTATGCATGAATATGAGTACCATTATGAGTGTGTTTATCACCAGAAATGACAAAAGCTATAATATGTCATGACTTTAAACAGGTTTTTTTCCTCATTTATTTTTCTGTCACAGTCACACACACTGAAAAGACAGAAGTGTCTTTAGTTAATATATGCAAAAACAAAAATTATACAATTGAAGAGAGAAGATTATTATGGCCAGACTGCCAACAATTGGGAAACTGGCAGAACAGCGCTGCTTGTCAAGAAGGATAATCAGGGACACTTCACATCCCTTTAATAAACTGTTTTCCCTCCTGCCCCCAGGTAGGCGGTACCATAGCCTGAGGTGAAAAACGTGCAGATTCAGGGACAGCGTTTACCCAACCGCCATTAGACAGTTAAATACAAATCAATAGAAAGAACTGTGCAATATAGAATGTAGGATATAGAATACACTGTCGCATCTGGTAGTAACTATATCCTTGTAGCATCTTCATACGTGCAATATCCCGTGTCCTTTATTTATTTATTGTAAGCTGTGTATACACAGATACAGAGACAGTTATTGATAGTTTTTTTCCAAACACAATTTATCACTATCACACCTTTATTCTGACTTTTATGTTTTTATTTATTTGTGCAGTGCATTGATATTTCATTTTGTGACAGTATCTGTGTTGTTTTTTTACTGAAAGAGTAAAAATGAGTCTAAGTTTATAATCCTACGAATAACAATATGACAAATTCCATGTTCAAAAAGGAGCAGGAAGAGTTTTTCACTTGTTTATGCTGACCCCCTTTTTCATTTGTTCACCATAATTCCTATACCACTCAAAACCCAACCAATATGAATATTATCCGTATTAACACCCCCATACAATGAAGCTTTAAATGATGATCCAGTGATGTCATTTTTCTGCCGATTTAGGTGATGCTGCCCGCTTGAATGATAGAGAAATGCACACAAGATAAATCCAAACTGAAGAGTGTGGGAAATTAATCATTTAATATTTAGCTCATTTTGTCTGCTCTCTCTCTCTCTCTCTCTCTCTCTCTCTCTCTCTCTCTCTCTCTCTCTAAGTACACACAAACAGTGAGGAAATTTTATTGTGTTTTTATACTTGTTTTATGAATTATTATTGACCATGATTTTCCGCCACAGGTGACAGTTTGCATGCTCTTATTGCAACTTTTGTCCTGAATGTGATTTAAAATCAACAAGAAGTTCATTCAAGTTACACTTTGAACATATTTTGAGGGGATAACTTGCTGAAGCCACGACAGAAACTGCAAAAAAACACTCAGAAACTGTCCTTTACAAGCAAATGTAGTGTTATTGCTGGCAAACGACCGGAGGTAAATTACCTCAACTCTTGTGGCTGAGTGGCTGAAATCTTGGGGTTGCAAACTTACAAACAGAACACAATGAAATGAGACCTAGAGTTGGCATTCCATTTATCTACTCCTATGGTTATTAGTAGCTGGCAAAAATGCTGCAGATATTCAGCAAGTGTACATCAGCCTTGATACAGTGTCATATGGACTATGCTAGTGTAGCCTGGTATTCTGGCCTGAATAAACATAACCAGGGAAGGTTGCAGATTATGCAGAAATATGAGCACAGCAGACCTCTCAAAACCAGCATATGTGGTGAAAAGCAGCAGATTTCTGGAAATGTGACATCATCTGTACCACCCCAAGTCCACCAGAGACAACAATGATGCACGAGGGACGCTGGAGCAGTTACACAGAAAGGTGTTTTGGGTCCCTTCTGCATCTTGGCAGAGTTTTAGAACACACAATGGACTCACACATGGTGCCATGCTGTGTAACAGGGCCTTTACCATGTGAAGCACCTCATCACCTTGAAGCACCAAATCACTTTGTCGTGATTTGGCGCTATATAAGTAAACTGAATTGAATTGATATTAATAATTCATGTATTATATGGCTATTATATATATATATATATATATATATATATATAATACAAATAATGGATGGTAACGAGTCCAACATAGAGAAATATTGGATTTGGAAATATTGGATTGGACTTGGCTACGCCTCATCCAATATAACTTTTCTGAATCCAATATTTCTCTATGTTGGACGGCTTGCCATCCATCAACTGTTATGTTCTCCACCCCCCTCCCAAATTAAGCAAACAACAAAGAGTCAAGTAAATTAGATCAATTTATTTTCTTGTGAACAGCATATGATTGATTCTGATGCGATGAATGCTTCTAAAATGTCAGTCGTGTGCTTGTCTACCTTCTTAGTGTTTTTGGCATCCTTGGAGTTCAATATTTCCACCAGTTCCTCCTCTGTGAACTCAGCAAACCTCACTGGCAGATGATTTTCTGCTGTTGTTGACATATTTGTTGCCATTTTTTCAACCAGCGTCTGTCAGCTAGTTCCTGACCTTCGTATGCCGCACTCTGATTGGCTAGTTGTTGGCAATAAGTTTTAACACTATTGGTCAGTGGGAACTGATCCAATTTAACTTTTGGTCCTAGCCTTTTTGGATCCTTTTGGATCCAACATAACTTTTTGGTGCCAAGCCAAAATACAGGTAAATGATGGACAGAAAGGCTAATCTGTGATTGGCTATTGCAATCTGAGTGGAGAACAAACATATATTATATATATATATATATATATATATATATATATATATATATATATATATATATATATATATATAAACGTGCAAACTTCTGGTTTTCCCCTAATATGAAAGCTGCTGATGATTTTGGGCTCGTAGTCAGACCCACTCACTTTCTTCACCTCCATGAAGAACTTGTTTAACAGATGGTCAGGTTAGCTGGTAAGCTTTCAATCTGTGTGGTTTTTCCAATGCTATTTAGATATTTTTGGAGTATGTTTATGTCCGACTTGGTTTTTCTAATCGTGTTCTTAGCTTCCTGGTTTATAAGGAAGGTTTCAGTTTGTTCTTGACTGTTTGGAGCTGTGTTTTTATCTTGTTGTATTTCATTTTGCACGTCCACTTTGAGCTCGTTTGCTGTTAATTCCTCCATTTTCTTTGTTCGCTTTTTGTTTTTGTCTTATTTTGCGCTGTGAAACTTGTGAACAAAGTCGCTAATCTGATATGCGATCCAGACCGATTGTCATGGTAATGGTCTGGGAAAATATCAGACCGGAAATCAGCCAGTCGGAGGCCGTGTGCTGCCATAGCCATAAAATAAATAATCTTATTACTTACATGCTGTGTAAGCCTGATTGATTAAAATTCAATGAAATATAGTTTTTCATGGATTCATTACCTTTACATGACAGAAGTGTCGTGTTGACCCAATAAATTATTCATTCATTCATTCATCTTCAACCACTTTATCGGGTTCGGGTCGCGGGGCTAAACGGCTCCAGCAGGGGACCCTAGACTTCCCTTTCCCGGGCCACATTGACCACCTCTGACTGGGGGATCCTGAGGTGTTCCCAGGCCAGTGTGGAGATATAATCTCTCCATCTAGTCCTGGGTCTTCCCCGGGGTCTCCTCCCAGATGGACGTGCCTGGAACACCTCCCTTGGGAGGCGACCAGGAGGCATCCTTGCCAGATGCCTGAACCACCTCAGCTGGCTCCTTTCAACATGAAGATCAGTATGCTAACGTGAACATTTTCACATTATCATGACATCAACTTCTAATGTGATGCAGATTAAAACATTTTTAAATGTAAAAAAATTTAAAAAAAAAAAAAACACAAAACAAATTCCTTCAGCTAATCACATACTTTGTGGCATCAGTTGACTGTTGTTATGTATTTTTTCCTCTTGCCCAATAAATCTGTGTGAATAGAGCACTTACAATGTTTTATTTCCAGCTGAAGCCCAGAGGGAGCAGCTCCTGCCTGTGTAAACAGATAATGTGCAAAATAAATCCAAATTTGTATGTTATGGGTTCCCTTTAGGACTCCTTGGAGCAGTGGGTTTGGGAGAAATTTGAAGTGGTAATAATGATGGATCATAATTTCACATTTTTATTTGGGACTGTTACATTGTTGCAGCAGAGGGAAAAATGTTTTAGCACTGAAACGCTGCTTTTGCTCTGAACATCAACATTCTGCATTCCAGTGACAGGTGGTCTGCGCGCATACGTGTGTGTGTGTGTGTGTGTGTGTGTGTGTGTGTGTGTGTGTGTGTGTGTGTGTGTGTGCAGCATGTTGATGTTCCTCACAAAATATCTGTTGAAGCTCTTTAATAGTTCAAAATGTCACAGCGTCTTTCTTTTTGAAGCACATTATACCTCTTACATATGTGTGTTAGAAAACCCGTTTGTGTGTGTGATGCAGGAGTAAGGAGCCCCTAAAGGACAGCGTGGTGTCCACATACGAAGAACACGAGGACAGCGTCTACGCGGCCGAGTGGTCGTCAGCCGACCCCTGGCTCTTTGCTTCTCTCAGCTACGACGGGCGGCTCGTCATCAACAGAGTCCCGCGAGCCCTCAAGTACCGCATCCTGCTCTGAGAGCAAGGCGTGGCACACGCATGTGCACGTGAGGAGAATCAAGTTTGTTCTTCAAAATCTGCTGAGATTAGACATTCCATTTTCTCTGTAAGTGTGCAGATAAAAGAAACTCTGTGTGTGTGTGTGTGTGTGTGTGTGTGTGTGTGTGTGTGTGTGTGTGTGTGTGTGTGTGTGTGTGTGTGTGTGTGCGCGCGCGCCCACGCAGTAGTGACACAAACTAATGTAAATTCAGAACCAATGTTATCTGAGTACTGTAAATGTATAATGTGCAGAATATCCCAATTAAAGTAAGAAATGTCGGTATTATGTCTTTCTTAAATTTTGGCTCTAAGGTAGGAATATGACCATGTAACTCCTTGAAATAATTTCAAAGAACACGCTTCACGTGATTTTATTCACACATTTGATTTTTGTTTATTTTCTTTTGGTGGGCAAGAGAGCGAATACTATCCACTAGGGGGCATACTAGAGCCAAATCATCCCTGGTCACCTTTTGGCAGTTTCACGTTATCTGTTTTTGGTATATTTGTCAAACAGACATCATATAATTAAGCTCTTTTAAGCTTCCTCTGGTGGGACCAATCCAGGTGAAAAATTAAAAATGCTACCAGTAGGTGGCGCTTGACTCCCAATTGAAACGTTTATCTTCTAACTCGACTTTATACCTGATTCAGTGTCTTGTTATGGAAAATATATACATTGGGGTAAAAAAGTATTTAGTCAGGCCCTGATTGTGCAAGTTCTCCTACTTAGAAGGATGAGAGAGGTCTGTAATTTTCATCATAGGTACACTTCAATTGTGAGAGACAAAATGAGAAAAAATCCAGGAAGTCACATTGTAGGATTTTTAAAGAATTTATTTGTAAATTATGGTGTAAAATAAGTATTTGGACAATAACAAAAATTCAACTCAATACTTTGTAACATAATTTTTGTTGGCAATGACAGAGGTCAAACATTTCCTGTAAGTCTTCACCAGTTTTGCACACACTAGCTGGTATTTTGGTCCATTCCTCCATGCAGATCTCCTCTAGAGCAGTGATGTTTTGGGGCTGTTGCTGGGCAACACGAACTTTCAACTCCCTCAACAAATTTTCTATGGGGTTGAGGTCTGGAGACTGGCTTGGCCACTCCAGGACCTTGAAATGCTTTTTATGGAGCCACTCCTTCATTGCCTGAGTGGTGTGTTTTCGATCATTATCATCCTGGAAGACCCAGTCACGTTGCATCTTCAATGCTCTCACTGATGGAAGGAGGTTTTGGCTTAAAATCTCACAATACATGGCCCCGTTCATTCTTCCCTTAACACAGGTCAGTCGTCCTGTCCCCTTTACAGCAAAACAGCCCCAAAACATGACGTTTCCACCCCCATGCTTCACAGTAGATATGGTGTTCTTGGAATGCAACTCAGCATTCTTCTTCCTCCAAACACGACGAGTTGAGTTTTTACCAAAATGTTCTATTTTGGTTTCATCTGACCACATGATATTCTCCCAATCCTCTCCTGGATCATCCATATGCTCTCTGGCAAACTTCAGACAGGCCTGGACATGTACTGGCTTAAGCAGGGGAACACGCCTGGCACTGCAGGATTTGAGTCCCTCTCTGTGTAGTGTGTAGCTTTTGTTACTTTGTTCCCAGCTCTCTGCAGGTCATTCATCAGGTCCCTCCGTGTAGTTCTGAGATTTGTGTTCACAGTTTTCATGATCATTTTGACTCCACGGGATGACATCTTGCGTGGAGCCCCAGATTGAGGGAGATTATCAATGGTCTTGTATGTCTTCCATTTTCTTACAATTGCTCCCAGGGTTGATTTATTCACACCAACCTGCTTGACTATCTTAGATTCACTCTTCGCAGCCTGGTGCACATCTACAATTTTCTTCCTGGTGTCCTTCAACAGCTCTTTGGTCTTGGCCATGATTGAGTTTGGAGTCTGACTGTTTGAGGCTGTGGACAGGTGTCTTTTATACAGATAACGAGTTCCAACAGGTGCCATTAATACAGGTAACGGGTGGAGCAGGTGGAGGACAGAAGAGCTTCTTAAAGAAGAAGTTACAGGTCTGTGAGAGCCAGAAATCTTGCTTGTTTGTGGTGACCAAATACTTATTTTCCGCCATAATTTACAAATAAATTCTTTAAATATCCTACAATGTGATTTTCTCATTTTGTCTCTCACAGTTGAAGTGTACCTATGATGAAAATTACAGACCTGTCTCATCTTTCTAAGTAGGAGAACTTGCACAATCAGGGACTGACTAAATACTTTTTTTTACTTCACTTTAGATGATTCAAAGAGGACTCAGGGAATTTTGATGTTCTACACAAGTGGTTCCCAAACCTTTTTACTCACATGCCCCTGTGTACGTCCTGTTGAAGTTAGCGCACCCCTCAGCACTGTCAGTGGTGAAACAAGAGCTGGAATAGAATTTAGTAAAGAGGGTTGTGCCGGGTCCTGGTGCTGCCTGTCTTTGTATGGTTGTGAGACTTTGACACTAGCCAATCACCTAAGGGGACAACTGGATGTCTTTGGTGCTAAGTGTCTTTGAAGGATCCGTGGGTACTGCTGGAGTGACTGTCAAACGAGCAGTTACTGAGAGAGACCAAGATGAGGAGTATCACTTGCATTGGCAGGGAGTGACCGCTCCGACATTTTGGCCATGTGGCACGTTTCTCTGTGCACGATCCAGCACATAGCTGACTGAGTGTCAATGAGCTGGAGAAGGCCAAGGAGACGTCCACATTTCACCTGGCAGCGGTAGATAGATGGTTATGTTAGAGCTGTGGGAATTGACGGGTTGGTTGTCTGCCTGGGTTGTGCCATCCAGGAACTGGGGCGGTTCTGTGGTGTTGTGTATGTTGCAAAGCGCAGCACCAGTGTATGCTCTCAAACGTGACTTTTTGGATACCACAGTAACACAAACTATACTGTTCCTGATGTCAGTAATCTTTAACCCTGAGACAGTGTCAGCAGCATTTCTGGAATTAGTGCAGTTTGTTGACCCTGGGATCAAGGGACACTTGTTCTTCAGTGTCCTGCAAAACGTTCCAGCATAGAAGGCTGAATTCCTTCACAGACATCGCCCCCAAACACACACGTCACGATCACGAGAGCAACATAGCTTGCAGTTATCAGTGTCAACGAATTTAGAGTGTGGGTCCACAAAAGAAGTATAAGGCCAAAAAAATCAAAACAAAAAATGCCATAGGACTCTCAGCAAAGTCCTGCAGGAAGTTTTCCCAGGTATCCTGAGTGGGAACAGAAATGGATACTGTCTTTGTGGATGCAGTGGAACAGAGAAAAATGTTGATCACAACTCAAAATACTGACTCAAATTAGGATCTGGCGCAGCTGTTTGTACTGCGACTTGTTATTTGCTTGCAACTCTTGCTAACAAAATCCGTATTCATTATGCAACCAAGTTTTGAAATGAGTAAAATGGGAGAGTAGCGCGGTACTTTGAAAGAATGCCCCCTTATTTAGTAATGGTTGAATGAGCTAGGTAAAACGTTGGCCTTTTCCAGGCACTGGGTTCCTCAACATGGAGTGTTGGATCATGCCCAGAGAAATCTGTCACTCCCAAATGTGAAAGCTGACAACGCCTGACAATGCAAATGGTATTCATCCTCTTGATCTCCTTATGAAATTGTTAATTTGATGCAAAGTCATTCCAGCGGTAGTGTTGGGAAAGTGTAGTGACACGGACCCACAACAGGGGGCGTAAATGAATGGACAATGGAAGGAGTCAAATTATAACACTTTACTGTTGTGAAATACACAACCAAACACAGCAGATTCAGAATGTGCAACAGTCAATCAAAAAAGGTGTTGTGTGGGCAGGCTCGACGATAGGAGACGCCCGTCTGGAAACGAACCGGAACCACACGATTTCCACCACCACCGAACCCGAGCAATACTGGAGCCGCCAAGTCCCGGAGTCCCCAGGTGGCCACCTTCACGGCGTGTCGGATCTGGTACTGCTGGCAAAAAGCAAAAGACAGTCAATGGGTGGGTGTGTGAACACCCAGTAACAATCCTGGAGGGAATTACACCTCCACCTCTCACTCAACACGTTGCAGCGGTCTCAGAAGAAAAAGAGCGCCATCTTGCACAGCCTCCACAAAAACGACGGGTCCTCCTGCAAACACTCACAATAACAGATTTACAAATCTCACAAAAAGGCTGAGAGTATTACCTCTGATAGAAGATGATATCTCGGCAGTGTGGTGGAGGTGTCTTCCTGCTTTTATACCAGATGTGGATGATTAGTGACAGCTGTCACGGATGATGGGTGACAGCTGTCACCACGGCTTGTTCCTGAGGCGGCAGCGCCCTCTCGTGCCTGAAGCCCGCACTTCAGGCAGGGTGCCCTTTGGTGGTGGGCCAGCAGTACCTCCTCTTCAGCGGCCCACACAACAGGACCCCCCCCTCAACGGGCGCCTCCTGGCGCCCGACCAGGCTTGTCCGGGTGGTGACGATAGAAATCGGCCAGGAGGGCCGGGTCCAGGATGAAGCTCCTCTTCACCCAGGAGCGTTCTTCAGGTCCATATCCCTCCCAGTCCACCAAATACTGAAAGCCCCGGCCCATTCGACGGACGTCCAAGAGCCGGCGTACTGTCCAAGCCGGCTCCCCGTCGATAATATGGGCAGGAGGCGGCGCCGGACCGGGTGCACAGAGGGGTGAGGTGTGATGCGGTTTAATCCTGGAGACATGAAAGACCGGATGGATCCGCAGTGAGGCCGGGAGTTGGAGCCTCACTGCGGTAGGACTGAGGACCTTGAGGATGGGGAAGGGTCCAATGAATCGGTCTTTTAATTTGGGGGACTCGACCTGGAGTGGAATGTCCTTGGTGGAAAGCCATACCTCCTGCCCGGGCTGGTATGCGGGGGCCGGGGACCGTCGACGGTCTGCATGGGCTTTAGCCCTCGTCCGGGCCCTCAACAAGGCCGAACGGGCGGTGCGCCACACCCGACGGCATCTCCGCAGATGGGCCTGGACCGAGGGCACACCGACCTCTCCCTCCACCAAAGGAAACAAAGGGGGTTGGTACCCCAGACACACCTCGAACGGGGAGAGGCCGGTGGCAGAGGACACCTGGCTGTTATGAGCATACTCGATCCAGGCCAGATGTTCACTCCAAGCCGTCGGGTGTGCGGAGGTCGTGCACCTGAGGGCCTGCTCCAACTCCTGGTTGGCCCGTTCGACCTGTCCGTTAGTTTGCGGGTGATACCCAGACGAGAGGCTTACAGTGGCCCCCAGTTCCCGGCAGAAACTTCTCCACACCTGCGAGGAGAACTGGGGACCGCGATCCAAAACGATGTCTGTTGGTATCCCATGCAGCCGGACGACATGGTGGACCAGGAGATCTGCCGTCTCCTGGGCCGACGGGAGCTTCGGGAGGGCCACGAAGTGGGCCGCCTTGGAGAAACAGTCCACTATTGTGAGCATGGTGGTGTGTCCCTGGGACGGCGGGAGGCCCGTGACAAAATCCAGACCGATGTGGGACCAGGGGCGGTGAGGCACAGGAAGTGGCTGGTGAGGTCCCTGTGCCTTCTGGTGGTCCGCCTTGCCCCTGGCGCAGGTGGTGCAGGCCTGGATGTAAGCCCAGACATCAGTCTCCAGGGATGCCCACCAGAAGCGCTGCCGGACTACTGCCACGGTCCTACGCACCCCTGGGTGGCAGGAGAGCTTGGACCCGTGACAGAAGTCCAGCACGGCAGCTCTGGCTTCTGGTGGGACGTATAGTCTGTTCTTTGGTCCTGTTCTGGGATCCAGGCTCCGTGCCAGGGCCTCCCGGACGGTCTTCTCCACGTCCCAGGTCAGAGCAGCCACGATAGTGGACTCCGGGAGAATGGGTTCCGGTGGATCCGACAGCTCGGTCTTGACTTCCTGTTCATGCACCCGGGACAGGGCGTCCGATCTTTGGTTTTTGGTCCCGGGGCGGTAGGTGATCCGGAAGTCAAAACGGCCGAAAAACAGTGACCAGCAGGCTTGCCTGGGGTTCAGTCGCTTGGCGGTCCTGATATACTCCAGGTTCCGGTGGTCAGTGAAAACCGTGAAAGGCACTGACGCTCCCTCCAGCAGGTGTCTCCACTCCTCAAGAGCCTCTTTCACCGCAAGGAGCTCTCGATTGCCCACGTCATAGTTCCGCTCTGCTGGGGTCAACCTGCGGGAAAAATAGGCACACGGGTGAAGAACCTTATCAGTTTCTCCGCTCTGGGATAGCACGGCTCCTATCCCTGAGTCAGAAGCGTCCACTTCAACCACAAACTGGCGACCAGGATTGGGCTGCACCAAGACCGGTGCAGTCGAGAACCGGCGTTTCAACTCCCTAAATGCGGCTTCGCACCGACCCGACCAGGTGAAGGGAACTTTTGGTGAGGTCAGGGCCGTCAGGGGGCTAACTACCTGACTATACCCCTTAATGAACCTCCTGTAGAAATTTGCGAAGCCGAGGAACTGTTGCAGCTTCCTACGGCTTGTAGGTTGGGGCCAGTCTCTCACCGCTGCGACCTTGGCCGGATCCGGGGCGACGGAGTTGGAGGAGATGATAAACCCCAGGAAGGACAAAGAAGTGAGGTGGAACTCACACTTCCCGCCCTTCACAAACAGCCGGTTCTCCAACAACTGCTGCAGGACCTGACGTACATGCCGTACATGGGTCTCAGGGTCCGGAGAAAAGATGAGTATATCATCCAGATACACGAAGACGAATCGGTACAGGAAGTCCCGCAAGACGTCATTAACCAAAGCTTGGAACGTCGCGGAGGCGTTAGTGAGGCCGAACGGCATGACCAGGTACTCAAAATGAACTAACGGGATGTTAAATGCCGTCTTCCATTCGTCTCCCTTCCGGATCCGAACTAGGTGGTATGCGTTCCTAAGATCCAACTTTGTGAAGATTTTGGCTCCATGCAGGGGGGTGAACACTGAATCCAACAAAGGCAACGGGTATCGGTTGCGAACCGTGATCTCGTTCAGGCCCCGGTAATCAATGCATGGACGAAGACCGCCATCTTTTTTGCCCACAAAAAAGAAACCTGCTCCCATCGGAGAGGTGGAGTTATGGATCATCCCGGCAGCTAAGGAGTCCCGGATGTAGGTCTCCATTGATTCGCGCTCAGGTCGGGAGAGGTTGTACAGCCTGCTGGACGGGAACTCCACGCCTGGCAACAAATCGATGGCACAATCATATGGACGGTGCGGGGGAAGAATGAGTGCCCGATCCTTGCTAAAAATGTCAGCCAGATCGTGGTACTCAACCGGCACCGCCGACAGATTGGGGGGAACTTGGACCTGCTCCTTAGCCTGGGAACCCGGAGGAACCGAGGATCCCAAACACATCCGATGGCAGGTTTCGCTCCACTGTACCACCACCCCGGACGGCCAATCAATCCGGGGATTGTGTTTCAGCATCCAGGGGAACCCCAGAATCACATGGGAGGTAGAAGGAGTCACAAAAAACTCAATCTCCTCCCTATGATTCCCTGACACTACCAGAGTTACTGGTGGTCTTGTGTGTGATCAAAGGGAGTAGGGTGCCATCTAGTGCTCGCACCTGCAATGGTGCAGGTAGCGCCACCAGAGGGAGCCCTACCTCCCTGGCCCATCTGCTGTCTAGCAGATTCCCTTCTGACCCTGTGTCTACCAGTGCTGGGGCCTGAAGGGTTAAATCCCCACTAAGGATTGTAACTGGGAGTCGTGTGGCAATATGTGTGTGTCCCACGTGAATTTTTTGGCCCACCCTAAGCCCAGTTTCTAGGGGCGGGCGTTGGTGTTTAACCGTTCGGGGCATTTGCTCAATTGATGCTCCATTGAGCCACAAACAAAACACGCCCCGCGGGGAAGCCTCCTCTGTCTATTAGGTGGTCTAAATGTGGCCCTGCTCATGTCCATAGCTTCGTCAGCAGGGGGAGCTGTCGCCCCACGGGACGTAGAGGCCAGGGAGCGTGGGAAGGGCGGACCTTGCTCGGACCCGGAAGGAAGAGGGACGGCGCGCGCCCGGCCACGTCCTTCGTCTCGTTCCCGATGGCGTTCCTCCAACCGATTGTCTAACCGTATAACGAGATCAATAAGCCCATCTAATTCCCGCGGTTCATCCTTGGCCACTAGGTGCTCCTTTAGGACCGACGACAGTCCGTTTACAAAGGCGGCGCAGAGCGCAGCGTTATTCCAGCCGGACCTCGCAGCCGCGATGCGGAAGTCGACTGCATAAGCAGCTGCGCTTCGGCGCCCCTGTCTCATCAACAGCAGCACGGTTGAAGCGATCTCTCCCCTGTTAGGGTGATCAAACACAGTTCTGAACTCCCTCACAAACCCAGTGTATGTGTGAAGGAGCCGTGAATTTTGCTCCCAAAGCGCCGTAGCCCAAGCGCGTGCCTCTCCCCGAAGCAGTGATCACATAAGCTATTTTGCTTGCGTCTGACGCGTACATGACGGGACGTTGTGCGAAGACGAGCGAACACTGCATAAGAAAGTCCGCGCACGTCTCCACACAACCTCCGTACGGCTCAGGAGGGCTTATGTAAGCTTCAGGGGATGGTGGGAGGGGTTGTTGAACCACCACTGGGATATTTATATCCAGCACAGGGTCGGCAGGAGGTGGAGCTGCAGCAGCGCCCTGAGCGCTTGCCGCCACTTGCGCGGAGAGAGCCTCCACCCTGCGGTTCAGGAGGATGTTTTGCTCGGCTATTTGATCCATTCGAGCCGTAAAGGCAGTGAGAATATGCTGTAGCTCACCAATCACGCCTCCTGCAGACGCCTGCGCTCCCTGCTCTCCCATTGGCTGTTCAACAGCCTGGTGACGCCCCTCGGGGTCCATGACGCTGGCCGAGATATCCTGTTGGGAAAGTGTAGTGACACGGACCCACAACAGGGGGCGTAAATGAACGGACAATGGAAGGAGTCAAATTATAACACTTTACTGTTGTGAAATACACAACCAAACACAGCAGATTCAGAATGTGCAACAGTCAATCAAAAAAGGTGTCGTGTGGGCAGGCTCGACGATAGGAGACGCCCGTCTGGAAATGAACCGGAACCACACGATTTCCACCACCACCGAACCCGAGGAATACTGGAGCCGCCAAGTCCCGGAGTCCCCAGGTGGCCACCTTCACGGCGTGTCGGATCTGGTACTGCTGGCAAAAAGCAAAAGACAGTCAAAGGGTGGGTGTGTGAACACCCAGTAACAATCCTGGAGGGAATTACACCTCCACCTCTCACTCAGCGGTCTCAGAAGAAAAAGAGCGCCGTCTTGCACAGCCTCCACAAAAACGACCGGTCCTCCTGCAAACACTCACAATAACAGATTTACAAATCTCACAAAAAGGCTGAGAGTATTACCTCTGATAGAAGATGATATCTCGGCAGTGTGGTGGAGGTGTCTTCCTGCTTTTATACCAGATGTGGATGATTAATGGCAGCTGTCACGGATGATGGGTGACAGCTGTCACCACGGCTTGTTCCTGAGGCGGCAGCGCCCTCTCGTGCCTGAAGCCCGCACTTCAGGCAGGGCACCCTTTGGTGGTGGGCCAGCAGTACCTCCTCTTCAGCGGCCCACACAACAGGTAGCCAAAGATCTTCTGAAGAGACCCAGTACTAAAGATATCTAACCAACATGGTTACCATCAAAGTCTGACATTTAATACAGGAACCACATGTACTTTCATTTTTCTGCAAAGGTCCTGGCATCACAAAATACCTACATACAGTACCTCGAAAAGTACTGGGCCCCTTGGTATTGAACACATTTTAATTTGTTTATGCAGTTTCAAAAACAAAAGTAAATCAGGTGTCTCAGTATAAAAATTTCTAAAATTACACTGGTCAACAACAACAACAAAAAATAGTTTTCTTGCTTTGAGAACTGATTTAGGGCAAATTTGGGGTGCTGAATCCGAATCTGAGCTCAGATTTCCTCATCATTTATTTAGCACCAGCACTCCAAGCAGTTTGATGAACCATCCGTCCATCCATTTTCTATCTCCAATTACTCCAGTTAAGAGTCATGGGGGGCTGGAGCCTATCCCAGCAGTCATAGGGCGTGAGGCGGAGTAGACCCTGGACAGGATGCCAGTCTGTCGCAGGGCCACATATAGACAGACAAACACATTCACACCTACGGTCAGTTTAACGTTTCAAGTTCACCTAACCTGCATGTCTTTTGATGTGGCAGGAAACTGGAGCACCCAGAGGGAACACACGCAAACATGAGGAGAACATGAAAATTCCACACAGAAAGGCCACAGGTGGGAAGCAATCCCACAGCCTTCTTGCTGTGAGGTAACAGTGCTAACCACTAAGCCACCGTGCTGCCCTTGATGAACCATTACTGTTTATTGTGGTATTCTAGTCCTTATCCACCCAATCAGCACAGCAACAGGAAATTTCTAAGTAGAGTAATTTGTGGCTTTCAGTTTGTAGGAACATCTGAACACAAAGGAGTTCATTATCGCGCCTTCCCCACACTGCATCATGCTCATCTCATGGTGTGATGAAACTGCGAGTGAAGTCAGGAACCGATTCTTTATTTTCCTGTATTCTGGTAGCACATTTTGAGAATTCACTTGATTTTTGTGAACAGTTTTGGATGACTCTTTCAGCTGCATCCTCTATCCAAGCAAATATATAATGAAGAAGGAACATCATCTAGAAATTCTCAGGCAACACTTCGAGACATCAGTCAAAAAGCTTAAACGCAATCATAACTGTGTCTTCCAAAAGGACAATGATCCCAACCATATACCTACAAAGTTAGAACACAGTGGCTTGCGCACAAAAAAAAGGGATTGGGGTGCCCATCCTAAAACACTGACTTTACTACATGGAAAACTTCCCCACTGAACAGGGAAAAAGTGTCCAAGCAAATCCCACTAATGTGAATGATGGACACCAATTCTATCAGTAGTAAGTGGACAAAGATGAAGTAGTCGAAGTAAGTCATGTATAGGCCTTAAGGATCACTGATGGCAGAATTTATACCTGGATCCTGCAGAGTGTAGCAGAGAGTCTACAATTCTTCCTGGACAGGATGCCAGTCCAGTGCAGGTTACTTCTCCAAACATAGGTGGGACCCATTGACAGCTGGATTGGTTGGGAAAATGCAGATGACGTGTCTTGTTCAAGGACACTAACAAGCAGTGTGACTGGGAATGAACCCAGGTCTACATATCAGTAGCCAAACTCCTTATGCCATTGGGCTACCTGCTCTAGGGGCCAAAGGCCCAGTCTGTGAATTTTCAGACCTTTTGTCTGACTTAGTGCTTAGCTCAGATAAGATAATTATAGTGGGCGATTTTAACATCCACACAGATGCTGAGAGTGACAGCCTCAACACTGCATTTAATCTATTATTAGACTCAATTGGCTTTGCTCAAAATGTAAATGAGTCCACCCACCACTTTAATCATACCTTAGATCTTGTTCTGACTTATGGTATGGAAATTGAAGACTTAACAGTATTCCCTGAAAACTCCCTTCTGTCTGATCATTTCTTAATAACATTTACATTTACTCTGATGGACTACCCAGCAGTGGGGAATAAGTTTCATTACACTAGAAGTCTTTCAGAAAGCGCTGTAACTAGGTTTAAGGATATGATTCCTTCTTTATGTTCTCTAATGCCATATACCAACACAGAAGTGCCTGACTCCGTGGTATAACTCACAAACTCGCAGCTTAAAGCAGATAACCCGTAAGTTGAAGAGGAAATGGCGTCTCACTAATTTAGAAGATCTTCACTTAGCCTGGAAAAAGAGTCTGTTGCTCTATAAAAAAGCCCTCCGTAAAGCTAGGACATCTTACTACTCATCACTAATTGAAGAAAATAAGAACAACCCCAGGTTTCTTTTCAGCACTGTAGCCAGGCTGACAAAGAGTCAGAGCTCTATTGAGCCGAGTATTCCTTTAACTTTAACTAATAATGACTTCATGACTTTATTTGCTAATAAAATTTTAACTATTAGAGAAAAAATTACTCATAACCATCCCAAAGACGTATCGTTATCTTTGGCTGCTTTCAGTGATGCCGGTATTTGGTTAGACTCTTTCTCTCCAATTGTTCTGTCTGAGTTATTTTCATTAGTTACTTCATCCAAACCATCAACATGTCTATTAGACCCCATTCCTACCAGGCTGCTCAAGGAAGCCCTACCATTATTTAATGCTTCGATCTTAAATATGATCAATCTATCTTTATTAGTTGGCTATGTACCACAGGCTTTTAAGGTGGCAGTAATTAAACCATTACTTAAAAAGTCATCACTTGACCCAGCTATCTTAGCTAATTATAGGCCAATCTCCAACCTTCCTTTTCTCTCAAAAATTCTTGAAAGGGTAGTTGTAAAACAGCTAACTGATCATCTGCAGAGGAATGGTCTATTTGAAGAGTTTCAGTCAGGTTTTCGAATTCATCATAGTACAGAAACAGCATTAGTGAAGGTTACAAATGATCTTCTTATGGCCTCAGACAGTGGACTCATCTCTGTGCTTGTTCTGTTAGACCTCAGTGCTGCTTTTGATACTGTTGACCATAAAATGTTATTACAGAGATTAGAGCATGCCATAGGTATTAAAGGCACTGCGCTGCGGTGGTTTGAATCATATTTATCTAATAGATTACAATTTGTTCATGTAAATGGGGAATCTTCTTCACAGACTAAAGTTAATTATGGAGTTCCACAAGGTTCTGTGCTAGGACCAATTTTATTCACTTTATACATGCTTCCCTTAGGCAGTATTATTAGACGGCATTGCTTAAATTTTCATTGTTACGCAGATGATACCCAGCTTTATCTATCCATGAAGCCAGAGGACACACACCAATTAGCTAAACTGCAGGATTGTCTTACAGACATAAAGACATGGATGACCTCTAATTTCCTGCTTTTAAACTCATATAAAACTGAAGTTATTGTACTTGGCCCCACAAATCTTAGAAACATGGTGTCTAACCAGATCCTTACTCTGGATGGCATTACCCTGACCTCTAGTAATACTGTGAGAAATCTTTGAGTCATTTTTGATCAGGATATGTCATTCAAAGCGCATATTAAACAAATATGTAGGACTGCTTTTTTGCATTTACGCAATATCTCTAAAATTAGAAAGGTCTTGTCTCAGAGTGATGCTGAAAAACTAATTCATGCATTTATTTCCTCTAGGCTGGACTATTGTAATTCATTATTATCAGGTTGTCCTAAAAGTTCCCTGAAAAGCCTTCAGTTAATTCAAAATGCTGCAGCTAGAGTACTAACGGGGACTAGAAGGAGAGAGCATATCTCACCCATATTGGCCTCTCTTCATTGGCTTCCTGTTAATTCTAGAATAGAATTTAAAATTCTTCTTCTTACTCATAAGGTTTTGAATAATCAGGTCCCATCTTATCTTAGGGACCTCATAGTACCATATCACCCCAATAGAACGCTTCGCTCTCAGACTGCAGGCTTACTTGTAGTTCCTACGGTTTGTAAGAGTAGAATGGGAGGCAGAGCCTTCAGCTTTCAGGCTCCTCTCCTGTGGAACCAGCTCCCAATTCAGATCAGGGAGACAGACACCCTCTCTACTTTTAAGATTAGGCTTAAAACTTTCCTTTTTGCTAAAGCTTATAGTTAGGGCTGCATCAGGTGACCCTGAACCATCCCTTAGTTATGCTGCTATAGACTTAGACTGCTGGGGGGTTCCCATGATGCACTGAGTGTTTCTTTCTCTTTTTGCTCTGTATGCACCACTCTGCATTTAAATCATTAGTGATTGATCTCTGCTCCCCTCCACAGCATGTCTTTTTCCTGGTTCTCTCCCTCAGCCCCAACCAGTCCCAGCAGAAGACTGCCCCTCCCTGAGCCTGGTTCTGCTGGAGGTTTCTTCCTGTTAAAAGGGAGTTTTTCCTTCCCGCTGTCGCCGGGTGCTTGCTGACGGGGGTCGTTTTGACCGATGGGGTTTTTACGTAATTATTGTGTGGCCTTGCCTTGCAATGTAAAGCGCCTTGGGGCAACTGTTTGTTGTGATTTGGCCTATATAAATAAAATTGATTGATTGATTGATTGATTAAAGCTTGTGCAAGGCCTATCCCAAACAACAGATTCAAACTAAGCAAGTAGAAAGCAATGCTAAACTCTTGTATGTCTGTTTGAAATCGTTAGTTGCTACCCGTTACCTGTTCAGCTTACTCCACTGACTCAAGTGTCCACTATAAATTTACCCATCTGCATGTTGGTCTTCTGCTCATCTTTCTTCTGTTATGTACAATGACAGCACTCTTAAGTTCCCCCATGAGCTTCATATGCCCAAAACATTTCAGTTGCTGATGTTTTACATAATGCAGTAGCCATTCAGTGGTAACTCCCATTTCATTTCTGAAGTCTTCAGTTGTGCCCATGGGGTTTGCAATATTTTTCAGTAGCATTTGTTTTCAAAGACTGTTATCCCTCATTTACCTGCTTTATTTAGTATCCAGGTCTCACTCGACTATGTCACTACTGAGGAAAAATACAGGCTGTAAGTATTTGTATCTTTGCCTGTTTATCCTGCCTCAGACACAGCTTCTTCGCCTGATTCAGGGCTTTCAATCCTGAAGCCAGTTGATGATTGAGATCCTTGTTTTCACCATCTACTGCACCTTTGACACCAAGGTATAAAACTGGTGTATACCTCGCTAGTGTTGAATCTCCAAAATATATTCTGCTCTACAGTTTTATTCTTGTCATGCCCTAAGGGTATTTTCTTGATTTTGCTATACCTTAAGAAATTCTTATGTTAAGGTACTATCTTTTAGTATAATGCACATGTTGCACATCAAAATGTTGAGAAAAATCTCAGCTTTCTGAATTTGAGACATATATTTGTAACACTATGCAAATATTATTTATTAATAGATGTATGATGAAAAGTTGTCCAGGATGCAGAAGAGCATCTGGTTTATTTCATTACTTTGAGAACAAACGTGTAGTTAATAAGACATTAAATATAGCCACTTTGTGCTCTCTGCCATATATTATGCTCAGATAACATGCTGCGTTAATAGCGAACTGGGTTGGACATGCCTCAAATGCACTTGCACTACGTGATATAGAGTGTGCTCGATGGATCACCAAATTCTTAACTCATGTCGAAGAGTGTAGCAAATTGTAAATATTCAACTAACAATTAACACTCAAGAATGCAGTCGTCATTATGTGTTTTCTCAGTCCAACCCTGACACAGCACTGCAGCACCCGTCTGATTTTTTTTTTTTTGTCGTCTTTTCCTCATTCCTTCCTCTCCTCTTCATCTTCCTCCTCCCAGTTCTTCATACACTGCTGAAGCTGCTGAATAGTGACAGTCCTGTCCTCTGTCATGGCACACACCATTGACGGGTATTTTAATTGCAGCTTGACTCTGTGGATCACACGTGCACATGCACACAGCAGTGCCACGGGAGGCACACAGGCACTTCATTAGCCATGTCAGTCGGGCAGGCAGCACTGCAGCTGAATACAGAGTATATCCCACGAATCACAAATATCATACACACAGAGCCTGTTGTTAATTCAGCCAATAAGGGGAGGTAATGTGTGGGTGTGTACATGCGTGCTCCCTGAAAAGTATACATTTTTTCCATCCTAATTTTGATCAATTTAATTTTGAATTTGATTTTTTGAATTTTGACTCAACGTTTTGCTACCCTGTTCCCTAGTGGGGCGCACTAACTGACAGATGTCGCCTCCAGGATGTTTAGTGGTAGCAGGAGGTTAAGTACGAAATAGTCTCTGAACTTAAGGACCAACTAAAGGTTTGGAAAAGGTACCAATCAAGGAACTGAAGCCCAGGGACTCGAAAGACTTGGACCTTGTTCTTATGCAAAAATAGTGACAGTAGGAATATCAAGAGTAAGTACTGGAAGCCCAGGCATCTACCATGTGTGGGCATGCCTCAGGACCTACCAATCTGTGAATATGTTCCCCCACCTTCCTGTAATAACCCTAGTGTGCCAAGGGGACGTCCATTTGCAGACTTTGGAATGAAGTAGGCCATTTTGCTTGATTCTGCAGTAACTGTTGAGGTTTCTTGCAGGCTTTAAATTACTTATCAGCTGCTACTAAATCCCAAGAATTGGAGTTAGGGTTTGAAAATGAGCTACAAGGGATTACCTAGGCTTCGAGTGGCAAATGACCATAGGTTGATGTTGTGATAGGAGTCATATTTATACAGTTACAGGTAAGCTATCAAGTCTAGAAGCGCGCAATGTACCATGCATTACTGCATCCATCACACCACGGAGCCACTCTCGCTCCTGTAAAGCAACACCCCAACCAGAGAACAGATCCATCCCCAAATCTTAAATATAACTATCTGCTGCAGCACGATGAACTGTGGGTGTGTTCTTGCCATTGTCCAATCACTGGGGTCTGCAACACAGAAGCACCTACATGTTGAATCACACAGAGAGAAACACACCATATGTTCAAAATACCGTGGCTGATGCACCTCTCAATGCAAGTGATTCTTCTCATCTGAGGCTCTCAAAGTAGCCTCTCATTTGACAGTCATTCAAGCTGTACTCTGTGATCCTCCAAACAGACCTAGTACTAAAGACGTCCAGTTATCGCCTAATGTCATTTGATAGTATTCAAGTATCCCAAGTGTACAGTAAGACAGAAAGCACAAGCACCCGAAAGACTTGGACCTTGTTGTAATGCAAAAGTACTGACAGTAGGTATATCAGGATTAAGTATCGGATAAAGGCAACAAGTCACCCCAAAATCCTCTGTATGTCATAATGGTTCTTGAGATTGAAGGTGTTATGTGTCGGACGCAGGACGGAGAACCGACCAGCGTTTGAGGAACCCAGTATAAAATAAGCAGAGCACGGTACAAAGGATAACTGAATTTAATAACATAACAGTGATGTGATAATACAAACAAATAAGTGCGCGGTCTGGCGTGGTGGAATGCCGGTGTGCTCCCAGCAGCACTAACGGTCCGGAGCCAGAAACAGTTCGGACCCAAGGACCCCGCCGACACCCCCCAGGTGGCCGCGACAAACCGAGTCTGTGAAAGAAGAAACCATCATGTGAGTCCACACTCCACACACAGAGAGACCACTCAAAGGTGTACACAAACAGCAAACACTTCCTGGCTTAATTACTAATCAGCTTCCCACCCTGCAGGCATGGAACACCCAGTTCACATTCTCAACTGCAGTGGAAGCTGATTAAACGACTAACATAACAGCTCAATATAATAAGGTGTGAGGGACACCACATTTACTGACTGTACTCATGTTAGTCACAAAACCTAACGTACCTCAGGAAGTGTGCTGACGAGCGTGAGACCTCACCCCCTCCTCTTTCACAGACCATGGCATCAAACCTGGACGGTCTCTGCATCCATAATGATGAGATGGCTCTCAAGACGACGATCTCACCCGTCTGGTCACAAGGTCGAGTCTCTGGCAAATACACACTGTGTACTCCAGACTTAAATGCCACCATGCTCCAATCCATATAGATGCACCACAGCTGTGAGTCCTGACGAGCTGCACATGATCAGCCTCAGGTGATCAGGGTGAGGTCCTGATAACTCAGCCACACAGCCACTCAGTCCTAAACGCGTGCCACCTGGAAGGAAAAACAAAAGACAGAAACAGAAGACAGCCAGGCACCCCCAGCCATACAACAGAAGGTCTATTGTGGATGATAACTTTTCCTATAACCCCTTATCACAAGAATGAATGTTGTGAGGGTGTGATGGAATGTTGTGGTCAAGAACCTGGAGGGGTGAATTTAATTTGTCAAAATCACAAGTTCCTGGAGAAATGGTTTTACAGTATTCTGTAGGACAGAAGTAACCACAAAGGAAGGACCCAATAGCAAGGACCCTGGCTTTGATCAGCCAATGTAGATTCTCCATTTGTATCTGTAAACTTAATGACTCAGTAGTACGCTATCAGAAGCTCTGAAGGCTGCTCTGGGTGGATGAAACAGATGGCATGCATGATGTTTATATGATGCCTGGAGTTGTGGAGGTTGGGTTGGTGGAAGCCAGTGATGAAGTGTGGGAAAGAACTCAGTGTTCGATATGTTTGAGCTGGTGTCCAGCCTGATATTACCATGGAGGAACAAGGTAAGCTTGTAGATGTCCTTCAAAAGTGCAAATTTGACTAATTTTGTTCATTATCAGATTTCTACAGGGGATGGTAACAGGTTACTACCTTAATGTTCCATGAATTGAGAGCCCTGTTGTCAAGTATGTTAAGCTGGAGATTATAAAAAGAAGTTTCAGCCCCTGTACAGGCACCTGTTGTCATGGTGAGGAAAAAAATATGGATGTTGGCATTTGTAGAAAATTCATCTTTGCCACTCGCAAAGATACATTTCCCCTTCCCAGAAATGAAGAAACACCTTGATGACAAAGGCAGAATGGTTGTCAATGCTAGACCTTACTAATGGCTACTGGCAGGTAGAGGTAAACTCACAGAACAGAGAGAAAACTATCCCCTTAGGCTTATTTGAGTTCCAGCACATGACATTCTACCTTTGCAGTATGCCCACCACTTTCTAGTATTTCATGCTGCAGTGCTTCAGTGGCCAAATCTTTGTCAGTGTACTTTGATGGTGTTAATGTACTTTGATGTTGGTCTACTCTCCAGATTTAGCCACACACCTAAAGCCCCTGGATGAAGTGTACACATCCCTTTGGAAGCATGGCCTCAAGCCGGGCTCCCCAAATCTGTTCTTGGAGGTCTCCTGTCCTCCAGTCCTGGCCAACCACATCACCCTATGACTCTCCAGTCACCGTTGTGTAGTCCTTCTGTTACCTGAGGAAAATCATCACTCAGGACCTTATGTGGGAGCTGAACGTCAGCTCTCGCATCAAGAGAGCACAACAGAGGATGTACTTTCTGTGGCAGCTGAAGAAGTTCAGCCTGCCAAAAACAGTGATGGTGAACTTCAACACTGCAATCACTGAGTCCATCTTTTCTGCTTCCATCACCATCTGAAATGCTGCTGCCACTGCCAAGGACAACAGCAGACTGCAGCGTATCATCCACACAGCAGAGAAGGTGATCGACTGCAATCTGCCATCCCTACAGGACTTGTACACCTCCAGGGCCCTGAGATGGTGGCTGACCCCTCTCACCCAGGACACACACAAACTCTTTGTTACCCTCCCCTCTGGCGGGGGGCTGAGGTCTTTCAGGACTAAAACCTCAAGACACAAAAACAGCTTCTTTCTATCCACAGCTAGACTAAACAACAGTTTAGACTAAACATAGTCTTGCCTATTTAACTCATTTACTTCTTATAGAAGTATTTTTTTTCCTTTTCTTTTTATTATTGTTGTTTATGCACCAGTAACACCAGATCAAATTCCTTGTATGTGAGAACTTATCCTGACAATAAATTTGATTCTGATTCTGATTTACACCTAATATATGGAACACAACAAAATGGCAAATGGGCTGGAAAGAAAAACACTGTCAACTACTGGTGAGGCAACATAAGACTGTGTGTCCACGGAGGCATCCTGTGCTGTAAATTCCTTCACCCTAATACGTATGAGATACAGACGGCATTACAAAGCCATTGTACATGTGTGAGCAAAGAGCACACAGACCAGCCTGAGATGACACTTATTCTGGACTGACATGGAGAAGGAAATATAGGGTTTCAGTCTGCATGCATTACCTGTAGCCTGTAGAAAGGTAAAGCCAAACATCCACCCCCTTGAACCCCACCAATGTCACATACCCCGTAGAAGTAGTAGAGTGAGACTTCTTTCCATCAGCAGAAACCCTATCTGACACCACATCAAGACTTAGTCCATGCTAGTGAAAGATGTGAAGAAGGAGAGCTTCATGGTCCCCTTGGCAGAGGGAAACTTAGGCAAAAGGATAAATTGAACCATTTTAGAGAATAAATCAACAACTGTCAAAAATCAAATGATTATTAGATACAGATAACCCAGTAACAAAATGGCTACAGGAGAACTGCCAGGGCTCATCTGGATGGTTTTGCACTGGTGGCAACAAATTCTCATACATCATAAGCTTGGGTGGGTCAGTCCAAAAAAGCACAACCAAATATTCATAATGTCCACTAGGAGTATTGAAAGCTGTCTTCTATTCGTCACCCTCCATTATCATCCCAGCATGCATTACGTAGATCAAGCTTTGTAAAGATGGTAGCATCCTGCAGTAGTCTATGCAGGGCCAGAGCATCTTGTCCTTCTCAGCGAAGAACAATCCTACACTGGTCTGTGACAATGAGAGATGAATGATTCCAGCAGTGAGACCATCCTCGATGTATTGGCCTTGAGTTCTGTTGTTGAGAGGGAATAGAATCTCCATTTGTGTGGCGATGTCCCAGTCAGAAGGTTGACAGCACAGTCATAGTGCCTGAACAGCAGAAAAGAAATAGCTTGATCTTTGCTGAACACCTTCTGCAGCTTCCCAGTCAGGCTGGAAGAAGAAACAGAGCTTCGCTCTGCACAAATTCTCCAATCACATCCACTAATGCCTATAACTTTCTTAAGCGTTTTCATCAGTGTCTTGGTGGCTTCTCTCACTACTCTTCTGTTTATATCGCCAGACAGATTTACTATCGGGGTGGGCTGGAGCCTATCCCAGCAGTCATAGAATGTAAGGCAGGGTACACCTGGGACAGGATACCAATCTGTCACTGGGCCACATACAGATGGACAAACACATTCACACACACATGCACACCTACGATCAATTTAGAGTCACCAATCCACCTAACCTGCATGCCTTTGGAAATGGGAGGAAGCCAGAACACCCGGAGGGAACCCACACAAACACGGTGAGAACATGCAAACTCCACACAGAAAGGCCCCATGTGGGAAGCAATTCTATGACCTTCTTGCTGTGCTGCCTAAGACATATTCAGTGACTTGGAAATGTTATGTATCCATCCCCTGACTTGTCCAAAGAAAACTAGCTGTAAAAGTTCAATTTTTTATGAACGATAATCCTCCGATTTTTTCTGTCCAATTACTTATGGCCTCTGACTGTGTGCAATAATGGTTGTAATCTCTATACAAATGAATGCAAGTCTACATTAATGGAGATATTATTTTCCTACCCAAAGGTTCATTTGTCCGAAATGTACCCTCTGAGGTTGGTAGTGCAGCAGATAACCGAAACAATCATACAAATGGTGATAAAAGCATCAAATTCGGCAGAAATACTGCTTAGACACTCCTCTTTTGAAAAAACTGATTGGCCACTTGACTTTTTAATCGGTGCTCAAGTAGGGGTCAATTGAAGAATTACACAGAGGTCAAAATTCAAAGCTGCTCCAATCATATTGAAAAATATTCCACATTATTTGCCTGATCATAAAGATTCCAAAAAGGTATTGTTTAGACTATCTGTAACTGAATTCTATGGAGTTACGGGATAAAAACAGCAAGAATGGTGACAAAGGTCAGTTTCATTTTGTACAGGGGTCAAAAATTAAAGTTGCTCCAATTTTGGTAAAAGAGATGCAAATTATTGGTTGAGCTAATAGGATTAATAAATGGAATAGTTTTGGCAGTGTTGAATGCTTGGTCTCCAAAATAAAGGTCAAACAAGGTCTACGTCTATTGGATTCTATGACGTGACATACGTATGTTACCCCGTAACGTGATAAGTAAGGATGATACATGGTCCAAACTATTCCTTTTTAAAACCATGTTAACTAGTAATTTGCATCACTTTTTACCAAAATTGGAGCAACTTTAACTTTTGACCCCTGTACAAACCAACACTGAACTTTGTCACCATTCTTGCTGTTTTTATCCCATAACTCCATAGAATTCAGTCACAGATAATCCAAACTATACCTTTTTGGACTCTTTATGATCAGGCAAGTAATGTGGCATAGGTTTCAATATGATTGGAGCATCTTCTTCAATTGACCTCTACCTGAACGCCAACTGAAGATTCAAGTGGCCAATCGTTTTTTTCAAAAGAGGATTGTCTGAGGAGTATTTCTGCTGAATTTGATGCTTTTATCACCATTTGCAGGATTTCGCTCTAAATATTCTCTTATCTGCTGCACTATGGTAAATGGACGTTTAGGTGAAAACTGTTTGTCCAAATACTTATGGACCTGACGTGTACATGTTGAGATTCAATGCAGCTAAAATGTTTATCGTAAGAGTTGCGTCATCAGAAAACCTACGTGGCGGGTCACCTGGTTACTGACGATGTTGTAACCTGGAGCTAAAGGCGAGACGCTGCGGCCGCCAGTGCGTCGGTGCTCTGACCTGTACGAGCGTCAGAGACCAAAATAATTATGTGGCTGGAGAAACAGGATGCTGCTTTTCTGAGCAATATCAGGAATATTACTTGTATATGGGTCTTTCGTGATGTGCGGTGCGTAAAAATGGAGGCGATCGGATCTTGCGTTGCACCTAATATGAGAAAAAAAGAAAAGATGCTGAATATTCGGCTCCATCACGTATGTTTTCCTGCGTAACTTACCGGGGAAGCGCGACACACGTCTAAAGTGTTTGTTTAATATTTCCTGTGGCAGTAATTGTTCTCGAGGGTCACACTGCGTCGTCCTCAAAGGGTGGAGGCGGGTTTGGATTCAACTGTTGTAGAATGAAATTAAAAAAAAAAGATTTCATTTAATTATTTATTCATGTCGGCAATGCAATATGCAGCCACATGGGGTGTTTGTGTGTGAGTGGGTTTTCAGGTGTTTATTACCTCAGAGACTTTGACTCATTTGCGTGGAGGAGAATTTATATGACCTATTGAAATGAAAATTATCCGCAAACACGTAGGAAGGAGAGATGAAGACAAAGAAAGAGTGACTGAGAGGAGGAAAAAAAAGACTTCAGAGGTGTGCAGGGTGCACCCAGGGTGGGGGGGTGTTGGGACCAAACACAACGTGAGCGTCCATCTGTGTGTGTGTGGGGGGGGGGGGTCTGATTGAATGAAGTCTCCCCTTCAAGACAAATTTTTATTGCACTTTTCTTCAGGAATTGCTATGAAGATAACTGTCAGGGCAGACAGTTTAGTGTACGTGTTCCATGCGGTAAAGTTTGACCAAATCTGAACTTGTTGTCTTTCTGACACCGGTGTCACAGACTGAACGGTTCCCCCCTACAGATCAGTCCGCTCTGCCTTCACGGTGCAATGCATTATTTCGTAGCATCAGCAGTGATTCACTGATTATCGCCTAGTTTGTGCTTAAAACTGCACTCCAGTCATCATCTGACTCAGCGACACATCTCTGAAGCTTTTGTACAACAATCATTTCCACATAAATTCAGCATTATTAGTCCGATTCTGACTCAGTCTGATTCTCTACACCCAAAGCAATTAAATGGAATAATGTGATTATAACCATCAGATGACAAAGTAAACCTCTTAAATCATTTTAAAGTAAGTGTTACAGAGTAAGGAGGTGATAATCGGTGAATCGCTGCTGATGCTCCAAAATGACGCATGCGCAATGAAAGCCGGGGGGCCAATCTGTAGGGGGATCGATCAGTCTGCAACACGTCCAGATAAATTTCATTTTCAATTTATTTTCATTTATATAGCGCCAAATCACAACAGAGTTGCCTCAAGGCGCTTCACACAGGTAAGGTCTAACCTTACCAACTCCCAGAGCAACAGTGGTAAGGAAAAACTCCCTCTGAGGAAGAAACCTCAAGCAGACCAGACTCAATGGGGTGCCCCTCTGCTTGGGCCATGCTACAAACATAAATTACAGAACAATTCACAGAACAATTCACGGACGAATATACAAGAAATGCTGTTGGCGCACAGGACAGGAGGATCGCCAACACAAATACAACTCCCATCTCTGGATGGAGCTGCACCTTAAACAGAGAGAAAAAACAGAATCAGGCATCAGAAAGACAAAAAAAAAAAAATACTGTATAATTTGCCAGCATTAAACAACAAGAAAACAGAGAAATACTAAGGTGATCGTCAGCCACTAGCCCTAAACTTCACTAAAAGACCCAGAATTTAGGTGAAGTTGAGGCCGCTGCCCGCTCCAATTACTAATAAAATTAATTAAAGAGTAAAAAGCATAAAACAAAACTGTACCAGTATGCTAGCCATACAAAAGGGAAAATAGTGTGTGTTAAGTCTGGACTTGAAAGTCTCCACAGAATCTGACTGTTTTATTGACTCAGGGAAATTCCATTCCACAGAACAGAGGCACGATAAGAGAAAGCTCTGTGACCCGCAGACTTCTTATTCACCTTAGGGACACAAAGTAGTCCTGCACCCTGAGAACGTAAAGCCCGGGCTGGTACGTAAGGTTTTAATTAGGTCAGCTAGGTAGTTAGGTGCCAGTCCATGAATAATTTTATAGGTTAGTAGCAGAACCTTAAAATCTGAACTCACTGGGACAGGAAGCCAGTGAAGGGATGCCAAAATGGGTGTAATATGGTCGAACTTTCTGCTTCATGTCAAAAGTCTGGCTGCAGCATTTTGAACCAATTGGAGACCCCTAATGCTAGACTGCAGTAAACCAGAAAATAGGACATTACAGTAGTCCAATCTAGAAGAGATAAATGCATGGATCAGGGTCTCGGCATCAGCCATAGACAGGATGGGATGAATCTTCGCTATATTTCTATAAATTTCGCTATAAATGCTACACATTTCAAGATTTAGAACAATATTCATCGCTACTTGACATGTTTTTTGGAATTATAAACAAAGAAAAATGTGCAGATGCTGGATGTTTTATTTATTTAATTATTTATATTTCTTATGTTTGGTTTTGAGGAGCAGCCACTCTGCTCTATGTACGCCTGAGTGAGTTCTGTTTAATAATTGGATGGAGACCTCTTCAGAAGACGCGGGGTTGTGTGTGTTTCTTCAGGTAAAGCTGAAGGAAGGGCATCCAGCGTAGAACTTGTGCCAAATCTCAATGCGGATCTGTTCTGATCTGCTGTGGCGACCCTGTACAAACGAGAGGAGCCAAAAGGTGAACAACATGTAGGGAACCTTTTGATGATACACTCCATTACCCTGGTGTGTGAGAGAGGACTCTTTCTCAAAAGTACTGATAACAATACCACGAAAGTACCAGACCCATAAACAGTATCGCTTAGAGTAGTAGTATCGTTAAATATCCATCCCCAGATGCAACCGATACTCGGGTGTGACATATAGTCTGTAAAATACAGTAACATAAAGATATTCTTTGGCTGTCCCTCGAGTGCCGTCACTGCTGGAGACAGGTGGGTACTGGCGGTTGGTTTTACAAACTCAGATGAGAAGCATCACTCAGGTGAGGGAGCATCAGCTACTACAACATTTTGGTCATATTTCTCTGGACATTATCCACCCAGAAACAAAAATATCTTGAGGTTGTAGATGACCTTCTTCCATGAAGTGATAGTGAAGCTTGAGCACCAGTGGACCAAATGCATTAACCCTCTGGGGTTCGAGGGCATTTTTTGGACAGTTCACTCGCCTGGCATAAATATTTTATTATTGCTGTTAACAGCTCTCCCTGCATCCCACAATCAAGTTTTATGTCTCTTTTTTTCAGGACAACCTGTGCTTTCAGAATATATATGTTTTTGTTGTGTTTTATAAGTGTAATAAAGGTTTACAATCAAAAATAGGCAAGGAAAAAAATAAAGCGAAAAATATTTTCCCACACACATTTAGTCAAAACACACAGCAAAATATAATAAACAACTGTTTTGACACTTTATAAAGGTAATTTGAGGTCTTGTGTGAAAGCCTGTACAACAGAAAGGTTCAAACAATAAACACAAATGCACATTTTGAACAATATATACAAAATGGTCTATGCATTTTGTTGTCCATTGATATGGTAAACAGTGCTTTATGCAGAGAAAGCAACAGAATTATCCAGTAACATTCACATGCAAACTAGTGGAGCAATCCTGATAGTTACACACTCGTTTGAGCACGTGAGATTGTCATCAGAGGCTCTCTGTGTGCTCTGTCTCTTGGAATAGTATGTACTCATTGGAGCACCCGGGGGGCTATTCAAACGGGCCAACTAGTAACAAATCACTCCTGAAAATGATCTTTGGCTTTTCACGTGAGGTAAATCTGCCCTACGATTGGATTTTGTAAAACCATGTGACAGTGAACCAATTCCGATTGGACACTCACATTGTGCACGTCATCACACAGCTTCTATGAGGAGTACAAAGATGGCCAATGGCTGGCTCGAACATCAGCGGAGTTAACTTTTCAGAAAAAAAAAAGTAAGTTTCTATCTCATATCATTCAAAAGTTATTTATAATTTAGTAAAACTTGATCTTAGCCATCGCATACGACGGCGTCGGCGACTATGTTGAAAAGTAATGCAAGAACAATCTTTCCGCTGTGACCTTTTTGGGATGAGCCAGGAATGTTTTAATGTACTCTTGTATTATGTAAGTCATGCTTTCGTTTTGTCGTTATTGTAGTTCCATTACCATAGAAATACCCAACTGCTGTGCTGTGGATTTGGGGCCTATTTCATGTGAACCATGTGAACTTCACACCAGCTCTTGACATTTATTCGCCTGACAGGATTCAGCACTGGGTCTCCCTTGCTGATCACCCTACTGTGGCTCTCACAACATCTCAGCCATTTCCTCCAATGGCCTCCTTCCAGGCAGGTCCAGAAACTGATGAACATATCACATGTTTTCATATGGAACACCAGATCAAACTGTTGTTTTTCTCTCATCCTGCACATGCCGTAAGCTCATCATAAAGTAAGTGGACAGATTGGTCCAGGATTTACAGACCAGGACACCTGGGGTAGACTGACAATAAGTCCTTGTAAAACAAACCCGATAACCTGCTTACATTTGCGAAGCAACATTGTCTGTGTTTGCTGCAGTGAAACACGGTCACATAATTTTTGGTTTTCACTGGGAGTGTGCAAGGAGAGCCCTTTAATGCCGACAACTGCCCCGCAGACCTGAAAAGCTCCTGTGTACTGTAAACTACTTATTTACCATCAAATCACTTCTGCAGCAGATAAAATGCTCTGTTAAAGGGGCCACTAAAGCCTCACTCAGGTTGATGCTGTTAAAACCTCTGATTGATTTCCATATGTTCTCCATGTCCACCTTAAACACCCTGAGGACTTGCCTTATTAGCGCTGACAAATTTGTGCTGTTTTCAACACAATAGCTACCCTAAATGCCTGAGAAGCCCTTTCCCTCTCTTCCCCGTGGTTTTTAGTCTCGACCATGCCGCTGCAGACACTCGTTGGTGCGGGTTTGCAGCCTTGCCGGCTGATTGCATTCAGCACCGTCTGGCTGAGCGACCCTCCTTTTCTTACGCTGTGAAAGGGGCCACAATGGATGACGTGCCTGCGCCCAGCTTCCTTCTCCAACCTCATTGTTCTTCAATTACCGAATGAGCACATGAGGTGGGTCGGGTATTATTTACAGGCTCTGGCCATCACAACGCACATGTAATTACCTCTCAAAAGCTGTAATTGTGCTCATTTCTCATGTCCAGTGCGGACATCATCTCCCGTGCCCCTGTGCCGTCGCCATGGAGATTGAGAGCCAATTGCAGCAGAAGGACATCACAGGTCGTAGGTCAGACATTGGATTGTGGGCAGGTGTTAGTGTACAGCATGTGCACGCACAGTGCAGCCTCCAATTACGTTCTGAATATTCAAAATCTTGACATGGAATGTAATTATGCTCGCTGTGTGATACTCTCATTTTGTGGCTCATTATTCCAGCAAACTTCACATTCGGTAAAGTTCTCTTTGTAATCTATACTGATTGAAATGGGGAAATAACTCGTGCAATATGATGCTGCAGCTTCAGTCTGAGTCCTGCTCTTCGACACGAGGCTCATTGACTTGTTATTGAAGTGCCTGGTGAGTCCGTCACCAGCGTCCTGGCAACACAGAGTGACAGTTTGTATGTGTTTGATCAATGGTGCATAGCTCGGGGACAGACTGAGAGCAGGGGTCTGCGGCAACTCTGAAACCTCTTTGTCAATCAAACGGCCCAAGAACAGCACCCCATGAAATCCATTACAACCAATTTAGCCGACACCGCACGGCTCACGGCTCCATGAATGTTCAACCCATGGTGAATTAATGATGAATTTTCAAAACTTTGCTAGTTTAAGGTGATTGTTGAGTATTATTTCCAGAACCTGGTGTGTCATTCATTATTAGGTGATGAAAAGGACTCTCAGTGAGGGAGCCTTCAGCGTAGGTTCGAACTCCTTCACTGTGATGTGATGCTGAACAGTTCTTGTAATTTCTCAGCTTTAACACAAAAGTCTCTTTATGAATTTTCTTTGAATATCAATTTTCTGCCTCAAAAATAGCTTCACTGACAGTGATTTTACTGTTTACCATGTTTTCTGGAGTATACATAATAATGTAAACTAGCGCGTTTCCCGTGGGGATCCATGGGCTCTAGATTGATCCAAAATACAAAGGCATACCAAACGGTAAATGTCAGCTCTCCCCAGTTTCTCCGTGAGCAAAGTTACACACACGCACAGACGTACACAGAGGCCACTTGGGTTTTTTAATATATAGAAGTAAGTCCCTTCGGCTGCTCCCTTGTTTTCACTCAGGGTCACCACAGTAGATCCAAGGTGGATCTGCATATTGATTTGGCACGTTTTTTGGTGGATGCCCTTCCTGATGCAACTCCATATAACATGAAGAATGGGGTGTTGTGGCTGGCGTGCCTGGCTGGCTTTTGTTTGTCTTCTGTTTCTGTCTTTTGGTTTTCCTTCCAGGTGGCGCGCGTTTAGGACTGAGTGGCTGTGTGGCTGAGTTTTCAGGACCTCACCCTGATTACCTGAGGCTGATCATGTGCAGCTCGTCAGGACTCACAGCTGTGGTGCATCTACACGGATTGGAGCATGGTGGCATTTAAGTCTGGAGTACACAGTGTGTATTTGCCAGAGACTCGACCTTGTGACCAGACGGGTGAGATCGTCGTCTCGAGAGCCATCTCATCATCAGTGGATGCAGAGAACGTCCAGGTTTGATGCATGGTCTGTGAAAGAGGAGGGGGTGAGGTCTCACGCTCGTCAGCACACTTCCTGAGGTACGTTAGATTTTGTGACTAACATTTATACAGTCAGTAAATGTGGTGTCCCTCACACCTTATTATATTGAGCTGTTATGTTAGTCGTTTAATCAGCTTCCACTGCAGTTGAGTTTGTGAACAGGGTGTTCCATGCCTGCAGGGTGGGAAGCTGATTAGTAATTAAGCCAGGAAGTGTTTGCTGTTTGTACACCTTTGAGCGGTCTCTCTGTGTGTGGAGTGTGGACTCACATGATGATTTCTTCTTTCACAGACTCGGTTTGTCGCGGCCACCTGGGGGGTGTCGGCGGGGTCCTTGGGTCCGAACTGGTTCTGGCTCTGGACCGTTAGTGCTGCTGGGAGCGCACCGCTTTTCCACCATGCCAGACCGCGCACTTATTTGTTATATCTTTTATCACATCACTGTTATGTAATTAAATTCAGTTATCCTTTGTACCGTGCTCTGCTTATTTTATACTGGGTCCTTCAAACGCTGGTCGGTTCTCCGTCCTGCGTCCGACACATAACAGTAGTCTCTGGCCATACATCACGGACCCAGCGGTAGCAGAGACGGTAACGCGCCGGGAAGGCGGCAGCAGACGTTCAGAAGTTATCCGGATCAGTTGCGGGTGCTCTCCGCCCGGATGGTGCGTGTTTGAGAACCCATTACTGAATAACTGATTTGTGCTCTCTTGCAGCCGTGTTCCTGTGTGTGCCTTATCCGTGGGTCGTGGTGGAGTGTGACTGGCGACGGCTTCGCGTCACACTCCGACCGGATAAGAGGTTTAAACGGGAGCTGCAAGAGTGTGTCTGTAATGGGTGAACGCGCACGGCGGAGCTCTGTGGCACGGGTCGCTGTGCTTCCTGTGTTACAGTTGTAGCCCTGTTTCCCCGGATGAAGATAACTACTGCGTCTGTTGTGACAGCTCCAGCGTAATTTAGTTGAAACACATTTTGGTTGTGTGTTTACACGTAGCTGCGCACAAAGAAAAGCAGCATGAGTTGGTTTTCTCTGTTACCAAAGGGGGTTTTTATTTTCAGCACTCTGGCTCCCTCTGTTGGTGACTGAGTCACATTACCGTTAAGCTCTTAAGTTGGAACAGGTGTGTTCCATTTGTTTGAGCTTAACGGTATAAATCACTTATTAGTTTTGTGTTGGTTCATTTCTTGTGGGTGTTTTTTGAGTTGGTTTTTGTGTGGGATTTTTTTTACACTATTTAGTGTTCTGGGGTCTTGACCCTGCAGTCTATTTGGAGTTTTAAAAGGACCCAAGCAACTTCATGTTAGTCTGTTAGTCTTTCTTTTTATTTCTTTTAGTTTCACCTCCCAGGGTTTGATGGGACGGTCCCCTGGGGGGTGATGGGGGGGGTAATTGGGTTGTTTTTTTTTCTTTCTTTCTTTTTTTTGTTTTTTGTTTTGCCCTCTCTTCTCCTCTGGCTCCAGCCGTGTGAGCCGTATGTGTCGGCGTTGCTGGAGTGGTGCAGTTTGGTTATGCTGGGCGTTTCCCAGGTAACCTCTGCACCCGGGGGGTTGGGGTATTTTCTTTTTATTCCCTCTCTTCTCCTCTGGCTCCAGCCGTGTGAGCCGTAGGTTGTCGGCGTTGCTGGAGTGGTGCAGTTTGGTTATGCTGGGCGTTTCCCAGGTAACCTCTGCACCTGGGAGGGGTGGGGGTTGTGTTTTTTTGTTTGTTGATTCCCTGTTCCACCTCCGGCTTCAGCGCGCCTTTGAGCCGTCTGCCATCGGCGTGGCTGAGGTTTGGGGCAGTGGAATATACCCGCAGCTGGTGGCTGGTTTGGAAGTCGGAGGGGTGGTGCCGTTTTGTGCTGTCTGCCATAACCGCTGTTCCACTCCTCCCGGTTGACTTCTGGGGTATAGTCATGGTTGGTGACGCTGGACGTGCTTCCAGTTTCCACTGCGCCGAGGGGGTGGGGTTGGGGTTGTTTTTTTTTTTTCTTTCCTTTTGTTTTTCCCCCAGTTTCCGCCCTCAGGGTGTGACTGTGGTGTCCTCTGGGGGGGAAAGGGCTGTGGGTCCATCTAGCCATAGACAGCCGGGGCTGGGTCTGTTGGTCATGAGGGGAGGCATCTCCTGGGGTTGATGGAACAGTCCTCTGGGAGGCGCTGGGAGTCCCCGTGGGTGACTTTGGATCCCAGAGGGACTTCGGCTGTGGTTATTACTCCTGGAGCTGGCGGGATGTCTGGGGGGTGTTGGTCCCTACATGTCGTCGGGGGGGGGGGTGTTAGCGTTTTTATTTGCAAGCTTAAGTTTGGGTTGTTTTTCTTTTCTTCTCTTCCCGGGGTATGATGGGACGGTCCTCTGGGGAGGGGGGGGGTGGTTTGGTTGTTTGTGTTTGTCTTTTTTGTTTTTTGACTAATCAGACTGTGAACATGGTTGGACAAAGGCTGACCGCACAGGTTCAAGAACTCCTGGCCACACCTGTGCTAATTGACTGACAGAAACAAAGGCAAAGATGCAGCCAGAGGAGAAGACATCAACCGTTCTGTTAAATGAAGATTCTGTTGGAAGATAAATGCAGATACGGTTTCCAGCCATGGTCCCTGGAGGGGGGTGTTTCTCCTGGGCCAGGTTTGTGTGGTCGCCGAGAGGCTTCCCGTGAGGGTGGGGTGCTGTTGTGGCTGGCGTGCCTGGCTGGCTTTTGTTTGTCTTCTGTTTCTGTCTTTTGGTTTTCCTTCCAGGTGGCACACGTTTAGGACTGAGTGGCTGTGTGGCTGAGTTTTCAGGACCTCACCCTGATTACCTGAGGCTGATCATGTGCAGCTCGTCAGGACTCACAGCTGTGGTGCATCTACACGGATTGGAGCATGGTGGCATTTAAGTCTGGAGTACACAGTGTGTATTTGCCAGAAACTCGACCTTGTGACCAGACGGCTGAAATCGTCGTCTCGAGAGCCATCTCATCATCAGTGGATGCAGAGAACGTCCAGGTTTGATGCATGGTCTGTGAAAGAGGAGGGGGTGAGGTCTCACGCTCGTCAGCACACTTCCTGAGGTACGTTAGATTTTGTGACTAACATTTATACAGTCAGTAAATGTGGTGTCCCTCACACCTTATTATATTGAGCTGTTATGTTAGTCATTTAATCAGCTTCCACTGCAGTTGAGTTTGTGAACAGGGTGTTCCATGCCTGCAGGGTGGGAAGCTGATTAGTAATTAAGCCAGGAAGTGTTTGCTGTTTGTACACCTTTGAGCGGTCTCTCTGTGTGTGGAGTGTGGACTCACATGATGATTTCTTCTTTCACAGACTCGGTTTGTCGCGGCCACCTGGGGGGTGTCGGCGGGGTCCTTGGGTCCGAACTGGTTCTGGCTCTGGACCGTTAGTGCTGCTGGGAGCGCACCACTTTTCCACCACGCCAGACCGCGCACTTATTTGTTATATCTTTTATCACATCACTGTTATGTAATTAAATTCAGTTATCCTTTGTACCGTGCTCTGCTTATTTTATACTGGGTCCTTCAAACGCTGGTCGGTTCTCCGTCCTGCGTCCGACACATAACATGGGGAGGTGTGGCATTGCACTGGGAACCTTCCACACTGGAAACAAGCACACTTAAACACTTGACCACCACCCCTACCCATTAGGATTATTTTTTTAAGGGAAGTGAGAAAACAAAATGTTGCAATAATCAATTCTAGATGATACAAAACTCATGATTTAAAACCTCTGCATTAGCCAGGGACAAAATTGGTGTAGTCTTTGCAATATTTTGGAAATGAAAAACGGCTGTGTTTGTGCCCTCTTTGATATGCACATCAAAGCAAAGAGACAGATCAAAGGTCCGACTGAGATTTTGAACAGTATCACTGTGCTGACTCACAGGGTGAGATTATCGTACAGCTGCCAAAGCCTTGCAGGACCAACAACCATCATTTCAGTCTCATCAGAATTTAGCAACAGGAACCTGGATGACATCCAACTTCTCACATCGCCAAACACATCACCAACTTAACAGTGGCAGACCATTTCTTGTGAGAACAGGCATGTGCAACTACAAATCATTCACATAGCAAATTCACATTGGTGTAGGATGGATTTAATCCTACACCAATGTGTAAGTTTACCTAAAAGTTCATTCACTCATTCATCTATTTTTGATACCCACTTAGTCCAGTTAAGGGTCACAGAGGAACTGAAGCCTATCCCAGCGGTCATTGGACAAGAGGCGGGGTATACCCTGGACAGGACTCCAGTCTAACACATGACCACATATAGACAGACAAACACACTGTACAGATGATTTAGAGTCACCAGTTCATCTAACCTGCATCTCTCTTACCTAAAAGTGCTAAGTAAAAAGAAAACAACAGTGGGCCAAAGACTGATCCCTGTGGAACTCCATGCTTAGCAACACAGGTTGTAGGATTCAGGTAACATTTTCATGAAAGAAAATAGATCATGACCAGTTCAACAAATAGGATCAATGCCACAAGAATACCCAACCAGAAATACCAAAGCAATTCTCAAGCATGTTCAACAAGATACTGTGATCCACTCTATCAAACGCAGCATAACATCCAACAGTGATCATCTAAATGCAGAGCTGGAATCAGTGAAGAACAACAAATCATTCATCACTTTTGTAAGTGGTGTTTCAGTGGAATGATGCACTCTGAACACAGACTGCATCAGCTCAAAGAAATCATTTTCTGACAAATACTTAACAAGTTGGCTTGAAACCACCTTCTATTCTTCTCCTTTTGAAAGAAATGCCACATTGTAAATAGGTCTGTAATTTCCCAACACCCTGAGATCCAGATCTGGTTTCTTAAGTAGTGGCTTATTGACAGCAGCCTTAAAACTATTCTTACACACCAGTTCACCACACGAGCACATGTGGACTCAATACTTGCCAAAAATCTATCAAAATATGTGATGGCAAAAGATCTAGGTTGAACTTTCAGTTCCCTCACAGCCTTTGCAATATTCTGTCAAGAAATACCATCAATGTTAGACAACATCTGTCTGGAATAAAAATCAGCCGTGGTTGAAACATCAGTACATGGTGGAATTTGATTTAGAATATCATCCACTCTTAATAATATAAATATAAAGAAAATAAAATCATATGCAGATAGATTTGCGCAACTAACAGACTGATCGGTGGCGGAGTTAGCCTATTTTTAGAGGTGCTCAAGCACCCCTATATATATATATATATATATATATATATATATATATATATCCTTCTATACTACTATTTTTTTAAACAACCTATTTCAAGCATTATGCCAAAATATGTATTAGAAGTACACAGTAATTTGATCATCACCCCTTCTTGGGCAAATGGTTCAATCCACGAAGCGCGCCTACATTCATCTCTCTGCTCTGACACGTGTTTGTGTCACGTGGTGCTGCTGCGGGTGGCGCTCATTTAGCAGAGGCGCTGTCCTGTGAGTGCTGGTGCTAACCTCGCCCAGCCACGCTGTCAAGTGATTGCCAGGTGACTGTCACATTTGCGAGGTATTTATTCACAGTTTATGTCTCTGAATGTGAAGAGCAAGTGCAACTTTCTGAAAAGTGCTTATTTTACTCACCTAACTACCTATTGCAAAACACAATATATTGCTCTACAAATTAGTGCGCGCTGTGCGTGGGCAAATGTAAGATTGATTCGGTGTTGTCTTTTTTTGTTTTTCAACTAAATCCTCTTGTCAGCTATTAAATGGTGCTCGCCCTTCAATCTGTGTAGCTTCCATGAACAAATCACTCTCCTACATCAAATCCCATGTAGACAGATCTGACCTGAAATGCTTAGTTAAGGTCCTTAACTAAGCATTTCAGAATTAAGACAGTAAACTTTACCACAAAGTTTAATGCACAGCATGATAATAAGTGAATCATTTAAATTCCTGCTAAAAAGGCATAAATCATAAAACTCATTTTGTATTTTTATTTGTTGGCAGTAAGTGGCAAACCTGCAGTGCAGTGATGGATATCAGAGCATTTTTTTCAAAAGCAAAAAAAGCTTCAGGTGAGGTTTGTGCACTCTATAGACCTTATGTGATAGTAGATATGGACATTGAGAATAGCAAAGGATGGAAAGTGAAGCTCGGGGTAAATTGAATATGTGTATCAGACTGTGGAGGTGTCTTACTTGTGTTACTGGTGTTTTGGTATGAATTCTGACTTTTAAGTCACACATTTTTATTTTTCTTACTTTTAAGGACTTCATTAGATCTTGTCTGTCCTTTCTATGCTTTGCTGTTAATTCAATAAATAATTCATATTCATATATTTCTTATCCTGAACCCATTTATGTGCAGTGTACCATCTGTGTTCTCCATCCAGCCTTATAATGGAGTGCTGCTGTCGCTGTGCTAAACCAGGTCCTCCTGCACACGGCACTAAACCTCACTGATCAGAACAACTGTGACTACTGTATTTTTATGACTTACGACGTGGATGTGCGTGCTGCCAGAAAAAACGAGACATCAATCAGTTTGTAGAATACGAGGTCTGTTAGAAAAGTATCCGACCTTTTTATTTTTTTCAAAAACCTGATGGATTTGAATCACGTGTTCTTGCATGAGCCAACCTTGAACCTTCGTGCGCATACGTGATTTTTTTCACGCCTGTTGGTTGCGTCATTTGCATGTAAGCAGCCTTTGTGTGAGGATGGGTGGAGTCTCTCGTCATTTTTTCTTTGCAAGGAAATGGCGGAACAACTGGAGCAGCGCGACTGCATCACATTTTGCCACAAACTGGGCGACAGCCAGGTGGAAACCATTCGGATTATTCAGACGGCTTTTGGTGACGATCCTCTGGGCATCACACAGATTAAGGAGTGGTACAACCGGTTTAAAGACATCAACACGCTGAAATGACCAAATCATTTCCAAAGTGAACGCTGTGGTGATGTGGGACCGTTGTGTGATTATCCGAGAAATTGCGGAAGAGGTGGACATCAGCACTTTTTCGGCACATTCCACTGTGAAAGAAGATTTTGCCATGAAAAGAGTGGCGGCGAAATTCATCGGCACAAAGCTGATGGCGCAGCAACAGCGCCTCCGTGATGAAGTCTCACAGGACATGTTGTAACATGCCCAGCTCATCAACCATTCGGAAGATTCAGACGGCTTTCGGTGGCTTTTCAGTCGTGTGACTATCCGAGAAATTGTGGACAAGCTGGACATGTCAGGGCATGTTACAACATGTACATGGTATTGATGCTGCATAAATACTGGCTTGAAATGAAATAGTCCAACATTTTGAGATAAGTATTTTCAAATTTTGGTCCTATAGGTTATACACACACACACACACACACACACTCATCTTCAACCGCTTACTCTAATTAAGGGTCCCGGGTTGCTGGAGCCTATCCCAGCAGACATAGGGTGTGAGGCGGGGTTCACCCTGGACATGATGCCACATACACACAAACAAACACATTCACACCCGCACACACACCTACAGACAATTTAAAGTTTCCAATCCACCTAACCTGCGTGTCTTTGGATGTATGAGGAAACTGGAGCACCCAGAGAGAACCCACACTAACCAGGGGAGAACACGCAAACTCCACACAGAAAGGCCACAGGTGGGAATCGAACCCTTGACCTTCTCGCTGTGAGGCAACAGTGCTAACCACTAATCCACCATGCTGCCCTATAGGTTAGAATGATCAAAATTACAATGAAAAATACTTGAAACATCTATATATTAAAAGTCAAGATTGGTATGCTATTTTGAATTCTATTAATTCTATTATTATACATCATGAATTATATTAAAAGTGAAGTGGCCTCTGTGTACGTGCATGCGTGCGTGTGAATGGCTTTGATCACAGAGAAGGGTGAGAGCTGACATTTGCCGTTTGGTATGCTTACGTATTTTTAGTCAGCGATGAACACTGCCAAAGCGGAATGTTGATTGGACTGTTGATAATATTTTTGGAGAAAATAAGGATATTAGGTAACAACACTGAACAATGGATGTTGATAATTACATTCTTGACTCACACGCCATTCTAAATCATTATAGAAACTTTGCATAATTTATTACCGCCCTTGAAAAATGTCAGCTACCTGTTTTATAAACACTACCCAATCTAGAGCCCGTGGATCCCCACGAGCAATGTGCTAGTTGCTCGTGGGGGTCACATGTTGTTGTGTTGCAGATGGTCGCTGTAGTTATTGCGTGCTACTGTGCACCCTTTATGCATACATTAGTGAGTGCTGCATCACTGATACATGTCAGCACATGGCCATGCGAGGTGTGTGTGTGTAATCATGTGATTGCTTTGTCCTCTCCTGACCCCTGGCTGATCCTCCTGACTCTCTTTCTCTCCATCCCTCCCTGCCTTGCTCACTCACTCACATCAAACTTGTCATCCGCTGCAGAGTGCTCGGACACCCTCGCGGGAACGATGTGACCCAGATCTGTCTTCCCCCCCACCGGCTGACCACACACACAGAGGCACAGGCGCACTTGGCATTTGGGTCACTGACAAGACATCAGGTGAAGACAGAGGGACCCAGGTGACAAGGAGAAGCAGTGAACCTTTGCTGTGATATTAGCTGCCTGTGCGTCTCATCTGACAAAGACAGCTATGTCCCGCTGTAGATGTAAAGGTGCTTGTTTGTTGGCTTGAAAAGCCAGTGAAGGCCTCACTATTCAGAGGGTGGCCTCCCAAATCAACACCAGGCTCCACTCAAGGCTGCATTATTATTCCTGCAGCACTCCATTCACCCATGGAGAAGCTGGGACCACCAATGGGACAACCAATATGAGACCAGGAATGACAGGAGTTGTGGCACGGTGAGATATAAACACACAGACGTGATGTCTTTTGTTGATATTCCATTATGGTTATTATAACCTCCCATGAGCACATACCTGCATTTGTTAACATTCACTTTTGCTTTCTGTTGGAGCCACATAATTGTGAAAATTTAATTCTGGCTGCATGGATGAATATTTGATGGAATTTATGTTCAAACTAAATGAAGTTTGCAGGCATACTGCATGCCGTGTGTTTAACGGGTAGGAGGAATGTTTGTGTCACTTTTTTTAGTACTCGTGTACAAAATCATGGCAGTATTCCAACTGAAGATGGGCTGATATTTTCAATCACTGTACTCAATTCCAGCTCAAACTGTACTACAGAACCGCACGGTGTAAAAGTTCAGAGTGCAAGATTTATGTTCTCACACACATTGGATGTTCAAAAACCACACGTTGGACTCGTGTTTCTAGAAGCAAAACATAAACAGAAGCTTTTTTTTTTTCAAACTTAATTTACAAAAACTCTCGATGGGAGACATCAAAGTTTAAAACGAAACAAAACAAAACAAAAAACATTACAAGACAGGTCTGTGGTGTTTGCACAAGCACAGTACGAGAGGACGCTTGTAGCGCTTCAGCAGCGGGATACCCTCACGATGGCCGACCAGAATATCAAACAGGTTTGATTTTCATCTGACCATACGATCAGCGATCAGGAGGTGGTCGTGAGATGTTAAACGCAGCTAGTTACTCCATGTATACTAAACGATGCAGGACGCACAATTAACCCGAAACTCTGTGCGATCCAAAAAATCAGCTGAAAAAGGGACAAAACTCGCACTGGCACCAGTAGATCATTGGGAGTGTTCTATTTATTTTGACACCGGTTATATCAGACAGTTGTCTAAATACAACTTGGCTTTTTTTGAAAATGCCCTTTTTTTACAAATAAAAAATGGCATGTTTTACAAAAGCACATTTATCTGTAAACACCAACACACAACACACCTCACATTAACATGTTGATTTACATAGAATGAATCAAGCAATCAGTGTAAGTGGAGGCACATTTTACCCAGAATGCCATCTGTCTGTGTTTGTTACAAAACTTCAGAATTAGTGCATTATTCAACATTAAAAGATATGTTATGTCTTAACTTTGCACAAATGACAGAACTGACATTAATGGAGTTATTCTATCAGTATTCATTTTATTTATACACCAAACCATAACTCAGCACTGCTTTATTTTCCAAGACCTCGGCCTGATGGCAGCGTTGTGATTGAGTAGAGAGTTGAGCTTTGTGGCTCCTCTCAGTTGCTTCTGTGCTGGAAGCCATGTAGTAAACTGGAGCTTCCAGCAGGGGGCAGGATGCTCAAAGACAGAAGTGCTGACTCATTGTTTGGGTCTGTTGTCGCTTTTGATGCTTCCAAAAACTCAAAATCAGCTTGTTAGTAGTTGCACGTGTACCAGAGACAATACTGGAAGTTATCGGTTATGTGTAACTTCCGATACATTTTTGGGTGGTTTATAGTTTTAGCTTTATCGAAGATAACTTTTCAGTTATTTGATTATCTGTTATCGAAGTTAATTTTTTGGTTATCTGTGCCTACCACTGTATTTTCTGCAGTGAATTTCCAAAGAGGGATAAGGAGGATGGAGGCAGCTGTTAATCCAACTCTTTAAAAGCTGAACAAAATCTGTCTTCATATGCCAGCAACTTTTGTGCCGTGGGAGTCTTCTCCAAAACTGAAGAGAAGGAACAGACTCAAGCCTAACACCACTGAAATGGTCTTATTTTTAAACAAAAACCTTTGAAACCCATAAATCCCCTTAATTTTATACAACTATGGTCATAACAGTCGGTAGTTGCACAAACATTTTGCCGTCAATTTATGACGGCACAATCACATTATAACACAAATATATTATTCACATCTTTAAACAAAAATATAGTCAAAAAATTCAAGATGCACATAGAACCTTTATTATTAAACATACATAACTGACTTTCATTGTTCCATGCAAGTGCTATGTTAAAGATTGGCCACCAAATGTCACCATATTTAATTGTATCAAATGTTTCAAAACACTGAACCATTTTAACATAATTGCTTCATGTTGAGTCAATGGTTCAAAACGTTTCGGTTTCTCCGTCAGTAAAAATTTAGCAATAAAATACATCAGCAACCACATTTTTTAGCGCATGTACACAGATAGACTTACAACCATGAATCCTTGCTAACAAGGACATTAAATAACTATATACTACAGTTAGTTAGTTAGTTATACACTATAACTAATACTACATGTCCTTTTGCAACTAGTTGAACTCTATAGCCTGCTGTCTCAACACACAATTAGTCTGATTAGGCTTATGTTTGTGCTTACAAGGGACCCAATTTTATTAGACAATGGATTATTCAATTTGTTAGGTTATCTATTGACTTACCTTGCTCTCCATTTTGTTTAGTTCCTTATTCCGGTCTTGATTCGCAGGCTTTTTGGTGATGGGAAAGGTGCAGGATCTTTTGTCCACCTTTACTCAACGATTTGTAACTTTTGACTTTTTATCCTTCGTTCACTTTTTATCCTTCGTGCCCTAAGCTATGATACCTAGTTATTGATTGATAACGTTTGATGTCAAGGTAGGTTATCACATAAATGGAAGCAAAGATTGCAGCCAAAACACTGGAGTATTTCAAGCTTTGAATCAAAGCTAATCAAAGCTAGTCTTACAGGCTGAATTCAAAACAAGAAGCCACTGTTTATGCATGCAGCCAAACTATTTCTCGAGACTTCAACAGCTTCATCAAATGGTTCAGCTGCATTAGACTATATAGACTATAGGTGCCTTGGCACTTGCACGCACTCTGCTGTGCAGTAGAGTAAACTTGTTGCAAACTGTTGTAAACTGTGTGCAGTCTCGTGCAAGTGCGCAAAGAAAATTTTGAAATGTTCAAAATCTCCATCACGCATTAATTACATGAACTTCACATGAACATTGCGCAAACAATTAAAAAACACTGCATGTGAGTGCGAGTGATTGTGTCAGTGCAAAGCAACAGAGTAGCTCATCTGAACGATTATAATGACATGTTTAAATCTATCATAAACATACTTTTACAGCTACTCATAAGAAAGTATGAACATGCAACTGTTTTACCAAGCTATTACAATATAAACTTTACAAATAATTACCTTTTAGACAGTTCCAAATACATTCTCCACATTCTCCATGAAGCGCAGGAAAGAGAGAGAGAAAAAACCTGCAGATAAAATGGTCCTCTGTGATTCGGAAAGCAATTAGAAGTGTTTTCAACAGCCAAACTCTGAGAGAAAACGAAATTATTTTATATACATAGCGTCCAATGCAAAAAGGGTGGCATCCAGCTGGGAACACAGACAGTGGCATTGTCATGACGAAGTGCACGAGAGTGCGGAGCCAATATGTGTCCAAGCGTCAAGGCACCTTAACAAACCAATAACACTGTGAATGGCCGCCTGAACAGTTTATCTACACCGTGATTTTTAAATACATGAATTATTGTCACATGACAGGTGTGTGTGTGTGTGTGAGTGAGTGTTAGAAAGGTTAGTGTATTTGGCTACAGATATAAACTCAGTTGCCAGTTTATGAGGAACACCTAGTGAAAAGTAATTCAGCCTGATGAAGAAGTGACAGTGCATCCTCTTAAAAACCAACACCATAAGACACTGCTGCTGTTTGAGATGTTCCTTATCCTGTGTATGAAATTTGCAAATGTGTGTTTTATTTTGGCCTCCAGCACGCATTTTTAGTCCAGCGTGGGTGTTGGTATATCATGTACATGCACCGCTGGTTGTGTTTGGTATTCTTAGACCTTATTTCACTCAAACCCTTCACTCATTTCTCTCTCTCCCTCTCTCTCGCCCTTGTACTGTCATTGCCACAGCGATGAATTTGTGTTTCTTCTTCCAAAAGCTTCATTCATAGCTGTGACAATGTACTCTCTAAGGTGTGCACTGTTTTATCTGCTGTGTGTGTGTGTGTGTGTGTGTGTGTGTGTGTGTGTGTGTGTGTGTGTGTGTGTGTGTGTGTGTGTGTGTGAGCGTCTGCCTCTCTGCTATAATAAGTCTCCTCTCCCTCCCCTTCCCTCTTTCTCACCTTCCAGTTCCACTTTCTGCACCACGTGGTTGGAGGAGGAAGTGACCTACATAGGCTGCAGCTCTGTCTCGCTTGCAGTCTGTGCTCACTTCCTGCATCTCGGCGATGGCGTATATGTGTGTTCAAGAGAGTGCACGAGAAGGTGTGCCTCAACACAACCACCTTCAATAAACTCATCGCCTTTAATGAGACTTAATGACAGCCGAGACGTGGAGACAAAACGGCGTGCGTGCATGAGTGGGTAGCATGCGGTTTGAGCCCGCGTACGCCTGAATAGCTGCAAACATAAATGTGCATACACCCAATGAGCATCTGCCTTCTGTGTGCATGTGTGTGTGCACGTGCAGTGCACAGGGCTGCCTTTGCCCTGGGCTCTGTCAAAGTTGCCCAGGGTAATCGTACCTGAGACTTTGAACAGAACATGAAAGCCGAATTTGCAGCAGGGAAGGTGAGAGGAGACGCTTGTTGGGGTGGAGCAGCTGAGCAGAGGAGCAGGAGCATCCTGCTTCTGTCCTATCAGCTCTTTGGGCTTGTTTGTAGGTTTGAACTCCAAAATGGCATGTTTGGTCTCCTGCATTACAGTGACAAGAAAAAGGTCTATGTTTGGAGGTTTCTTTCCGTTTGTGGAATCACTTCACACTTTATTCACGTTGTCATTCCTCCTTTTGGCCAGCTCACATCCTGTGCTGGGTGACGGCAGCAGTGGACTAATTAAAGGGGAATTCTGAATTTTTTTAACTTGGACTTTATTTTTAATGTTTTTGACTTCAAATTTTCCCTCAGGACAAAAATGATAGTAATCAGTTTGGTGTCGAGTTAGAATGCTCTGATTGTCAGTGGAGACACGGCTATACAGCTGAAATGCGCGGGGCAAGCGGAAAAACGCCACATGGCTGATTCTACAGGCAGCGATATACGTTAAACCTCTTCCAGTTTGGCAATATCTCTCTCTCCTAAGTTGACACAAGTCAGTTCTTGAGGGCTTGTTCTTGTTGCTTACCAAAAAAAGCAGAAGTTGTAAAGTTGATTTACAAATTCATGGTCGAACATTTAAGATTTGTATGTGTGGATAACACATTTAAAATCAATCTGAGTCACAATATACCCTATTTTCCAGAGTATAAGTCGCACTCGATGGAGTATAAGTTGCATCTTTTTTTGTCATCAGCTCTTAAATTTGGGAGTTTTGTACACTGTTGTCATGTACTTCTTTTTATTTGCATTTAGTATTTAATTATTGGAGTTTATTGTGTTTAGAGCTATCGTTCCTGTGAAAAGCCTCATGTAGTAAATAGTTATTATTACTATTGTTGTTGTTAATATTATTTTTAAAAACTAACTCAGGATTTTCCAGTACATAAGTCGCATCTGAGTGTTCGTTGTATGGCCTCCCCAACTTTAAAAAAAAATGCAATTTATACTCCGGAAGATATGGTACTGATGAATTGCTCCAGTTCATTCTTGTCTTCCTCCACAACTTGGTCTCATGGCAAGTCGTGATTCAGCAGCATGAAATATACATTAATCTATTGATTCATGATATTGTGACAAAAAGCACCTCATTTTCATCACGGCAGCACAAATTCATTCTCATTCATTCTGTGATGGCTGCACGAAATTAAAAGTGAAGCAGGCGGGTTAGGGGCGATTATGGTTAGGGTGGGGGGAAGGAGTAAGATTAGGTTATGGTTAAGGTTAGGGCTGGGGGTGGGAGTAGGGTTAGGAATAGTGAGTTAAAAAAAGCTCCATCACGAAAATTTGACTCATTTCGTCAACGGGAGCACGGAAAAAAAAATGTGAGACTGGGCTGTCCTCCAACAACTCATCTCCCAGGAGATTTCAGAATGAGAATACCATATTTACTGGCATGTAATGTGCACTCTCTTTTTCTATGTGCAGCCATAGAAAACAGTTATATTTGTGGCTAATCAGCGTTTTTTTTAAATTTGTTGTTGTGTCTACAGTAGTGTTCAGAATGTGACTAAAAACATTAATCCAGGTTTTGAGTATATTTCTTATTGTTACATGGGAAACAAGGTACCACTAGATTCAGTAGATTCTCACAAATCCAACAGGACCAAGCATTCATGATATGCACACTCTTAAGGCTATGAAATTGGTCTATTAGTAAAAAAAAAAAACTACAAAAGGAGGGTGTTCACAATAATAGTAGCATCTGCTGTTGACGCTACAAACTCAAAACTATTATGTTCAAACTGCTTTTTTAGCAATCCTGTGAATCACAAAACTAGTATTTAGTTGTATAACCACAGTTTTTCATGATTTCTTCACATCTGCGAGACATTAATTTTGTTGGTTTGGAACCAAGATTTTGCTTGTTTACTAGTGTGCTTGGGGTCATTGTTTTGTTGAAACACCCATTTCAAGGGCATGTCCTCTTCAGCATAAGGCAACATGACCTCTTCAAGTATTTTGACATATCCAAACTGATCCATGATACCTGGTATGCGATATATAGGCCCAACACCATAGTAGGAGAAACATGCCCATATCATGATGCTTGCACCACCATGCTTCACTGTCTTCACTGTGAACTGTGGCTTGAATTCAGAGTTTGGGGGTCGTCTCACAAACTGTCTGCGGCCCTTGGACCCAAAAAGAACAATTTTACTCTCATTAGTCTACAAAATATTCCTCCATTTCTCTTTAGGTCAGTTGATGTGTTCTTTGGCAAATAGTAACCTCTTCTGCACGTCTTTTATTTAACAGAGGGATTTTGCGGGGGATTCTTGCAAATAAATTAGCTTCACACAGGCGTCTTCTAACTGTCACAGCACTTACAGGTAACTCCAGACTGTCTTTGATCATCCTGGAGCTGATCAATGGGTGAGCCTTTGCCATTCTGGTTATTCTTCTATCCATTTTGATGGTTGTTTTCCGTTTTCTTCCACGCGTCTCTTTTTTTTTTTTTTTTTTTTTTCCATTTTAAAGCATTGGAGATCATTGTAGATGAACAGCCTATAATTTTTTGCACCTGCGTATAAGTTTTCCCCTCTCCAGTCAACTTTTTAATCAAACTACGCTGTTCTTCTGAACAATGTCTTGAACGTTCCATTTTCCTCAGGCTTTCAAAGAGAAAAGCATGTTCAACAGGTGCTGGCTTCATCCTCAAATAGGGGACCCAATTTTGTTCCACAAAACTGATGAACTCACTGACTGAATGCCACACTACTATTATTGTGAACACCCCCTTTTCTACTTTTTTTTACTAATAGCCCAATTTCATAGCCTTAAGAGTGTGCATATCATGAATGCTTGGTCTTGTTGGATTTGTGAGAATCGACTGAATCTACTGGTACCTTGTTTCCCATGTAACAATAAGAAATATACTCGAAACCTGGATTAATCTTTTTAGTCACATAACACTACTATTATTCTGAACACTACTGTACGTTCATTATAGTGTGAAGCGCCTTGAGGTGATCTCATCGCGAATTGGGACTATATAAATTAATAAATTTGAATAATAAATTTGAAGTATAGACATTACATCACCATGCGCTCTAATTAGGGGGGCCCACCTTCACAATCCTGCATTTGGCCTGCTGTTAGCTCATTACATCACTGAACTGTTAGCATTTGATGATGTGAGTGTTCTAGTTCAACACTGGACTGATTATCATTGTTTTTATCCCTTGTGAAGATCTCAACATCTAAAAAATAGTGCCCATCTTGAAAGATCCTGGAGTTACTCTGCAGATCCTGAAGTTTCTGGGTCTAGCTTGAGGTCTCCTCCAAGTTGAAGGAGGTAGGAAAACCTCCAATAGGGGTTATCCTTCTGTGACTCGTTTGATCAGAAAATCACAAGTCCTCACCTTATTCCTACACACCTTGTCCAAGGAATGCATTCCAGCCACTTAGATCCATTCATCGGTTGCTATAGGACCAGCAGTGAGCGTACAGCAGTTTACATGAGATGTTGTTGGGAGCATCAGACCTTGACAGGCTCTTCTAAAGCAAATTAGTCTCACCTGAGTTAACACAGGCAAATTGTAGACCAAGAACAATACTAGGGCCCACTCACCTGGATTTTAGAAGCAGGGTCCAAAGGGGAGTGTGTTGTTGAGGCACTGTAGAAGCAACATGCAGCTGCCACAGTGTGAGGCCACCACCCACAATCAAAGGTGTAGGAGTCGAGTATGGCAGGCTGTGGTTATGACCCGACCTCAGAAACTAGTTAGTCCAACTGTATCTATGTAACTATATGCAATGTGATGATTTATAATGAAGATAGTTAAATGTCTATCAAAACAAAAGTGTTTTAAAAACTTGAGATTCTTACGTGCAACACACGTGATTCTTACATACTGTAATGAATCAGGGCAAAGTCCCCAGTGCAGAGAACCACAAATTAGGATTACAAATAATATGATAAAAATGGTTTTGTTAGTTGAGGTATTCCACTAGTTGCGTGACTGGGGTGAAGTCTATCTTTGATCATCTTGTTCAGCTTACAGTCAGTGGACAAATGAACTGACAGATAAACTGGACAAATCAATTCCAGCGGCTGCAGTGGACATGAGCAGTTTCCCTGCAGAAATCCATCTTATTGAACATGGAAACACAACTTCAACAGTGTAAGAAATTTGCCCAAATGTGAAGCAATTCACTCTTCCTTCTGGGCATTCCTTTTACATGAACAAAGAGCGGAGCAGCGCCGATATGAAATCAGCTTCAATCCTAACCTCATTTCCACACACAATATCACTTCCAGCCGTCTGACCCCGTGTTTTGTGTGTCTGCACACAGCGCTGAGCTGTCGGCTGTGTCGACCGTGTCAACAACAACCCGGCAGCAGATGTCGAGGCCGCGGCTGGCACGCCGGTGTCACTGCCCAAACAGCTGTGCCACCAGAGGTGGGCAGTCTTCCTGCCGATGATGGATGACTCGGACCAGTTCTACCACCCTCGCCAGCCCACACAACTTCTGGACACTATTCTGAAAGGACACATATATGTACAGAAGATTAACAAGCAGCTGTTTCAGCTGCTCTCATTTTTTTTTTCCAGTTTTTTAAAAAAGTGAAGTTCATTTTGAACTTGTGGAAAGATGAAGTTGGAGACTGATGGTGGATTGTATTTGGGTTACACTGTGAAAAGAATAGTGTGCTGCATAAACAATGAAATCCTGTATCTTTGAGCAGCTTAAATCTGCTTCACTGATTAACACTGAAAACACAGTTTATACAGACAGTATCTGACCAAACCTTCTGAGCGAATACTACATTGACTGGTCTTGGTGGCCACCAGCCCGAGGCTTTGGAACGTGAAACAAACTGATAAACAAGCTCGTTTCAAACAGCATCTAATTTCAAAACATGAGAGATGGAGGAATAAGTCTGCTGTGGTTACGTTCAAATCAAATCCTTTCTGTAGAGTTGTGCGAATTTTTGAGCGTGTTTTTTGAGTTTTACAATGTAAACTCTGTTTAACAATAATGGATATTGATTTAGTCCATTTTTGCATAGACAATCTATTTCTGACTCGACCACCTCACTTATTTTTTCTTGGCGTCTAAATACATACAAAACCCTTCCCGGAGGGTTTATGGAAGTTAAGAAATCAAAGTTATTGTTTATTTGTGTGACTTTGTGGATTTCTGTGTGGAAATGTTGGATATGACAGTAAAAACGCAGCCCAGTCTCACATTTTTTTCATGTCCCCGTCACAAAAAGTGCCCAATTTTTGTGCCACATTTTTTTTATTTTGCTATTTGTAATCCTCCCCTTCTCCTAACTCTAACCATAACCCCCCAGACCTCCCCATCACCCCACATTTCGTGCCTCCATCACAAACCCATAGAATAATGTACTTTTGGTTAGGTCACCACGTACTACCTCGTACTGTGAGATTGGGTTGCGATATCAGATCTAGTATTCTATTGGCCGGACATTTACAGGGTAAAAACATTTATTCTTCAATGATAATGCTCTGTTAATAGAATAACTAGGGACTGGCCAAACTGTGCCTTCCTCATTGATGAAACACCATTTGGGCACAGCAAGCAAAACACGGCTGTTACCTGGAGAAATTAATTCAGAAGTGAAAAACTTACCAAATCCAAGTTATATTATATGATTAGAATGAGTTTCATAAATGTTCTACAGATTTGTCTGAAAATTAGTCCAATGGAAAGACAAAATGTGTTCAATTTGCAGCAAATCTAAAATGCTATTGGCACAGCATTTGCAGGTTACAATTGTAAATGAAACCACGTCCGTTCCTTAATGATTTGCATCTGTTCAAATAGCAACACTGTAAAGAAAAATTAGTTTGTGTTACTTGCAGCTGTGGTTGCCAGAATAAGTCTGTAAAAAAATACAATACAAATATGTAAATACCTTTACAGAAAACACATGTCAATTCTGCAGTATAAAACTGTTCACTGATTCATTTTCAGCCGCTTATGTGAGTTTGGGTCACTGTGGCAGCAGAGCAAACAGCTCATCCCACAGTTCCCCATCCTTGACCAAGTCCTGTAACTCTTCCTGGGAGATCCTGAGGCATTTCCAAGCCAGGTGGAAAATGTATAATTTCTTCAGCGTGTGGGTCTTAACTGGGGCCTCCTCCTGATTGGACGTGCCTGGAAGCCCTCCCTAGGGAGATAGCCAGGGGGCATCCTCACCAGGTGCCCGAACCACCTCAGCTGGGTCTTTTTGATGCAAAGAAGCAGCTGCTCTACTCTGAGTCCCTCCTGGATAGTGGAGCTTCTCACCCTGTTCAGGACTGTAAGCCCAGATGCTCAACGGACGAATCTCATTTCTATTGCTTGAATCTGCAATCTTATTCTTTCAGTCAGTACCCAAAGTTCATGACCACAAGTGAGGAGAGAACCATAAATCGACTGTTAAATTGAGAGTCTGGCCTTCTGACTCAGCTGCTTCTTCAGCACGCTGGGCTGGTACAGCATCCGAACAATTTCAGAGGCCACCCCAAACTATCTATCAATCTCACGCTCCAACTTACTCTCACTCATGAACAAGACCCTGAGATACTTAAACTCCTCCACCTGGGACAATAACTCTCCTCCTTAGCCAGAGGGGGCAGTTCACCATATTCTGATACAGGACCATGGTGTCAGAAAAGGAGACTGATTCCCATCCCCATCGCTTCACACTCAGCCTCAAACCTGCTCAGTGTACATTAGAGCTCAGTGCCTGATGAAGCCAACAGAACCACATCATCTGCAAAAGCAGAGATGCAACTCTGAGGTCACCAAACTGGACACCCTCCAGTCTCTGACTGCACGTTGAAATCCTGTCCATAGACATCACAAACAGGATTGGTGAGACTTGGTGAAGTCCAACACCCACTGGAAACAGGTCTGATGTAATGCTGAGAATGCAGACAGCTCCTACTGCGGTCGTATAGAGACCGGATCACATGTTGCTGTGAAACCTGTACCCCGTACGTCTGCAGCACCCCCCTACAGGATACCCCGAGGGACCTGGTTGTGCACCTTTTCCAAGTCCACAAAACACATGTAGACTGCTTGGTCATACACCCAACAACACTCTTCCAATATCCTTGTGAGGGTAAAGAGCTGGTCCACTGTTCCACAACCAGGATGGAATTCCTGTCTTTACCCTGGCATAGGCTTTCCCAGGGAGGCTGAGAATTGTGATTCCTCTATAACTGGAACACACTCTCCAGTCCTCCAGCCTTCCATTGAGGGGGCAGGGATGGAAGACTCAGGCAGATCTGGTGCCATCACCATAGCGAAAGTCACTGACTTAGTAAAAAAAACTCCTCTGTGGCAAATCGGCGTGGGCAGACAAGAGTCGTCCTGAGATGCTGAAGTCTCTGGATGTTGTTGGGCTGTCATGGCTGATAAGCTTATACAGAATGTTGCATAGAAGTCAGGGACAGTACCTCTGGATTGGCAAACTGGGGTGGTGGACCCTATCTTTCAAAAAGGGGACCAGAGTTTAAAACTATTGCAAACTGGAAAAAAATAATACAAGGAGAATAGGATATGGGCAGATACATTTTATTTGTTAAGTAAGCACATTAACAGTTTGTACCACTATTCAGTCATATGGTGTGAGATTGTCTGCAGTATTCATTTTATCCTATTGATATATAGTATACTCTATTCTAAACAGATAAGACTTTTGTTTCAGAATTCTTAATATTGGCATGTCTAACCTCCGTGTTAGGTTGTGTATGCTCCACTCACTCCACCTCAGGATCTGAACTCTCAGTCTCCGGCATGGAAGACAGACACTCTAACCATGAGGCCAAAACCCGTGGCCTCTGGTGTCTATGGCCAAAGCATCTTTTGGCATTAGGAAATGAGGATTTATTGATGACCATATGCACAGCAAATCCTACTGGCCCTTGTCACACATACTTTCTACAAATACAGTAAAACTATGTTAATATGATATACAATTCATTATATCTTCAGAGTAGGTACTATTGTGCAACAGCAGAATGGTGCAAACTTTAAGCGTGCTTGACTTTGCACTCCATATCCCAAGGTTAAGGCTGCTTGTGCTCCAGTTGTGCTCGAGAAAACTAAATCATCCAGTGCCAAACCTCATCTGGTGTCCTGGACAAAATAGAGCAGCACAACAAAATCGCACTGATTGGGATGTGGTGTACAATAAGTAACAACTGCATTTAAATTCTATAGAAATAACTGGTTTGCAAACAGCATGCTAATGTTAACTTAGAAAATACAAAACATGCTGTTGGATTTACTCTTTTAAAATGTACATTTTTAAAAATTACAACAGCTTTATGCTGTAAAATTTACAGATTGTCCTGTAAAAGTATTTACACATTTTTACTGTTTTTTTTTTTTAACAGAATTATGGGGGTGCTGGGTTTTCGCTGTAAAAATTACAGATTTTTTTATTTTTATTTTGGTGAAGGCACTGGCCAAACTGAAATTTTGTAAGAGAAAAAAAAAAACATTTATGCACAGCAAGCAAAACACACACAATATCACCTACAGTACTCCTAATTTCAATGAACCATTCAGCATCCACAAACAGCAGGTGGCAACTTCATGTATGGAATATTAATGAAGCAAAAACATAACAGCTCCTTGAGTTGATCTAGTGCATCAAAGTTTGTGCAGATTTTATGCTTTCTTAATGTGGAGATGTACATGCTAACAGCATTTATTGCTTTTGAGTCATAATGTTAAACTGTGACAAATCACGTGTCCATCTGTCTCTCTGTCCGTCCATCCATATCTTGGAGTTATTGATGATGCAATAACAGAATCTTGCAAGTGTCAACACACAGACAAACACAGCAGAAGGGTAAATGCTTTGGTTGTTGTACCAGTCGTGAGCTTTGTTGTCAACATTGTGTCGTGGATTCTCAGTTGTCTGGAATGGACAACTGGATTCTCAGTGAGATGTTCTATGGGGTTCACGTCAGGTGATCTGGAGGCCACAACAACATGCCCACATTGTTTGATACTAAATTCTGGGTCTTTCTGGTTGTGCGCCATAGCGTTGTCAGTCTGTTGTCGCCACCATGTTGCTCATTTATGTAACGCTGCTTCCCTTCATTTCATTGGACACAGGTTTGGGCTAAGTATCCGCCTCCAGGTGTGCACTCTACACCGCCTACACAGCAAACTGACAGGGAGCAGTCCATTCGGCCCCTCCCTCTCTATGGGTCTGGGTCTTGGATTTCTAAATCTGCATCATCAAAGCTTTATCACAACATAGTTCTTATCAAACTGCAGCGCTCTAAAGTGTGTTAATTGGCAGTCTGTTGACCGTTTGACCTCTAGCTGCAGCTCATCTCTGTTTTCAAGTCTGTGATGCTGTGCCGGAATCTGACCCTCACATGGTCTTTGTGCACCAGTGCCCTCAGCGGCAAGACGTCCGTGCACGGCTGTACCGCTCATCTGTCTTCCCCTCATGCCCAGACTGTCACGGCCAGTTGCCTCAGACAATAAGGTGGCTTTTTCTTGTGATTGTTGCCCTTTGTGCACCTGGTCGTGGTCGATCCACCACCGTTCAGGTTATTTGGTAACAAGTCTGAAGAACTGAAACTGTGGCTGGTTCGTGCTCCACTTCCTGCTGTCGCCATTATCATTGCAGTTGTTTGCAAAATGAAAAAAAAAAACAAACCTAATGTTTTGATGGTTGTGCTTTCAGGATATGCTCTCTGTGTGTGTGTGTGTGTGTGTGTGTGTGGATCATGTGACGAGCGTACACAGCCTGGCCCGTTAGTGTTTGGAAACTGTCAAATTCAAATAAATACAAGCTACATATCCGATTTTACTTTGATGGTGCTGAGTGCTGTAGGAATTACAGCACTTACTGTGTGTGGTACCCTGTTTTTTTAGAGACCAGTAGTTTTGGGGCATTTGTCTGTTGTCTTCTATAACCAAATGAGTTTTGTTGCTGCAGCATTTCCCTTGAAATTTTACACATCACTCAGAGTTCAGTGACTTCAGGGGGACATTGCAATTATTCTTTGCACCACACAGTCAGCCTGTTTTTGACGATGGCATGCTCTGGACCAATGTTTCACAAACTTTTTCAGGACAAGGATTTCTTAACCAATAATAATAATAATAATAATAATTAAAAATCCCACAAAAAAACAAACAAACAAACCCACTTAACTCCCCAAATATTATTTCAACAATACATTTGTTATCTATTAGACTTTAGAGTTGATTTGATATTAGAATATATTATTTAAAATGTGATAGTTTACCAATATGCTCACAGACCACTAGGGGTCAGTCACAGACCATGATGAGCCGTGGACCACTTTGAGAAAAGCTGCTGTAGACAAGTAATCACACTGTCACACTCATCACACTCATTACATTTATTACTGATTGATTTCACTGAACACTTAATATCAACTGCAGACCTTTAATCTATCAGTGTCAATGAAATTATCACCCAATGTTATCCTCAAGCTGGCGAGGAACTTATAACTTTTTAATTATTTAAATGATTAATTTGGCGTTTGACTCTTAAATGCTGTTAGACAGTAATAATAATAATAATTAGAAGGAGAAGAATATACAATGCAGAGTGCAGCACAAATGGAAATACAATAAAAAGTTGGACCCACATTCAGGCCTGAGGTGGAGGTCACATGACCCTGTTCGCACTTTTTGAAGTATCCACAGTACTCCGGAATTGTGGCAGCTGACAACTTAATACTATGATTATGTGAACATGGTAAATGTTGGAAATTGGAGGTGCAAAGGTCTGCAGTAAAAAGAAGAAGAAAAAACCCCCCGGCATAAATCACTGTTTCTGCGTACATGTCAATGGGATGCCAGCTGGAGGTCAGAGGACATGCCGTGTGTCTGTAATAGGTAGTGCAGCGTGTGCCCGCTGTTTCCAGTGATGGATGCTGCTGCAGAGGAGGAACATTTGAATGAAGCCTCGTTGATCCGTTTGCCGTCTCTCCCATGCAGATTGCATCATCACGCTGACATCGTGGCAATTAAGCGACGGTTTGTGTTTTCTCACGGCTTATTGCGCACACATTCTGCTGCATCCACATGTCCCCTGCAGCCTTGTGGTTGACGGTGTGTGTGTGTGTGAAGGGAATGGGAAAAGGGGAGACCCCCTTCCCTCTGTGTCTGAAGCTGAGTATTTTGCACACAGCTTCTCAGGGTCTGTTCCTCCTCACCAGAGCCTTTCTAAAGGGGCTTGCTGCTCTGGAGATGAAACACAAGCACTTCCACTTGCTCCTCCTCTGAGCCTGTGATCACCTGTAGTGGTACCACATTATTCCTTACAGTATGCAGAGCGGCATTAAAGGTGACAGGGGCCACAAACATCTGCTGATGAACCCCAGACTCAAAATATCTGTCACATTACATGCTGTATAATACTTTATTTTCCTCATGTGTCACTTTTTCCATCAGCAGAACACTGTTCCTCATATGTTCTCCACCTGTTGTAAAGCAGGTTTGGATCCGAATACTCTGATTGCACCACTTGAGAAGATGAGTGAGGAATTGAAGTATCTAGGTTTGTGACTGTCCTGGATCAAGACCAAGGTCCAGGCTTTCAGTGACTTCATGTGCTCGGCCATCAAAAGTGTATCTGCACGTGGTGAAAGTTTTGAATATTTCAAGACTTTCACGTATCTTGAATGCAGATTTCCATGAACCTTCAAATGGTACAAACTGAAGAAGCAAATTGAAAATGTGCTTCATTGAATAGACGTGCGTTTCAAAAGAGCTCATAAACATCGTCTCCCTGTGGCCTTGTGTCTGCGTCCTATACTCGTCACTCTGTGGTGCCATGGTCGTTAACCTGTCCTGTGTGTGCCCTCCTCTACCCCACCAACACCAGTTGGTGCCCATCCAGCGCAGGGGGTTGGTTTCGCCGTTGCCTTTCTTTGAGGGCAGGATTCGTTCTGGCACCTCGTTGTCCAGGAGAAGGGACCAGCCCCAAACTAAAGGCTGCCTTTTCTGTCAAACTTGCATCCATGAATAAATGTTCAGCCTCACGTCACCTGAGTCTTGGTGGTAGAATTGTGTTGTTTTCTGGAAAGAACCATTTTGAAAAATGTGTAGCTTGAAATAAAATCTTTTCTTGGCCCAGATATTTGTGTTTCTCCACATCATAGTTGATGTAGAAATTGTTGCAATTTGAGGCCAACTTAATTCACTGAACATTTAAAAGGATTTCTTTCAGTGGGTAAAATGTAAATTACTCTATCATATGTTTAAGCGTAAATGCCCTTATTTTTGGGTATGTCATTTGCATGTAAACTACTTGAACACACTCAAAGGTCATAATGCACATATTCACCATATTTTCCTTTCTCCTCAGTCTTAAAGCAGTGCAGGGAGGTTGGACCAGCTGAGCAGAACTCGACCGCTCCTCTTTGAGGGCCTCTCCAAACCCTTAGAGTCTAGGCCCGAGCTACAGAAAGTCCTCTTTTCAAGTACTGCATGCAAATTTTCCACTTGGACATCTTGAGATCAGCCTGAACACTTTCATTGCATCATGTTCGCGCTCCTCTTAATAATGCCGTTCAGCTGCGGCAGAAGGCTTTTATTGCAGACGCCGTATTTCCGCTAGTGACATCCATCATAGACTGCGTCAGAAACTTACAGCCTGACCCTAGACATGGCATGATTTACAGCTGAGGTTGGAGGTAGAGGAGCTGATGAGCTTCAGAACTCTCCAAAACCATCCTTAAAAATTCACAGGTCCAATAAACACACAAACCTCACCCGGCCCACCTGTTGTTAACAACACACACAAAGTGACTAATGCCTAATGATTTAGTGAATCTCACTGTTATTTACGACCAAAAGCTTTACTTATTAAAAGTGGAATGTGGCACTCAAAGGCAGCCATAAATTCACCCCGTGTGAGGCAGTCGTTCCCTCTGAAGTGCACGCTGAGTTGTAAACTGCATTGAAATTTATCTCCAAGTAGATGAGTGTGTCTCGTACCTGGCAGTCCAGACCGTCCTCTGCTTTTAGAGTGAGTGAAGTCAACGTAAGACCATGTGAAGTCTGACAACAGGCTATATATGAAGTACTGGAAAGCTCGCCTGGAAATACAAAAACATACCCTGCACAGTCACGTAATATTGCACTCATGATGTCATAATCATCAAAACATCAATCATGCTGCTTGATTACAAATTATTTACAGATTCATATTTGGTTTAAATGTGTTTTCAGACTATATTTTTGATGACCTTGACCTCTGACCAATCTGCTCTGGGGACACTCACTGAAGAACTAACAATTTTAGTGAAAATCTCCTGGTACATTTCAGAGTAAATTTGTACACAGACAAACACACAAGTGATTGCAATACCCTGTCTTACAGGTAGGACACCTGGACTACACCTTTGTACCCCCCGTCCACCACCACAGACTAAAGCTAAATATAAAGCTTGAACCCGTTGTCACAGTCTGCTCTGTTCATGTCACTTCCTGTTTTATTTTGACATTCCCTGCCTGTGTTTGTTTCTGTAGCTTTCATCCATTGTTTCTCCTCAGCTGTTTCTCATTGTCATGATTACTCCCAGTGTATTTGGATGATTCTTTAACTACGGGCACTATTGGCCTTGTAAATGTAATTTCCACCACACCATTGCCTTACAATATAAAGTGCCTTGGGGCAACTGTTTGTTGTGATTTGGCGCTATATACATGTGCTCTGATGTCACTGTTTATCTCCATAGAAACTACCCAAACAATCTTTCATTCAAACTGTTTAGGGACATTACAGTGTTGTGGTGGAAATTACGGCAATAGTGTGGGACAACTACATTTTGTTTAAAAAAAAAATAACAGTTGTATGACATTGAATACCCCAATTATGTTTTGATTGTCTTACTGATATTTTATTCAGAGATTTTAAAACATTAGAAAAAATGTTTATTTTTCATTTTTATCATTGAAGATCAAAAGTCTGGGTGTGGGACAAGCACAAAATGGCAATATTTGCATATAATGATGCTGAAAAAAGGTGAAAAAGTCATCAGACTACTAGAACACACTTTCATTGTAAAGATAACTATAAAAGTGTGAAATTTCCCATTTTTTTTCTGTTTTTCATACAATATGATTAAAGGACATAATATGTGCCCGTAGTCTAAGAATCACCCATTTACGCCTCTCTGTCTGTACAATGCCAGATTGTCTTGTGTATTATGCTAAGCTCTCCAGTGTCTTCTGTGTGTTCTTACCTTCTTGTTGCTTATTTTTGATGCTTTTGGACTCTGGTGCTTGGTATGCTAGGCTAACATATATTGATCTCCTGCCTGTTTTGACTTACTTCAGCATTTTGCCCCTCATAGATGTGTCTGTCCCTGGACGATGAACAAAGAACTTTACACTCACCTCCCTGTGTGGTTCTCTGCTCAGGGGTCTACAGTTGGACTCAGATCATCACAGATTTTCCTAAAAATAAAAACTGGCCTCAATCCACATATTCAACATGGTGTCCAAAATACCCACCTAAATTATATTCAGTAAAACACATTCAACAATATATGAATTAAGCAAATTCAGTAAATACATTTGTGTCTAGACCATTTTATTTGAGTTTTAAATTCAAAATGGCATACAAAATGGCTGCCAAATAACTGCTTTCTATAATTATGTCACTAAAATGTGTCACAGCAACAAACAATAGAATTAATTGGCGGAGGTGATGGTCTAGTGGTTAAGGTGTTGGGCTTGAGACCAGAAGATCCTCGGTTCAAATCCCCGCCTGACTGGAAAATCACTAAGGGCCCTAGGTCTTTAATCCCCTATTGCTCCCGGTGTGTAGTAAGCGCCTTGTATGGCAGCACCCTGACATCGGGGCGACTGAGGCATTATTTGTAAAAAGCACTTTGAGCGTCTGATGCAAATGGAAATGCAGTCCATTTAATTAATATAGACAGAACATATAAGTTTGGATGTCATTTTGAATATCTGGCTTGAAACATCCGCCCGTCCATCCATCCATCCATTTCCTACGCCTACTTACTCCAGTTAAGGGTCATGGGCGGCTGGAGCCTATCCCAAGAGTCATAGGCCGTGAGGCGAAGTACACTCCAGGATGCCAATCTATGTTTCAAGCCTGCAGGGCGGGCTTGAATCATAATTTTATTTTTGGAAGCATCTTGATTTTGTTTTGCATGAATCACAATACTTGCTAGTCAGAGGCTGTTATCTAATATTAGATATAGCTAATGCTAGATAAAGCACAATTAGTTAGCTTTTGCTACCTAACAGTGAGTCGTACTACTCTAACATTAGCATTTATCCATAGGCACTTGAGACCGTCTATTTTAGACCCCCTGAAGGTAAGAAAATAAAAGTTTATTCACCAAGCAAGATAACTTATATGCACAAATTACAATATCCTTTGGCTCGCAACACACTGGACCAGACATAAATGAGGCATTGCAATAGTAGGCAGATGAAAGGTTTAACTAACATTAAGAAATGGTATGGGCCACTTTAGGGGTGTCCGAAATTGTATGACAAGATTCTTCCAAACATGAAGATGGGAAATACGTACATTCTAAATTTACAGTTACATGTATGAAGGAAATATAAATGTTTAGAACATCCCAAATTCTTCTTTTTTTCAAATGCCTCCACTATTCTCTGTAATTGGAGGTGTGGTCAAAGGAATCTAAATAAGTTGATCTGATTAATTCTGGGGAGGGGGACCTAGATCCTAGATACATCACTGGTGTGTAGGATAACAGTGTTGGTCTTCTACTAAACAGAAATATCACAATTCGCCATGGCGCTCGGCTCTTTCCATTGCACCAGAAGCTATCTCCTTCTCCACACTGTATTCCCACAGTGTAAAATTCCATTAGGCTGCTAAAGTGACTTGTCCTCCCTCTGCTAAAGGTGGCCTCCATTTGCAGATTGTATCATCGACCGGGCACTAACCTCGGCACACTCCGTCTCTGTCAGACACGCACACGCTCTGTCGAGCCATGGCCATAATGATGTGCTGTTAGGATGTTACAGGACTTTCTGTAGATGACCAGATGGCTGCAGAGAAGCAGCTTAATGGTCCAAACACCTCGATGTTCATTAAAGACATAGGAAGCAGCCATGGTCCATATCACAGTAATGACCTATAGATACGGCCGCTCCCCCTGTTGCTGGCTCTAATTGTCCAGGCTACAAACCTCTGCGCACACACTCCGGAACACGCTGCAACTCACCATTAGACGCACAAGATTGTTAAGCTGAATCCCTCAACACACAGTCACTGAGAGGCCAACCTGCTCTCTGTGTCCTGTGTACATTATTGAATTGCAATATTTATCTTCACCAAGGAGGCGATTCTTATTGGTTTGTTATTGACTTTAAAACTGCTGAACCAGTGATCATGAAACTTGGTAAAAAGCTTCTGCTTGGCCTGAAATAGCAGCTTTTATGTATTTATTTTTTGTGAATCTATTTACTGTATTTCAACAGGAAAACATTTTTAATTACATTAAAAACCTGAATGACACTGTTTTGATGTTGACACAAATTTAGTCCCCTCAGAAAGTAATGGAAAACAATGTGGCAAATTAATTACTTTTATTTTTATTGTGCTATACAGTGAACATAATTGATTGGGTTTGTGATTGAAACATGGATATGAGAAGACTGTTTAGAATCTGAGCACTTAATTAGTGATGGTTACATCTAGATATGTTAAACAACATAAACCATAGATCAGAGGCCTTCAACTCATTCCAGATTAATGGATTTCATCTGCTCAGAATGATGGAAATCAGCGAAATAACCTGGTGGACCGGGGGGCTGCAAAGAAGACCTGCACCCTCTTGGCCCTTTCTGGAATGAGTTGAAGACTTCTGACATAGTCAAGAACCTTCCACTGCTAAAGGATGAAATACTTCATCTGGCATTGTTTTGGATCATTGTCTTGCTGCATGAGAAAGTCCTTCCTGATTTTAATTTTGTTGCATTTCTCTGTAAATTTGGATTCTATAAGTTAAAATGGTGGGTTCAAGACCAGAGGATCCTCAGTCTCATTTCCCCTCCAGATTCCTTGGGCAAGATCTTTAATCCTGAAGTTGCTCCCGGTGTGGTGTTGACCAGCCTGGCATAACAGCACACAGATATCGGTATGTCAGTATGTGTGCAAATGGGTGATTGAAGCATCTTTGTAAAGTGCTTGGAACATTTACACCATTGGGAAGGGCATCTGGCATCAACCTTGAGCTAAATCAATGTAAAGATCCATATTGGATCTGCTGTGGTGGCCCTGGACAAAATGGGAGAAGCCAAAAAAATCTGTCCATTCATTGATTCATTTTCTGCCACGTACCTGGGTCCAGGTCACTGTGGCAGCAGACAAAGCAGCTCATTCCACACGTTCATATCCTTGACCCAGAGTTAACAATCCACCCTTTTCTGAGGACCACAGTGTCAGATTTGGAGGTGCTGATCCTTATCCAATTTGCTTCATACTCTGCTTTTTTGCAGATGATGTATTTCTGTTGGTTTCATCAGAGAGTGACCAACCAATGTGCACTGGGAAGAGATGTAATTCTGAGGTCACCAAACTGAATACCCTCCAATCCCCAACTGTACCTTGAAATTTAGTCCATGAAAATAACTAACAGGATTGGTGATAAAGTTCATTCCTGGCCAAGTCTAGCACCCGCCAGAAACAGGTCTGATGCAATGCTGAGAATGCGTACTGACACCAGATCGCATGCTGCAGCAGATTAAGTACCCATACTCCCACAACACCCCCCAACAGGACACATCAATGTACCTGGTTGCAGGCCTTTTCTCAAGTTCACAAAACACTTCTAAAGTGGTTGGGTGTACTCCCAAGCCCCTTCTAATATCCATGCGAGAGCAAAGAGTTAGTACTCCATTCCACAAATAAGACAGATCCAACATTGTTCCTCTTGAATACAAATTTTGACTACTGGCCAAAGTCTCCTTTGTATAACCTTAGCATAGGCTTTCTCAGGGAGCCTGAGAAGTGTGAATCCTCTATAAGTGGAACACAGTCTCCGATACCCTCTTTTAAAGATGGGAACCACCACACCAGTTTGCCAATCCAGAAAGACTGTCACAGACTTCCATGCAACATTGTATAGGCGTATCAGCCATGACAGCCCAACAACATCCAGAAATGTCAGCATCTTAGGGTAAATCTTGTCCACTCTAGGTGGCTTGCCAATGAGGAGATTTTTCTTGACTTACCTCAGTGACTACCATGAGGGAGATCCCCTTGCCTTCTCCAAGAAGGGCATCTCAGAAAGGTTAAGGAGATCCTCAAGAATTCCTTCAACCACCCAATGATATCCTCACTCCAGGTAAGCAGCTCTCCACCTTCTTGAAAAAAGCTTAGGTTAATGGGTTCCTTTTCCTGAGTTGTCCGATTTGCCAGAATCTCCACTGCCTCTCCAAACTCTTCCCACACCTGGGTTTTTGCCTCAGTAACCACTGAGGCTGCAGTCTTTCTGGCCTGCGGGTACCGGTCTGCTGATTCTGGAGACCTTTGTGTCAAACAGACAGAAAAGGCCTCCTTCTTTAACCTGACGGCTTTCCTCACTGCAGGTGCCCACTAGCGGATTATTGGATTGCCACTGGAACAAATGCCAACAACCGCCTGGCCACAACTCAAACCAGCTGCCTCAACAATGAAGGCCTTGAACATGGAACACTCAGATTCCATGTCACCATGTCTCTTTTAGGATACCAGATAACTTCCTTCAGAGGTGTCATTTGAAGGCTGTCTGGACAGGTTCTTCCACCAGATGTTCCCAGTAAACCACTACAACTTTGTTAGGCTTTCCAGGTCAGTTTGGTGGCTTACCCCATATCTGACACTACTCAACACGAGGTATGGATCGGTTGACAGCTCCACCCCTCTCTTTAACTCAGTGTCCAAGAGACATGGTCACAGTTCTGATGTGATTACATGATTGATCATCAGTCTGCTGGTGCTCTGGTACCAAGTGTACTTATGAAGGTGCTTGTGCTTGAACTAGATGTTCATAATGAACATTTCAACATCAGCACTGAAGTCCAGCAATAATACACCACTTGGGTTCAGATCAAGGGGCTATTCCTCTCAATTCCTCCCCTTCAAATTTCTCCATCATTGGCAACAAAAGAATTGAAGTCCCCCAGCTGAAGTAAGGAATCCCCAGCAGGGACCTTTCCCGGGATCCCACTAAGAATCTCCAGGAAGGTTGGGTCCTCTGAGCTGCTTTTTGGTTCTTCTCTGTGACATGAATTCCTATTGAGGCAACCCTCTTGTTCACAGGAGAAAATTCCAAAAGGGCACTCAGCTGGAAATTTATGAGTATCTCCACACCTGCCCAGTGTCTCTCATCATAGACAACACTGGAGAAAGAGAGGGTCCAGCCCCTATCACGACTGGCGGTCGGATATGGCTGGACGCAAATGCAGGACACAGACAACTGGCTCTGTAGGTAAAAGCTGTTTACTAAATCAGTAAACAGGGTCCGGTACACAGTGAAGCAGTCCAACAAGAGTAACAAAAACAGAATCATCAGGCAGAAGGCGTGGTCGAAGATACAGGCAGGTAGTCATACACAATTGAGGCTAGCAGGTCGAGAATACAAGAAAACAGAGCTGGAAAGTAGGCACAGGGCGCAACAATCTGGCAAAGAACAAGGAGAACAGAGGAGCTTAAATAAACCCAGGTAATGAGGTGCTGATTAGGAACAGGTGTGCATGGAATGAACCAGAAAGAGGGCATGACTGGAGAGAGAGAGAGAAACACCCACCACCAAGAGTCAGCAGGGAAAGACAAGAGAAAAAGGGACAGACAAACCCCAACCGGAAAAACCCCAGCAAGAAACTCAACAAAACCAAACCAAAGCCAGAAAACAAAACCCCAATCCTGACAGTATCCCCCCTCAAGGCCCAGGAGCAGCAGGATTAGCGGAACAAAAAGCACAAATGAGACCAGGGTCCGACACAAACCGGGAGGGAACCCACGACTGCTCCTCGGGACCGTAACCCTCCCAGTCAACCAGATACTGCACCCCCCGGCCCCGATGGTGCGAAGTGAGCAGCCAGCGGACAGAAAACACAGGCCCCCCATCCACCCACTGGGCGGGAGAATGGCCGGAGGTCACAGTGGGCTAGACTTATAAACGGCTTAACATGATTAATGTGAAATGTAGGGCGAATGCGCAAGGAAGAGGGTAACCGGAGCCGAACCGAAACAGGATTGATAACCTTAGTGATGGGGAAAGGACCAACGAACCTGGGAGACAATTTACGTGGAGTCCCATGGATAGGCAAATGACAGGTGGACAACCAGACTTTCTGACCGACCAAGTATATAGGAGCCGCTGACCATTTACTGTCAGCCGCCTGCTTGTAGATAGCCGAAGAACGACCGAGGGCACGCCGAGATCGCTCCCAGGTTTGTCGACACCTAATAACCAGGCTGAGAGCTGATGGAACCGGGGAATGCAGTACAGAAGAAGAAAACAAAGAAGGTTGGTGCCCAAAGACGACATGAAATGGAGAAAACCAAGAGGATGCAGACGGAAGACTGTTGTGCGCTAACTCTATCCAAGATAACTGCGTGGACCATGTGGACGGGTGCTGTGAACATAGAATACAAAGACCTTTTTTTAACTCTTGGTTGAAGCGTTTGGTCTGACCGTTAGCCTGAGGATGGTAGCCGGATGTTAGACTGGAGGTGGCCCCAAGGAGACGGCAGAATTCCCTCCAGAACCCGGAAACGAACAGCGGACCCCGGTCAGAGACAATGTCCTGTGGGAAACCATGGAGACGGAATACGTGAGTGAGCATAATCTCAGCCAATTCTCGGGCTGAAGGCAGTTTGGGCAAAGGCACAAAATGACACATCTTAGAAAGGCGATCTACTACAGTCAAAATAGCTGTATGTCCTTTGGAAGGAGGAAGTCCGGTGACGAAATACAACAAGATATGTGTCCATGGTTGTCTAGGAATCGACAAAGGCAGCAATGAACCAGCGGGAGGACAAGTTGAAGATTTATGCATGGCACAGACCTGACAAGCATTCACAAACTCTGTAACATCACTAACCAAATGTGGCCACCAAAATCGTTGTTGCAGAACAAACAGTCTTTTTAATACCCGGGTGGCATGAAAACCAATTACTATGAGCCCATTCGATAACCTCCCCCCTAAGGGACCCCGGAACGAACAACTTTCCTGTAGGACACTCGGCCGGAATAGTTTCTGTCTGCAGTGCGGCCCTAACCTGGGACTCAATCTCCCACGTAATGGCAGAAACGAAACAGGACAAGGGCAGAATGTTACCCGGCTCTGCAGGCACGTCAGAACTATCGTATTGCCTAGATAAAGCATCCGGCTTACCATTCTTTGACCCCGGCCGATAAGTGTTAACAAAATCAAAGCGACTGAAAAATATCGCCCATCGTGCCTGACGTGCGTTCAAACGTTTGGCTGTACGCAAATAAACTAGATTCTTATGGTCTCTGTACAGTACACCAAAAATGGAATTTGTGCCCCCTCGAGCCAGTGTCGCCACTTCTCCAAGGCCACCTTAACCGCTAGCAGTTCCCGGTCGCCAATGCTGTAATTACGCTCCGCAGCAGTTAACACTCACAAGGCCAAGGACTGGTCAAATGACCAATCTACCTCTAAGGCCCACAGGAGAGTCAAATGACCCCAAGATCCCCTGTGGAGAGCTACTTATGTTATGTAAACAAGGAAGTCTCAGAACACCTCAGGGGAGGGGCTGACTTGGCTAGCCACATTCTTGTGTTTGCATATTTGCTGTGTGTGCCTGCTTAGCTGAAAGGGCTGCTGATTTGTGCTTAGGTGGATAACTAACTTTACCCTGGGGGAGAGATGAAATTTTGTTTTCTGAATTGTATTGAAAATGTACCAAAAAACACACCAAAAGAAAACTTTGTTTTCTGGATTTTATTGAAATGTACCAAAATACACACCAGAAAACCAAGATATATACAATAGGTACAGGTTACAGTCACTCACAATGACTAACAGTCCCCACACTGCCATGGAAGGTCTTTTCTGCATTTGCCACAAATATACCTGTCGCATCTGGGACAAGATGGCTCCCAAACCAACATCCGAAGCATCGACTTCCACATCAAACTGCCGTGCGGGGTCAGGGAGGGAGTAGCACGGGGGCCTTGGTAAATCGTTGTTTTAGGACCCTGAAGGCCTCATCACATTCCGCAGTCCACTTGAAAGTCCGTAATGATGAGGTCACATTATGGAGCGGTGCAGCAACAGAACTAAAGTTTCGGATGAACTTGCGATAGAAATTAGCAAAGCCCCAAATTTTCTGTATGTCCTTGCAACTACAAGGCACGGCCCAATCACGTACCACTGCTACTTTGTCAGGGTCCATTTGGATCCTCCCTTCAGAAATAACGAACCCCAAAAACGACACTAGATTTGTGAAATTCACATTTTTCTGCCTTGACATACAATTCACTTTGTAGGAGAGTTTGTAACACTGTGCTTAATGTGTGAATCTAGGTCGGGAGAGAAGATCAAAATATCGTCCAAATAAACAAATGCAAATTTATTCAGGTATTCTCGCAAAACATCATTAACCAGGTTCTGGAAGACGGCAGGTGCATTAGTAAGTCCAAATGGCATAACTAGGTATTCGTAGTGACCCGTCGGAGTGTTAAACGCTGTCTTCCACTCATCCCCTTGCTTGATTCTAACCAGGTGATAGGCATTACGTAGATCCAATTTAGTGAATACTTTGGCACCCTCTAGAGACTCAAAGGCAGAGGACATCAAGGGTAAAGGGTAACGATTCTTGACTGTTATTTCATTTAAACCCCGATAATTGATACAGGGCCGAAGCATCTTATCTTTCTTCTCCACAAAGAAAAATCCTGCACCTGCAGGAGACGAAGAGTGCCGAATTAAACCCGCGTCGAGTGACTCTTGTATGTACTCCTGCATAGCGGTGCGTTCGGGCGCCGACAATGAATACATCTTTCCCCGCGGGGGACTGGTTCCTGTAACAAATCAATTGCGCAACCATATGCATGATGAGGCGGGAGAGACTTAGCTTTTGCTTTACTAAACACAGGTGCCAAATCGTGATAACAGAGCGGGACCCTGGCTAGGTCCGACTGAACGGGCGTCGGCTGTGACTTGTGACTGGTTAAACACTTTCCAGGGCATGAGGAACCCCACTCAACGATCGTACCATTAGCCCAATCGAAGTTGGGGCTGTGCTGTTGCAGCCAGGGGTGCCCTAGAATAACGGAGTGAGTCATCTTGTCCAATACGAGAAAGCTGATTGCTTCTACATGGTTCTCATTAATAGTTAGACGGACTGACTGAGTACGGTAAGAGATCTGCCCAAGCTCATGTCTGTCCACCGCCCTGACAACCAGAGGTCGTGAGATGCAAAATAATTTCAGGTGCAGGGACCGTGTGAGAGAAAGTAACATCAGATTAGCTTCAGATCCTGAATCCACTAAAGCTTGCACCATAATTGTGTCCTGATCAGATTGCAGTTTAGCAGGGATTAAATTTTGGGAGCTTGAAGCAAACAAAGAGCTGTGACTCACCCGTACTGAGGCTTGAGGCTTAGCCGAGGCACCCCTGACTGGACAACATACAACTAAGTGACCGGATTGGCCACAATAAAAACACAGTCCATCATCCTGTTTTCGCTGCTGTTCCTCCTGAGTGAGATGCGTGCGGCCAGGCTGCTTTGATTCTTCGGTCCTGGAGCTGACATCGGAGTGCTGGACTGGGGCGGCACTTGGGTGCGAGCTGAAGGAGCGATGGGGAAGATGACGTGGCTTGTGACGAAACCGTTCCGCCAGGCGTCAGTCGATCCGAATAGCCAGGGTGATCAACTCGTCCAAATCCTCGGATAATTTGACGGCAATCAGATGGTCTTGTACCTCTGCTGCCAGTCCCTGAAAAAACACATCTTGAAGGGCAGCCGAGTTCCACTCACTCTTTGTGGCCAGGATCCAGAAATCCACTGCATAATCGGCCACTGGGCGAGTGCCCTGCTTAAGCCTCAACAGAGAGCGCGCCGCCTCGTGGCCTGGTGAGGTGTGTTGAAAGACCTGCAGGAGTGCTGCGGTGAAAGCACCAGGGAGGAGCAAGGCGACTGAAGGCTCCACTCCGCTGTCGCCCATGCTACAGCCCGACCGGAAAGGTGAGAGATGATGTATGCTATCTTTGTCCTGTCGGATGGAAACATACAGGGTATAAGCTCGAAATGTAACTCACACTGTGTGATAAAGAGCATAACATCACCGGTCTCCCGGAGAATCGTTCTGAGCGGGAAAGCTGAGAACATATGGCCGCTTCCGATGCGGAGGTCGAGATGACGGAAATGACACCGGGGAGCTGCTGTCATCCTTAATCGAGTCCGGGCTGGCCTGATTATCCAACGTTGACAGGAGTTGTTCTAACCGAGAACTCACAGAAGTCATAAAAGCATCCTGTTGCTGAGAAAGCTCCCCGAGACCAGCGCTGAGAGCGGTGAGCTGATCCTCTTGCTGGGCAAGCTGCTTCTGATGGTGGCATACCGCAAGCTGGAAAGGCGTCAAGTCCACTGGCTCCATTGTTGGCCAGATTGTTCTATCACGACTGGTGGTTGGATATGGCTGGACGCAAATGCAGGACACAGACAACTGGCTCTGTAGGTAAAAGCTGTTTACTAAATCAGTAAACAGGGCCCGGTACACAGTGAAGCCGTCCAACAAGAGGAACAAAAACAGAATCATCAGGCAGAAGGCGTGTTTGAAGATACAGGCAGGTAGTCATACACACTTGAGGCTAGCAGGTCAAGAATACAAGAAAACAGAGCTGGAAAGTAGGTACAGGGCGTAACAATATGGCGAAGAACAAGGAGAACAGAGGAGCTTAAATAAACCCAGGTAATGAGGTGCTGATTAGGAACAGGTGTGCATGGAATGAACCAGAAAGAGGGCGTGACCGGAGAGAGAGAGAGAGAGAAACACTCACCACCAAGAGTCAGCAGGGAAAGACAAGAGAAAAAGGGACAGACAAACCCCAACCGGAAAAACCCTAGCATGAAACTCAACAAAACCAAACCAAAGCCAGAAAACAAAACCCCAATCCTGACAGCCCCTGTCTAGGAGTCTGGTTCCAGAGCCGATGCTATGCATGGAGGTTAACTCAACTATTTCAAGTTTTTATGGCCAGCCTCCTGCACAACCTCCGGCACTTAAACTTCCAGAAAGGTGACATTCCATGTTCCAAAAGTCAAGAACCATAATGGAATGTACGTCCCTGTCCACTGCCCATTGAACAGCACATTAGACTCTGTTCTATCCTCTTCTTCTTTGGGGTAAGCCTCAAATCCCATGGCTGTTGGCACGACCACCAGGAGCTCACTTGTGAGGTCACCCCCACAGGCTTGGCTTCAGGAGAAAGCTCTGGTTTCCCCAATCCTGATGAGGCAACTCTTCCCATAAGTGTCAGTCTTGAAGGGTCTATATAGAAACCAAATACACTCAACAAAAAATATAAATGCAACACTTTTGGTTTTACTCCCATTTTGTATGAGATGAACTCAAAGATCTAAAACTTTTTCCACATACACAATATCACCATTTCCCTCAAATATTGTTCACAAACCAGTCTAAATCTGTGATAGTGAGCACTTCTCCTTTGCTGATATAATCCATCCCACCTCACAGGTGTGCCATACCAAGATGCTGATTAGACACCATGATTAGTGACAGGTGTGCCTTAGACTGTCCACAATAAAAGGCCACTCTGAAAGGTGCAGTTTTGTTTTATTGGGGGGGGGGGGGGGGGGGAGATACCAGTCAGTATCTGGTGTGACCACCATTTGCCTCATGCAGTGCAACACATCTCCTTCGCATAGAGTTGATCAGGTTGTCAATTGTGGCCTGTGGAATGTTGGTCCACTCCTCTTCAATGGCTGTGCGAAGTTGCTGGATATTGGCAGGAACTGGTACTTGCTGTTGTATACGCCGGTCCAGAGCATCCCAAACATGCTCAATGGGTGACATGTCCGGTGAGTATGCCGGCCATGCAAGAACTGGGACATTTTCAGCTTCCAAGAACTGTGTACAGATCCTTGCAACATGGGGCCGTGCATTATCCTGCTGCAACATGAGGTGATGTTCTTGGATGTATGGCACAACAGTGGGCCTCAGAATCTCGTCACGGTATCTCTGTGCATTCAAAATGCCATCAATAAAATGCACCTGTGTTCTTTGTCCATAACAGACGCCTGCCCATACCATAACCCCACCACCACCAAGGGCCACTCGATCCACAACATTGACATCAGAAAACCGCTCACCCACACGACGCCACACACGCTGTCTGCCATCTGCCCTGGACAGTGTGAACCGGGATTCATCCGTGAAGAGAACACCTCTCCAACGTGCCAAATGCCAGCAAATGTGAGCATTTGCCCACTCAAGTCAGTTACGACGATGAACTGGAGTCAGGTCGAGACCCCGATGAGGATGACGAGCATGCAGATGAGCTTCCCTGAGATGGTTTCTGACAGTTTGTGCAGAAATTATTTGGTTATGCAAACTGATTGTTTCAGCAGCTGTCCGAGTGGCTGGTCTCAGACGATCTTGGAGGTGAACATGCTGGATGTGGAGGTCCTGGGCTGGTGTGGTTACACGTGGTCTGCGGTTGTGAGGCTGGTTGGATGTACTGCCAAATTCTCTGAAACGCCTTTGGAGACGGCTTATGGTAGAGAAATGAACATTCAATACACGAGCAACAGCTCTGGTTGACATTCCTGCTGTCAGCATGCCCTCAAATCTTGCGACATCTGTGGCATTGTGCTGTGTGATAAAACTGCACCTTTCAGAGTGGCCTTTTATTGTGGACAGTCTAAGGCACACCTGTGCACTAATCATGGTGTCTAATCAGCATCTTGATAGGGCACACCTGTGAGGTGGGATGGATTATCTCAGCAAAGGAGAAGTGCTCACTATCACAGATTTAGACTGGTTTGTGAATATTTGAGGGAAATGGTGATATTGTGTATGTGGAAAAAGTTTTAGATCTTTGAGTTCATCTCATACAAAATGGGAGCAAAACCAAAAGTGTTGCATTTATATTTTTGTTGAGTGTAATTGACAATACTTATTATATTACTTTATAATATAATTAAATACATAATATAAATAAAAAAAACTATTATGGGGGGGGGGGGGGGGGGTTGAATGGGAGCATTTAATCTATGATTCACAAAATTCCCAGTCCAGATAGCTGTATCAGGCTTGTCTGAGGATGTAACCGCTGATGGACTGGCGCCTCGTCCAGATGGAGGGGGTGCCATAGACTTTCATCCATTTTGCGCTACGGAATGCGAAGATGCGCACCAATGGGTTTCAGAGCAATTATGATTTCATTCTCAAAATGTTACATTTTTCTTTTATCATGTAACCAATAAAATCATGATATCATGATTATTCACAATATCATGTTAATTCTTTCAAACTATATACTTAATTTTGAGATTTATATGTTAACAATCACAAGTAAATTGCCCATAAGGTCAGGGACACAACTATAAGCTGATTTTTGGCTGCACGCCCATCTTATTTTCATCAAAAGTTAACAGGCGAGACCTTGCCACACATTTTGCACTGAAGTGAAGCTGGCACTTTAACCACGAGGCTAAAACTCATGGGCCTTAGTGTCTGTTGGCGTTAGCGAGTGAGGTTTACAGACTTCAACTGCACAGTGACTCCTGCTGGTCCCATCACACAACCACCACTTACAGTTGTGAAAATCTTCACATTTTTTTTTATTTAAACAGAAAATATTAATATCATCTGTGTAGTGAGTTTATGTTTTGCCAATTTTTGTTTTGGTGAATAGAAAATAAAGACACTCAAGCCTCTATTCTGACAATCCCAGATGGGAAGTGCTGCAGAGGTAAAAACATCCAGGTCAGCTGAGCCGCACGAGAGAGTGAGCTGCCAATGCAAGTCACGGCGATCAACACTGAAAGTGCCCCTGGTAACCCACGAAACCGGGCGCGGTTACCGGCAGAGTCTTTTTGCCAAGGTACCGGAAACAGCTGTGCAGAAGGACGGCTCCTTGACTGAAAACCAGACGGCTCCCAGCATCTGACCTCACAGAGACCATCTGCACAGCGCATCCAAGTAAGACCGGGCTACGGTGTCAGATAAAAACAGAGTGGCTTTATTTATTTCTATTCACTGTCACTAACCATCTCTCACGTTATTAAATAAAGTAAATCCCCTGCGGATTAGAACGGAATTCATTCTTAAACTCCCACAACTAAACCAAATTATCTTAACGTCATATAATAACTGCTCAGTGAACGTCATCATCAAATTGCTTTCTGTGATATGTCCTGTTATTTAACTCCTGACTGAGTTAAATAAATGTTTTAAACGTGTGAAGTTGTCTGTGATTTTGTTTTTACAGAGAGGGTTGGACTTGACCTGTAGAACTTACTACTGTACTTTCCTATTGACTGACCCTAAAATCAGTGATATTATGACCTTGTTATAATATCATTCAGTCATAGGTGGTGCCCCCATTATTCGAGGTAAAATTATCAACAAGTGATAATCAAAATATCCTAAAACATATTCTTCCCGCTTCCTGCAAATAAATTCCATTCATTGCATTCTGGGCACATGTTTTTTGGAGGTACGTAGCTTTACTAGTAACACCACTGGACTCATCACAGCTCCAACAATACCTGTTCAGGACTTTTAATACCGTTGTCCAATTGTCGGTCTTGTGATCCCTCATTATCCTCCGGCCTCATTAGCGATTGAAATATTGTCAGTACGACTCATTACAAGCAGAGATGGTCGACAGCCTCAGTGACTTTGACAGCACACTGCAGAGTGTAATTGTTCACCGTAAATAACACCGAAGCCTAAAGGGTGTGTGCAGGATTCTGCAGATAACATGAGCGCTATGCAACTTACAGGATCATATGCAGCACATTAAATGGATTAACCTTTCTGCCTCTGTGACGACACATCATCTCTCTTCTTCAAGCTTCTCTTCCCTTACCCTTCTTTCCTCACTCCCTCCCTCTGATCTCTTATGTCTCACCTACGTGCCACGCTCCCTCTCCCTCCCTGTGGAAATCTTCACCCTCCAGGCTTAACATTTCAGATGGGACTGATAGGAAATTGACACACAGCGAAGTTTTTTTTTATTCTATTTTTTTTTTTTTTTTGTCGGACTGTCGTCTAAGCACACACCTTGTTGATTAATGTTTTCAGCGACCATGGCCGCGCTTTGACGAAGAGCGATCACACTGTAGGCATTCACCTGAATATGAATGAAGCCTCTTCAGAGCCAGTTTTACTTCACGTCCATGAGTCATGACTTATAATGAGGCTGATGGAGGAGAAAGCTAATGATAGCAAACCCACAATGGACGGCGGGCTGGACTGGACACGGAGTCATGCATATTCACAAAAGTCATGTGCACATTAATCCGTTGCGGTGTAGCTGTCGCACTCTTTGCAGGAGGGATGGGTGCAATTTCACTTTGTTTTATAGGAATGAGAAACAGGCATGGATAAAGTGTCCTGTGCACACTTAAAACACACACAGACTATATTACAGGGACAGTGGTGGGCCCTGAGGTACACACATGAGAAGACAATAACTCACAGTGGTGCAGTGGACGACTGCACAAGTGATGTGTGCTGGCATGCACATAAGAGGTGTTAATCCCGTGTTAATCGATGAGCGCACGTGCAGAGGATACTGGCCGTGGTGCATGTTCACGTGCATCTCTGTGGGGCTCTCTTTCGCTCTCTCGCTCGCTCTGTCTGCCTGGCTCTGCTCACTGTGTGGAAACGCAGAGAGGAACAATCAGAGGAGTGTAGGAGTAGCAAGGTGAGACTCCGATATGGAATTAAGTAGGTGTTATTACTACTGGGACAGGAGAGCTGGCGGGTCCTTCTCACTGTTTTGGCTGCACTGCAGAGTGAAGTCATGTGCACACTCACACTGTGCCCGGGATATTCATTCAACTTACGGGAAAGCACAACTTGCAACATGAATATCTTCCATCGTGATGCACGTTTGTGACTGAAATGGGATATTTACATAGGATCTAATGTTGGGAGTGATTTGATTTTATCCTTTAAAAGCGACTGTGACTGACAACCAGTGATGTGGACAAACTGGGGACGTGCACAGTTTTTTGCTATGATGGATACTAGTTTGTAATATGTATGTAGTTTAATATCTACATGAGTATACACACACGATTGCCTACTGCACCACAGTTCCAAGGCTTTGGAAAGTGCAGTGAATGAACATGTAGACAAATGAATCCATTAGCCTCCACTTACTGAACACAATCACTCAAAAACAAATGCAATCAACTGGTAACTCAAATTAAATGAGGAAAAGAACAAACAATGTAAAAATCTGGTTAACTTTGATGTACGTACGAGGTTACTGTAATACAGAAATCAACTTTATTTTAATTATACAATATACCATACATCTCTCTGCAACCTGCTGGCCAATCCTATCATCAAATATAAATCAGAGTTAATTTATTGTGTGAAGTAAAAAATGTATAAAAATACAGTAAAAGCAAACATCATTAGTCACATAAAAGTATCATAGTGAAACTCATAAATGTCACAGTAAAACCATCATCAGTCACTGTAAAATTTATCATAGTATTTTGTAAAAGTAATGACACTTGGAGCATTTACTACACTGAAAAAATAAACAACTTAAAAAAGTGTTACAACTTAATTCATTCAGGTTTTACCAAATGTAATGTTTTTTTTTAAGTTGGTTCAACTATTCTCTTTTTTCCGTGTATATGATGGGGGAGGCTACGCCACAAAGTTACAACACTATTCAAAAAAATAATATAAAATATGAAAAATTTATTTTCTTAGCTCATATTGGCAACTTTGCACCTCAGACATGCGAGCATTACACACAACCACTGATTGAAATCCAGATGACAGGATCCTTTGAATGTAATTTTGATTTGATGTCACACTGTTACCGTTGCCAAGTCTTGAACTTTGGAGCTTGATTACTTGTGTGTATATTCCCCTTCATACACCACTTTTGCCTTTTGTGTGTACATATACTTTTAGTATGAATCATGTGCAGTGTTTTATAAACGAACCCCCAGAAACATTTAAATCACACAGTACTGTTGCTCACTTTCTAGTGAGATGCCACAGCAGATCCTGAAAACACTCAGAAACCCAAATTATCTGTTTGATTCTATTTATTTAAAAGGACAGACAGCAGTTGCAGCTGGCTCATAGGGGGCGCTCGGGCACCGCCCTCCCAGATGTGGAGGGGAAACATTATAAAATGTGTGTGGTTGCTAAGGAAAAATAATAATAAATATTTGACCAATCAGCATCAGCAAAATTTCATGGCTTGGGCAGGGGCGATGCGCAATAGAATATTCGCCCCTGGATTTATCAAAGTGCTGCTGCCGGAGTAAGTTGAAGAACTTTGGGACACAATTTTTGGGTGGTGAGGGGAACCTGGGATAAAGGAGCGACCACAAACTGCCGCACACTGGTGGCACTCACTTCGGCGGCTCAGAGTTTCGTAGGTGGAAAAGAAGCAGCACGACGCCAACTAAAACCAGCTCCCAGCCTCACTTCTTACAAATAGAGCCAAGTCTGTTTGAGTTTGTTTCTTTACGGAGACGTGTGGTCGCACATTGTCCTCAGGTGTCTGCGAGAAAAAAAATGCGCAAACTGCTTCGCTGAATAGTTCAGAGCAGGATGACTGTTGTAACAGAGACAAGGTCACTCACTCACTCACTCTCTCTCTCTCCCTCACACACACATGCACACACTTTTTTGGAAGGTGGTGTGAACATTGTCGTATGTACATAATGTTCTTTTGTCAATTGAGGAATTTTTCCATATTTTGAAAGAGTCTAAATTTTGTGATATTTTCTATTCTGTTAAGGTCAGTGTCATTGTGAAACCCAGGATGTGTTTTTCTGAAGATAACGGCAGTTTAGTACAGTTTGGTGTACTATGTGTGTAATTGGTGTCAAATGGTGAAATGTTCCTTGCTCAAGAACTTGAGTGTTGTATTGTACTTGATGCTGTTCCTTTCCAAAGTATAAATGAGGCCTAATATAACTTTAAAATTAACTTTATCTGTGAAACTACTGATTTTGAGGACATTAAATGATTATTGCATCAGGTCTGGTTGATGGTGCAGGCAGGACACAAATGCAGGACTCAGACAACTGGCTCTGTATATACTGTCCGGTACACAGTAAGGCAGTCCAGCAGGAATAACAAAACTAGGAACATCAGGCAAAGGCATGGTCGAGGATACAGGCAGGTGGTTAAAAAACACATGAAGCAGGGAGAACGAGATAATATACAGAGCTGGTGAGAGAGTAAAGCAAAATGAGGAGCGTAAATACACCCAGGTGATGAGGTGCAGATTGAGAGCAGGTGTGCATGGAATACAACATAATGAGGGTATGGCCAGAGAGAGGGAAACACCCACCACCAAAAGCCAACAGAGACAGACAAGAGAAAAAGTGACAGACAGACCCAGAGAGGAACAATGCCAACAAGAGAATAAACAAAACAGAAGGTAACTGAAAAAACACATCAAAACCAAGAAATAAAAGCAGACAAAACTCAATTCCTGACAGTACCCCCCCCCCCCCAACGGCCGACCCCAGACAGACCAGGAGCAGCAGGATGAGCCAGATGAAAATCACGAATGAGACCGGGGTCCAAAATAAAACGGGAGGGAACCCATGACCTCTCCTTGGGACTGTAACCCTCCCAGTCAACCAAATATTGGAACCCGTGGCCCCAACGGCACGGAGCAAGCAGCCGCCAAACAGAAAAAATAGGCCCCCCATCCACGCACTGGGCAGGAGGTGGGGGAACGGCCAGAGGGCACAAAGAACTAGACTGGAAAGCTTTGACATTGCTAACATGAAAAGTGGGATGAATGCACATGAATGGGGGCAACCGGAGATGAACGGAAACAGGATTGATAACCTTGGATACGGGGAAGGGTTCAGTGAACCTGGGAGCTAACTTTAGTGGAACCCCACGGAGAGATAAGTGGCACGTAGACAACCAAACCTTTTGGCCTGCAGAAAAGGCAGCAGCGATTGACCGCTTGCGGTCAGCCGCGGCTTTATACAAAGCTGAAGAATGACTGAGGGTTCAATGAGCCCTCTACCAGGTTCGTTGGCACCTAACGACCAGACTGAGGGCCGAGGGAACGCAGAATAATGGGTGAAAACAGAGATGGATGATGGCCAAATCCACATGAAACGGTGGATACCCAGATGAAGCAGAAGGCAGACTATTATGTGCTAACTCAAGCCATGACAGTTGAGATGCCCAAGTGGAAGGATGTTTAGAACATAAAATTCTAAGACACTTTTCCAATTCTTGATTAAAGCGTTCAGTCTGACCATTAGCTTGAGGATGATACCCTGATGTGAAACTGGAAGTGGCCCCGAGGAGACGGCAGAACTCCCTCCAAAAACCCGACAAACTGAGGACCCCGGTCTGAAACAATGTCCTGTGGGAAACCATGAAGACGGAACACATGAGTAAGCATGATTTCAGTGACTTCCTTAGCAGATGGCAACATAAACAAAGGCACAAAATGACACATTTTGGATAAACGATCTACAACTGTTAGAATTACCGTGTGCCCATTAGATGGCGGAAGTCCAGTGACGAATTCCATGGAAATATGAGTCCAAGGCTGTTTGGGATTTGACAGAGGCAATAACATCCCAGCAGGAGGCCATGTGGTAGACTTGTGCATGGCACAAACCTGACAGGCATTTACAAACTCTGTAATATCAGTCCCCATACAAGGCCACCAAAACCGTTGCTGCACAGCAAACATGGTTTTCTTAATTCCTGGATGACAGGAAAATCGACGGCCATGCCCCCAATCAATGACCTCCCCCTTGAGAGATCCTGGGACAAACAATTTCCAGGAAGGACATTCAGCAGGAATAGATTCGCAAGTGCGGACTTTACCCAAGACTCAATCTCCCACGTGATGGCGGAGATAAAACAAGATGGAGGTAGGATATTACCAGACTCTACTGAGGCATTAGGACCATCATATACTGTCTAGACAATGCGTCAAGTTTACCGCTCTTAGAACCGGGTCGATAGGTGATGACAAAGTCGAAGTGACTGAAAAGTATTGCCCAGCGGGCCTGGCAGACATTGAGGCACTTAGCTGTGCGTAAATAAGCCAAATTTTTATGATCGGTGTAGACTAAAAATGGCATCTGTGCCCCCTCGAGCCAATGCCGCCACTTCTCCAAGGCTACCTTAACCGCCAGCAGTTCCTGGTTGCCAATGCTGTAATTGCGTTCCGCTGCAGTTAACTTACAGGACAGAAAGGCACACGGGTGTAGCCTTCTGTCAGTGGGACACATCTGTGACAGAAGAGTTCCCACCCCAACATCAGAAGCATCGACCTCGACCACAAACTGCCGAGCGGGGTCAGGAAGGAGCAGCAGTGGGGCTGTGGTAAAGCATTGTTTTAGGACCCTGAATGCCTCATCACACTCCGGTGTCCACTTGAACGCTCAAAGAGACAAGGTCACATGGTAAAGTGGAGCGGCTACTGAGATGAAATTACAGATGAATTTACGATAGACATTAGCAAACTCCAGAAACCTCTGCACCTCCTTACGACTGCTGGGTACCGCCCACTCGTGTACTGCCGCTACCTTATCCGGGTCCATCTGGACCCTCCCTTTCATAATAACGAACCCCAGAAAAGACAGTGACTCTATGGAATTCATATTTCTTGGCTTTTACGTACAAATCGTTCATCAGCAGAGTGCGTAACACAGACCTTACATGCTGGATGTGGGTTTCAAGATCAGACGAGAAAATCAGAATGTCATCTAAGTAAACAAAGATGAATTTGTTCAAATATTCGCATAAGACATCATTCACAAGGTTCTGGAAAATGGCTGGTGCATTAGTAAGGCCAAATGGCATCACCAGGTACTCGTAATGCCCCGTAAGTGTGTTAAATGCTGTCTTCCACTCATCTCCTTGCTTAATTCGGACTAAGTGATATGCATTCCGGAGATCCAACTTTAAACACTTTGGCACCCTCTAGTGACTCAAACGCAGATGAAATCAAAGGTAACGGGTAGCCATTTTTCACAGTAATATCATTTAACCCATGATAATCTATGCAAGGACGAAGCGTTTTATCTTTCTTTTCAACAAAGAAAAACCCGGCTCCTGCGGACAATGAAGAGGGCTGAATTAACCCGGCATCAAGAATATATTCCTGCATAGCGGTGCGTTCAGGGCCTGACAGAGAATACAGTTTTCCCCGAGGTGGACTTGCCCCAGGCAAGAAATCTATGGCACAGTCATAAACACGATGAGGTGGAAGTGACTTAGCTTTAGCCTTGCTAAACACTGGTGCTAAATCATGATAACAGGGTGGTACTCCCACAAGATCAAAAGGAACAGCAAGCAGCAGAGATTTGGACCTGATCAAACACTTCTCAGAGCAAGATGATCCCCACTTGGTTATTGCTCCATTGACCCAATTGATATTAGGGCTGTGCTGTTGCAGCCAGGGGTGCCCCAGGATAACAGCGTGAGTCATCTTGTTAAAAAACAAAGAAACTAATTGATTTCACATGGTTCTCATTGATAGTCAAACGTACAGACTGAGTTTGGTGAAAAATCTGTTCCAATTCATAGCCATCCACTGCCCCAACCACCAGGGGGCGTGGGAGGTGAAATAATTTAAGTTGCAAGGACCTGGCAAGAGATGGTAATATAAAATTAGTGTCAGAACCAGAATCCACAAATGCGCGCACCAACTCAGTGGACTGATCAGATTCCAATTTAGCAGAAATAAAATTCTGAGAAGCTGAGGAAGAAATTGAGCTTTGACTCACCCGTACTGAGGATTGATGCTGTGCCGAGGCACCCCTGACCGTGCAACAGGATACCAAGTGACTTGATTGTCCACAATAAAAACAAAGTCCGTCGTCCCGTCTGCGGCATCGTTCCTCTTGTGACAGATGTGAGCGGACCCAGCCACAAGGGTTCTTGTAATCTATGGTGTGTGGAGGCAACCTCGGTGTGGTGAGATGAAGCTCCGTCCTGGTTGGAAGTGGAGGCGCGTCGTGGCAGGTAGCTCATCTCCCGGCGTGGACGTTCCGATAAGCACCGGTTGATCCAGATCACCAGGGCAATCATCTCGTCCAATTCTTCGGGAAGTTCAGCAGCGATCAGATTGTCCCGGATGTCGGCGGCCAGCCCTTGGAAGAAGACGTCATGGAGGGCAGCTGGATTCCACTCACTCTTGGTGGCAAGAATGCAGAAGTCCACGGCGTAATCTGCCACCCAGCGAGTGCCTTGCTTCAACCTCAGAAGGGAGCGCGCGGCCTCGCATCCCAGAGAGGTGTGCTGGAACACCTGCTGGAGAGCTGTAGTGAATGCTTGGAGGGAGGAGCAAGATGTCGACTGACGGCTCCACTCCCCTATGGCCCAAGCTGCAGCCCAACCAGACAAGTGCGAAATCATGTATGCTATCTTTGTCCTTTCAGATGGAAACATAGATGACATTAGTTCGAAGTGCAGCTCACAATGTGTGATAAATGGCAGCATCAGGTACAGGAGCTGGGAGGGCAGTCGGTGTTCTAGGCGGAGAGAGATTGGTGCTACCTATAGCTTGGTCTGGGCTGGCCTGAGAGTCGAGCTTCGACAGGAGTTGTTCCATAAGAGTGCTCACTGAGGACATAAAAGCATCCTGACGTTGTGCTAGCTCACTAAAGCCAATCCTGTTGCTTGGCAAGCTGCCCATTATGGTGGCGTACCACAAGCTGGAAAGATGTGGAGTCCGCTGCGTCCAACGTTAGCCAGATTGATCTATCAGGTCTGGGTGATGGTTCAGGCAGGATGCAAATGTAGGACTCAGACAACTGGCTTTGTATGTAAAAACAGTTTACTGAAGCAGTAAACAGGGTCCGGTACACAGTAAGGCAGTCCAACAGGAATAACTAAACTAGGAACATCAGGCAAAGGCGTGGTCAAGAATGCAGGCAGGTGGTCAAAAAACACATGAAGCAGGCAGAACGAGATAACAAGATACAGAGCTGGAGAGAAGGCACTAGGTGCATCAGTCTGGCGAGGGAGTAAAGCAAAATGAGGAGCTTAAATACACCCAGGTAATGAGGTGCAGATTGAAAGCAGGTGTGCACCAGAATGAGGGTGTGGCCAGGGAGAGTGAAACACCCACCACCAAGAGCCAGCAGAGACAGACAAGAGAAAAATTGACAGACAGACCCAAAGAGGAAAAACTCCAACAAGACAATAAACAAAACAGAAAGTAACTGAAAAAACACATCAAAGCCAAGAAATAAATCAGACAAAACTCAATTCCTGACATATTGTGTAATTGTAGTAATTTTCCAGCTGTTCATTTGAATGCCTGTGCTGGACTAGGCAGGGAAATCTATTTTGCACACCAGCCCCACCAAGAGTTTTTTCACCAGCCGCCACTGACGGACTGGGAAATCATGTGTTAACCTTGGACCCTGATAGTACAACCCATCACTGTATTTCATTAAAAACAGTCCATTAAAAAGAATGCTAAAAGAACGTAAAGAATCACAGTTGAATATCTCTTTAAACACATGGTGTTGTCATGAAGTAGTAAAGTTATTTTGTGTGTTGGGAATAATTTAACGCCAGGGTTTCTGTTTTCAGTGTAATTTCCTCCACTATAACAAAACATTTTTTTGGTCTCATTTGAGCCCAACTCCCACACGGTTGCACCTCTCTTCCCACCTTTGAACTTTGCACAACAATACCAAACACATTTCAATTGTGTGTTTAAACACCAGAAAAGCTTCAGCGTGACCTGGTACCGCCTGAGCTCTCAGCTGTGTCATGAAACTAGGGTTCAGAGTAGTTTAGGCAAACAATTTCTGCACACGCCTGACCCCAGCAAAACAGAAACTTTTACAGGCTGTAAGAAAAGTAGCTTCTATTTGTAGTACCCAGAGTGTGCAGCCATTACACCCACGCATGGTCGCACACGTGGGGCGATTGTTTTTAGTCCTGTGCTTCCATGTGTGGGTGATCACAGCTCAAAACATTTTGTTACAATTTAGACAAAACTTGCTCTCAAGACTTGATTTTTGAAAAAAAAAAAAAACCAAACAAACAAACCAACCAAAACAACAACAACAAAAATGGTTAGATGTCAAGGTCAGATAACACGGTCAAAATTTAGTAGGAACTGGTTCCAGATCCTGTGGTTACCATTAAACACCAATATACATGTTCTCTTGGTCACTTGACCGATCCTGAAAGGTCAAACTTTAATTGCTAATAATAATAATAATAAACTTGTAAACCTGATCATTAATTTATACCTATAATAGTATAATAATATTAAAAAAAAAAAAAAAAAAAAAAAAAATCACAAATGACATAAAAATATCATGAATTTAAAGGTGTACTACTTCTGTGGCAACTTTGGTACCACAATAACTTTATTCCTTAGCATTCAAATAAGGGATTCATAATATGATATTGTCAATATGATCAAAATTCATGCTGTCTGTAAAAAGTAATACTTTTTGCCCCTGAAGGGAAGAATTTCGAGTGATCAGGCTCTATGACATTTGGTCATGAAGTCACATGCGAGTTTTATTGTGTTTTGCAAAAGTTAACAAGAAAGGAAGCATAGTGTTAGTTCTACCAGAAGACTCACTAGCCAGTGTGTTTCACATTCAGCTAATTGTCTTCAGCCACACACATAATCCTAAACAGATGATACTATTAATTATCACCACAGACCAATAAGATGAAGCTTTAAAAGCTTCAACATCTCACTCACCTCTTGCTGCATTTCAGTTGTCTGCTCAACGCTCCCTCCACTGCCCCACCCACAGGGAGATGGGCTCCACCTCCTCTTCAATCGGCAACATTGGAGATCCTCATGGTTCATCCCGCAGTTGCGACTGGGACTGAGGCCAAACTAAATTTACACCTTTGTATTCAATTCTGTAATAAATAATTTTCTTTAACCCATCGAGTCTTCTGGTAGAAATAAACACTCCTAAATCTAAAATCTGTTTTTGAAAGCAGATAAAGCCTCTGAAGTGATTTACAAGACATCATACCATATGACATCATACTGTGCACATCACGGGAACACGCATCATGCAAGAGCTCACAGGTCATCTCAAAACATCATGTATGTGCACGTGTTTCCTCCTGCACACGCTGTTAGAAGGAAAAGACAATATTCACCATGGAATTCCCCCCAGATAAATATGTTTTCTTCATGAAAATGAGCTGTAATTTTGCAACATGTAAAAAAAATAAGCCATCAGTATTATGCTTGGATTTCAGTACAAACTAAATTTTGCCAGTTTTGTGAAATTTGAAAGGTCGTACAGCTTTAGACAGAGAGGGAAAATCTGTACCAATGTCTACAGAAGTGCTTTTCTTATAAGAAAATGTGAAATACAGTAGCTATGATGAACCTTGTATTATGGTATCACTGAATCGCACAAAAAATACATTTTCATGACTATGTCAAATATAAGGCCCGAGTGTTACACTCTGCATCCTCCTTCTAATTATATTGTATCTGTAATGGTCTATGCAAAGTCTCAAAACATCTGAAATCTTTTTAGAGTTCAGAAAAACCAGAATAAGCAACACTGCAGTGTTGCTATATAGTTTCATTTTTGAACAGAGAAGTATTTTACCACAACAAAATAGATCAAATCTAGGCTCATGGTGCCCATGTGTCTTCTGGGAAACTGTAGCTGAAATTTCACCTCTTCTTTTTAATAAAATCTTTAAATAAGCTGTATACCTAATGATACAGCAAACAAATGCCGTAATATGGACATTTTCTCAAATCACAGATACAGAAGTCTTGCTGTCTTGGTGGTTTCCCTCTCACATATCCTTCTTACATGATCACCAGTTTTTGAGAACAACCAACTCCAGAAAAAGTGACCCATTTCTTAATTACTGAAATAAATGAAATCCAATTCATTGACTTGGAAATGTTCATGTAGCCGTCCCTTGACTTGTCTGAAGAAAACTATATGAAAATTGAAAAGTGGATGAGTTGTATATATATTTTTTAAATCCTTAAATTCAATTTGTCAAATTACTTATGATGTCTGGAATGAGTGGACTGTGCATAAAAATGGCTGCAGTTCCAAAATGATTATGAGATTTTTGTTAGAAAAAAAATCTACTCTGCATGGACAAAATAAACTCCATCGTGGTGATATACAGAGGCACAACAAGAAAAACACTCACTGTCCAAATACTTATGGACCTGGCTACATGGCATACAATAACAGTCTCAGACAGGCATCAACATTAAAGAATTGTTAATGTTAATACCCCCTTAATGACAAACTGATGAGTAATACATAAACTCAGGAATAGTGTTAATTTTAGTGTATTTAGTAACTTGACTTGAGCTGTCAGAGATATGGCCTGGACAGAATCATGATTACTGAGTTTAGCATTATTCAGAAGAGATTAGTTTTAGATGAGGAGGGAAAGTGTGTAATAAAAATGTTCGAATGGCACAGGATAAGAAAGACTGATATAAATGACAGATGGAGTGGCTACTTAAAACAGACTGAACCCATAGCTGTCATTCTTAGAAAGAAAGAGGCAAAAAGTTACTAGGCTTTTGCACTTTTTCTTTGTTCTCAGCTCTGAACGAATGGATTCTTCTGTGCAGTTGCTTTCTATCATGCAGCTTCAAGTTATCTCTGGGCTTCTACTTTAAAAAATGTATTGGCTGTGTGCACTTTGCACATGGATGCATGCTTCTTGTGCCCAAAGCAGAGCAGATGGTCTGAACACCTCTCATACAAACACAAAACAGTGTCCCATCCCGCTAAAGTCAGATTTTACTTTTAATCTGCATGCTTATTTTACGTACAGTGAGGTTGTGATATTTATGAAGACATCTCTGTATTATGGTGTGTGACAGAGGTTTCCCAAAGCAATGTCTTGCCCATGTGGTTATATCATCTATTGATGAATGAAAGTTTTTGATGCAGTGCTGTCTAAGGGATTAGAGATCATAGTTGTTGCACCTTTACCTTTCACACACTGAAATCCTCCAGATTCCTAGGTTTCATTCATTCATTTTCTATTTCTGCTTAGTCCAGTCAAAGGTCACGGCAGGGTTGTTGGTGGTGGGGGGCTGGGTTGCTGGACCCTATCTCAGCAGTCACAGGGTGAGAGGTGGGGTACATCATGGACAGGATGCCAGTCTATTGCGGGGCCACTGATAGACAGACAAGCTCATTCACACACCCACAATGAATTTTAAGTTTCTAATTCACCTAACCTGCATGTCTTTGAAAGTGGGAGGAAGCTGGAATACTCAGAGGGAACCCACGCAAGCACGGGGAGAACATACAAATTCACACAGAAAGAACCAGGTGGGAATCGATCCCAGGCCCTTCTTAACTGTGCAGCAGCAGTGCTAATCACTAATCCACCATGCCACCCTATTTATTTATTTTGACCTCATTACTAGTCCTATTTGTTTAGATTGTGTTGCAGGCCATAAATACAGAAGGAAGGTGTATTAACAAATGAAATGAAACTGACCATACCAAAAATGTAATATCTTGGGTTCATACTGTCTGCAAATAGAAGGCAAAGCAATATGAAGAATTATTGTGTTTTGTTTTGTTTGTGTGTTGTTGTTGTTTTGGCATTTGCCATATCATCCTAAGTTTTTTCTGATTTCTGGTTGTAGTTTACCCAACATCCTAAAGTAAAACCTGTCTTATTTGAAAAGAAACAATGCAAGTTGGGATTTATTTATCATTGATGTTGCATCCGTAACAAGATATTTTGGAGATAGCAGATGATGACATATTTTGAGTCTTTCCTCACTGACCATGATTCATCAGTTAATGTAAGAAACCAGATCCATTTTTAACACAAATGTTTTTTAACTCAACACTGTATTTTCCAAGAAGTAATTTTTCTTCTTCTATCATTTATATAGCACCAAATCACAACAGAGTTGCCTCAAGGTGCTTCACACAGGTAAGGTCTAACCTTACCAACCCCCAGAGCAACAGTGGTAAGGAAAAACTCCCTCTGAGGAAGAAACCTCAAGCAGACCAGACTCAAAGGGGTGACCCTCTGCTTGGGCCATGCTACAAACATAAATTACAGAACAATTCACAGAATAATTCCCGGATGAATATACAAGAAATGCTGTTGGTGCACAGGACAGGAGGGTCACCAACACAAACACAACTCCCATCTCTGGATGGAGCTGCACCTTAAACAGAGAGAAAAAAACAATCAGGCATCAAAAAGACAAAAAATACTGTATAATTTGTCAGCATTAAACAAGAAAAACAGAAGCAATACTAAGGTGATTGCCGGCCACTAGCTCTAAGCTTCACTAAAAGACCCAGAATTTAGGTAAAGTTGAGGCCACAGCCCGCTCCAATTACTAATAAAATGAATTAAAAGAGTAAAAAGTGTAAAACAAAACTATACCAGTATGCTAGCCATATGAAAGGGAAAATAAGTGCGTCTTAAGTTTGGACTTGAAAGTCTCCACAGAATCTGACTGTTTTATTGACGCAGGGAGATCATTCCACAGAACAGGGGCATGATAAGAGAAAGCTCTGTGACCCACAGACTTCTTATTCACCTTAGGGACACAAAGTAGTCCTGCACCCTGAGAACGTAAAGCCCGGGCCGGTACGTAAGGTTTATTTAAGTCAGCTAGGTAGGGAGGTGCCAGTCCATGAATAATTTTATAGGTTAGTAGCAGAACCTTAAAATCTGATCTCACTGGGACAGGAAGCCAGCGAAGAGACGCCAAAATGGGTGTGATGTGGTCGAACTTTCTGCTTCGTGTCAAAAGCCTGGCTGCAGCATTTTGAAACAATTGGAGAGCCCTAATGCTAGACTGCAGTAAACCAGAAAATAGAACATTGCAGTAGTCCAATCTAGAAGAGATAAATGCATGGATCAGGGTCTCAGCATCAGCCATAGACAGGATGGGACGAATCTTCGCTATATTTCGCAGGTGGAAGAAAGCAGTCCTAGTAATATTTCTAATGTGGAGGTCAAAGGACAAAGAAGGATCAAAAATTACCCCAAGGTTCCTCACTTTGTTAGTGTGATGCATGACACGAGCCTAGTCTGAGCATTAACTGGTCAAATTGATGCCGATGTCTCACTGGACCAAGAACCATCATTTCAGTCTTAGAGTTTAAAAGTCGGAAGTTTCTAGACATCCAACTTGTCACTGCTGCAAGGCAATCTTTTAAGGATTTTATGTGAATGAGATTACCAGCAGTTATCGGCATGTATAACTGAGTATCATCTGCATAGCAGTGAAAGGTAATCCCAAAACGCCGCAATATGTGCCCAAGGGGTGCTATATAAAGGGAGAAAAGGAGGGGGCCTAAGACAGACCCCTGTGGAACCCCAAATTTCATGTTACTAAGGTTAGAGGTAGTGTTACTGTACAAAACACAGTGAGAACGATTGGTCAAGTATGATGTCAGCCATGCAAGGGCACTCCCAGTAATCCCAAAATGATTTTCCAGCCTATCAAGTAGAATATGATGATCCACTATATCAAATGCAGCACTGAGATCTAACAGCACTAGAACCGTAGTGGTGTTCGAATCCATTGTAAGCAGAAGATCATTCACCACTTTAGTGAGAGCCGTATCTGTGGAATGATATTTTCTAAAAGCAAACTGTAGTGGCTCAAAGAGATTATTCTCAGTAAGGTAGTCCACGAGCTGCTGTGACACCACTTTTTCCAGACTTTTTGAGCAAAATGATAGATTTGACATCGGCCGATAGTTTTTCAATACACTAGGGTCAAGATTAGGTTTCTTACTGCAGATTTGAAACATTTAGGAACAGATCCGGAAGTTAAAGAAAGATTAATAATTTCCAGCACAGTTGGTCCAGGAGTGGGCCACAGGTCCTTAAACAGTTTTGTTGGCATAGGATCAAATAAACAGGTTGTGCTTTTTGTTGACGTTACAAGTTTCATCAGCATGGCTAGTGAGATAATATCAAATTCTGTAAATCTAGGTAATACCTCAGTGATGGCACCCACCTCAATAGCAGAGTGTAGTGGCTGGGTTAAGGCATGCTGGGATATGTTTAACCTAATGTCTTCTATTTTCTTCACAAAGTAATCCAGGAAATCTTGTGCTGTAAAAGGAGAGCGAACTACAGGTGGCTGTCCATGAATAAGTGTTGCCAGTAATAATAATAATACGTATTAGCTGTCATTGTTAAGTTCAACAGTCACATTAGATTTGATGCTCAAGTTGTTTGTGATTGTGCTACATGTGGCCATGGGAAATTCCAGGTCCACCGTGCCTCTCTGTAAGATGGGGCAGTACCTGACTACGATTCAGAGCACTCACACTAGTCAAACAAATTGGACTTTAGGGGCAGAATGTGCCTAGGCATGGTCCAAGGAGCCTAAGGTAAATATGCTCTAAGTCTTTATCCAGAATAACCACAAATCCCCTTCTCACCCTTTCTCAAGTACCACAGTTAGGGCATCCAGTGATGCTACAAATATCAAAGTATTGTGCCTGCAAACTCAAGCTCAGTGAACATTTTCTCAAGTTACAGGCCTCCATGACCTTACGCAACACCCAGTTGTTTTAAATACAGAACAGAGAAGGACCCAGAACAAATTCCTGATGAACATCAGAATTCACAATAGGAAGGAGTCAAACACTGTGTCCCCACTCTGTACTCACAGTTCCTTTGTCACCTATGATGTCCACTAAGTAACTCAGGATGCCATGAAGTATCAAGATGTCCCCAAACAAGCTAATTTAACATTAGGTGAACACATGCAGTAAAATTGGCTAAACATTGCATATTAGATTCTGTCTCGTTTTACAATGTCACATTTGGATCAAAGTATGTGTGAGGTTTGTGCATTCTCTCTGCATGCTGTTTGTAATCACCTGTTGCTTGCATGTTTTTCTGCTTACCTTTATTTTATCCCTCTGGTCCCAGGCGGGATTCAAACATAGGACCTTAGTGCTCACCACTTCACCAAAAATAAGACCTCAGATATATAGTAGAGAAGCTTGACTCTTCGACTGGACTGGGTTGCTTGAGTCAAGCTTCTCTACTATGGAAACCACCTGGACAACTGAGAGCCTACACAGAAACCTCAGATATACTGTATTATTAGTTGCTCTTGTTCTTTCAGAATGAACTGTTGAATGTTGCACTTGAAACTGAGATGAGAAAATACCTGTTTACACTTGAGTAAAAATAGATTTTTCCATGATGGAGGGGAAACGTGACGTTGGATAAAATTCCCAGTCGGTGTGAGATATTGAATGACTGTCATTGATCTCTGAGTTTGGATGTTTTCTCTCAGATGTATGGCTGCTTTTCTCGGGGTTTGCTGAGCGAGCTGATCTGGGATCGCTGGCTGTCATTGCAACCTGACAGAGAGACTGACTGCACATCAGTAATTGTGCAGACAAGATGTCAGATAAAAGCTTCATTCTTCCCTGCACAACCTGCAGCTCGATCGATTATCACGTAATGATGGCCATAAAAAGTCTTAATCAACATTCTCTCAACATGCAGCAGCACTAATGCATCCAGACCCGCCGACCATCACCGGCACTTGATCAGTTACAGAGCCATTACAGCCAACGTCTTACACGCCTCCCAACATGCCGTGCAGTCCACTTGCTGGTCTCGACGTTGGCTACAGAAAATGAACTTAGTGAGCAATCTGAAGATCAATCCCATCACTTTGCCAATTAGACAATAAGGAGACAGATGCACATTACCGTAAGAACTAATCGATAGCCGGAGCCAGGGACTGAGGCGGGCTGTCTGGACCTGCGGAGCCGCCAGGGGCTTCTCTGCAGCTAATGGAGGGGAAAGAGGGGCGTGGTCAGGCGGATGATTTGATGGACAGCTTGGACACATGGCTATTGGCAAATGTGCGAGGGCGTTGAAAGCTTGGCTGTTGTAAACATGACAGAGCAGAGACGGAGGAATGCAGCCGTGCACGCTGGGATCAATGACAGACTACAGCAAAGTCACCATTTGATTTTCCTCTCAACACTGACAGTCCTGCTTTCACACTTTAGACACTTTAATTGGCTGAAGTTGGAGGCAAGAATTGTGCAGTGGATTGTTCAATGTTTTTGTTTCTCTTCTTGTTAAATATTATTTGGAGGCTTTTTTGTTGCTCCGTCATAAGATATGAATCTTGTTTATCAGCCATTTCATCAGTGGAAACACACACACACACACACACACTACAGTTGATAACGTCAAGCTTTGCGAGATCCAAAATGTGTCAAACATTTTATTGTGTTTAGCTGTTTTTTTTTTTTGTTTTTTTTTTTGCAATGATTAACTAATTCGTTCATCTTAGATTTAGTGGATTGTATTTTTTGATATGTTTTTGTACAAACACTCATGACTTTGATGACCACCAGACATGTATTTTGGAAAGAAAAGAAACAGACACACTCATTTCAAGCTCCATGTAACTTCAAAACAGACTGTGTTGTGCAAGTTTTAAAACATAACCATGTTTCTTAGCTGTCATACATTTCTGCACAGAAATGCTCTCTCTCACACCAGCCCCATTCACTGTATGCCTAGTTTGAGTTTTAGAATCTAAATAAATCAGGGTTTATTGCTCAGATTTAGGAAACACACCCTTTTTGCTGTGTAATTAGTTCAACCCTCTCCATCCTGTTGAGTCTTCCCTGGCTAAATTCATACAAAAATCCTTTCCACTGGGTTATGTGGACTTGTGACTGTGTTTTTTAAGTTTTACAACATAACTGTTGTGAAACAATCAGAAAATTGTTCAGCAGATGCTTAAACTGGAATGCAGACACAGAAGCTGAGCTGTTATTGAAATGATAAAGTGATTTATCTTACCCCCCACCAAAAGCGCAAAGTTCAGGGCGATCCAATTTTGGTTCCATGCAAGGTGGTGATGGTGAACATTAATGTCCTTGACGGCCAGCAAGTCTAGAGGCTTGGAGTGGGCAAAACAGGTGCAAGGCTGAGCGTGCCAGTACAGAAGGTGAGTCAATGGACAAGCGACGAGTAGATGAATGAGCTGGTTCTTTAAACTGCACTTGAGTAGATGACTGATTGCAGGTGTGAGTTGCAAGCAGGTTAGCCACACCCACCCTAAGACTCACAAGTCACACAGACCTGCAGGGGAGAGAGGAAGCATGGCAGAACATACAAACAGAAAAAGGTAAAATCCTAACAAAAATAAAGGCTTATTTCTCAGATTCAGGAAATTTCTGCGCAGAAATGTGCTCTCTCTCTCTCTCTCTCTCTCTCTCTCTCTCTCTCTCTTTTAGCCCCCATTCACTCCATATCTAGTTCAATCTTCTTCCTCCCACTTATTCTTTTGCAGCTAAATTCATACAGAATTCTTTCGGAAGGGTCGTGTGGATGTACGATCCTGTTATTTGAGTATTAGAATGTAACCTCTATAAAACAATCAAAAAGCAACAATTTTCTGATTTTACACATTTCTGTCTCTCACTGACAACCACACCTACTGCTTCTCCATCATCACTACAGCATCCATTCAGCAGGTGGCAGGCATGTCTATGGAAAATTACATAAACAAAGGTTGGTTTTTGCATGAATCTGATCCACCAGAATTGATCAAATGTTAATGCATTTGTCCTCGTTATATACCCTTTTAATTTGGAGAGTACAACATAGAATTTATTTAGTTTATTGTTTTAACAAACATGAAAGGATGGACTCAATTATCTATCTATTCACTCACTGTATTTTACAGAGTACCTTTTCTGAAACCAAGGAATAGACGATGGTGACAAACACACTTTCTGTGTCTGACCTGCACTAACAGTATACACAGAGAGTCGTTGCGAGGGTCTCTCTGCCACTCTCTCTCTTTAGCTGGAGGACACGATGCCCTCAGGGACCAGACATCCACCAGAGATTACATTGACATCTCTCTGTCTCTCTCTTTCTCTCTCTCAATCTCTCTCTCCATTCCTCCCACTTTTATCCGTCATGCTTCCAACTTGCAATGTGCCTGGGGTATGACTGGCAAAGTACAGTGTGTGTGTGTGTGTGTGTGTGTGTGTGTGTGTGTGTGTGTGTGTGTGTGTGTGTGTGTGTGTCTGTGTCTGTGTGAAGTAAATGCATGGTTTGTCTTCTCTGTCTATAAATCATGTTATTGCATGACTTACACCATATCTTTTAGTCTGCACACACAAGCCCACATTTTTACCCACAACACTTGAACCACATCCAGATTATAAGTAATAAAGTCTCAAAATGCCCTCCTCACGTTTGACAACTGCATTGTATAACAGGATTCCTGTTTTTCAAAAACTGCTAAAAAGGAAATCCATGGCAGGGGGCGATTTGTTCATAAGGCCGATTTGGGCGATGCACTGCCAAACGGGAAAAAGGGGAATTTTTTTTCTGTTTACACCTGTTACAGTGGTTATCAGTGTGATCTGCCTCTTAATGTCGTGGTCCAGTTAGGCCCCGCCCATTCGGGTGTGATTTCAGTCAAGTTGAAAATCGCTCCAAACATCTCTTTTAGACTCATGCAAAATTGATATTTGTCACCAAACAGACCTTTCAGTGCAACCTCTGTGGGTTCTGGCTGTACGCAGCAAATTATGTGTTCACGTCATACGCAACTGTGAAAAGTGCTGGCTGTGGCGTCCATTGATGCTGCACTCAAAAACCCTGAGAAGTTCAGATACAACAATAACTACATACATAAAACAAAAATCCCATAACAAAGGAACAGAGAGGGAACCTTTTTTCTGTGAGCTGACGAGATCCGCAGACAAATGTGGGCGTGTCCTTACAACCTGCAGCTGTTCAGATATCTGTGCTCACAAGTCACAGCTGGAGAACACCTGTAGTGGCATGTAGGATATGACCTTGCATAACTTAAACGTGAGGTGCGGACGTCAGGATGCTGTCCTCATGTGGAAATAAGTTAAAACACATATCGCCTCAGCTGACCGCTGCGTCAACGCACCGCAAGGCTGGTGAATATCATGCCATGCAGGAAATCACCATGAGGCACGTGTATCTGTGAGATTTCCCCACAGTGTAATAATTAAAACACATCACATTTGCAACGCAGTCACCAGTGGATCAGTGCGCGCTGGACACGCCATGCCCGCTGATGTGCTCGTGACACCGGAGCTGGCTCTTCATGACACGGGAGCTGGCTGTTCATGACACGGGAGCCAGCTCTTCACGAGAGCCCAGCTGATGTCTTAATGAGACATGTGCATCAGGTAATTCATGTATAACATAAAAGGGAGAACAGTAATCCACGTCATTTCATTACTTCCTGATGTATGTCCAGGCGGAAGCTAATCCCACTCTTTATAACAAGAATTAAGTATTATAAATTGTGGTGTTTTTAAATTTTTTGCTCCACTTCTGTGTGCGCGACTTTCCACTTGATCGCACTGAGTTTGTGCGCATGAACACGAGTGTGTCGCCGCAGTATCGTGCATGCCTGTCCAACCGTGTGTCCCTCCTGAAAGCAGGTGGAATGTTTTGCAGTTCCCCATTTTGTTTTTTGTTTGCGGATTTTCAGCCGGTTTCTTCTTCTTTTGCCCAGTTTCATGTTATGTGTGACGTGGCCCTAATATTAACCATCTGTGCAACAGTGAGTTATACTAGGGAACATTTTGCATGCCTGGAGCCAGCAGACGGTTAGCAGCAATTGTAAATTTTAGATATATGTGTTTTTTCCTTTTTTCAACTATAAAGATGCCGGCAGTTCAACATTCTTTCAGTCTGTAAATGGACTGCATTTATTTAGCGCTTTTCCATCTGCATCAGATGCTCAAAGAGCTTTACAATTATGCCTCACATTCACCCCGATGTCAGGGTGCTGCCATACAAGGCGTCTGATTTATTATTTTTTTTATTGTATCTATACCCTCCCCCCCTTACTTGCTAACTGCTCCTACGAACCTCACACTTGTCCAAGCCACCTGTGGGCCTCTCACCGCTGGTGCTACAATAGTCTCAGATTTGTAGGTGCTGATCCTGCTCCCAGTAGCTTCACATTCAGCCTCAAACCTGCCCAGTATACGTTGGAGATTAGATTACTAGCACCAAAAATGACTTGAGTAAGAGTAGAAATACATTTTTTAAAAGGAACTCCATAAGTGCTTGTTTCTTGTAAAAAAAAAATAAAATAAAAAAAATAAAATAAAAAAACTTTTTCACTTGATGAGGTAGTAACATGTTTTACTACCCCATCCCAGACCCAGAAGTGGGCAGCCATATTTTTAGATGTTTTCTGGCAAAGTTTCATTTAGCCATCTTATCGTTAAGTGTTACCGGTGATTTGCCCTTTCTCCTAGAACAGTGGTGTCCAAGGTGTTCCGGAAAGGGCCAAGAGGGTGCAGGTTTTCATTACAGCCACTGCCTTCAGCAGGCGATTTCACTGCTTAACATCACTTTGAGCAGATGGGATGAGTTCATTTTAGCGTGGGTAGCCAATGACATCTCAAAGCTTATTTCCACAAAGACCCATGGCATGTGTCTCTCCAATTAACCAGCACCCTTGTTTGAAATGCCAGTTGAGAGCTTGGCAATGATTGGGAAACAATCCAACCATTACACCACCGCCTCCTGCAAACCCACTTTTCTGAGACTTGTACCTCCTCCAGGATGTTTTTGTCATGGCTAGATGTTGTGAAGCTGCTTTTCTTTACCATCAAAGACACAGCCCAGTCTCACGTTTTTTTTTTCATGCTCCCGTGACGAAATGAGTCAAATTTTCGTGACTGAGCTTTTTTTTAACTCACTATTCCTAACCCTACTCCTTCCCCCCACCCTAACCATAACCACCCCGACCCCCCCGCTTCACTTTTAATTTTGTGCAGCCATCACGGAATGAATGAGAATGAATTTGTGCTGCTGTGATGAAAATTAAGTGTGCTTTTCGTCACAATATCATGAACCAATAGATTAATGTGTATTTCATGCTGCTGAAGCACAACTTGCCGTGAGACTGGGTTGCAAAGACATGGAAACCCAACAAATTCAGCTTGCTTGATGCAAGTTTGGTAACTCCATAAAACTTACTCTCAGGTACAGTGGTACAATCCAGTGTATAGTCACACAAGACCAGCGCACAATGTGTCCATGTCATTGTCTGGTGCAACATAGCTTCTTGTTTTAACTTTATTGTACAACCCCAGTTCCAATGAAGTCGGGACATTGTGTAAAATGTAAATAAAAACAGAATACAATGATTTGCAAATCCTCTTCAACCTATATTCAACTGAATACACCACAAAGACAAGATATTTAATGTTCAAACCAATAAACTTTATTGTTTTTGTGCAAATATTTGCTCATTTTGAAATGGATGCCTGCAACACGTTTCAAAAAAGTTGGGACAGTGGTATGTTTACCACTGTGTTACATCATTTTTCCTTCTAGCAACACTCAATAAGTGTTTGGGAACTGAGGACACTAATTGTTGAAGCTTTGTAGGTGGAATTCTTTCCCATTCTTGCTTGATGTACGACTTCAGTTGTTCCGGGGTCTCTGTTCTCGTATTTTCCGCTTCATAATGCGCCACACATTTTCAATGGGTGACAGGTCTGGACTGCAGGCAGGCCAGTCTAGTACCCGCACTCTTTTACTACAAAGCCACGCTGTTGTAACATGTGCAAAATGTGGCATATTGTCTTGCTGAAATAAGCAGGGACGTCCCTGAAAAAGACGTTGCTTGGATGGCAGCATGTGTTGCTCCAAAACCTGGATGTACCTTTCAGCATTGATGGTGCCATCACAGATGTGGAAGTTGTCCATGTCATGGGCACTAACACACCCCCATACCATCACAGATGCTGGCTTTTGAACTTAGCTCTGATAACAATCTGGATGGTCTTTTTCCTCTTTTGTCCGGAGGACACGATGTCCATGATTTCCAAAAATAATTTGAAATGTGGACTCATCAGACCACAGCACACTTTTCCACTTTGTGTCTGTCCATTTCAAATGAGCTCGGGCCCAGAGAAGGCGGCGGCGTTTCTGGATGTTGTTGATGTATGGCTTTCGCTTTGCATGGTAGAGTTTTAACTTGCATTTGTAGATGTAGCGACAAACTGTGTTAACTGACAATGGTTTTCTGAAGCTTTCCTGAGCCCACGCGGTAAGATTCTTTACACAATGATGTCAGTTTTTAATGCAGTGCCACCTGCGGGATCGAAGGTCACAGGCATTCAATGTTGGTTTTTGGCCTTGCTGCTTATGTGTAGAAAGTTCTCCAGATTCTCTGAATCTGCTGATTATGTTATTGACTGTAGATGATGGAATCCCTAAATTCCTTGCAATTGAACATTGAGAAACATTGTTCTTAAACTGTTGGACTATCTTTTCAAGCAGTTTTTCACAAAGTGGTGATCCTCACCCCATATTTGCTTGTGAATGGCTGGGCCTTTTGGGGATGCTCCTTTTATACCCAATCATGACACTCACCTGTTTCCAGTTAGGTGTTCTTTGAGCATTCATCAACCTTCCCAGGCTTTTGTTGGCCCATCCCAACTTTTTTGAAATGTGTTGCAGGCAGTGATGCCAGTAACATGTTAACCGCCGGTAACACCGGTAATCTAACGCGTTAATCTTTCCAAATTAGTAATCAGATTAAAGTTACTTCTCCAAGTCACTGTGCGTTACTATTATTTTTGCATTGTGGGTCGATAGCAGCATTAAACTTGGTCCATGGGCAGGGGGTCGGGGTTCGACTGCACTGCCCACTTTAAGCGAGCTGTGAGCTTTTTATCCACAGTTTCTGCAGCGACTCGTCCTCACCTCTTAAAGCGCGGTGACAACAGCACACCTGCACTGAGCTTTACAAAGACATTTTTATGCTTTTTTATCCTTTATTTAGAATTCCGAGCCGCTCCGTATCTGCTCGCTAAAAACAGCTGATCCTCCACGACGCGTCAACAACTAACACTATTTTCCACTCAAATGCACCTAAACTCTCTTTCTGAGGACCACATGATGTGAAAACGCAATAAAACTTTCTTACCTGTAAATCTGGTCATGTTTTCTGCATAAATAAATGTTATCCATTCTTTGTGGTCAGATGCCAAAGCAGGGGCGAATCCACATGGAATGGGGGCGTGGGCCAGGGATGTGCCCCCCTCCACAACACCCCTAGATTAAATGTGCAATTTTGAAGCCTTTTTTTTTTTTACTACAACTACTAATACTACTTATAATAATAATAATAATTTTGACAAGTAAAATGTTTAGAGAGAGTTTAAATGTTAGAAAAATATTAGAAAGAATTTAATAGTTACATTTATAAACAATGCAGGTTAGAAATTGCAAGTTTTACTGTTACAGTGCTGTCAACAGTTAAATATGAGGTCAAGAAAGAGGTCTTTATTTTACTTTTTATAAAACAAGTATTTATTTTCATTGAAGTCAAAAAAGAGTGACTATAAAGTGAGTTTTGGCAAAACAAGTATCATTGTCATGTTGACGTGGGTTGTTGTCGGCAGCTGAGGAAAGTAACTAAAAAAGTAACTAGTAATCTAACTTAGTTACTTTTACAATTGAGTAATCAGTAAAGTAACTAAGTTACTTTTTCAAGGAGTAATCAGTAATTGGATTACTTTTTCAAAGTAACTGTGGCAACACTGGTTGCAGGCATCCGTTTCAAATATATGAGCAAATATTTGCACAAAAACAATAACATTTATCAGTTTGAACATTAAATATCTTGTCTTTGAGGTGTATTCAGTTGAATATAGGTTGAAGAGGATTTGCAAATCATTGTATTCTGTTTTTATTTACATTTTACACAACATCCCAGCTTCACTGGAACTGGGGTTGTAATACAACCCCTGGCAAAAATTATGGAATCACCGGCCTCGGAGGATTTTCATTCTGTTGTTTAATTTTGTAGAAAAAAAGCAGATCACAGACATGACACAAAACTAAAGTCATTTCAAATGCCAACTTTCTGGCTTTAAGAAACACTATAAGAAATCAAGAAAAAAAGATTGTGGCAGTCAGTAACGGTTACTTTTTTAGACCAAGCAGAGGGAAAAAATATGGACTCACTCAATTTTGAGGAATAAATTATGGAATCACCCTGTAAATTTCCATTTGTAGTAGTTATGGGGTGAGACACCTTTGTGCCACAGGACTGAGCCAAACTTGGCACACATATACTTTGACATGTGGGGAGTGACATAGGCTACTGAGCACTTTAGTAGTAGTAGTAGTAGTAGTAGTAGTATTAGTGTTGGTAGTAGTAGTAGTGGTAGTCATTATAGTAGTAGTAGTTAAGGAGAGAGACACTTTTGTTCTGCAGAACTAAGCAAAACTTGGCAGACATATAGTTTGCCATGTGGAGTGACATAGGCTATTGAGCATTTTAGTCGTAGTTGTAGTAGTAATAGCTAAGGAGTGGAACAATTTTGTGCTGTAGAACTGAGCCAAAACTGGTATACATATACTTTGACATACAGGGAGTGACATACTGTAAGCTACTGGGCACTTTAGTAGTGGAAACAGTAGTAGTAGTAGTAGTAGTAGTACTGGTAGTAGCAGTAGGAGGAGGAGAAGGAAGGGCTAAGGGGTGAGACACTTTTGTGCTGCAAAATTGAGCAAAATTGGTATGCATATACTTTAACATATAGGGAGTAACATAGGCTATTGAGCGCTTTAGTAGTAGTAGTAGTAGTAGTAGTAGTAGTACTTGTTAAGGGAAGAAACACTTTTGTGCTGCTTCATCATTGGCAAGTGCGCTAAAGGGATGGTGTCATACTTTTCTATTCTCTTCTTTTTCCTTTGAACTTTTTACCTCTTCCTTTTTGCAAGTAACAGTAGCAGTAGTAGTAGTTGAAGGAATAGTAGTAGTTGTAGTAGTAGCAGCCGCAGCAGTAGTAATAACAGCTGTCTCTTTTTGAAGCAGCTTTAGTAACGCCCTAACAGTTCTCTGTAATCCAGAATAGGTGGTAGGTGATAGCTTTGTTGGTGAAGATGTTTTCATTTCAGTCTCTGAATCAAAGCCACCCTGGGGCGGGTAATCCGCTAGTATTAACTAATTAATAACCCGTTGGACATGTGAATTACATGTTTTAAGACAGTAAATAGTAAATGCAGGCATCAACAGAGATGCCACACATATATGAATGTTGATGTAGTGATAAAGATAGAATTTATGTTGGGGGGGGGGGGGTCAGTTTCACAAATTTCTGATTATTTTTTCCTTTGTTCTTTAGCCTTCTGCTGTGAAACAATAGTTTTACATATTCAGATCACTAAGAGTGAAAGGAACAGAGAAAGAAGCATTACCATTTTGCTGAACTGCTGGCAACTCATCGACATATTCAACCCCTGATGAGGTCATGCACCAATAGCTTTGATTTAAAGAGTCACAAGTCAAAAACTTTGACAACCACTGAAATAAATTTGGTGAGTACAAATGAAAACAAATCATAATTTCCATCTGTACTTTGCTATTGTTCTTCTCAGAAAAAACAAAGGTTATTTGGTTTTGCAGTTTCCATCGTAATGTCTAGATGTGCCCTTAGTAAAGATTAACCTGCAAATACCACAGGGGTGAAAGCAGCATGCCGCTGTGATACCAACAAAAGGGTGCTATCTTGACAATCTCTGGCGCATGGCATAAAACACTCAAACTCCTTTCTTGTAATTTTGTGTGCAAATCAAGTGAAAATATGGAACAGTGTGCAAAAGATGTTGGATTTGGAGATGGGAGTGTTTTAGATGTAGTTTGTAATAAACCATTCTGTGAATGTCATTAGTCATCCTTTTTGGTGACACGGTGGCTTCGTGGTTAGTACTGCTGACTCACAGCAAGAACGTCCTGGGATTGTTTCCTGCCTGGTCCTTTCTGTGTGAAGTTTACATGTTCTGCCCTGTGTCTGTGCGGGTTTCCTCCCACAATCAAAAACATGCATGTTTAGGGTGTGCTCCTTTCTCCTCCCCTGATCTACATCTGGAGTTGGTCCCTAAATGGAAAGGACAAATTTTGCTGTATGCATGTACAAGGACAATCAAATGTCTTTCTTCTTCTAAGACCCAGCATGCACGAGGTGAACAGCACTCTGCTATTTAAAAAGGAGACTTTTTTAAATGAATTGACAGATCTGCACTAACGTCCCAGAGCTTACCCGAGGAACCCCTGAGCAAGCACGCTAGCAATAATGGCAAAGGAAAAACTCCCCTTTAACCTGAAAAGACCTTAAGCAGACCAGAGTCAATGGGGTGGCCGTCAGCTACCCCATTGACATTGATTGGCAGAGTACAAAGGGCACAAAACAATGTAAAAAAAAAAAAATGCAGTAACATGCAACAGAAAAGCTGCAAAGTGAAACCTATATAAGGCAGTATTAAAACAATATCAAAAACACAGCGTGGGATGAACATTTACAGATAACCATGATGTGATGCAGAGACGAGTAACAGGGTGTAAGATAATCGCCCGGCAACTGGCTAATGGAAAGGTCCGGCTAAAATACAAACTAAACTGATTACCAACAGGTGTGAGGACTGCGTGAGGGTAGTGAAGCATGAGAGGACAAAAAGGAACATGAAGAGATAACAGGTGAAACTAAAAACAGATCACAAGAAATCAAACCAAGACATTAAGTGCACAAGGAAGCAAAAATAATAGTAAGTAAGTAAGTCCCTTCGGCTGCTCCCTTGTTTTGCACTCGGGGTCGCCACAGCAAATCTGAGGTGGATCTGCATGTTGAATTAGCACAAGTTTTATGCGGGATGCCCTTCCTGATGCAACTCCACATTACATGGAGAAATGTGGCAGAGGTGGGATTCGAACCAAGAACCTTCCGCACTGTGAAACCAAGCACATTAACCACTTGGCCACCACCCCTGCTAAGGAAGCAAAAACAATACGGAACAAAAAGACAAATGATGTCAAACAAAAATCATATGACAAATAAAAGTGCAAAAGCCCGAAACCTAACGCATAACAATACACAATGACAATACGGACACAAGACAGCTCTACACATATGTGAACAAAAATGGCATGAATAACAAAAGGCCAGAGGAAAGTGGGCAGAGACAACAATATGACAGGAACACAGACAGATGACCAGACAACCCACGTGCCCACACAACAGAGAGACGGAGGGTATCGCAACCACATACACACTCAGGGACTGGAACACAACTGGGACACAACACTAGGAGTGCACATGATTGCAGGGACCAGACCCCACAAACATGGTAAGGCAGACAGACACCATGCACAGCTGACAGGCGTAACCCAGACAACTGCACACGGTCGGGGAACAGGAAGACAAGACCGGCAGGCACAATGAGGAATGTACGCATACACACACACGTGCCCACACACACCAGACTCAATCACATAACAGTGGACACGTAACACACGCATTCACACACATATTCACTGACAATGGGAGCACATGCACACAACAGGAGGAGGGGCACACGCTCACACATACCCAAGACAGAGGACACAGACTCAGACATCTGAATGACAGGTAATGAGACACATATAAAAGACACAGAGGCAACTAAATGAACCAAACCCAACCAAACCCCAACACTCTCTTGGTGAGTTGGCTGCTCCATCTGTACATCATCTTCGCTGGTGCCATAGGATCTGTAAAGACACCTGTACAGCACCCCTCCAAACCTTCAGGAATACTAAGTGCCTGGTGGACCAGCACCGAACATCAGCTCTGCCGTATGAACCAGGTCAGAAAGTTTGGTTGTCCTCTAACAACATTCCTGTCAAGACAGACTCCAAGAATTTGTCACCTTGTCACCTGGGTCCTTTCTCTATTGACAAGATAATCTGCCCTACTGCTGTCAAGTTAAAGTTCCCCAGTTCAGTGCAGATCGACTCTACCCTCCATATTTCCTAAGCTCAAACTTGTTGTTGACATTCCTTTGTGCCCTCTGGCCACATCTCATCTACCTGCCCAGCTTGTCGATGGCCATCCAGCGTCCTCCGTTTGCCGCCTTTTGCATGTCCGATAGCACAGCAGGGAGCTCCAATAGCTGGTTGACTGGGAGGGACATAGGTCAGAGTAGCTGCAGTGGGTTCCTTGTTCCTTCATTCTGGACTCCTGGCTGGTGAGGGAGTTTCATTGCTCCCGTCCTTCTAGGTCTAGTGGTTTGCTAGGGGGTGCCCATTAGTGGGGGGGTACTGTTATTTTTTCCTCCCTGGTGTGTCATGTTTGTCTGTGTTGCTGGACGTGAACTCTGGGTTCCCTCCTCCAGCCTGCCCATCTGATCCCCTGTAGCTGCTGAGTCTGCTCACCCGCAACCGATTTCCAATGAAGCCACTGCATTAACTTTTTCTCAAACATCTAGAGGCTGCCAGATCTTTCAGTCTCCACTGTGATCCTACACATCTGATCCACCAGAATCCTTGTTACCATCTGCCTTGCTTCAGTCTTTAGCCACCTGTTTGATTCACTCATATCCTACTCCTCTGCCTGCCCTGCTCAGCTGTTCCTGTCATCCACTGTCAGACCACTCCACTAAGCCCGTCTACATCTCACCAAAATAAACTGTAACAACCATTCTGTCTCTAGGTTGTGTCTGCATTTTGGGTCCTATAACAGTACCTATAATTTTGGGAGATTTTATATATATATATATATATATATATATATATATATATATATATATTATTATCTGGTTGGATGGTCTGGAACTGCAGGACACAAATGCATGACTCAAACAAACAGCTTTGGTTTTTAAATGGTTTTACTGTAGAAGATAGCGGAGGTCAGTACACGAGTAGGCAGTCCAGGAAAAGCAGCAGTACAAAAAACATCAGGCAATCAGGCGTGGTCAAAGCAACAGGCTGGAGGTCAGGTACACACAATAAGGCAGGCAGAACTATGGAATGCAGGAACAGAGCTGGATTGAGGGCACAAGGCAAGACAAACTGACGAGAGACTAACATACCCAGTGTGCTTAAATAACCGCAGGTTGTCATCAGCAAATCAGGAACAGGTGTGAATGGAAAGCACCAGAACAAGGCATGGCCAGGGAGAGAGAGAGAGAAACACCCATCACCAAGATCAAAGGGAGAGAGACAAGAGAAACAAAGACAGACAGACCCAAGCAGAAAAAAAACCCAGCAAGAGAAGAAGCCAACCAAACCCAATGAAATGCAAAAATAACTAACAGCACAAAAGAACAAAATAACACAGAACATCTAGCAAAACACAAACCGTGACAGTACTCCCCCCCCCCACCCCTGCGTCTGGCCTGGAGGGAACCCACGACCGCTCCTCGGGGCCATAACCCTCCCAGTCGACCAAATATTGAACCCCACGACCATGGTGGCGAGAGTCCAGGAGCCGCCATGCGGCAAAAACAGGACTCCCCATCCACACACCGGGCGGTAGGAGGGGTTACGGCTGGGGGATCACACTGGTCTGGAATGAGCAGGCTTGACGTGGCTAACATGAAAGGTAGGGTGGATGTGCATAGTCCTTGGGTTGGTACCCCGAGGTTAAGCTGGCAGTGACCCCGAGGAGATGGCAGAATTCCCTCCAGAAATTAGACAAACAGCGGTCCTTTATCAGACACAATATCCTCAGGAAATCCATGCAACTTGAACACATTTGTGAGCATTATTTCAGCAGTTTCCTTAGCTGAGTGAAGTTTAGGCAGAGGGATGAAGTGAGCCATCTTGGATAGTCTATCCACCATAGTTAAAACAGCAGTATTACCTCTAGAAGGCGGCAGACCTGTTACAAAATCCAACGTGATATGTGACCAGGGATGAGTAGGGACAGGCAGTGGCATTAAAGAGCCTGTAGGCGGGCGGTTAGAGGACTTGTGAATAGCACACATTGAGCAAGCATTGACATACTCTGTAATATCTTTGATTCCCGGATGACAAAAGAACCGACTGTCATGTCCCCACCTGATCACGTCCCCTCTGAGCGTGACCGGAATGAAAAGCCTACCCTGGGGACAACCTGGAGGAACCGGAGTATTGCCTAAGGCAGATTGGACCCTAGATTCTATGTCCCACGTTGATGCTGACACAAAGCAAGATGCTGGTAAGATAGTCCCCAGATCGGCCGGCGTATCGACCGGGCCGCTCTGCCTTGATAACATGTTAGGCTTGAAATTCTTGGAGCCAGGTCGGTAACAGATTATAAAGTCAAAACAGCTGAAGAAAATGGCCCACCTGGCCTGCCGTGCATTAAGCCGCTTAGCGGTTTTAAGGTAAGCTAGGTTCTTATGATCGGTAAAGCCCAAAAAGTGAATCTGTGCCCCCTCCAACCAGTGGCGCCACTCCTCCAAGGCCACTTTAATTGCCAATAGCTCACGGTCGCCGATGCAATAGGTTTGTTCAGCCGCGGTCAACTTCTTCGACAAAAAGGCTTTAACCTGCAACAGGACAGCCCCAACACCAGTATCTGAAGCATCTACCTCAACCACAAACTGTCGAGCAGGGTCAGGGAGGAGCAGCACGGGGGCCATGGTGAAGTGATGTTTTAGGACCCTAAAAGCCTCGTCGCTCCCTGGTGTCCCTACGAACGGCCAGAGAGACGACGTGACCTCGTGAAGCAGAGCTGCGACTGTGCTGAAATTACAGATGAACTTTCGGTAGAAATTGCCAAAACCAAGGAACCTTTGGACTTCCTTACGGGTGGTAGGAATCGGCCAATCCCGCATAGCAGCAACCTTCTCAGGATCCATCTTAATCTCTCCCTCTGCAATAACGAATCTGATGAATGATACAGTGAGTTTGTGGAACTCACATTTTTCAGCTTTAACAAATAGAATGCTTTGCAACAAAGTTTGCAGAACGGTGCAGACGTGGCGCGTGTTCCAGATTGGTGGAAAAAATCAGACTATCATCTAGATAAAGGAAAAAAACTTATTAAGATACTCGTGCAGCACATCATTAACTAGGTTTTGGAACACCGCTGGGGCATTAGTGAGACCAAAAGGCATGACTAGGTACTTGTAGTGTCCTGAGGGCGTATTAAATGCGGTCTTCCATTCATCGTCATGCTTAATATGAACCAAATGATATGCGCTGCGTAGGATGAGTTTTGTGAATATTTTAGCTCCTTCTAAAAGCTCAAAAGCAGACAAGATGAGTGGCAGCGGATATCGGTTCTTTACCGTAATGTTGTTGAGCCCCTGGTAATCAATACACGGGCCAAGGGATTTATCCTTCTTTTCTACAAAAAAGAACCTCGCTCCTGCAGGTGACGATGATGGTCTAATCAAACCAATGGCAAGAGATTCTTGAATGTACTCATTCATGGCGTTGCATTCAGGAGCCGACAGAGAATAGAGCTTCCCTCAGGGTGGGAGGAGTTCTATTGCACAATCGTATTCCCGATGAGGTGGTAATGATTTAGCTTTGCTTTTACTAAACACTGGTGCCAAGTCATGATACCATGATGGCACCCCCACCAGGTCCGGGTTAGAAGTGGACTGAGCACATACAGGTTTAAACAGACATGAAGTGTTACAAGCAGGCCACCAGGAAATAATCTCTCCTTTAGCCCAGTCGAAATTGAGACCATGTTTTTGTAACCAGGGATGCCCCAAAATAGCCAGGTGAGTCATCTTATCAAAAACGTGAAAATTGATTGATGCAGAGTGGTTTTCAGAAATTATCATCTGAACTGACTTAGTGCGATGGGTAAAGCACCCCACTTTATGACCATCCACGGCGTGTACCACCAGAGGGCACGAGAGCTCATACAGTTTAAGATGTAGAGACTTGACCAGAGAAGACAAAATCAAGTTCACATCAGAACCAGAATCCACAAATGCAGGCACAGATACTGATGAATGATCAGAAATTAATTCAGCCAAAATCACATTTTGTGCTGAGGAAAGAGAAATTGTGTTTTGACTCACCTGAATCTTGGCTTGTGGCTGCATGGTGGCACCCCTGGCTTGACAATAGGTTATCATGTGACCACCCACAGTAAAAACAAAGTCCACTTTCACGGCGTCGCTGCCTCTCGGCAGAGGAGAGATGAGTTGCTCAGTGCTGCGGTGTGGAGATTCTGAGCAGACACGGCTGTAGGAGGACGAGTGGGTGGGAGGTCTTGTGGTGCATCGAGCAGGAAGCCAGACAGCACAGCGAGGAAGGCCCTGTAGATGTTGGTCGGTCCGTATGGCGAGTGCGATGAGCTGGTCAAGGCCCCCAGGCAATTCTACGGCCACCAACTGGTCCTGAATGTTTTCGGCAAGCCCCTGAAGAAAAACATCATGGAGTGCTGCGGGATTCCAAACGCTCTTGGCTGCCAGGATGCGGAAGTCCACGGCATAGTCGGTGACTCATCACATAAGCTATATTCTTCGCCCTGTCAGATGGGAACTTACATGACATGAGCTCAAAGATGAATTCACACTGGGTAATGAAAGGTGTGACGTCACCAGACGTTCAGGAGGTGACAGCAGATTGCAGTATTCAGGTTCAGGTGTTGTGTGTTGGGGGGCGGGGGGGGTTTGGCTGGACAAGGTTGGGTTGTTTTGTGTTTATTTTCCTTCCCAGGTGATTTGGGGCTGTTCTCTGAGGAAAATGTGCTGCAGAAGAGTCTCTCTCCTCTGTTACGATGATTGGCTGCACCTGTTGCATTCTCGTGCGGCTCTCTATCACGACAATCCACGACAACTGTGATGTTCACGTGCAGATCTGAGGACTTCCAGCTGGTACCAATGTAGTGATGAAGAACTACATTTAAACCAGCAGTGAGTTGGATAAGATTGCCGGCGAATACGACCTTGTGACGACCCTGTGGGGACGCTGAGGGCCGTTTCAGAGTCTGACATCGCGCCTGTGAAGGAGGATGAGGGTGAGAGGCAAACGTTGTCAGCACATGACAGAGGTGAATATTCTGAAAAGTTTATCCGTGAATGTAAATTGGCGTTTATACGCAGCTATAAATAATTATTGGTGGAAATTGTTTGGCGTGCTCCTCACGGCAGTGGCGTGCGGATTAATGATCCTCCACTAGCTGTGAGCAGCAGCCTCTTTGAACTAAGTTTGAAACCAGACCTAAACGTGTAGCTCATAAGTTTGCCTCTAAACAATATTTCGTAGTAATAAGTGTTGAATAATCTCATCTCTGTTCCTCCTTCGCAGAGTACAGTCTGGGAAAGTCACCTTGGTGTTGGTGGAACTCCTGAGTCCTGAACCTTCGGACTCCGACTGTTGAGACGCTGAGAGAGCGCACCGCCTTTTCACCTCACCAGAACTTAAATTATTTAGTATTTCATGTATAGCACAAAGGGAGAAAAATAAATGTGTTTTCTTTTTGGAACTGCTTCTGATTATTTCATGCTGGGTTCAGTCAGATACTGGACCGCTCCTCAATCCGCGTCTTATCCATAACATCAGGTACGGAGTCCGATACGGCCATTGATGGTCCTGAAGGAGGCACACTGGTGCTGCCGGTGGCTGGAACAATAGAAGCCTGATGATCAAACATAGACAGTAATTGACCCATCTGGGTGCTCACCGACTCCATGAATGAGTTCTGGCATTTAGCGAGGTCGCTAAACCGGGAAGAGAGTGCGGTGAAGCGATCTTGTTGCTGTGTGAGCTGCTTACTGTGGTGTACCGCCAGCTGAAACAGGTTAGAGCCGGCTGTGTCCATCGTTGGCCAGTTTGTACTATCAGGCTGGATGGTATGGAACTGCAGGACACAAATGCACGACTCAAAGAAACAGCTCTGGTTTTTAGATGGTTTTACTGTAGACGATAGCGGAGGTCGGTGCACGAGTAGGCAGTCCAGGAAAAGCAACAGTACAAAAAACATCAGGCAATCAGGCGTGGTCAAAGCAACAGGCTGTAGGTCAGGTACACAGAATGAGGCAGGGAGAACTATATGGAACGCAGGAACAGAGCTGGACTGAGGGCACAAGGCACGACAAACTATCAGCTTGGGACTCCGGCAAGGATGGTCACATTCCTCCCCTCTCCTCCTTTCTGCTCTCTATCTCTGCTCCGACCTTCAAAGTCCCAGCTTCACCAGACTGTGAATTCTTCAAATTATGATTTGGATTAACTATGGAATTGATCAGCTGGTCTCTCAACGCCATTGACACCATTTGTTTTCGACAAGGAGATCAGGGTTTGGAGACCCTGCATGCCCTGATGGAACCTACCCAGCGGGCTTTGCTCTCAACGCCTGAGAGAATGGAGTGTGACATGCGGCTCCACTCTCTGTGGAAGACGTTGAGGATTCATTCGTATTCGCTTTTATGGTGGGAGGTTTGGTGCTGATTGGTTTGTGTGCTGCCCTGACCCACAGGAATATTAGCAGGACGGCGGCTTCCAGAATTTTGTCCCCTCATCAGTCCATCATAATTAATGAGTTGGGCAATGCTGTGTAATCTCAGACTGCGTGAACTCTTGAACTCAAATGCAAAATGGATTCAATTTCGGAGCAAATCACTGCGTTGCAAAGGAATTGTACTGCTGAGGACCAGAGAATATCTTTCATAAATTTGGACTCTCGACGGTCAGGGGTGCAGTAAACAGAATTCTGTATCTCTCCGTCAAACATCAACATGGCAGCCTTATCGGCTCCTGAAGGCCAAATTCCCTGCTCTTCCCCCAGAAGGATCTACAGCCTTGGTGAAGGAATTCGCCCCCCCAGCCTGCTGTTGCCTAGCAACATCAGACTTTACACACACACGGACAGAAACTGTCAGACTTTACACACACACACGGACAGAAATTGACAGAAATTTAACTCATGTGCACACGACGCATGTTTCCCTCCCTCCATCCCTATTACCCCCCCGTGTCTCTCCACTCCCCACACCCTGGCTTCCTCCTTGCCACCTCGAAGGCAGCGCAGTCTTTACTGCTGCAGCCTTCAACCCCCTGGCTGGGCGGTGCGGGCCCCTCCTGCTGCAGCCTTCACCTACTTTGCCTCAATTCAGAAGACGGACTGCTTCAAGTTCAGTGCACATAAACAATGTCAAATGTATATGTGTTGTCTTTAATTTTGATGTGTGCCATTATTACGGTAAACAAGTAATAATTGTGGATTAATTGCTGTATCTTGTCTGAAGTAATTGGAGTTTAAAAGTAATTGCCCTTTTTTGGGATCAATAAAGTTGTCTGAAGTCTGAAACTGGCGAGAGACAAACACACCCAGTGAGCTTAAATAACCGCAGGTGGTAATCAGCAAATCAGGAACAGCTGTGCGTGGAAAGCACCAGAACAAGGCATGGCCAGAGAGAGAGAGATAGAAACACCCATCACCAAGATCAAAGGGAGAGAGACAAGAGAAACAAAGACAGCCAGACCCAAGCAGAAAAAAACCCAGCAAGAGAAGAAGCAAACCAAACCCAATGAAACGCAAAAATAAGTAACAGCACAAAAGAACAAAATAACACAGAACACCTAGCAAAAGTGTGTGTGTGTGTGTGTGTGTGTGTGTGTGTGTGTGTGTGTGTGTGTGTATGTATATATTGGTGGATATCTTCTGAGAAGCTAAGATGTAGATCGGAGTCAACCGTGGAAGTTTGATCCCACTTGAATTGCAGTAGGGAGCGGTCTGGGCAGCGTGGGCAGCCATAAGGTAGACAAAGTCTTATTGATCGTGTGCTGGCAGATATCCAAAGAGGTACAGAAAGTAGGCACCCCAGAAAGCAGCTCTGAAAGAGAACGCAATTAACAGTGCAAAAACCAAAATCAATCATCAATGTAATAGTAACTCATTATGACCTGTGGGTGTTTTTTTTAACCATAATTTCTGCTTAAGCCTCATGCTCCAAAAAATAGAAGCGTATTCCTCCTGAAAATATGATAATTAATTAAATTGGCACCAACTGAAAAAAACCCTTTCAAAATGTGCGAAAATATGTTGGCATCAAGTTTTGAGATTCTCAGGTTCAACTATGATGATAATAACGCTCAAACTATGAGGTGAACAGATGACTTCATTTGTGCATTTTTTGTTAATGGGAACTTTGGAGTTGGATTGGATTAACTTTTGTTAAAACAATTACATTTGGCATTGTTATTTTTCCTGCTTGGGCACAAGCTGATTTTTGGCCAATTTAGAGCAAACAAATAATGAAAGAAACACACAAACAAGCAAACAAACATAAACAATGACACGACTGGTTATCCTATGGAGCGAACCATCATATGATGCATATTTTATTTTATATAATGAAATCTGTGTCTTTTACCATGGTAAATAAAAGCTGATTGGCCCACCGATCTATCATAGAGCAAAAGTAAAATATAAGAAATGCTATTACACGTGCACGGCATACAAATGATTCCCACAGATTGAGGAATTCATGCGTTCAAGATAAATACTTAAATAATTTTGGCAGTGCACACAGCCAAGTCACTGGAAAAGGCTTCCATGCACATTTTTCTCTGATCGGATATAAAAAACTATCCATGGATCTGTGTTTTATATGATCCACATAAGCACCCAATAATAACATCTCTCATCCAGGATGTTATTTTACAATATAAATTCTCTGTGCACACTGAACAATATTCTACATGCACAGCAGCTCTTTGATCAATAAAATGGTGGTGGTCCCACTTGAGCTTTGCATCAGCCATCAATGGGACAACCTGTGCAGCGCTGCACCTCTCTCGCACCTCTTTCACTATATGGATAGAGAGGCATACGCCATTATGTCTAGACTAGGTTCTGTGGTTGTTATGCAATATGTTTCATTGATAAGGCACGGTCGTATCATCATGGAGTCATGTGTGCTGGCTTTAGGAAGTTTTATTGTAGTCTTATTCTATTGGGACATAGTGCAAAATATATGGCTCCCCAACTCCAGAGCATACAACAGAGCATATTCACACTCAAGGACTTTTTAAAATAATTACAAGCAGTGGCATTTTTCAGTCGTGGTCTGCTGATCTAAGCCAACTAAACTAGCATGAGGATTAGGCTCCTCCCCTTTTGATTTCAGCATTAGAGGGGAGGTGCAGTTAGACGGCAGGAGCTGGAAACCCGTCCATCAGAGGCAGACCGAGCCGGGATGCGGCCCATAAGGAGCCGTATGAAGCCCCAAAAGTTATTACCCGCGCTACCCAGGCCCATTTTGTCTTCATCAATTCTTAAACTCATAAGACTCCCTGCCTCTATCCTTTTCCAAATTGTACCATCTATCAAGTTGCTGCTCCTCGTCACTCCCCCTCTCCTCTCGTTCTGTGCTTTTCTTCCTCCATCACTCAGTGCCTCAGTCTGTCTCACTGTGGAACAAGGTGGTGTGGTGTTGAATCGTCAAATTATCCTCTGGAATGAGCGCATGAGCTTCACATGCCTCAACATCTCTTTCTCTCTCCGTGACCCTCATCTCTTCCCTTTATCTCCTTCTTCCTCTCCCCATACAAACACACGCAATCTCCCCAATGCTTAAATCTCTTTCGCCGCCCCACTCCTCATCTTATCATCGTCTACCCTGCACTTTATCTTCTTGCAAACCATCCTTCCCCCCCTTTTCTCTCCAGCCCTTCTTTCTCTCTCTCTCTCTCTCTCTCTCTCTCTCTCTCTCTCTCTCTCTCTCTCTCTCTCTATTTCATCACTAGTGGTGGACCAGCTTGGTCCTCTATTTCTCTTCCTCTCCAGCTCTCTAATTACGCGCAGAGACAAAGGCGTCTGATTCTCCCTCCTCCCACTCAGAGCTGTCAGGCCTGGTGTAGGAGAGAGTTAATTTCACACTTACTGCATGCTTTAATTAAAAAGGGGTGAGGGGTTGGAAAGAGAAAAACAAGGAAGGATACGTGTGCTGAGTAAAACATCATAGGAAGGGCGCTCTGTGTGAGGGAGCTTGTCGTGAGCGCGCCTCATGAATTTCTACTGCATGCCTTCAGGTGTATATGTGCACAAACCAGAACCAGATGTGTGCTTTCTTCTCATATCTTTGCTCTTCAGGTGGAAGGCACACATATGCTTTCTTCTCAGCAGAATGGTAACACTGGGCTGTATTTTTAGTCAGGTGCTTTAATGAGGAATCAATAGGTTTGTAATGGCTTGTTAGGGGCTGCGGTTCCGCTCTGCACCGCACCGTGCACCGCCATCATTTACTTTTGTCTATTGTCCCTCGCATTGTGATGTGCACAAACATGCAAATACACACCCAAACACACAATTTCACACATGCAAAAAGCACTTCTCACTAGTGTGCACGGACACACTTGGATATACTGATATGAAGTCATGTGCGCATGCTGTGACCAGGCAACGCCCACCCTAACAATCATTTTCACCATAATAGCACATAATAACTCTTATTAAGCTGTTGAGATATGAGTGATAACGATTACACCCACTGTTGTCACTTCAGGTAATTTATCATCCTGATCATGGTGCAATGAAACACAGATCTAAGCCGTGTCCAGCGCACACGTCCCTCTCCGCTAAGACGGCATACTACATTACGAACACTGTCAGCTCATTCTTCAGAATCCCTTTGTTGTCACTGCACAGAGGACCATGACGCTGACGAGCAAGTCCTCCTGTAATAGTGCATTCAGACAGCAAAAACAGAAAAAACTAGAGCACCGTGCTTGTAGAGCGTAAACCTCTTCCAATATTAGTTTCCAATTTAACAAATTTTTACCTTGGAAAGCTAAAGCTAAATTAGATTTAATCAAATTTCAGGAGTATGTATTTAGTTCCATGCACTTTAATCAAAGTAATTTTGTGGTGGTGTCAGGTTTTTTTCCCCACTTTTTTCTTTCTGAATCCTTTTTCAGGCAGTTTTCACAGAACAATGGTTGTCTCTGCTATAAACAATTTGCCATTGGTTTTTGGCACTTGGTTTGTGACTAATAACTGGAAGATAGACAAACAGGTATAAAATTGTAATCTCCATCCAACTTTGGTGGTGTAAGTAAATCCATAACAGAAAAATGAGAGTGATTGAGGCACTTTTGATTGAGATATAATGCAAAATATCCACCAAATGGGCTTTTCAATATTACATTCAGATGTCCACAAAATCCACAGTCCAGATCAGATCCAGATCAAATATGTCAGGTGATAGTGAGTGTCAGTCTGCACCTCACTTTCAAATATGAGAGTGATTGGGACAAGTTTGATTAAGATATAATGTAAAACATACATTAAATAGGGTTTTCAATGTTAAATTTAAATGGCGACAAAATCTGTAATCTGGATCAAATCAAACTTTGTCAGTTGATAAAGGATAGCATCCCACATAGTGCTCTCAAATATAAAAGAAATTTGATCTTTTTTTTGACAGAGTTATGATTGTTTTTAAAAGTGTTCAATGTTAAAGATAGGGATTTTTCCAATTTTCCAAGATTTTTCCTGACTTTGACCTTCTTGCCTATCAGGATACGAATCTACAGTAAAAACGTTATATGAAAAATTGTGGGCTCCAGGCTATTCACAACAAACAGACAAACAAACAGGGGCCAAAACATAATCTCCCCCAACTTCACTGGCAGATATAACAACAACAAATCAACTTCATCTGTGATATTACTTTGGACAGTCCTTATGTTCCTGTTGAGGGTGAGTGTTTTTAATTGTACATAACTGACAACATAAATGATAATTATTGCCTGTTGACATTAGAATCCAAGACCTGTTGATTACAAAGGAGGGAAATTAACCAACTCAGGCTTAGCAGCAGGCAGTGAAAGAGTCTTCTGGAACAGTGATCAAGAAAATGTTTGCAATCACATGCTGTAAAACAGCGCACTTCCACAAAATGTTATCTTAGAAAACAAATTTCAAGTAGATAAAGGCTACAACAACTCCCCTGTCACCCCTAAATGGAAGAAGTAGGTAAATGGGTATAGGAAAAAATGTATATACAGTAGTGTTCAGAATAATAGTAGTGCTATGTGACTAAAAAGATTAATCCAGGTTTTGAGTATATTTCTTATTGTTACATGGGAAACAAGGTACCAGTAGATTCAGTAGATTCTCACAAATCCAACAAGACCAAGCATTCATGATATGCACACTCTTAAGGCTATGAAATTGGGCTATTAGTAAAAAAAAAGTAGAAAAGGGGGTGTTCACAATAATAGTAGTGTGGCGTTTAGTCAGTGAGTTCGTCATTTTTGTGGAACAAACAGGTGTGAATCAGGTGTCCCCTATTTAAGGATGAAGCCAGCACCTGTTGAACATGCTTTTCTCTTTGAAAGCCTGAGGAAAATGGGACATTCAAGACATTGTTCAGAAGAACAGCGTAATTTGATTAAAAAGTTGATTGGAGAGGGGAAAACTTATACGCAGGTGCAAAAAATTATAGGCTGTTCATCTACACTGATCTCCAATGCTTTAAAATGGACAAAAAAAAAACAAAACAAGAGAGATGTGTGGAAGAAAATGGAAAACAGCCATCATAATGGATAGAAGAATAACCAGAATGGCAAAGGCTCACCCACTGATCAGCTCCAGGATGATCAAAAACAGTCTGGAGTTACCTGTAAGTGCTGTGACAAGCCACAGTTCACAGTGAAGACAGTGAAGAATGGTGGTGCAAGCATCATGATATGGGCATGTTTCTCCTTACTATTGTGTTGGGCCTATATATCGCATACCAGGTATCATGGATCCAGTTTGGATATGTCAAAATACTTGAAGAGGTCATGTTGCCTTATGCTGAAGAGGACATGCCCTTGAAATGGGTGTTTCAACAAGACAATGACCCCAAGCACACTAGTAAACCAGCAACATCTTGGTTCCAAACCAACAAAATTAATGCCTCACAGATGTGAAGAAATCATGAAAAACTGTGGTTATACAACCCCTGGCAAAAATTATGGAATCACCGGCCTCCGAGGATGTCCAATCAGTTGTTTAATTTTGTAGAAAAAAAGCAGATCACAGACATGACACAAAACTAAAGTCATTTCAAATGGCAACTTTCTGGCTTTAAGACACACTATAAGAAATCAGGAAAAATAATTGTGGCAGTCAGTAACGGTTACTTTTTTAGACCAAGCAGAGGCAAAAAAAAAAATATGGAATCACTCAATTCTGAGGAATAAATTATGGAAACATCCTGTAAATTTTCATCCCCAAAACTAACACCTGCATCAAATCAGATCTGCTTGTTAGTCTGCATCTAAAAAGGAGTGATCACACCTTGGAGAGCTGTTGCACCAAGTGGACTGACATGAATCATGGCTCCAACACGAGAGATGTCAATTGAAACAAAGGAGAGGATTATCAAACACTTAAAAGAGGGTAAATCATCACGCAATGTTGCAAAAGATGTTGGTTGTTCACAGTCAGCTGTGTCTAAACTCTGGACCAAATACAAACAACATGGGAAGGTTGTTAAAGGCAAACATACTGGTAGACCAAGGAAGACATCAAAGCGTCAAAACAGAAAACTTAAAGCAATATGTCTCAAAAATCGAAAATGCACAACAAAACAAATGAGGAACGAATGCGAGGAAACTGGAGTCAATGTCTGTGACCGAACTGTAAGAAACCGCCTAAAGGAAATGGGATTTACATACAGAAAAGCTAAACGAAAGCCATCATTAACACCTAAACAGAAAAAAACAAGGTTACAATGGGCTAAGGAAAAGCAATCGTGGACTGTGGATGACTGGATGAAAGTCATATTCAGTGATGAATCTTGAATCTGCATTGGGCAAGGTGATGATGCTGGAACTTTTGTCTGGTGCCATTCCAATGAGATTTATAAAGATGACTGCCTGAAGAGAACATCTAAATTTCCACAGTCATTGATGATATGGGGCTGCATGTCAGGTAAAGGCACTGGAGAGATGGCTGTCATTACATCATCAATAAATGCACGTTTACGTTGATATTTTGGACACTTTTTGTATCCCATCAATTGAAAGGATGTTTGGGGATGATGAAATCATTTTTCAAGATGATAATGCATCTTGCCATAGAGCAAAAACTGTGAAAACATTCCTTGCAAAAAGACACATAGGGTCAATGTCATGGCCTGCAAATAGTCCGGATCTTAATCCAATTGAAAATCTTTGGTGGAAGTTGAAGAAAATGGTCCATGACAAGGCTCCAACCTGCAAAGCTGATCTGGCAACAGCAATCAGAGAAAGTTGGAGCCAGATTGATGAAGAGTACTGTTTGTCACTCATTAAGTCCATGCCTCAGAGACTGCAAGCTGTTATAAAAGCCAGAGGTGGTTGGGAAAGTGTAGTGACACGGACCCACAACAGGGGGCGTAAATGAACGGACAATGAAAATGCCAAAGATAACAATTTAATGTTGTGAAATGTGCACAACGGAATACAGATACGACTTTAGGTAACAGTCAATTAAACAATAGGTGATGTGTGGGCAGGCTCGAGGATAGGAGACGCCTGTCCAGACAAGAGTCGGCCCCCACACGATTTCCACTGCCAGCGGAGACCCGCAACACATCGAAGCCGCCAAGTCCTGAGTCCCCAGGTGGCCACCGCCTCCAGCTGTCGGATCGGGTACTGCTGGCAGGAAGAACAAACAGATCAAGTGGGTGTGTGCACACCCAGCAAACAATTCAGCAAAATCACTGTCTCCTCCTGAGGGAATAATCCACCACTTCCAGGAAAACAGGAACGCTAAGTACGTGCAGTACCAATAATACCTCGTATACTTAAGTGATAAGTGAGGAGCGGGAACGCCAACTCCTTCCAACTTCCACCACCCAGCTCCAAGCTGTGAGTATACAAGGTTATGACTGCCAGACTTAGAAACAGGAAATGTGCGAACGGCACAATTACGGCTGAGAGGTTTACCTGTCGGGTAAGCTGATTTCTCGGCAGGGATGTGACGTCTCTGCCAGGCTTTTATAGTGTGATGAATGATGAGATGAGTGGTGACAGCTGTCAGCTCTGGGCTCCTGGGGTTTTCATGCGGCGACTGCACCCTCTGGTGCCTGAAGCCCGCCATTCAGGCGGGGCGCCCTCTGGTGGTGGGCCAGCAGTACCTCCTCTTCGGGCGGCCCACACAACAGAGGTGGTGCAACAAAATACTAGTGATGTGTTGGAGCGTTCTTTTGTTTTTCATGATTCCATAATTTTTTCCTCAGAATTGAGTGATTCCATATTTTTTTCCCTCTGCTTGGTCTAAAAAAGTAACCGTTACTGACTGCCACAATATTTTTTCTTGATTTCTTATAGTGTTTCTTAAAGCCAGAAAGTTGCCATTTGAAATGACTTTAGTTTTGTGTCATGTCTGTGATCTGCTTTTTTTCTACAAAATTAAACAGCTGAATGAACATCCTCCGAGGCCGGTGATTCCATAATTTTTGCCAGGGGTTGTACAACTAAATACTAGTTTAGTGATTCACAGGATTGCTAAAAAAGCAGTTTGAACATAATAGTTTTGAGTTTGTAGCGTCAACAGCAGATGCTACTATTATTGTGTTTCTACTTTTTTTTTTACTAATAGCCCAATTTCATAGCCGTAAGAGTGTGCATATCATGAATGCTTGGTCTTGTTGGATTTGTGAGAATCTACTGAATCTACTGGTACCTTGTTTCCCATGTAACAATAAAAAATGTACTCAAAACCTGGATTAATCTTTTTAGACACATAGCACTACTATTATTCTGAACACTACTGTGTATATATATATATATATATATATATATATATATATATATATATATATATATATATATATATATATATATATATATAAAATGTGTGCTAAATTCTAACCAGGACCTACCCTGCTTAGATCTTTGCGGGATCAGGTAAACACAAAGCAGAGTGGTTGTGTTCTTTTGTGTCCTGTATATGAAGTCAATTCAAAACAAGTGTTTGCCTTATGATGCTGTTTGAAATTCTTCAGTTCAGTTCTTCAATTATTTCACGTAAAACATTAGAATTTCTCAGTGTAAATTAGTTTTGCTCTCCTGCTGTAAAGGTGCACCATTAGAAAGGTAACACCAAAATACAAAATTGTTGTAGGAGGTTCATTCTGTAGTGTCTGTGTGAACAAGTGAATATCTGAAGTAAGACTACCATGATTGGGTGCACATGCTTATCTTCCACAAGCATGTCTGTGCATCCCCCTGTGAGTGTGCAGAGTGCTGTGTGCACGACTTAAGAGAGAATACATTAGTTTTTATGTTGGTGGTGCAGGAACAGCGAGCTCTCCGAGCTGCCATGTTGAACATGCAAATGAAGCTCAGCGTCAGTTGTGAATAGCATATATATGAAATGTTCCCCGCGATCTGGATGTTAACCCTTCAAATGGAGCATATGGAAGAAACCATATGAGCTGAAGGAAAAAGTGACAGAATAAATTCATGTCTTCTCTTGCAAGACTGGCAGTTTTGGTGCAGTCACTGAGTGTCAAAAATGACACCTTCTCAAAGAGAGGGTCCAAAATGCTGCAAGGTGTAAATTCCAGCGGCACTACTGCAACCAAAGCCAGTCCTGCTGCTCTGGGTACGTGATGGTGGCAGATGGCCAGAAGAAGTGACGCAGAAAATAGGAAGTAAAGTGAGTCTGGCCATCAACACTAAGGTCCAAGCGGTGGAACAGGAGGGCAATGATCATTTGATTGCATGATGTCTGGAAGGTTGAATCCATCTTTACTACTTAGAAACTTGATTGGCCAACAGATGAATATTGGGCTATAACATTTACAACCCCTGGCAATAATTATGGAATCACCAGCCTCGGAGGATGTTCATTCAGTTGTTTAATTTTGTAGAAAAAAGCAGATCACAGACATGACACAAAACTAAAGTCATTTCAAATGGCAACTTTCTGGCTTTAAGAAACACTATAAGAAATCAGGAAAAAAAATTGTGGCAGTCAGTAATGGTTACTTTTTTAGACCAAGCAGAGGGAAAAAAATATGGACTCACTCAATTCTGAGGAATAAATTATGGAATCACCCTGTAAATTTTCATCCCCAAAACTAACACCTGCATCAAATCAGATCTGCTTGTTAGTCTGCATCTAAAAAGGAGTGATCACACCTTGGAGAGCTGTTGCACCAAGTGGACTAACATGAATCATGGCTCCAACACGAGAGATGTCAATTGAAACAAAGGAGAGGATTATCAAACTCTTAAAAGAGGGTAAATCATCACGCAATGTTGCAAAAGATGTTGGTTGTTCACAGTCAGCTGTGTCTAAACTCTGGACCAAATACAAACAACATGGGAAGGTTGTTAAAGGCAAACATACTGGTAGACCAAGGAAGACATCAAAGCGTCAAGACAGAAAACTTAAAGCAATATGTCTCAAAAATCGAAAATGCACAACAAAACAAATGAGGAACGAATGGGAGGAAACTGGAGTCAATGTCTGTGACCAAACTGTAAGAAACTGCCTAAAGGAAATGGGATTTACATACAGAAAAGCTAAACGAAAGCCATCATTAACACCTAAACAGAAAAAACAAGGTTACAATGGGCTAAGGAAAAGCAATCGTGGACTGTGGATGACTGGATGAAAGTCATATTCAGTGATGAATCTCAAATCTGCATTTGGCAAGGTGATGATGCTGGAACTTTTGTTTGGTGCCATTCCAATGAGATTTATAAAGATGACTGCCTGAAGAGAACATCTAAATTTCCACAGTCATTGATGATATGGGGCTGCATGTCAGGTAAAGGCACTGGGGAGATGGCTGTCATTACATCATCAATAAATGCAGAAGAAAATGGTCCATGACAAGGCTCCAACCTGCAAAGCTGATCTGGCAACAGCAATCAGAGAAAGTTGGAGCCAGATTGATGAAGAGTACTGTTTGTCACTCATTAAGTCCATGCCTCAGAGACTGCAAGCTGTTATAAAAGCCAGAGGTGGTGCAACAAAATACTAGTGATGTGTTGGAACGTTCTTTTGTTTTTCATGATTCCATAATTTTTTCCTCAGAATTGAGTGATTCCATATTTTTTTTCCCTCTGCTTGGTCTAAAAAAGTAACCGTTACTGACTGCCACAATTTTTTTTCCTGATTTCTTATAGTGTTTCTTAAAGCCAGAAAGTTGCCATTTGAAATGACTTTAGTTTTGTGTCATGTCTGTGATCTGCTTTTTTTCTACAAAATTAAACAACAGAATGAACATCCTCCGAGGCCGGTGATTCCATAATTTTTGCCAGGGGTTGTACGTGTTCCTTTAATGTGACTAGTGCAGTGCCCGTAGGAAGTGCGTTCCTATAGAAAATTGGGAGCTAAATTAAATGAAAAAAGACCATCACCAGATCAATTGAATTTTGAAATGTGTTGTGAAATGTGGCATTTTCAAATGACACCAGTTGTAATATAAATAATAAAAATCATAACCAGTGAATATACCTGTACATTATTTAGCACACACAATATTTTATTTTACAAACTATATCTTGTCATTTATGAATGGTTTATCTATTAAAGAATAAAAAGTGATGGAAAGCAATTGTAAGTTTCAGTAGAAAGTATTTTAGCCATAAGGTCAAATGAGAGGGGGAAGTGTTGGCTTTTTAAATACTTGAAAGAAACTGGACTCATCGAGAGGATTTAGTACTGCTATAACAGACTGATGCAGCAGGTGGCAGCAATGCAACAATACGGATGCCGGCTGCCATTATATGCCACAAAGAAGAAGAAGAAGAAGCGGGGTTTGTTTATTTTTTTTCTTTCTTGAGAGGAGAATGTTTTGTGTAAAAATAAAGCCATTCATACATTCATATATACGAGGTCTATTAGAAAAGTATCCGACCTTATTATTTTTTTCAAAAACCATATGGATTTGAATCATGTGTGATTACATCAGACATGCTTGAACCCTCGTGGGCATGCGAGAGTTTTTTCACGCCTGTCGGTTACGTCATTCGCCTGTGGGCAGTCTTTGAGTGAAGAGTCGCCCACCCTCTCGTCGATTTTTTTCATTGTTTAGGAATGGCTCAGAGACTGTTGCTTTGTTTGATCAAAATTTTTTCAAAACTGTAAGGCACAACTGAGTGGACACCATTCGATAAATTCAGCTGGTTTTCGGTAAAAATTTTAATGGCTGATGAGAGATTTTGGTCTGTTAAGTGTCGCTTTAAGGACGACCCACGGCGCGTGACGGCGATCTGCGCTTCGAGGCGGCAGCGTCTCGCCGTTTCAAGTTGAAAACCTCCACATTTCAGGCTCTGTTGACCCAGGAAGTCGTCAGAGAACAGAGAACTTTCAGAAGAAGTCGGCATGAGGAGTTTATTCGGACATTCCATTGTTAACGGACATTTTGTAATGAAAGAACGTGCGGGCAGAGTTGCATGTCGGGCCGGACCCGACCGCGGGGGGTCGCGACAGGAAAAACACCTCCGTTGGAAACCTTAACGGGCAAGTTGGAACATGCCCAAGCTGTTAAACAATTTCTCAGTTACTCACTTGTTGAAAGCCATCAAAAGCCGCCTGAATTTTACAAATGGTTTTCAACACGGATGTGTTTTTCCTGTCACGGTGCACACAGATTCGCCGAGTCGTCACGGAAACGACTCGGCGAATTTGCGCGCATGTCTTTCATTAAAAAATGTCCTTAAACAGTGGAATGTCCGCATAAAGTCCTCATGCCGGCCTCTTCTGAATCTTCTCTGTTCTCTCACGACGTCCTGGGTGAATTAAGCCTTAAATTAGGATGTTTTCAGCCGAAACAGGCCGACGACGGCGCCTGGAAGCGCTGCAGGACGTCCCGCTCTGTGGGAAGTCCTTACACCGACAGAAACATCCCATAATCTCTCATCAGCCGTTAAACTTTTTACCAAAAACCAGCTTAATTTCTCGAATAGTATCCATTCGGATATTCCTCACAGGTCCAAAAAATTTTTTGATAAAGCAACGCGCACCGTCTGGATTAGCGTGTGAAACAAATGAATTCAGCCGAGAGGGCGGGACCACATCTCACTCAAGGCCTGCCTACAGGGAAATGACATCACCGACACGTGTGAAAAAACTCACGCATGCGCACGAGGGTTCAAGCATGATTGGTGGAATCGCACGTCATTCAAATCCATATAGTTAAAAAAAAATAAAAGGGTCGGTTTATTGTCCAATAGACCTCGTGTATATATATATATATATATATATGTGTGTGTGTGTGTGTGTGTATTTAAGTTAGCAGTTTTATATGACAACATACATGAACATGGAAACAAATTTTGACAGAAATTCGTAAACAATCGGAGGTTTTGCAGGACAGAGGTGCCGCAGAAGGCACCGTCTTGGACGCACTAATGTTACAATGTCAAAATAAAGGTTTTGAAAATTAATCCCCCAAATTTTCATTATAAAGGATGCACATAATCGTTCCATGCGCAAGCCCTATCTGAAAGCTGAGGCCGATCTGACAAACAATCAGAGAGATATGTGAGCCAAATACACACAGGTGTTTTTGGCTTTACAGATAGATAAAAGAGAAGCTGGCACATGTTAAATGTATGGTGACTGATAGAGCCCACAACACTTTCATATTAAGATAATGCATGTAAAACAGAAAATGCAAATACAAAAATAAATAAAAACCATCTGCTTAAATTAAACAAAATCCCCCCCCCCCCCCCCCCCCAAAAAAAAAAAAAAATAGCAGAGAACATAGTAGAGAAACTTGAATCTTCCACTGGACTGGGTTGCTTGACGCAAGGACATTTCGCTTCAAATCGCAGGAGGTTCCTCAGCTAAAATTCTTGCTCTGGTTGTCTGACTTCTGTCTTGACTCTTGTAGAGAAGAAATGGCATTTCAAAACATTTCTTAGAGTCGCTTGAGGTATGCTAAACCACATTTGGACAAGTCAGCTTCATTTTGGAATAAGGTACGTGGACTGATGAAACTAAAATTGAGTTCACTGGACATAACAAGGGGCAGTATGCAAAAAAAAAAAAAAGAAAGAAAAACGCTTGCTACCTACAGCAAAATTTGGAGGTGGTTCCATCATGCTGTGTGGCTGTGTGGCCAGTGCAGGTACTGGGAATTTTGTTAAAGTTGAGGGTCACATGGATTCCAGTCAAAAGCAGCAGATTCTTGAGAATAATGTTCATGAATCAGTGACAAAGTTGAAGTTGTGCCGGGGCTGGATCTTTCAACAAGACAAGGACCCTAAACACTGCTCAAAATCTACTAAGGCATTCATGCAGAGGAACAAGTACAACGTTCTGGAATGGCCATCTCAGTCCCCAGACCTGAATATTATTGAAAATCTGTGGTGTGATTTTAAGCGGGCTGTCCATGCTCAGAAACCAACAAACCTGAGATGCTTTGTAAAGAAGAATGGTCCAAAATACCTTCAACCAGAATCCAGATTCTCATTGGAAGCTATAAGAAGCATTTAGAGGCTGTAATTTTTACAAACGGAGGATCTACTAAATATTGATTTCTTTTTTTCAGTTGGGGTGCCCAAATTTATGCACCTGCCTAATTTTGTTTAAAGAATTTTTGCACACTTTCGGTAAATCCTATAAACTTCATTTCACTTCTCAAATATCACTGTTTCTCTGCTATATGATATATTTAACTGAAATTGCTGATCCAAACAACCAATGATGAAAAGAAAATCATGAAAATTATGAGAGGTGCCCAAACTTTTACATACAACTGTAAGTGAAATATGTTGAGAAAAATACAGTGTGGAACATTATGCTCATCAGAGATAAGGCACCACTGAAAAGTTAATTTTTTCTTAGTTTTGAGCATGATTAGTGGTGTCAAAACCATAGGTGAATGAGCAATTTTTGCACAATCCATAAATAAGGAACATGCAGATTGCAAAGAAACATGATGTGATAGAGGAAACCTGAGCTCAGATTTGGATTCAGCACCCCAAAATGACCCTAAATCAGTTCTGAAAGTTCATGCAAGAAATTTTTGTTGTTGTTGTTGACCAGTGTTATCAGTGCTGAGAATCGCTTGACCCTAGGGCGGAGTCCCATCCATCTGTTACATGACACAGAAGCCAGAGATGAGCATCGGCACCAGGGTCTATGTAGGATTTACTTCTCCCAATGCAGTGTTTGGGATACACAGGTTGCATGAAGCAACCCTGTTTCCTTGTGCTTCTCCTAACGAGATTATCAGCACTAACCACCACAAATAAAAGCTCCGCTTAAGGGATCTGCATCAGACTTGGACACCAGCTGCAATACTTTACCTATAGGCCAAAACAGGCAGCCAGCAGATATTAGAATAAACTCAGGGAGAGGTGTGATTATTCCAATTAGCAGTCTGTTGTATCCCACTGTCAGCGATTTATTCTGAGCATGGATACAGTCTGTGGAGCGCTACTCTGCGGCTCCCACTGTGCAATCAGCCTCTACGGCACTTTCAATCCCACCAAGCGCTGATTGCCACATTCATGTGGCACTATTCTTTCTGTGTGAGGTGCTGCAGAGGTACAGTTGTTAAGAACCGTCTTGGATACCTGTGGAACGCCATACACAATGGACAGACTTGATGTTTGATGCAGTACCACCACTGAGAGCTATAAGTAGCTATAATGACCCTGGCAGAGAAAGGGTTTGAGGCAAGGAAAGGAAATAATCACAATTTCTCTGTGCAATCATAATTTATGATATGAGTGCTAATGCTGTATTATAGGCAGTAATTATATGCCTTGATTAAAAACCAGGAGATTACAATGGAGTATTCAATTGCAAGCTGATGATGCAGACTCTTTGTTTTGCTCTCTCACTGCTTCATCTATCAAGGGATCCAGGAAAAAGAATCCAGGTGCTGCATCTAAAGCAGCTTGATTGTGTGCTTGTCAAATAATTGTGTTTGGGTGCCTCTGATTGTTCTTCATAGAGAATTAATTTTGCTAACCCAATTCTGTAACCACAAAGGCTTCAAAAAGTGTATGTAAGCATCAACACCGTGCTTTTCCTGTCAGAAACGTATCCATCCAATAAGAGTAGCAGTTCTTAGTTCTGAAATATCAAGAAACGCACACAAATCTTCATCATCATAGACCAATGGCCTAAAAAAATTCCACCTTTGAGCAAGACCACCCCCTTGTGTGAAGTCAGTTTTTTCCTATCAAAAGTAAATATTGTGGATGTCAGTGTCTTTGTATTTATTTCTCACAACAGAGGAAAAGTGGCCCAGAAAATTGTTATTAGTTAGAAGACTACCCTGTCCAACTGATGAGCATGTGTTATGTCTTCTACAGACTATCAGCTATTTGATAACATGACTCATGTGTGTCACATGCACCCGGGGCACAGTGAATCAGTCTAGAAAGTGATTTACTAAGCCCAGTATCAAGTGGATGACAAATATTACTTGTTGAAGCTTATACATTTATTTTTCCATTAATTATTTCTATAATTTGTGTATATAAACAACTGTTTTCACATTTGAACAGAAATTATGACAGTTGTATTTATAATAGTTTCTGAAGAACTTATATCACTATATAAGACACTCACACATTACATAGGTGGTTGGATTATAGTTTGTATATGCATCAGCATATATTAAATAATTTTGAAGAAATCCTTATAATCATGTTTTTTTCATTACATTCTAAGTTGATTCACTGTGCCCCGTGAATTAGTGTCCGGGGCAGTGAATCCAAAATTTTAAAATTGATTTTAAACACCTGTAAACATAAATAACACAGCCTTCTAAACAATAACTTGCTGTATTAAATCCACAATAGAATGACCTAAACCTATGCATAATGTGTTTATGCTGCCACAAAACAACATTTCTGATCCACTGTGCCCCAATTTCCCCTGTAGATTGTCCATTTGACCAACTGTTGCTATATCTCCAAGGCCCTTTGCACCGGAACGTGGCACATGGATAGTTCCAGTGGAGAGAATGATTATTTTGAGAACAACAGGGTTTGTAAGTGCAAAATCATGTATTGGCCCATAGAGATGACATTAGTTAAGCTAGGCACACAAAATGTTGAAAGAACTACGAGGGCCAATTGAGAGGTTTTGAGTGTGACCCAGAAAAAGTAGGATGTGGTTCTTCATCTTTTGCATTTCTCAAGACTGTGATGTTTTGACTCAACGGGTGCAATGTTGAGAAATCTCAGAAAGCAAAAGATGGAGAACCAAGACTTACTTTTTCTTGGTCAGGCTCAAAATTTCTCAATCACTCTTTGTACAACAGACCTACAACCAAGGCACCTGCTTGTTACAAGATCACCTTACTGTGGTCTTGACGTTTGGGATTGGTAGAATATGAAATGATACAATTTTATGTCTCTATTTGGCTGAAAGTCTTTGCCCATGATCAACAGTACTGTTAAAATGTTACCAACTGGATTTTGAGAAAAACAGATGAGGGTTCTTATCATGAGGATGACTGGGTATGTCATTTTTATATTTGTGGCTTCTCTCCCAAGTCTCCTTCCAGCATGGTCACTCAATTTTTTGATAACTTCCTCCTTGACACAGATTTACCCTACAGGACCACACCATTTGTATTTCTTAATGATTGATGTAAATGAAGCTCGAGACATGAACTTGTAACTTCATGTATCCATCTCCTTACTCATCTCAAGAAAACTTGATTACTTAATCCCTATCTTTAGAATAAACCATCCACATCCTAACTTTATTGGAATGTGTTGCAGGTCTGGAAACATAGGAATGGATGCATATTATCATCAAATTAAATGAAGCTGATTGCACAAAAGATGAAGTAATATTTTTCTACATATTCCAACTCATCCTCATATTTTCTAATTTGGGGCTGTGTGGTGGTGGGTTGGGAGAGTCACTCAGAAGCCTCTTGGTAAATGCTTTGAGACCACGGACATGCACTGTGTTTTGGTGCGGATCATAGATGAGGATAAACTGTAGCTGAGATGGGGAGGCAGGATCTACAGTAAGAGGGACGTTACACAAGACTATGATGAAGAGGCAACTGATGCAAAGATCAATATTTACCAGTCAATAGAGAGTCCAGCTTGCAGCTGTGACCATGAGCTTTCTGCACTTGCTAAAAAATATAAGCAATCAAAGTAAATTCTCTGTGCAAGTCTAAGAGCAGAACCCCGACTGAGAAAAGGCTCCATGTTCCATCTGCTGTTGGAGGACATCAGGGTCCCTCAGGAGGAGCTGGAGGATGTGACCCCCGTAATCCTGAATGTCATCTAACAGGTCAGCACACGTGAAATAATTTTTCACCACGTTTAAGTCATTGTTTGAATTTTTAAACCAAATGTGCAGAATGGATCCATATCTCACACAAGCACATTAGTTAACTGATGTCTAAATGAGACCTCGGCTTTCCTTCTTCACTGACCTGAGTGACTTTATCGTTTGGTCGGAGGAGGTTTGACTGTCATATTGCTGCTGGACAGAAACGACCTCCCTGGAAGAGGGAGAAAAGTGACACAAGGAAGAGATGGATGGGTGGAAAGAGAGAGAATAGATGGATGGAGGTTTGAATGGACTGAGGGAAATAGGAAGGGAGGGATGGAATAATGGACAGGGCTGCACGGAAGTGCTAAAGGCATGCAGGGAGGAATAAACGCAATGATGGATGGAGAAAGACAAGCAGATGGATAGTGAAGGCGGTGGAGGTGTTGATGGGATGGACAGGCAGTAGATGGGGGTGAGTGAAGTATTTGAGGGAAGGTGGACAGGGATGCATGGAAGTTTCAGCGGTAATGGAACGACAGGTTGAGGGATTTTCCTCTTACGGCCCGACGGTGGCGGAAGTCACACAGACAAAAATAGGTGTTTAAATTTGCTTTTTCTTAACACCAAAATTCTGGGTTGAATCCATATGAATGTAGATTCCAACAATTACAGACGTGTATGTCATGGCTTGAGGAAATGTTTGGCGTATGTACTGTGAGGATAATGAGCGGGTGGAAGGGGGTATTTGGTCAGGTGGCTCAGGCACGCACACTTGTCAGTAAGTGTGGCTACGAACATGACTGACAGTAACCTCACACACAGAGAAGATTCAGTACATCGGTGATGTGTTCACAGCCACTGAGAAAACTAGGAATGTGAAAAATCAAATATGCCACAGACATATACTGTATTCATAGGATTTGGAAAATCCGACAGTTGTACCTTAAACATTCAGTGAGTATCGCTTCTGTACACATCACACCCATCCATTCATTTTTCAAACCTGCTGACTCCAATTAAGGGTCACCTGGCGGGGCTGGAGCCGATCCCAGCAGTCACTGGTCAAGAGGCACGGTACACGCCGGACAGGACGCCGGTCGATCACAGGGCTGACATGCGAGGTGCATTGAAAAAGTATCCTACTTTATATTACACCAGGGGAACAAAGTAAGTGTGCGGCCTGTCGTTTGGCGAGGAGGAAGACAATCACAAACCCAGACTCTGATTCTTCACTTGGCTTCTCAAGTGCTGCAATCAGGGATTCCCTTAATTGGTTCCACAAATATGACATCAACTGTGAAGACAGGTTTTCCTCACCATCAAAGATGCCTAAGCCACTGATTTCCACACCCCTGTGCAACACCCAGTCCATCCAATCATTCAAAGGAGTAAGAGGGAGAACACATCCCTGGTCAATCAATCAATCAATCAATCAATTTTTTTTTTATATAGCGCCAAATCACAACAAACAGTTGCCCCAAGGCGCTTTATATTGTAAGGCAAGGCCATACAATAATGATGTAAAACCCCAACGGTCAAAACGACCCCCTGTGAGCAAGCACTTGGCTACAGTGGGAAGGAAAAACTCCCTTTTAACAGGAAGAAACCTCCAGCAGAACCAGGCTCAGGGAGGGGCAGTCTTCTGCTGGGACTGGTTGGGGCTGAGGGAGAGAACCAGGAAAAAGACATGCTGTGGAGGGGAGCAGAGATCGATCACTAATGATTAAATGCAGAGTGGTGCATACAGAGCAAAAAGAGAAAGAAACACTCAGTGCATCATGGGAACCCCCCAGCAGTCTACGTCTATAGCAGCATAACTAAGGGATGGTTCAGGGTCACCTGATCCAGCCCTAACTATAAGCTTTAGCAAAAAGGAAAGTTTTAAGCCTAATCTTAAAAGTAGAGAGGGTGTCTGTCTCCCTGATCTGAATTGGGAGCTGGTTCCACAGGAGAGGAGCCTGAAAGCTGAAGGCTCTGCCTCCCATTCTACTCTTACAAACCCTAGGAACTACAAGTAAGCCTGCAGTCTGAGAGCGAAGCGCTTTATTGGGGTGATATGGTACTACGAGGTCCCTAAGATAAGATGGGACCTGATTATTCAAAACCTTATAAGTAAGAAGAAGAATTTTAAATTCTATTCTAGAATTAACAGGAAGCCAATGAAGAGAGGCCAATATGGGTGAATGCCATTACTCACTGAGAAGACGTCAAAGATTTTTACCCCCACTTTACCTATGCATGGGCTGTTTCAATGGTCAACAATTTATTCTGGATCGTTTAGGATTTTTGGCTATGTGATAGATATCTGTAGGAATGATCCAGCATGCAGGTGCCTCCATGTTGAAGATCTCACCAGCTGGAGAAGTCCAAGGACAGTGCCATGCTATAGCTGGCTACAGCAGATATGTAGATGGTCACCATTGAGAGGTGGGGATGGACCAGGTATCTGCTTGGGTAGCTGCCATCCAGGACCCAAGATAGTTCTGACCTGTCATGGATGCAGAAATGTACAGCGCAAGCGCATGCTCCCAGACCTGACCTGACCTGACCTGCCTTGACCTGACCCTATAGCATGACTAAAGTTGTTAAAAAGTCAACTCATTTTTTAACAGCATGCACATCCAAGCTGCTTTGCCAAACATGAAAAAGAAAAATGTTTATAGAAATTTCTAACTCTTAAAAATAATCAAAAGTCAAACCCTTTTGACAAAGGCAAAATATAAAAAAATAAAAAAATGTACGGATGGTGATATTAACTTTGAAATCAGTGGTAATGTAACTTTGTCACCTGCACAAAAATGAACAGATGGATATAGAGAAAATAGGCTGCTGCACACAAGCCCAGAGGAACGGAGAAAGCTAGATCTAGATGGAGAGAATGTCCAGAGGTTTAATGTGTCCTGAATGATATGGAACATTACCGTTGCGAGCCAGTCACTCTAAATCGCTCCCCTCGGGACCATGGGAGCGTTGCACCCCTGGAAGACCCAATGACTCATTGAAAGCAGTCAGAGGCGAGGCGCTCTGCTCCATTTAGCAGCCTGTTTATGATGGATGAGTGGATGGAGAGGAGGAGGAGGAGGAGTGTCCTGCCGGGCACATTGTGAACAGGGTGTCACCTGGGACGTCCTTTTGGGCCTGCGCTTTGTGGTAATGGCTGGAATGAAACGAGTCACAGGTGGAGTCGAAGGTGAACATGTGCTTTATGTTATGCTTAGTTTTGTATTAGTGTGGATGCAGCACGCTCCGTTTCCTAATAAAATGAAAGAGTAAAAAGTGTAGAACTATACTATGCCAGTATGCTAGCTATACGAAAGAGAAAATAAGTGCATCTTAAATCTCGACTTGAAAGTCTCCACAGAATCTGACTGTTTAATTGATGCAGGTAGATCATTCCACAGAACAGGATCACGCTAAAAGAAAGCTCTATGACCTGCAGACTTCTTATTCACCCTAGGGACACAAAGTAGTCCTGCACCCTGAGAAAGCAAAGCCCGGGCCGGTACGTAAGGTTTAATTAGGTCAGCTAGGTAGGGAGATGGCATTCCATGAACAATTTTATAGACTAGTAGCAGAACCTTAAAATCTGATCTCACTGGGACAGGAAGCCAGTGAAGAGACGCCAAAATGGTTTTAATGTGGACGAACTTTCTGCTTTGTGTCAAAAGTCTGGCAGCAGCATTTTGAACCAATTGGAGAGCCCTAATGCTAGACTGCAGTAAACCAGAAAATAGAACATTGCAATAGTCCAATCTAGATGATGCAGATTATGCACTGCTGACACCTGGAACTGTAGCAACACAGCATCTTTGTGCATCTTAAAGCTGAATACATCAGCCTAAAGCATTTTGACAACAAAACTGTCCTATGGGCAACTTTGTGATCTTGTGAGCAATTTTGTATTGAGTAATTAAATCCAAAACATTCATTGTGTATTTATGAATGATGGTTTTGACATAGCAAGTAAATTTATATTTTTTTCAAGATAAAATAATAGACTTAATAAAGATGGTACATCATCGCCAAGTACAACTCTGTTTAACAAAAAATCAAGCTTTTCACCAAAATTATAATTTTTATTAATTCTCCCTACATTCCTGTTGTAAAACTTTGCATCCTGAACTAGGATTTTTAATTTGCTTGGGGATTGAGAAAAGCAGAGCTACTGGTAAGCAACCAAGACTTTTTTTTTTTAATTACGAGTGGCATCAACCATGAATAGAACCACAACTGTGAGCATTCCTTCTTCGCAGCAATGATCCAACTTTCACTGTAACCTGTATGTGCATCTTCTGCATGACACAGTTCAAAATCACCGGTGCCCAGTCTCCATGTAATGTGGAGTTACTTCAGGAATCACATTTGGTGTGAAACTTGTGCCAAATCAACATGCACATTCCATGTCCTGACCCAAATCAAACAAGATGTTGAAAGATCTTACTTTGAAAAATATATGACAAAGTGTGCTTGGAAATTCCAGTAATTTAAATGTATTGTTTCTCAACCAGGTCTCTTCCATTATCGTAAAATATATATTCTAAGGGGCGGGATCTGCTGTACGAGTAACCAGATAAAGAAGAACCCATCTCATAGGAGAGCTGGCAACACGGCTGACTGGATCAAAGTCCCAACGTCTGTGTACCATGGTGCTTATCTCTACCAGCCTCCCTGGCAGATCATTAATTTTTTGAGCCACTGGTGAAGTCACAAGGTGACTGTCGTTTGATAGGAAACCCCTCGAAAATGTCCTAACAGCTGATGGTGAAAGACAGCATGTGGGTAGTGTTTTAACCTGATGTGCTCATGTGTGTAATAGAAATGCTACAGCACTGTGCCAGGACGAGTTCAAGTGTATGTGCGGCTGTGAAACCGGATGCAGAGCGAGAATTGAGGAGAAAGACAGAAGCTGTGTGGGAGGATGCAGCGATGCAGCTCCTGGGAGAGACTGGGAGGGTGAGGGGTCATTATTGACTGAATGAATTTTTAAAGCGGGACCTCGTCGGGGTGGGGGTAGGGGCGGGGTGCAGAGGGTGTGTGTGTTTATGTGTGTAAAGTCATGCCGGATTGTATTCGACTGCATCCTGTGCTACCCCTGTGGCAGTGAGCAGCCGTGCCCACGATACACCACCTCAAGCCGCCTTGACCAGTCCAGGCTGCGCTGGTCATCTGTGCAGACTGTAAGATTCCGTGCAGATCTTATCAATTGATCTTTCGCACCTTTTACAATCGATGGTGGACCCAGTTTCAGGACGAGCCCCTGGGACGAAGGAAGCAAGGTTGGAGGGAGCGAGCAGAATAGAGAAGAAGCAGGATTGCTCAGCTAAACAACAGCAGGTCCTTGTGTTGTTTTTTTCTTTGCAAGACGGTAAAAGCGCTGAGGGGTGGTGGTGGTGGTGGGGGAGGTGGGGTACAGTCAGGCCACAACCTCCAACTCTGTGGATTTTGGGAGTGAGGCCAACCTCGCTGTAAGTCGTGCCCAGAGGCAGTGCATGTTTTGCAGGGAGGAAGATAGGGGGAAATGGGGAGCAGTGGTGCATCTCGTGGCGGGTCTGGTAATGCGCGGTGTGTTCGCTGACCCTGGCAGATAGCAGATGAAAAGAGGAGGAGGAGGGTATTCAATCGTACTAATGAGCAAGGGAGAGATGGAGAAAAAGAGGAAAAAGAGGCGAAAGGAGGCAGCATGGCATAAAAAAGATGGGGAGTTGCTTTGGCAGTCCCAGCCAAACAGTGTGCCCCCTCCCCTTCCCCCTCACAACACAGACGCATGTACGCTCCGAAAACAGCCGCCCTCATTAGTGCCAGCGAGACCTGCTACTGGATGGAGCCGAAACACTGAGCCTGAGCTCAAAGCACTCCTCTCTTTTTCATTCACTGTCATTGTCCCTCACTTTATCTCTCACCACATCAGTACCATTTCTGCTGCATCCTTAAAATCCAACCTCTGCTGCCAGTTTGGCGCACTGCTGTTTTACCTTCCTGGTCTTTCTGTCGTTTCGTCTTTTCACCTGTTATCATATGTTCAGTAACATGAGAAGGCATTCAGAGAGCAGCACATACCTCCTCCAAGGCCACATATGTTCATGGATCAAATTCAAAATAGAACCCTTAGATTTTGAGGACTTGATTCATCTGCTCATCAGATTTCATCAACATGCTCTGGAAAATTTTTGAGTTAAATGTTGCTGTGTCCCAAACATTCTTCTGGCTCTCAGTTCCAGAATATAGTCTAGATCACCTCCAGAAATGAACCACTAATTTCCTGGAACCTAACTGTTCACCAAATTTTATTAAAACCCATCGATTACTTTTGGAGATATCCTGCTAACAAACACACACACACTCATCTTCAACCGCTTAGTCCAATTAAGGGTCGCGGGGGGCTGGAGCCTATCCCAGCAATCATAGAGTGTGAGGCGGGGTACACCCAGGACAGGACACCTGTCTGTCACAGAGCTACAAACAGACAAACAAACACAGTCACACCCACACACACACCTACGGACAATTTAAAGATTCCAATCCACCTAACCTGCATGTCTTTGGATGTGGGAGGAAAGCGGAGCACCTGGAGGAACCCCACGCGAACACGGGGAGAACATGCAAACTCCACACAGAAAGGTCACGGGCGGGAATTGAACCCATGACCTTGTGAAAATTCCCTTGTGAAAGAAAACAAAAACATCTGTTTTTAAAATTAAGCGATATGAGTATGCACTAAAGAAGGAACAAGGATATGGTTTGTCTTTTGTGTAAATAAATAAGTAAATAAATAAACAAAAAGACTGGACCCACCATATTTGTGTCATGTGGGTGCTTATTTCATGTTTGGATTTTTATATTTTCATTGTATTCATGTTTGTTTTTATGTTCAGTTTTTGTCTGCTTTGTGTTTTACTGACTGCATGCTCTTGTTTTGTGTTTGGGGTTGTGTTGTCTTGTCCCTTTTGTTTACCATGCCCTCTTCCTGGTTGTTCTCCCACACCTGTGTCTCCTTTTCCCTAACCACACCTGTTATTTAAACCTGCTGTTTTCCCTCCTGTCTTTGCCAGTTTGTTGTTCCTTGTGTCTTTGTTCAAGCCTTTTTTTCCTCAGTCCTTGACCTTGTTTTTGCCTTGCTGTGTTACTAACTCTTTGGTATGTTTATGACCTTGATTTAGTCTCATGATTTGGACACTGTTGCCAATTTTTGGCTTGTCTCCCTGTGTACTAACCTCTGCCTGTTTTTTCACTGAATCCATTTTTACAATCTACACCTCTGTGTGAGTCTCACACTTGTGTTCAGTCTTTTTGTGTCCAAGTTCCTGATAATTTGAAGCCATTTCAACAAAACCATAAAAAGCAAAGATCTTTCAACATACAGTACAAAGTATATGATAATTACAAAGCATGAAACTACAAGTCAATATTTGTCACATTGACAATCATCAGAAATATAATTGCTCCTCAAATATCAAATATAAAAGCTACTCTTCACCCAGGAGCGTTCTTCTGGGCCATATCCCTCCCAGTCTACCAGGTATTGATACCCCCGGCCCTTTCGATGAACATCAAGGAGTTTTTTAACCGTCCAGGCTGGTTCTCCATCGATGATCCGGGCAGGAGGCGGCACAGGTCCAGGTGGGCAGAGGTCCGACGTGTGGTATGGCTTGATCCGGGAAACATGAAAAACCGGATGAATCCGCAGTGAAGCTGGGAGTTGGAGCTTCACTGTGGCCGGGCTGATCACTTTGAGGATCTTGTAAGGTCCAATGAAACGGTCGGTGAGCTTTGGTGAGTCAGTCTGAAGAGGGATGTTTTTCGTGGATAGCCAAACCTCCTGCCCGGGCTGATACGCTGGGGCTCTTCGGTGGTCCGCATGGTCCTTAGCCCGCGTCCGGGCCTTCAGGAGAGCAGAGCGGGCTTTCTTCCACACCTGAGGTGGGCCTGGACCGAGGGCACCTCGACCTCTCCCTCGACAGCTGGAAACAACGGGGGTTGATACCCCAAGCAGACCTCGAACGGGGAGAGGCCGGTAGAGGACGACACTTGGCTGTTGTGTGCGTACTCGATCCAGGCCAGGTGTTGACTCCAGGCCGTCAGGTGCACAGATGTGACACACCTTAAGGCTTGTTCTAGGTCCTGGTTAGCCCGCTCTGCTTGACCGTTTGCTTGTGGGTGGTACCCGGACGACAGGCTCACCGTGGCCCCCAGCTCCCTACAGAAGCTCCTCCAGACCTGCGAGGAGAACTGAGGACCACGGTCTGACACTATGTCCCGTCGGGATACCATGCAGACGGACGACGTGGTAGACCAGGAGGTCTGCAGTCTCCTGGGCAGTCGGGAGCTTCGGGAGGGCCACAAAGTGGGCCACCTTAGACAACCGGTCCACTATTGTCAAGATGACCGTCTTCCCCTGGGACGCAGGGAGGCCTGTGACAAAGTCCAGTCCAATGTGTGACCAGGGGCGACGAGGCATGTGCAATGGCAGGAGGAGCCCCTTCTCTGGCTGGTGTACTGCCTTGCCCCTGGCGCAGGTGGTGCAGGCCTGGATGTGGTGGCGGCACGTACAGCCAGTTAGAAGGTCCACCTCCCGGATCCAGATGTCGGGTCAGGGCCTCCCTGACGACTCCCTCCACGTCCCATGTGAGGGTACCGACAATAGTGGACTCCGGCAAGATGGTGTCAGGTGGGTCCAACAGCCTGATCTTTGTATCGTCTTCATGCACCCGGGACAGGGCATCGGACTGGCCATTCTTAGTCCCGGGGCAATAGGTGATTTTAAAGTTGAAGCGGCCAAAGAACAATGACCACCGGGCTTGCCTGGGGTTCAGCCGCTTGGTGGTCTGAATGTATTCCAGGTTCCGGTGGTCGGTAAGAACCACGAACGGGACCACAGCTCCCTCCAACAGATGTCTCCACTCCTCAAGGGACTCTTTCACAGTCAGGAGTTCCCGATTGCCAACGTCATAGTTTCGTTCGGCGGGGTTAACCTGCGGGAGAAATAAGCACAAGGGTGGAGAACACTATCGGACTCCCTGCTCTGGGACAGCACGGCTCCTATCCCTGAGTCAGAGGCATCCACTTCAACTATAAACTGGCGGCTAGGATCGGGCTGCACCAGAACTGGTGCAGTTGAAAACCAGTGTTTCAACTCCCTAAACGCAGCTTCGCACCGATCCGACCAGGTGAAGGGGACTTTGGTGGAGGTCAGGGCTGTAAGGGGGCTAACTACCTGACTATAGCCCTTAATAAACCTCCTGTAAAAATTGGCGAACCCTAGGAACTGTTGCAACTTCCTACAATTTACCGGTTGGGGCCAATCTCTCACCGCAGCTACCTTAGCCGGATCGGGTGCAACGGAGTTGGAAGAGATTATGAACCCCAAGAAGGACAGAGAGGTGCGATGGAACTCGCACTTCTCGGCCTTCACAAACAGCCGGTTCTCCAATAACCACTGAAGGACCTGACGGACATGCTTAACATGAGTCTCACGGTCCTAGGAGAAGATGAGAATATTGTCCAGGTATACGAAGACAAACCAGTGCAGGAAATCCCGCAGTACGTCATTAACCAAAGCCTGGAATGTAGCACGGGCGTTAGTGAGGCCGAACGGCATGACCAGGTACTCAAAGTGCCCTAAGGGGGTGTTAAATGTCGTCTTCCACTCGTCTCCCTTCCTTATCCAAACTAGGTGGTAAGCATTCCTAAGATCCAACTTTGTGAATATTTTGGCTCCATGCAGGGGCATGAGCACTGAATCTAAGACCGGTAATGGGTATCGGTTGCGAACCGTAATCTCATTCAGCCCTGTATAGTCAATGCATGGACGGAGACTACCGTCCTTCTTGCCCACAAATAAGAAACTTGCACCTAAGGGGGATGAAGATTTCGGATTAGCCCGGCAGCTAAAGCGTCCCAGATGTAGGTCTACATTGATTCGCGCTCAGGACGTGAGAGATTGTACAGCCTGCTGGACGGATACTCAGCGCCTGGAATCAAATCAATGGCACAATCATACGGTCGATGCAGGGGCAGGGTGAGGGCCAGATCCTTGCTGAAGACGTCAGCAAGGTCATGGTACTCAGCCGGCACCTCCGTAAGATTGGGGGGAACTCTGACCTCCTCCTTAACTTCATCGCCATGTGGCACAGAGGATCTTAAACACTCCCGGTGGCAGGTTTCGCTCCATTGCGCCACAATCCCAGATGGCCAATCAATCCGGGGATTGTGTTTCATCATCCATGGATAGCCCAAAATAACTCTGGAGGTAGAAGGTGTTACATAAAACACAATCTCCTCCCTGTGATTGCCAGAGATGACCAAGGTTAAAGGCCATGTCTGGTGTGTGATTTCTGGTAGGAGGGTGCCATCTAGTGCTCACACCTTCAATGGTGAAGGAACAGCCACCAGAGGGAGCCCTACTGCCTTAGCCCACCTACTATCCAGTAGGTTCCCTTCCGATCCTGTGTCAATCAGTGCTGGAGCGGAAAGGGTTAAATCCCCACAGAGGATTGTGACTGGGAGTCGTGCGTGGAACACCCGTGTGGTTTGTATGGTTCACTGTTAGCCCAGTCTCTAAGGTTGAGCTTTGAAATTTAACCACCTGGGGCCCCTTATTCTGCACATGCTCATCCGAGCCGCAGTAAACACACTCTCCACGTGCCAGCCTCCTTTGTTTTACTTTCATTTTTGCCCTGCTCGTGTCCATAGCTTCATCAGCAGGGGGAGCTGGTGCTATGCGGAAAGCTCTGGCTTTGGAGCGGGGAGCGGACGGCGCTACTTCAGACCTGGAAGGGAGAGGAACGGCGCGCACCCGGCCACGCCCTTTGTCTCGCTCCCGCTTGTATTCCTCTAACCGATTGTCTAGACGAATAACTAGATCGATAAGCCCATCTAAATCCCGCGGCTGATCCTTAGCCACCAGATGCTCCTTTAGGGCCGGAGACAGCCCGTTTACAAAGGCGGCGCGGAGTGAGACTGAATTCCAAACGGACCTCGCTGCCACGATGCGGAAGTCGATTGCGTAATCAGCAGCACTCCGCTGTCCCTGTCTCATTGACAGTAGCTTATTTGAAGCGGCCTCGCCTCTGTTGGGATGATCGAACACCAGTCGAAACTCCCTTATAAACTCAGTATAAGTAGAGAGGACCCGTGAATCTCATTCCCAAAGCGCTGTAGCCCAGGCGCGTGCTCTGCCCCACAGTAAATTGATTACATAAGCCACCCGGCTGTGCTCAGACGCGTACATAATGTGCCGTTGTGAAAAAACGAGCACGCACTGCATCAGGAAGTCCGTGCACGTTTCAACACAACCACTGTATGGTTCCGGGGGACTTATGTAAGCTTCGGGCGATGGGGGGGGGGGGGGGGGGCTCTGAACGACCACTGGATTAGCTCTGTTTGGCGGCTGATCCACTGGAGAGGGAGCGGCTGCAGCCGCACCTGATGCGCGGGTGTCTACCTGCGCGGCGCAAGCCTCCATCCAACGGCTGAGGTGAGCGTCCTGCTCAGTTAATAAATCCAACCATGCAGTGAGGTTAGACAGAATGTGCTGCAGCTCACCCAGCGATCCTCCTGGTGGATCCTGCGGACCCTGCACTTCCATTGATCGGTCAGTAGGTGGTAAAGGCCCCTCGGAGTCCATGACTTGGCCGAGTTATCCTGTTGGGAAAGTGAATGCACGGATCCACGTTAGGGGGCGTAAATGAGCGGTCAATAGGAATACCAATAAATAACAATTTATTATGCAAAAGGTGCAAACAGAGTCCAAAATATGCAGAGTCCAATTAATAATAAATAGTGACATGTGGGCAGGCCCGAGGGTAGGAGACGCCTATCCAGAGAAGAGCCGGGACCCACGAAGTTCCACCGCCAGCCGGAGGCCTGCAACAAACGAGAGCCGCCAAGTCCTGGTACCCCCAGGTGGCCACCGCTCGAGGCTGTCGGACTGGTACTGCTGGCAGGAGCAAAAACAGGTTAGGTTGGGTGAGTGTTCACCCAGCAAACAGTCAGCAACTCACAGTTATCCTCTTGGAGGAATAAATCCAGAAATTCCCAGAGTGCAGAGGAAAAACTGGAGGATGTGCAGTGTCAAAAGTTATACTTAGTAAGTCAGAAGTGAGGAGTAGAGACGCCAACTCCTCCAACTTCCACAAACTTGGCTACAAGCTGCAAGTATAAGTCACAACTGCAAAGACTTCAGTAACAATGAATGAGCGTACGGCACAAAACGGCTGAGTTGGTTTACCTGTGTGGTAAGCTGATAACTCGGCAGAGTTATGGTGTCTCTCCCAGGCTTTTAATGATGTAGTGATGGATGACAGACAGCTGATGACAGTCTAACGGTGCACACCTGGTGGTACCAAAAACAACCAGTGCCCCCTCTGGAGGCTCAAAACTCTGCCAACATGGCAGAGCGCCATCTGGTGGTGGGCCAGCAGTACGTCCTCTTCAGCAGCCAACACAACAATAATAATAATATTATTTTGCATTTTAGTGCTTGATAAAACATCAAAACACACCAATAAAATGTTAAAAGTTTAAAGATACATAAGAAGAAATTAAAACTAAGTATAAAATACAACCAAATACACCTGAAATAAGGTAAAACATAACAATAGAAAATACATGTTTTAAGATGAACCTTAAAAGAATCATCTGAAGTGGTCTTTGTAATGACAAACAGTAAACTATTCCATAACCTAGGGATCCACCATGCAAAGGCTGAAGATTTCTTCTTACGCATAGGTACATAAAGCAAGAGAAGGCACATAAAACCTGCATCCAGAGATCACAGGGCAAGAGATGGCACATAAAACCTGTATCCAGGGATCACAGGGCAAGAAAAGGCACATAAAATCTGCATCCAGAGATCAAAGGGCAAGACAAGGCACATAAAACCTGCATCCAGGGATCACAGGGCAAGAAAAGGCACATAAAACCTGCATCCAGGGATCACAGGGCAAGAAAAGGCACATAAAACCTGCATCCAGGGATCACAGGGCAAGAGAAGGCACATAAAACCTGCATCCAGGGATCACAGGGCAAGAAAAGGCACATAAAACCTGCATCCAGTGATCACAGGGCAAGAGAAGGCACATAAAACCCGCATCCAGGGATCACAGGGCAAGAGAAGGCACATAAAACCTGCATCCAGGGATCACAGGGCAAGAAAAGGCACATAAAACCTGCATCCAGTGATCACAGGGCAAGAGAAGGCACATAAAACCTGCATCCAGGGATCACAGGGCAAGAAAAGGCACATAAAACCTGCATCCAGTGATCACATGGGAAGAAAAGGCACATAAAACCTGCATCCAGTGATCACATGGCAAGAAAAGGCACATAAAACCTGCATCCAGGGATCACAGGGCAAGAGAAGACAAGTTTTGCAAGATAGGTTGCTGTACAATCGTTCACAGCGTTAGAATTCAACAACAAATCCTTAAAAATGTGTTTTTAAGTTCACCTTAAGAAATGGAAGGGAGACCATAAATATTAAATTCACTTCAGTTTTATTTACCTAATGCCAAATCACAAGAGTTAGGTCCAGCAACGTTGGATCCAGCTTAGTTGGGTTGGCACCAGCTGTATAATAAGTTTCACTTGCGTCACCACAGCAGGTCTGAGGCAGATCTGCATGTTGAAGTTGAACACCAGATGTCCTTCCTGAGAGTAAAATAACATGTAACAAACAAATATTAAAGATTAAAGGAAAACATTCAGATATTTGGAGAGATTCCACATCTCAGGATGCTACAGAAATTTTTTACATTTTTTTTTTTTGCCTTTAATAAAGGGAAGCCATTAAATTGAAAACATACAGTCGATGCCTGTGATGCTCTGTGAGATACACAAGAACCTGTATTATTTCATAGAGAAAAACTTATCGGGTGAAATCATGAATGTGTGTCTATAAAATATTTTTGAATTTTTGAATTTTTTTGTACTCCGCTGATAAATCTTCACCCACATCAGCTGGCAGCAGGATCTGATACACTGAAAAAAGAGAATGGTTGAACCAACCAAATAAACTGCTTCAATTTACAACACTCAAAATATGTTCAGCCAGATTAACTCAATAAGTAATATTTATGCCAACTTCTTGACTTAATTTGAATAAACTTACTAGAGACATTCTGTCAAAGTGTATGTGGATCAGATAAATGTGTGTGCCTGTGATAAAGCTAAAGCTGTGAAATAGAAAAAATGCCATTAAACAATGAGGAAGAATATGGATTATTATATGGCCACAATGGTACGCGCACTCTGATTGGCTGATTTCTCGTCTGATATTTTCCCATATCAGATTGTTACAGTGACAGTCGGTCTGGATTGCGTATCAGATTTGTAACTTTGTTTACAATTTTCATGGCGTGAAATAAAACAAAACAAAAAGTGAACAAAGATATTTTGAGTGACAACGAGGGCCATTCTCAAATTTTTTTACACTGACAAGTGCGCTGCCCCCTGCGCTCGCTGCGCCCTGCACTCGCTGCACTCAGTCTGTACTGTGAAGACCTCGGTCTGATATTTTCCCGTAAAGACCTCGCGCTCAGTTAATAATCCTTTATTTTTTGTGTTATACCATGCAAACCTCATTAAAATATTTTGCCTGAACATTTGCTTCAGGCAAAGCCCAGTGTTAATGCCAGGCAGAAAATTTGACTGAGACAGTTGCCTCACATTACTGTATGGAGGAAAAACTGATTTGTAATTCTCCCTACCGCGTATAGGTACTTACGTACCGCCATAGGGGTCGTGCTAATTGTTTTTGCCTTAATTTTCTGAGATTTGCCGACCAATGTATTTCCAGCTCTGACTCCTTTTTAATGAAGTCAAGTCTGGGAGCACAGACTGGTGATACCCTTTGCCACATCCACAACATCATTGAACTGCCTTGGGTCCTGGATGGCAGCCACGCAGGCAGGCAACAGGTCCATGCCCACATCTCTAAAATAACCATCTCTCTGCCACAGCCAGGTGAAATGTGGGTATCCCCTTGCTCCAGCTACTGGGGTCCTCAACAGTCAGGCACATGCATACTGGATCATGTACAGAGAGACAGGCCATAAGGCCAAAATGTCATAGCCAACACTCCTTCACAATACAAGTGATACACCTCAGCTTAGTGTCTCTTAGCTGCTCGTTTGATGCAAAGTCATTCCAGCAGTACCCAAGGATCCTTCTAAGACACCTAGTGCCAAAGACAGAAAAAAAAATCAAAGAAGATTGGATAACCACAAACAACGGATCGTATTTTTCGGAGTATAAGTCGCACCTGTCAAAAAATGTCTTTGAAGAGGAATAAACCATATCCAACCAAGTCACACAGGACTATAACTTGCACCTTTTTCTCTGTTATGAGCTTTAATTTGGGATTATTGTGCAATGGGATTTTTGATTAGTGCTTTGATTCTTGGGAAAGTTCTAATCTCATGTGGATTACATGTATGTACATACATTTGGATTACTTGTAATCTGATTACTTTTGGATTACATTTCAAAGTAATCCTACCCAACCTTGTATATAAATAGTCATTATAATTACTATTATGAATAACAAACTTGTGAATTTTCATTATATAAGTCACAGGGCCTCCCAAAACTAGTAAAAAAGCAACTCATACTCTGGAAAATAGGGTAGTAATAAATATATACCCTGAAACACTACTTGTCCCATGTTTGCACACAGTAGCCATGTAGAATATCATTCTGCGGTTTTACACGGCTTTGTATCTAAACCAAGTTGCTGTCCAGCTTGATATGTCCAAGTACTACGAGTCCCACATGACGGCCAGTAAACATGCGATAGCTGTCATCACGTTTGAGTTGCTTGATTCTTTCATTTGATCGTCCACAGTCAATAAGCAGATAGCATTACTAACATAAACAGCTGGTCGCCATTTCAAGTCCCGTGTCCATGTCACAGCTCTCCTGTTGAGATTGTGAGCAGGTCGGCTCCTGCCATTATTTTCTTTTCCACCCTAGTGAGAATTTTTTTCAACTGTGGGACCGTCACATACCTGAAATTTTCATGCTCCTCCCTGACGACAGATTTCTCAATGACGCATTTGACATCAACACGATAAATACAAACACTATAATTACAAAATAAAGCACATTAGTCAGGCACTGCTAGGCAAAAAAACATCACTGCTACTGGAAGTATATTGATTGGCTAAAAACACTGGATGTTAATGATGCAATGCATTCTGGGTTGATTTTTCCTATATGCAGCAGGGAGAACTGTCAATGACGCGTAAAGCATTGAGTGGTTTAATGGCTAAAAATGTTTTAATATGACACAGATTATAAAAAAAAGTGAATTTATCCTTTAATCTCTGCATATTACGCGTGTTTCTCGTACGGTATATTTTCTCTTGTAGTCTTTCCAATCCAACATCCTTCCTTCTTTCTACCCTCCTTTGCTCAGTTCGTTGCCTTTCTTCTTTCTCGCTCATCCAGTTGATGCCTCGCACAATCCCTCCAATCCCCGCTCGTCTGTGCTCCCGTGGTGGAGCGGTGATTTGGAGGATTAGGCCGATGGCGGTGGTTGTTGCTGTGTCAGTCTAACAGGCAGAGATCTGGACCAGAGCTCAGTCCAAATCCTTTCCTCCACGCCTGCCTGCCTGGCCACCGAATTAGCAGCTTCCCTCCCTTCCATCTTTCATCTGTGTCATCCTTCTTCGTCTGTCGTCGCCTGCACTTGTATGTCGCCTGTCAGCAGCGTTTCTCCGGTCTTCCCTGAATATCCATATGATGCTTTTTGAATCTTTTGCTCATTATTTAGGGTTTGAGCTGTTGGTGGTGAAGGTATTACCAAGTACCATAATCACATCACTGCACAGGTGGCTGTCAGAGACTTTTGTTTAACATATCACAAACCTTTTAACCCCAAACCAAGAATGTCTTTAAAGCTACGGTGCCAAAGATTTAAGAGTTTTAATTTTTCTCCACAGAAATGGAATATAGCAGGGTGACTGAAAAGTTTTGAGCCCAAGCAGGAAGAAACAACAACTGAATTAATTCATCCATCCATTTTCTATAACCACTTACTCCAATTAAGGGTCATGGTGGGGGTGCTGGAGCCTGTCCCACCAGTCATGGGGCAGGGTAGATCCTGTGCAGGATACCAGTCTATCGCGGGGCCCCATATAGACAGACAAACACATTCACACCTACGGCCAATTTAAAGTTTTCAAACCACCAAACATGCATGTCGTTGGGTCTGGGAGGAAGCCAGAAAACACCCAGAGGGAACCCACGCAAACATGGGGAGAACATGCAAACTCCACACAGAACGTCTCCAGGTGGGAATCAACCCCATGACCTTCTTGCTGTGAGGCAACAGTGCTAACCAGAAATCCACCATGCCGCCTGCCTGAATTTAATAGTAAGTCCCTTCGGCTCGGGGTCGCCACAGCAAATCCAAGGTGGATCTGCATGTTGAATTGGCACAGGTTTTACGCCGGATGCCCTTCCTAATGCAACTCCACATTACATGGAGAAATGTGGCAGAGGTGGGATTTGAACCCGAAACCTTCTGCACTGAAACCAAGCGTATTAACCACTTGGCCACCTGAATTTAATGCAATGCTTTATTTTTCAACATAATCCTCATGTAAGTCCACACACTTTCTCCAGTGGTGCGGTGTCTTAATACTGCTTGCATAGAAGGTCTTAACCTGCAGCTCCAGGACATCATCCACTGCAGATATGACATCATTATCAGTATTATAATGAGTTCCAGCAAGATGCCTTTTCATGGATGTCTGCAGGAGCCAAATCAGGGGAATAAGGTGGTTGCGGAACAAGCTTGAAGACGCATTCATGAATGGCAGCCATCGTGATGATCAACGTGTGGTCTGGAGCATTGTCCTTGTCAAACAGAACACCTTGTCAGAGCCTTCCACACCACTTCTGCCTTATTTCCTCCTGCAGTTGTTGAAAAAGGTAAGCATAATTGGTCGGGCTGATGATCCGTCCCTTCTGGAAACACTCCACAATGATGATGCCCTCAGCATTCCCGAAGACAGAGGCCTTGACCTTTCCAGTAGATGAGACAGCTTTGGCTGTCTTCAATCAATCAATCAATCAATTTTTTTTTATATAGCGCCAAATCACAACAAACAGTTGCCCCAAGGCGCTTTATATTGTAAGGCAAGGCCATACAATAATTATGTAAAACCCCAACGGTCAAAACGACCCCCTGTGAGCAAGCACTTGGCTACAGTGGGAAGGAAAAACTCCCTTTTAACAGGAAGAAACCTCCAGCAGAACCAGGCTCAGGGAGGGGCAGTCTTCTGCTGGGACTGGTTGGGGCTGAGGGAGAGAACCAGGAAAAAGACATGCTGTGGAGGGGAGCAGAGATCGATCACTAATGATTAAATGCAGAGTGGTGCATACAGAGCAAAAAGAGAAAGAAACAGTGCATCATGGGAACCCCCCAGCAGTCTATGTCTATAGCAGCATAACTAAGGGATGGTTCAGGGTCACCTGATCCAGCCCTAACTATAAGCTTTAGCAAAAAGGAAAGTTTTAAGCCTAATCTTAAAAGTAGAGAGGGTGTCTGTCTCCCTGATCTGAATTGGGAGCTGGTTCCACAGGAGAGGAGCCTGAAAGCTGAAGGCTCTGCCTCCCATTCTACTCTTACAAACCCTAGGAACTACAAGTAAGCCTGCAGTCTGAGAGCGAAGCGCTCTATTGGGGTGATATGGTACTACGAGGTCCCTAAGATAAGATGGGACCTGATTATTCAAAACCTTATAAGTAAGAAGAAGAATTTTAAATTCTATTCTAGAATTAACAGGAAGCCAATGAAGAGAGGCCAATATGGGTGAGATATGCTCTCTCCTTCTAGTCCCCGTCAGTACTCTAGCTGCAGCATTTTGAATTAACTGAAGGCTTTTTAGGGAACTTTTAGGACAACCTGATAATAATGAATTACAATAGTCCAGCCTAGAGGAAATAAATGCATGAATTAGTTTTTCAGCATCACTCTGAGACAAGACCTTTCTGATTTTAGAGATATTGCGTAAATGCAAAAAAGCAGTCCTACATATTTGTTTAATATGCGCTTTGAATGACATATCCTGATCAAAAATGACTCCAAGATTTCTCACAGTATTACTAGAGGTCAGGGTAATGCCATCCAGAGTAAGGATCTGGTTAGACACCATGTTTCTAAGATTTGTGGGGCCAAGTACAATAACTTCAGTTTTATCTGAGTTTAAAAGCAGGAAATTAGAGGTCATCCATGTCTTTATGTCTGTAAGACAATCCTGCAGTTTAGCTAATTGGTGTGTGTCCTCTGGCTTCATGGATAGATAAAGCTGGGTATCATCTGCGTAACAATGAAAATTTAAGCAATACCGTCTAATAATACTGCCTAAGGGAAGCATGTATAAAGTGAATAAAATTGGTCCTAGCACAGAACCTTGTGGAACTCCATAATTAACTTTAGTCTGTGAAGAAGATTCCCCATTTACATCAACAAATTGTAATCTATTAGACAAATATGATTCAAACCACCGCAGCGCAGTGCCTTTAATACCTATGGCATGCTCTAATCTCTGTAATAAAATTTTATGGTCAACAGTATCAAAAGCAGCACTGAGGTCTAACAGAACAAGCACAGAGATGAGTCCACTGTCCGAGTCCATAAGAAGATCATTTGTAACCTTCACTAATGCTGTTTCTGTACTATGATGAATTCTAAAACCTGACTGAAACTCTTCAAATAGACCATTCCTCTGCAGATGATCAGTTGGGTTCTCTTCAGTGGAGAGAACCCACATGTTTCCATTGGTTCGATTGTTGTTTGGACTCTGGTGTGAAATGATGCATCCCAGTTCTCATCCATGCTCGTGAATCGTAGCATGAAGTTATCTGGAGCTGCCTCAACATGCTGCAGATTCTCCCTGGACATCTGGAACCTCGTGTGTTTCTGATCTGTCCTGAGAAGCCTTGGGTCCCATGGTGCTGAAAGTTTCGTTATTCCCTGTTCTTCCATCAGAAGTGAATGAAAGAGTCAAAATTTCACACATTCTCAAGAGAAATGTCGGAGAACCACTCCCTACTTGGTCTGGGTCAGGCTCAAAACCTGTCAAATCATCCCTTGTCTCACTTGATGTGTTTTCAAAATCTGACTTGATGTGTTTCATAAGCTTGGAATGATCCTTTTATATCTATGTGAGAGCAGACCTCATCATGGAGGACTCCATGTTGCACCGCCATGTTCATACGGTAGCCCAAAAATACATGCTTGCTCCACCTTTTGCATTTTTATAGCATATGTGGAAGATTGGAAAAAAAAAAAAAAAAAACGATGAGTGATCAGTAGTTGCTCTTCTATACACGGTCTACTGACGTTTGTGCAGGCTGACATTTCCAAACCTTCATATCTGTGTTTATCACAAGAGAAGGCAAGCGAGCATGAATCACGGTCACCAAAGAAACAAAACTGTGAAGGGAAACATAATCGCAGCCGGTGTTGGAATAGTGTATTCTGCAACCTCACCACTAGGTGACACTAAATTCCCAACACTGTAGCTTTAATAAAAAAGTGAAATGTGTGTGAGTTAAAATCATCTTCTGTTCATCCAAGCCTTCAGTTAGAGTCGTATGTTCAGAGATAAACTGTTTGAAAGCCAAGGAAACACCTTTTTAAAATCCTGAGCTGACTTAAAATGTCACTCTCTGTTATGTGTCGGACGCAGCTCGGAGAACCGACCAGCGTTTGAAGGACCCAGTATGAAATAAGCAGAGCACGGTTCAAAGGCTAACTGAATTTAATACATAACAGTGATAATATAACAAAAAGGTGCGGCCTGGCGTGGTGCGCTCCCAGCAGCGCTAACGGTCCGGAGCCAGAAGCTGTTTCGGACCCAAGGACCCCGCCGACACCCCCCAGGTGGCCGCAACAACCAAGTCTGTGAAAGAAGGAACCATTATGTGAGTCCACACTCTACACACAGAACACTTAAAGGTGTACAAACAGCAAACACTTCCTGGCTTGATTACTGATCAGCTTCCCAACCTGCAGGCATGGAACATCCAGTTCACAAAACTCCACTGCAGTGGAAGCTGATACATGACTAACAAACAGCTCAATACAATAAGGTGTGAGGGACACCACATTTACTGACTGTATAAATGTTAGTCACATAATCTAACGTACCTCAGGAAGTGTGCTGACGAGCGTGAGACCTCACCCCCTCCTCTTTCACAGACTGTGCATCAAACCTGGACGTTCTCAGCATCCGCCGTTGATGAGATGGCTCCCGAGACGACGATCTCACCCGTCTGGTCACAAGGTCGAGTCTCTGGCAAATACACACTGTGCACTCCAGTCTTAAATGCCAACATGTTCCAATCCATCCAGATGCACCACAGCTGTGAGTCCTGACGAGTCGCAGGTGATCAGGGTGAGGTCCTGACAGCCTCAGCAACACAGCCACTCAGTCCCAAACGCAAGCCACCTGGGAGGAAACCAAAAGACAAACAAACCGGCAGCCAGGCCCCCCAGCCATATAACACTCTCCCTCAGAAGTCAATCTTCTTAAAATATCAGGGGGCAAATGCTCTTTTTAATTGCAGCTGTAGGCAAGTATACAGTCTTGTCGGATAAGTGACTTCTTCCTGTGGCAGCCTTGGGGAAGCTGAGGAAGCAGGTTAGCTCTGCTTTCAGCGTGCTATAGGTCACAAAATACACATGTTTAGCAGGCATCCTTTTGGCTTTTTATTTCAAAACCAAAAAAAAAAAAATCTGAGCACTGAGGTGTAATTTACAACATTCCCTGACATTTGACAGAAAAAAAACCTTCATAAATTTTTTCATCTACATTATTTCCATTCATTAACTTCTGCTGCAGATCTACTTACCAGTTTTCTTCCACATTTTTGCCAAGAAATATATTTTTAGAAATGAACAAATACAAATTTTTAAACCACTATATTACTGTAATACAGTCATGATGTGCTCATGAAGTCAAAACAAAGAAAACAAAGTCACTTATTTCAAAATCTATTTCCAGCATCGATAATTTTGTGTGTTTATACACACACACACACACACACACACACACACACACACACACACACACACACACACACACACACACACACACACACACAGTGTATGGTGTTAGTGTGTAACCCAGATTTTTAATCCTTTAGGGCCCTGTCCCACTGGCGAGAGGATTAATTGCGCATTAATTGAGTACACAAATTGTGGGCGTTTGTTGTCCCAGTATGAATTACGGATATATTAATAATATATAGCAAATATATGATGAACAATCACGGTTATATAACGCATGTAGTGAGGAAACTGATCCGACACATTGAGATTATCACGGCAGTATTACGGGTGTATTATGAATGCATCGCGCACGTGTTGCACGTGCACAGCATCTGCACTGCGGTCGTAAAATAAGTGGACTCGGGCCGTCGGCATCACTATTCACACCAACAATACAGCCTCTGGCGCATTTGCTGGACTTGGACAAGTTGATCACAGAGTTTGTTCATGTTGTCATTGCGAGGGTTAACTGTTCATGAGTTTGGGGAGCGGGAGGGGGGAAGCCACTTGGGGTGTGAGACGGTGTTTTCTTTTTTTTTTTTTTTTTTTGAGTGTCACAGAAAACAGACTTCAGCATGTGCTGTGGCTAAACAGCAACTCTTCCATTTGTTGGTGTTAAATAAAAGTCCTGCATTGCAGCAGCTATGTCTTTGTGGATCTACACAGCCGGACGGGCACTGACTGGCAGGTATGTCGCTTTCTGCCACATATAGTACTTTGGGTTTACGTGTTTGTTATGCAATCACAGATTGTCCACAAATCAGCTGCAAAGCAGATGTAATAAAAATGCTTTATTCATGGCCAATTTGTATGCATTTGCTACAACATATTTTAGATTGTGATGTGGACATGATGGGCACGATATATATTTGTTTTACACACTGTCCTGGTCCGCTGCCAAGCCGAAAATCCCCATCAGTTGCGGATATCAGCGGTTAATGGCAGATATACAGCACAAAGAGCGTCTGATGCAGATGGAAAAGAGCTATATAAATGCAGTCCATTTACCATTTATCACCTTCGCCGGTCATGAGAGCCACCTCTCATCTTCAGTCCGCAGACCACAAACGAGCATGCAGCCTGCTAAATGTGATGTGTAGCCATTCAGAAAGCAAGGTGACGGATGCACGGAGTGAAATCCAAAATCAAAACAACTGTTATGGTGCACCAGAAAGTCCAGAAAGGTGGTCACGCTGTCTCCACTCCTTTAACCAATGGCTTTTCTTTTTCTTTTGTCCTTTCTGTGTTACAAATAGTCCACAAACTATGTTGTTGCATCTTCCTTGTCCACCATGTTTGTTTACTCTGAAGTCACGTTTAAATTTGAGAGATTTTGCGAGATTTCCTGTCTGACCTGGGAATGTTCATGTCATACGCGCCACTAGCTTATGGTAAGACAACAGTGGACATTCTTGTTTTGGCTGAAGAAGGATTTACAGTTTCTCTACATTCTGTGTTAGTCCAATTAATGGTCTTGGGGGGCTGGACCCTGGACAGAATGCCAGTCTGTCGCACGCCTATGGAGAATTTAAAGTTCCAGTTCACCTAACTTGTGTGTCTTTGGATGTGGGAGGAAGCCGGAGCACCTGGAGGGAACCAACACAAACACGGGGAGAACATGCAAACTCCACACAGAAGGGCGACAGGCAGGAATCGAACCCATGACCTTCTTACTGTGAGGCAACAGTGTTAACCACTAATCCACTGTGCTGCCCTGATACAAAACCATTTAAATTAAATTTATATAAGCAGTATTAAGCACATAAATGTACTTGTAAGTTGTATCAAATGTAACAGACATCCAATGATACATATTCATGGACACACAAATAATCTGCTCCGCCAGCGGAGCAGTAAAGAAATATTCATCACCTGGGGACACAGCCACAACACTACTTCTTTCTTTCAATCACTACGTTTAACAGTTCTGTATAATGACATAAGGATAGTTTCAATTGCAGTTTAATCACAATTCAGAGACTTTGTTTACACTGTAAATGACTGGAATTTTTTATTTCAATAGAGGTGAGACAGCTAACGAAGGGAAATTCTCCCAAGTTAAAAATAACTAACTGCTGCAAAATCCAGGTATTTTTGCGTGATGAAATCCTTGCTGACACTGTATCCAGTGTCACTCTGTCATAAATATTAGGTGGTTTGACTGGAATGTCCGGTGACAGTGGTTTGATGTGTGTGTGACTCAGCCCCACAGACGGTGCTCTGTTACTTTGTCTGTGCTGCCCTCCTGGGCCCAGGGGAGGGACCGCTTACACCGTCTGAAGGACACGGGGACGCGTCCACATATTACCCAGACCTGAAGCGCTGCAGCGGTAACTGTGAGATGAATCAGGGTGTGAGCAGAGGGTCTACAATTTTGGCACAGAATATTAGTGTGTTCTTATTAAGGCTGGATAAACGGCACCATCAGGAAGTGACAAGAATTTTAAACAGGTGTGAATTCATATGAAACACGAACACTAAAGAATGTATAACACTGTGCAAAACTCTTAAGCACCCGTGTGATTCTGAATGCATGTTTGTGATGTTTTTGATTTGTTATTGGTAATTTTAAAACATGACAGTTTTGGTGTATGATATGAAAGAAAGTAACAGACAATTTCAGACAAAAAAAAAACAAAAACCCAAATAATTATTTTGTAGGTTTGGAGTCCAATTAATTATTCCACAAAGACACACAGGACAAAACAATCAACTGACCAACAAGGCGTTCTTGTAAAATCAGAGGACAGTTCACAGCTATAGTGCCTATTAGTAAAACACGAATGAGACAGAACAATGAACAAAGCTGATTGGCTACCAAAAGCAACATCCATCAAAAATAAACTTTTTTTGGCCTGAAACAGTGTCGTTTCCATTGTATAAGTCACACTTGTTAAAAAGTATCTTTTGAAGAGGAAACAACCCATATAAGTCGCACTGGTGTATAAGATGCACTTTTTTTTCTGTATTTTCAGCTCTTTCATTTTGAATTTTTATACATTATTACAGTGTACTTTTTATTATTGTCGTTCTTTATTATTGCAGTTTATTTTGTTTAGTGATTTAATTCCTTGGAAAGTTCAAAATAAATAGTCATTTTTAAAATTCTGGATCTTAATTCACCATGTGGGCCATGGTACTGTGGAAATTATGTTGGAATGCTAAAAAATGGGATTTGATTGAAGACCAATGCTATATTTTCAACAAATTTGAAAGTTATCTGTTTTGAAAGCAGACCCGTCCTTGGTAAAAATGTTGGCGTGTGAAGTAAATCAACACTAAAACAGAATGTGAACATGAACTCAAAATGTGAATAAAACACTTGTTGAGTAGAACTGCCATGGGTTTAATTCTTTGAGAAGTTTTAAAAACACCTTCAGTAGTTTGACATCAATGATACTTTAAAAAGTAGAGATCCTGGGTCAGGGAAGCATTGATTATGTGTTAAGACATACCTGGATCTGTTCTTAGTGTATTCTGTGTGTCACTGTGACAGCGCTCCAGCCAGTGGTAGGCACAGTTCCACTAATCCGCTAACCGCTAATTATTGAAGATAATGTTTACATTATCGGATTAGCTTTTCAGAAAACTTTGAAAACTGTTATTGGACTAATTATCTTCCGATAAGTTTTGGTCTGATAATTTTTAGACCACTAACGTATTTTTGCAGACGTGGTAAACAAAGCTGAAAAGAAAAACATTTCTGAAACCTAAAATCAGTTAACCTACCTGTTAAATGTTTTGTAGTAGATATGCAGTTCTATCCTCTGTAAACAAAGGAGAACTGGTCACACAAAAGGAAAATAAGTATTTGAACACCCTGCAATTTTGCAAGTACTCCCACTTAGAAATCATGGAGGGGTCTGAAATGTTCATTTTAGGTGCATGTCCACTGTGAGAGACATAATCTAAAAAAAAAAAAAAAAAAAAGAAAATCCAGAAATCACAATGTATGATTTTTTTAATCATTTATTTGTATGTTAGTGCAGCAAATCAGTATTTCAACACCTGTGAAAATCAATGTTAATATTTGGTACAGTAGCCTTTGTTTGCAATTACAGAGGTCAAATGTTTCCTGTAGTTTTTCACCAGGTTTGCACACACTGCAGCAGGGATTTTGGCCCATTCCTCCACACAGATCTTCTCTAGATCAGCCAGGTTACTGGGCTGTCGCTGAGAAACACAGGGTTTTAGCTCCCTCCAAAGATTTTCTATTGGGTTTAGGTCTGGAGACTGCTAAGCCACTCCAGAACCTTGATATGCTTCTTACAGAGCCACTCCTTGGTTATCCTGACTGTGTGCGTCTGGTCATTGTCATGTTGGAAGACCCATCCATGACCCATCTTCAATGCTCTAACTGAGGGAAGGAGGTTGTTCCCCAAATTCTCGCAATACATGGCCCCGGTCATCCTCTCCTTAATACAGTGCAGTCGTCCTGTCCCATGTGCAGAAAAACACCCCCAAAGCATGATGCTTCCATCCCCATGCTTCACAGTAGGGACAGTGTTTTTGGGATGGTACTCAGCATTCTTCTTCCTCCAAACATGGTGAGTGGAATTAAAACCAAAAAGTTCTATTTTGGTCTCATCTGACCACATAACTTTCTCCCATGACTCCTCTGGATCATCCAAATGGTCATGGGCAAACTTAAGATGGGCCTGGACGTGTGCTGATTTAAGCAGGGGAACCTTCCGTGCCATGCATGATTTTAATCCATGATGTCTTAGCCACAGTAACTAGTGGTGCCAGCTCTCTTCAGGTCATTGACCAGCTCCTCTTGTGCAGTTCTGGGCTGATTCCTCACCTTTCTTAGGATCATTGATACGCCACGAGGTGGGATCTTGCATGGAGCCCCAGTCCGAGGGAGATTGACAGTCATGTTTAGCTTCTTCCATTTTCTAATAATTGTTCCAACAGTTGATCTTTTTTCACCAAGCTGCTTGGCAATTGCCCCGTAGCTCTTTCCAGCCTTGTGGACGTCTACAGTTTTGTCTCTGGTGTCTTTGGACAGCTCTGTGGTCTTAGCCATGTTAGTAGTTGGAGTCTTAGTGATTGTGTGGTGTGAACAGGTGTCTTTATGCAGCTAACGACCTCAAATAGGTGCTTCTAATTTGGAATAATAAGTGGAGTGGAGGTGGACTTTTTAGAGGCGGACTAACAGGTCTTTGAGGACCAGAATTTGTGCTGATTGGCAGGTGTTGAAATACAGTGGGGAAAATAAGTACTGTACTTATTTGCAGCAGTAATGCAGCAGTACATGAGTTGAAGAAAGGAGGGAAAAAGAAACAGAAGCTGCTCTCCCAAAGAGATGATCGCTGTTAATGCTCTCTCCAGTTCCGCATCGGTGTTTGCACATGCACAGTGCGAGAGGTTGGAGGCTTGTAACGCTTCAGCAGCGGTATATCCTCACGACGGCTGACCAAAATATCAAACGTTTGATTTTCATCCAACCATACAATTGCCGATCAGGAGGTGGTCGTTACAGCTCGTTACTCCATGTATACTACACGATGCAGGACACGCAATTAAGCTGAAACTCAATCCAAAAAACAATCCAACTTTTATCTTTGCTATTAAGCCTCCGGGGTCCGAGGGCACTTTTTGGACAGTTCACTTGCCTGGCATAAATGTTTTATTATTGCTGTTAACAGCTCTCCCTGCATCCCACAATCATGTTTTATGTCTCTTTTTTCAGGACAACCTGTACTTTCAAAATATATATGCTATAGTTGTGTTTTATAAGTGTAATACAGGTTTACAATCAGAAAAAAAAAGGAAAAAGTAATCAATTCCGATTGGACACTCACATTGCTCACGTCATCACACAGCTCTATGAGGAGTACAAAGATGGTGGACGGTGGCTCGAAAGTCCGCGGAGTTAACTTTTCAGCAAAAAAAGTAAGTTTCTATCTTTATTAAATTATTTATAATTTAATAAAGCTTGGTCTTAGCCGTCGTATACGACGGCGTCAGCCCCAGAGGGTTAAACCCTTAGATCTTCGGCAAATGTATTTATAAAGAGAAACTGCATGAACTACACAAGTTTTTTTTAATTTTCTAATAAGTTTATTCAATGAGGAGAAACAAATGCTAAAATTATTGTGTCATGACTTAATTTTTGTTCAGCCTTTGTGACCCGTCTTCATGAAGTTAGATGCAAAAATGTTGAAATTTGCCCTATCCTGCAATAATAAAGAATCCTAAAAAAATAAAAAATAAAAAAATTACTGGATCCGGATCGTGTTCCAGATCACTTCTAAGTTAGTGACTTCTAAGTTAGGCCACGATACACCCCTGGTAAAAATTTCATTGAAATCCGTTGAGGATTTTTTGAGTAATCCTGCTAACCAACCAACCAACCAACCAACCAACCAACCAACCAACCAACCAACCAACCAACCAACCAACCAACCAACCAACCAACCAACAAACAAACGGATGTGACCGAAAACATAACCTCCTTGGTGGAGGTAATTATTGTACGCTTCAGGCTGCCATGGCCTTTGTGTTCAGATGGATTCAGAACACAAAGGCCATGGCAGCCTTTGTGTTCTGTTTTGATAGAACACAAAGCTATTTTGGTCTTATTTTGTCTATGAATTTGAACATTTGTGAATGTTACACCATCACACGGTTTGTAGGGCAAGAATCGGCAGCAAAATGCACATGCCTGGACAACTTCATCAAACGGTGATGTTTAAAGTATTTCCATGGTAAAACTATATGACCTAACGAGTAATAATAACACACTCTGAAGGGCTGCTTATATAGCGGGTATATGCCAATGATTGCTGACTGATTTTGTGTGTGTGTGTGAGAGAAAGGTTTCACCATTTAATTTTATATTTGTTACTTTTATTTTTAAATTTGATTTTTAGTTCAAAGATATGAAACTGAAGTTACATATAAAATGCAAGATTTAAAAACAACTTCAGCAAACAGAACGTTTCAAAAGTTTTTTTAAATGCTAAAAGATATGCACAAATGTAACAGGTGAAAACACTCGAATATGAGTGAATACCTTTTATTTTGGTTCACTCATCACTCATCTTCAACCGCTTTTCCGGGTTCGGGTCGCGGGGGCATCAGCTCCAGCAGGGGACCCCAGACTTCCCTTTCCTGGGCCACATTGACCACCTCTGACCTGGGGATCCCGAGGTGTTCCCAGGGCAGTGTGGAGATATAATCTCTCCACCTGGTCCTGGGTCTTCCCCGGGGTCTCCTCCCAGATGAACGTGCCTGGAACACCTCCAGGTACATATTATGCATATATATATATGGGAAAGTCCTGTGTGGATTAGAGAAGATCCAAAATAAATTCAAACTTGTGCACCCAGTTCTTGTTTTTTTAAAGTGATGAATGATGTTTGCTGTACAATCATTCCACCCTGAAAGTAATTTATTTTGAGTTATTCCATTTTTTTAATTGCTTGTGTTGACCAGGTTTTAGACCAGATGCCCTTCCACAAGGAGAATTGGCACCGTTAGTCTTGATCCAGGCAACGTCTCATTTGGAAGCAAGCACATTAGCTACTTGCACCGCAACTTGGTGCTTATTAAGTCAATGTGTGAGTCTAAAAGCTTGAAGGACTAATCACAATCCTACACCAATTTTTCAGTCACAAATTTTTGGTCTTCCTGAAGAAGTACTGAAAGTCATCAATGTTAATTACTGTGCTTCAAGGAAAGAAGAAAACTGTCAACCACCACAACCTGCTTTTTGGAATCTTGTCCTTCCATCTAATATTGAGCACTTTTCTGAGGAATGTGGAAGTGGTGCAACATTTTGATCTGATACTGCTAAACTGGCCAAGTTTTGTAAGCATAGTGCAATATTGGCAGGTACTGGTTACTGATCGGGACAGTGTGCTGCCAACGTAAACAAATCTATCCAACATGCTTGAGCCTCATGCCGCTGACTATGATGGTGGAGCTGGAGCTTCTGTATTGATAGTGAGGCCAAAGTTTGTGCAGCCAGTGATGAACTTGTAAACACTATGCTGCATATCAGACTCTGAACTGGCATTCAGGGTGAAGTTGGCGACAAGTCTCTTATAGTGTCTGTCTGGACCTTTGTATTTGTTTGGAGGCTGTAGAGATTAAAAAGCTTTCCATCTGTACAATATTTCAGACTAATTCGAATGTCACCATTACAGAAGGCATCAGTTAACATTGCAGAAAATATATGAATAATGTAGGCATCAAGACAGAATCCTTTCACAGGTGCATCTCAGAAAATCACGAAAAAGTTCAATATTTTGTCAGATATTTCAGAAAGTGATAATGTGATATTTCCCAGAGTCCTTACATATAAGCTAAAATCTTTCAAGCATTTTTTAAAATTTTAATTTTAATAATTATGTCAGGCAGCTCTAAAGACAGAAAATAAGGATCTCAAAATATTAGTATATTTCATTTCAAGTAACTAGATATGGAGTATAAATTCGATTAATCTCTGTGTGGTTCAGTACACATAATCATAATCATGGGGGAAGACTGCTGACTCGTCCGTTGTCCAGAAGATGCTCACTGACACTCTTCACAGAAAGGGTAAGCCACAGAAGGCCACTGCTGAAAGGCCACTGCTGACAGTTCACAGAGTGCTGTATCAAAACACATTCATGGAAAGTTGACTGGAAAGGAAAGTGTGGTAGGAAAAGTTGCACAAGCAACAGCGCAGCCTTGAGAATATTGCTAATGCAAATGCAAAAACTTGGAGGGAGGTTTACAAGGAGTTGACTGAGGCTGGAATTACTGCATGAAGAGGCACAACAACACACAGATGTTTCTAGGAAATGGGCTTCAAGTGTCGCATTCCGAGTGTCAAGCCACTCCTGAATCAGAGGCAATGTCAGAAGCATCTTAGCTGGATAAAGGAGAAAACAAACTGGACTGCTGCTCAGTTGTCCAAAGTCCTCTTTTCAGATGAAACTAAATTTTGCATTCATTTGAAAATCAAGGTCCCACTGTCTAGAGGAAGAGTCGAGAGATGCAGAATCCAAGTTGCTTAAAGTCTAGCGTGAAGTTTCCACAGTTGGTGATAATTGGGCGTGCCGTGTCATCTGCTGGTGTTAGTCCACTGGGATTTTACAGCCGTCTACTAGGACATTTCAGAGCATTTCATGCTTCCATCTGCTGACAAGCTTTATAGAGACACTGATTTCATTTTCCAGGAGGACTTCGCACCTGCCCAAAGTGCCAAAACTACTCGTATCTGGTTTGGGAATTGTTGGGAAAGTGTAGTGACACGGACCCACAACAGGGGGCGCAAATGAACGGTCAATAGATGAGGCAAAATATAACAATTTAATGTTGTGAATGTGCACAACGAACATACAGACAATCTCAGAATATCATAACAGTCAATACACAAAGGTGACGTGTGGGCAGGCTCGAGGATAGAAGACGTCTGTCCTGAGAAGAGCCGGAACCACACGATTTCCGCCGCCCCAGAACCTGGTGAATACTGGAGCCGCCAAGTCCCGAATTCCCAGGTGATCACCGTCCCCGACTGTCGGATCTGGTACTGCTGGCGAGAACAAAGACAGTCAAGTGTGGGTGTGTGTACACCCAGTAACAACAACGGTGGGAATGCCACCTCCACCTCTCACTCAATAACTTGCAGAGTACTGAAGATTCCTCAGGGAAAAGAGTGCCTTCTAGCGCTCTCTCAGCTTCCACTGACAGCGGTACCGGTACTCCTGCAAACACTCACAATATACAAACAATATTGCAAAACGGCTGAGGATATTACCTCCAATGAAGTATGATATCTCGGCAACGAGGTGGAGATGACGTCTGGTCTTTATGGAGTGAGATGATGTTGAGTAGATGGGTGACAGCTGTCAAGAGGTAATGAGCGACAGCTGTCACCCCCGGCTGTGTCCATGGCGGCAGCGCCCTCTCGTGCCTGAAGCCCGCACTTCAGGCAGGGCGCCCACTGGTGGTGGGCCAGCAGTACCTCCTCTTCTGGCGGCCCACACACAACAGGAATCATGGAATCACTGTCCTTCATTGGCCCCATGGACAGTACCTCATAGATTCTGTATGAGGTATTAAGAAGCACCAGACCCAACAATACAGACAAGCTGACGGCTGGTATCCTAGCAACCTGGGCATTGATAGCACATCAGCAGTGTCAGAGGCTGATCGCCTCCACGTCACGCTACATTGATGAAATAAATTGTCCAAAAGGATTATTGAGTGCAATAATGAAAATACTTTTCAGAAGTTTGACATTCCTGGATTATAAATCCTTTGTTTTGGGTTTATTTTAGGAAATATTTTAATATTTTGAGATACACATTTTCTATTTTTATTTGCACTTGTAACCCATAATTAAAAATTTAAATGGAAAACTGCTTGAAACAGTTTTGTGTATATATGTCACAAGTCCAGTATATCAAAAATTTCCACTTTCTGAAATACTTGTTAAAAGAAAATCATTTTTTTTACACAATATTCTAATTTTTGAGATGCACCTGTATGAGACAAAAAAAAAAAAAAAAAAAAAAAAATCACTGGCATCTGTTCTGCAGCCCCACAAGGGTTTTGTTAAAGGGCACGGGGGGTGGAAGTCTGGCATTTATTTGCACAACTCCACCTCCAAACGGGCGCTTAGATCAGAGAGACAGAGCATGGAGCGTAAAACACCTGAAGGATGATGTTGACTTTTGTCACACCACACATGACTGAACAATGGACACACACAGACACACACACCCATACACACACTATAGACGCACACAATCAGACATACAGTACACATACAGACACAGTGGGCCTGAGGCATTTTTGAAATAGGGTTCAGATGATGTGGTGTTGAATTCTGGTGAGTTCATGACATGCTTTCATTACAAAATCACACATTTATGGTCATATACTCGTACTATATAATGTTGGATTTTTATCTTGCCAAAAACAATTTGAGACACTGTTTACTACACTAAACATGTTTCACAAAGGATGAGAATTTGAAAAAAAAATTCAAGGACTGGGTTCCTGCAGATGCTGTACTGGATTGTTGTGGAGAAAAAAAATAGCTGAACCATAAGGCGAGACTCTCCATTTACCAGTGGATTTATGCTCCTATCCTCATCTGTGGTCATGAAGTCTGGGTAATGACCGAAAGGACAAGGTCACGGATTCAAGCAGTGGAAATGAAATTCCTCCATCGGCTATCTGTCTGGGCTTGCATTCAGGGATAGGGTGAGAAGCTTGAACATCCCAGAGGGAGTCAGAGTAGAGCCGCTGCTTCTTTGCACTAAGAGGAGCCAGCTGAGGTGGATCAGACATCTTGTGAGGATGCCCCCGGTCATCTCCCTAGGACGGTCTTGCAGGCACCTTCAACTGGTAGGAGTTGCCAGCTGGCTTGGGAATGCCTCGGGATCCACTAGGAAGAGTTTAAGGCCTTGGTTGTGGTTAAGGAAGTGTGGCATGAGCTGTGTGGTCTACTGCCACTGTGACCCAGAGCCACATAAGTGGGAGAAAATGAATGAATGAATTTTTCCAAGGGGAGATGACTTGTCCAGTACAGTGCAGTTTTCGTAATGAATGTGTTCATATTGTTTGTGTGATTTTTATGTGTTAGGTAACATTGTTGTCAGTCACATAAATAATGGTTGGTGAAAAAGACCAAATAAATATTGTCAGTCCTTTCCTATCTTGGCAGTAATGTTCATTTCTCTGGGTCTTTGGCCTTCAAGACTGGGAAACACCAGGTAAGATGTTATGGTGTCATGAGGTTGACAGAGGCAATGCCAATAGATCTAACACTGCAAAAACTGATATCTAAGAAAATAAAAAAGACTTGTTTAAAGAAAATTTGACTTATTTTTTGTCTAAATAGAAAACTAATCTTGTCGAGCATTTTCTACATAAGAAAAAATGTCCTATTTTGGGAAAATGTTTGCTAGTTTTGAGAATTCTAACCAAGCAAAATTTTCTTACCCCGTTGCCAGATTTGTTTTGCTTAATACAAAACAATTTGGCTAGATTTAGGATTATTTGGCTTATTTTGCTCTTGCTTGCCTCTACTGGTGGTTGGCTCTCACTGCGGTATTGTATCACTTCCTGTTCCGGAGCACAGCGGTGTTTTTCTGTATCTGTTAGCTGTTTAATCTGCGCAGTTAGATTGATCTAGTTATCTAGATTCCGATTTGTTTCCCAGTGTAATCTTTACGTGCCTTAACTAAAGCACTCCTTCTGCTGAATCACCTCTAAATTATTTACACATTATTCACTTTGCGTGTTTTTAGGAATCCGCTAGCTTAGTGTAGCTACTAGCTCTTAGCCGATTTAGCATGGCGGCTTCTCCTGTCTCTCCCGCACTTTTCTGCTCTGGGTGTGAAATGTTTAGTTATTCTTCGGCCTCCTTTAGCAGTAACGGTACTTGTAATAAGTGTAGCTTATTCGTAGCTTTGGAGGCCAGGCTGGGCGAATTGGAGACTCGGCTCCGCACCGTGGAAAATTCTACAGCTAGCCAGGCCCCTGTAGTCGGTGCGGACCAAGGTAGCTTAGCCGCCGTTAGTTCCCCCCTGGCAGATCCCGAGCAGCCGGGAAAGCAGGCTGACTGGGTGACTGTGAGGAGGAAGCGTAGCCCTAAACAGAAGCCCCGTGTACACCGCCAACCCGTTCACATCTCTAACCGTTTTTCCCCACTCGACGACACACCCGCCGAGGATCAAACTCTGGTTATTGGCGACTCTGTTTTGAGAAATGTGAAGTTAGCGACACCAGCAACCATAGTCAATTGTCTTCCGGGGGCCAGAGCAGGCGACACTGAAGGAAATTTGAAACTGCTGGCTAAGGCTAAGCGTAAATTTGGTAAGATTGTAATTCACCGTCGGCAGTAATGACACCCGGTTACGCCAATCGGAGGTCACTAAAATTAACATTAAATCGGTGTGTAACTTTGCAAAAACAATGTCGGACTCTGTAGTTTTCTCTGGGCCCCTCCCCAATCGGACCGGGAGTGACATGTTTAGCCGCATGTTCTCCTTGAATTGCTGGCTGTCTGAGTGGTGTCCAGAAAATGAGGTGGGCTTCATAGGTAATTGGCAAAGCTTCTGGGGAAAAACCTGGTCTTGTTAGGAGAGACGGCATCCATCCCACTTTGGATGGAGCAGCTCTCATTTCTAGAAATCTGGCCAATTTTCTTAAATCCTCCAAACCGTGACTATCCAGGGTTGGGACCAGGAAGCAGAGTTGTAGTCTTACACACCTCTCTGCAGCTTCTCTCCCCCTGCCATCCCCTCATTACCCCATCCCCGTAGAGCGGTGCCTGCTCCCAGACTACCAATAACCAGCAAAATCTATTTAAGCATAAAAATTCAAAAAGAAAAAATAATATAGCACCTTCAACTGCACCACAGACTAAAACAGTTAAATGTGGTCTATTAAACATTAGGTCTCTCTCTTCTAAGTCCCTGTTGGTAAATGATATAATAATTGATCAACATATTGATTTATTCTGCCTAACAGAAACCTGTTACAGCAGGATGAATATGTTAGTTTAAATGAGTCAACACCCCCGAGTCACACTAACTGTCAGAATGCTCGTAGCATGGGCCGGGGCGGAGGATTAGCAGCAATCTTCCATTCCAGCTTATTAATTAATCAAAAACCCAGACAGAGCTTTAATTCATTTGAAAGCTTGTCTCTTAGTCTTGTCCATCCAAATTGGAAGTCCCAAAAACCAGTTTTATTTGTTATTATCTATCGTCCACCTGGTCGTTACTGTGAGTTTCTCTGTGAATTTTCAGACCTTTTGTCTGACAGTGCTTAGCTCAGATAAGATAATTATAGTGGGCGATTTTAACATCCACACAGATGCTGAGAATGACAGCCTCAACACTGCATTTAATCTATTATTAGACTCTATTGGCTTTGCTCAAAAAGTAAATGAGTCCACCCACCACTTTAATCATATCTTAGATCTTGTTCTGACTTATGGTATGGAAATAGAAGACTTAACAGTATTCCCTGAAAACTCCCTTCTGTCTGATCATTTCTTAATACATTTACATTTACTCTGATGGACTACCCAGCAGTAGGGAATAAGTTTCATTACACTAGAAGTCTTTCAGAAAGCGCTGTAACTAGGTTTAAGGATATGATTCCTTCTTTATGTTCTCTAATGCATATACCAACACAGTGCAGAGTAGCTACCTAAACTCTGTAAGGGAGATAGAGTATCTCGTCAATAGTTTTACATCCTCATTGAAGACAACTTGGATGCTGTAGCTCCTCTAAAAAAGAGAGCTTTAAATCAGAAGTACCTGACTCCGTGGTTAACTCACAACTCGTAGCTTAAAGCAGATAACCCGTAAGTTGGAGAGGAAATGGTGTCTCACTAATTTAGAAGATCTTCACTTAGCCTGGAAAAGAGTCTGTTGCTCCTATAAAAAAGCCCTCCGTAAAGCTAGGACATCTTTCTACTCATCACTAATTGAAGAAATAAGAACAACCCAGGTTTCTTTTCAGCACTGTAGCCAGGCTGACAAAGAGTCAGAGCTCTATTGAGCTGAGTATTCCATTAACTTTAACTAGTAATGACTTCATGACTTTCTTTGCTAACAAAATTTTAACTATTAGAGAAAAAATTACTCATAACCATCCCAAAGATGTATCGTTATCTTTGGCTGCTTTCAGTGATGCCGGTATTTGGTTAGACTCTTTCTCTCCGATTGTTCTGTCTGAGTTATTTTCATTAGTTTACTTCATCCAAACCATCAACATGTTTTATTAGACCCCATTCCTACCAGGCCTGCTCAAGGAAGCCCTACCATTATTTAATGCTTCGATCTTAAATATGATCAATCTATCTTTGTTAGTTGGCTATGTACCACAGGCTTTTAAGGTGGCAGTAATTAAACCATTACTTAAAAGCCATCACTTGACCCAGCTATCTTAGCTATTATAGGCCAATCTCCAACCTTCCTTTTCTCTCAAAAATTCTTGAAAGGGTAGTTGTAAAACAGCTAACTGATCATCTGCAGAGGAATGGTCTATTTGAAGAGTTTCAGTCAGGTTTTAGAATTCATCATAGTACAGAAACAGCATTAGTGAAGGTTACAAATGATCTTCTTATGGCCTCGGACAGTGGACTCATCTCTGTGCTTGTTCTGTTAGACCTCAGTGCTGCTTTTGATACTGTTGACCATAAAATTTATTACAGAGATTAGAGCATGCCATAGGTATTAAAGGCACTGCGCTGCGGTGGTTTGAATCATATTTGTCTAATAGATTACAATTTGTTCATGTAAATGGGAATCTTCTTCACAGACTAAAGTTAATTATGGAGTTCCACAAGGTTCTGTGCTAGGACCAATTTTATTCACTTTATACATGCTTCCCTTAGGCAGTATTATTAGAACGGCATTGCTTAAATTTTCATTGTTACGCAGATGATACCCAGCTTTATCTATCCATGAAGCCAGAGGACACACACCAATTAGCTAAACTGCAGGATTGTCTTACAGACATAAAGACATGGATGACCTCTAATTTCCTGCTTTTAAACTCAGATAAAACTGAAGTTATTGTACTTGGCCCCACAAATCTTAGAAACATGGTGTCTAACCAGATCCTTACTCTGGATGGCATTACCCTGACCTCTAGTAATACTGTGAGAAATCTGGAGTCATTTTTGATCAGGATATGTCATTCAAAGCGCATATTAAACAAATATGTAGGACTGCTTTTTGCATTTACGCAATATCTCTAAAATCAGAAAGGTCTTGTCTCAGAGTGATGCTGAAAAACTAATTCATGCATTTATTTCCTCTAGGCTGGACTATTGTAATTCATTATTATCAGGTTGTTCTAAAAGTTCCCTAAAAAGCCTTCAGTTAATTCAAAATGCTGCAGCTAGAGTACTAACGGGTACTAGAAGGAGAGAGCATATCTCACCCATATTGGCCTCTCTTCATTGGCTTCCTGTTAATTCTAGAATAGAATTTAAAATTCTTCTTCTTACTTATAAGGTTTTGAATAATCAGGTCCCATCTTATCTTAGGGACCTCGTAGTACCATATCACCCCAATAGAGCGCTTCGCTCTCAGACTGCAGGCTTACTTGTAGTTCCTAGGTTTTGTAAGAGTAGAATGGGAGGCAGAGCCTTCAGCTTTCAGGCTCCTCTCCTGTGGAACCAGCTCCCAATTCAGATCAGGGAGACAGACACCCTCTCTACTTTTAAGATTAGGCTTTAAACTTTCCTTTTTGCTAAAGCTTATAGTTAGGGCTGGATCAGGTGACCCTGAACCATCCCTTAGTTATGCTGCTATAGACGTAGACTGCTGGGGGGTTCCCATGATGCACTGTTTCTTTCTCCTTTTGCTCTGTATGCACCACTCTGCATTTAATCATTAGTGATTGATCTCTGCTCCCCTCCACAGCATGTCTTTTTCCTGGTTCTCTCCCTCAGCCCCAACCAGTCCCAGCAGAAGACTGCCCCTCCCTGAGCCTGGTTCTGCTGGAGGTTTCTTCCTGTTAAAAGGGAGTTTTTCCTTCCCACTGTAGCCAAGTGCTTGCTCACAGGGGGTCGTTTTGACCGTTGGGGTTTTACATAATTATTGTATGGCCTTGCCTTACAATATAAAGCGCCTTGAGGCAACTGTTTGTTGTGATTTGGCGCTATATAAAAAAATTGATTGATTGATTAATTTAGTGTTTGTTTTTCTGGTTGAAATAAGATAGAAATAATCTACCAGACTTCAAAAAATATGCAAGTTTCCATGTTATTTTATTTGTCTAAAAATAAATGTCTGAGGTTCCTTATGTTAAACAAGAAATTATCTAATATGAAATAACAGGTTGTTTTAATACAGATGAAAGGTTTCTAAAGAACCATTTATTGATTTATTTACCTATTTTAATTACAAGTGTTCTAAACTTTTTTAACAGTAATCAGAAGTTTTAAGGTAACAACAACAAAAAAACATTTCCAATGATTTTTCTTCAGAAAACTGCTCTATAAATGAGCAGTCCTGTCACACGTTAATGTTTTGTACAGATCAGTGGTTTCTGCACCAATCGGATTGGTCCAACCCATTTTGTAGAGATCAGTGGTTTCTGCCATGAGTCTTCCGTGTTTTGGCCCGACGCGTCGTTCCTATTGGACAATGCCAAGGTACGTCACAGCTCAGAGTGTCGAACGTTGGCGCACCTCATCTTGACAGAACACCGGCTCTCTGTGGTATGCAGGAGATCGCTTGACTGAGCGTCTATACGTTCAAATAATAATTAAAAAATACTGTCATCACTCTTCACTCTTGGTCAGTCTCTTACAACGGTGCAGCGTAAATACATGAGCTTTCCAGGAGTGCACGTCTCCTCCGGTGCTCACTATTTTTTTTGGGGGGGGGGGGCGACCCACCCCCTGTGATAAACACATCGCCCCCTTAATATTTTTTTTTTTTTCTGGCGCCGGGTCTGACAAAACGGAAGCAAATGCACACAAGCGGAAAAAAGTTTTTGTGTCTCCAAAGTGTGTGTGTGAATGAGAGAGAGAGAGAGAGAGGTAATGTGTAACCACTGCTAGGATTCACACAGCAGCAAATTAAGGAGCTGAATTCCGTAGCTGTTGCATTTAAAGATTAACAAAAGTAAAGCACAGTTAATTAAGATAAAAGAAACGATTCCAACCTTGTATCAGTAGAAGAGCCGAGAGAAGTCCAGGCGCCGAGGAGTCAGTACATTCACAGGGGCGGGAGCGGCCGCCTGCTCTTCCTGCAATCTGATTGGCCACCCTGTATGCTTCTCCATTTTCATTGGCTATTGGTCATGTCAATCATTGTGCTCGATGTTAGTCTCCGTTGTGTGATCAAACGGAAACAAAACTGAAACCTAGAATAAGACTGCGCCGTGTATGAAACACTACAGAACTTTTATTTTGACACAAATTCAGGAAGTGGCTCTGCAGCTGCGCCGATTAAATGCTGTAGCTTCACCGATCACGGACTTTCCTCGTGTTGACAGCAGCGCGCGGTTCGAGAACACTGTATATTTCCATAATCTCTATAAATATGAGAAGGCCGGCCCACGCACGTCTAAACGTGCAGCGGCCCACCGTGCAAATGCCCAAAATCACAGATTATCAGTCCGAGCCTGCCTGGCTGTGTGTTTGGGGTCATCGTCATGCTGGAAGACCCAGCCATGACCCATCTTCAATGCTCTTACTGAGGGAAGGAGGTTGTTTGCCAAAATCTCGCAATACATGATCCCATCCATCCTCCCTTCACTACAGTGCAGTCGTCCTGTCCCCTTTGCAGAAGAGCACCCCCAGAGTATGATGTTTTCACCCCCATGCTTCACGGTTGGGATGGTTTTCTTGGGGTTGTTCTCATCCGCTAAACATGGTAAGTGGAGTTGATTCCAAAAAGCTCTATTCTGGTCTCATCTGACCACATGACCTTCTCCAATGCCTCCTCTGGATCATCCAGATGGTCACTGGTGAACTTAAAACGGGCCTGGACATGTCCTGGCTTGAGCAGGGGGACCTTGATGCCCTGCAGGATTTTAAACCATGACAGCATCATGTGTTACTAATGTAATCTTTGTGACCTTGTTACTCTTCAGGTCATTGACCAGGTCCTCCTGTGTAGTTCTGAACTTTCTCAGAATCATCCTTACCCCACAAAGTGAGATCTTGCAGACTGAGGGAGATTGACAGTCATCTTGTGTTTCTTCCACTTTCTAAAAAATAATCTAACAGTTGTTGTCTTCTACCAAGCTGCTTGCCTGTTGTCCTGTAGTCCATCCCAGCCTTGTGCAGGTCTACAGTTTTGTCCCTGGTGTCCTTAGACAGCTCTTTGGTCTTGGCTATGGTGGACAGGTTGGAGTGTGATTGATTGAGTGTGGTGAACAGGTGTCTTTTATACAGGTAACAAGTTCAAACAGGTGCAATTAATACAGGTAAAGAGTGCAGAATAAGAGGGCTTCTTAAAGAAAAACTAACAGGTCTGTGTGAGCCAGAATTCTTGCTGGTTGGCAGATGTTCAAATACTTATTTGCAGCAGTAACATACAAATAAATTATTTTAAAAAATCATACATTGTGATTATGTCTCTCACAGTGGATATGCACCTAAGATGAAAATTTCAGACCCCTCCATGATTTCTAAGTGGGAGAACTTGCAAAACTGCAGGGTGTTCAAATACTTCAGAATCAATCAGAATCAGAAGAAGTTTATTGCCATTGCCAGTGAACAGGATTCACAGACTAGGAATTTGCTTCGGTACAATGGTGCAACATTAAGAAGAGATAAAATGCTAAGATAAAATATAACATATGTGTCAAAATAAGATAAAATATAAGATAAAAAAAAAGAAATATGAAATATGAAAGGCTGTGTGCAACAGAAAAACAGAGAAACCGAAAAACACTGCAGTGGGAGGAGTGCAATTAAAAACCAAAGTACACTGTCTAAAGTGACCCGTGATAAAATGATAAACTGACAGAGTTAAGCTTAAGGTGACTGAGTTATGAGGAGTTCATGAGTCTAATGGCAGAGGGGAAGAAACTGTTCTTATGGCGGGAGGTTCTGGAACAGTGTTTGAATCTGTTGTGTGGGCCGCTGAAGAGGAGGTACTGCTGGCCCACCACCACGAGATGGCGCCCTGCTTGGAGTGCGGGCTCCAAGCACGAGAGGGCGTCGGAGCCGCTGGAGTGACAGCTGTCACTTATCAGCACCAGCTGTCACTCATCACCATCACTACAAAGGCCGGACTGCAACTCCACCTCCTCGCCGAGAAATCAGCTACCGAACAAGGTAACCTTCTCTGCGGTGATTGTTATTGTAACTTAACAGTGGTCTGTGTGCAGCCGTGTTCCTGCGAGGTCTATTAAAGGCTGGATTGGCGGACAGTGAGAGGACAGCGGTCTTCATCTCTCACTCCATCCAGGAAGGAGACCAACAGGAGCTGCACGGGTGATCTTGTATCTGGAGGTGGATGTTCTCCCTCCCGGAGGAACTACTCAGGGAACAATTACTGGGTGTGTCTTCACACACCCACCATTAACTGTTTCTGTTTCTGCCAGCAGTACCTGGTCTGACAGCTGGAGATGGTGGCCACCTGGGATCCAGGACTTGGCGGCTTCGGTGTTCTTCAGATCCGTTGGCGGTGGAAGCCGTGTGGGATCCGGCTCTTCTCTGGACAGATGTCTTCTATCCTCGAGCCTGTCCACACATCACCTTGTGTATGATTGACTGTACTCCTCAACTGCAATTGTCTGTATTCCGTTATGCAATTCACAACATTAAATTGTTACTTTTTGGCTCATCCATTGTCCGTTCATTACCGCCCCCTGTTGTGGGTCCCTGTCACTACACCTTCCCAACAGAATCATAGGTTTCAAAACATTACAGAGCAGTGTTTCAAGTTTGCCATCATAACTTTGTAGTACCACTGTAAGATTTTGCACCATCACTAGTCACACATTTTATCTATTGGTGAATTCTTGAGTTAATTTCCTGTTCTGTTGTTTGCAGATGCACAAAAAAGCATAAGAACATTATTCATTTTAGAAGTTATTGTAGAAAGTTAAAATACTTTACATTCTGGAATCATTACATAGTAACCAAAGTGTTTATGCATTTTTAAAGTTAATATTAATAATTACTTCATACAGCTCCAGTAAATAACTAAATCTGAGAAAAACATCTCAAAATATTATAATATGTAATTTCAAGTTTGAGTCACTCATTGTGCAGCATAAATGAATGAATCTCTCATTCTTCTTTCAAAAAAAAAAAAAAAAAAAAAAAAAAATCGCAGGGAAGACTGCTGATTTGACCAGAGTGCACTCATTGACACCCTCCACAACGAGGATCAGCCACAGAAGGTCATTCCTGAAAGGGTTGGCTGTTCACGGAGTACTGTATAAAATATTAAATAACCATATTAGGATGGTCCCGAAAACAAACTTCAACTTTTTCGAGGCGCTTCTTTATTTTCCAGCTCCTTTAGGGGGAAAAAATAAATTGGGTGAAATTTCATGAGATTTGAAAAACATTAACCATTGCCACCCAGCCCCTGTTTTTTGTGACATGTGAGTGATATTTTGAGTTATGTACTGGATACATTTCCTCACTGTACATGAAAGACAATGTTGCACACAGCAGAATGCAAGCAGACATGCGCACAGCTGAGTCTGTGAGGGATAAAGGCACAGCTGTCTCATGCAGTGGTGGCCACAGCTAACCAGAAAGTGTTATGTTTCGGATGCGGTCGGAGCACCGACCCAGCGTTTGAAAGGACCCAGCATAAAATAAGCAGAGCACGGTTCAAAAGGTAACAGAATTTAATATACATAACAGTGAGTGAAGTGCTAAACAACTAAAAGGTCCGCGGTCTGGTGAGGTGGAAACACGGCGCGCTCTCAACAGCGCAAACGATCCGGAGCCACAGCAGGTCGGACCCAGGGACCCCGCCGACACCCCCCAGGTGGCCGCGACAAACCGAGTCTGTGAAGAAAGAAAACATGGAGGTGAGTCCAACTCCACACAGAGAGACACAACTCAAAGGTGCACGCAATCAGCAAACACTTCCTGGCTTAAATCTATACATCAGCTTCTCACCCTGCAGGCACGGAACAACTCAGTTCAAATCTCCACTGCAGCAGAAGCTGATTAGACAATTAGCATAACGTGACTGCTCGATACAACAAGGTGTGAGGGACACCAAATCCACTGTCATTACTTCATAAAAGTCACCAAAACCAAATTACCTCAGGAAGTGTGCTGAAGAGCGTGAGACCTCACCCAATCCTCCTTCACAGACTGTGGCGTCAAACCTGGAGCGGTCTCTGCGTCCGTGATGGTGAGATTGTTCTCCTGACATCGATCTCACACATCTGCTCACAAGGTCGAGTCTCTGGCAATCACACACTGTGCATTCAAGGTTTAAATTCAGCAATCTCTGATCAAGACAGAATACACCACAGCTGTGAGTCCTGATGACCTGCACGTGAAAAACAAGCCTCAGGTGTTCAGGGTGAGGTCCTGAATGCTCAGCCACTCAGTCCTGAATGCATACCACCTGGTGGGAGAAACAGAAACAAAAAACCAAGCCAGCCAAACACCCCAGCCCACAACAGTACCCCACCCTCACGGGAAGCCTCCCGGCGACCACACGGACCTGGGCCAGAAAAAAACAAAGCCCCCTCCAGGGACCATGGCTGGAATGTTGGCTGGGAACAAAAAACACCTCCTACAGCTTCAGTTTCAGGTCCTTGTGCTGATGATCCAGCTGGGAAAGGCCCGTCTCCAGGAGCTGTGCGTTACTGTGCTCTGACGACAGCTCCATCATCAGCTGCTCAACCTGCAATGTTAATTTCTTCATGCAGTCATTGATCTTCTCAATGTTGAGCTTCTCTAGTTCTTCCTTCAGCTGGATAATGCACACTTCCAGCCGCCTCTTCTCTGCCAACAGGGAACTTTGTGCCGAGACTATCACTCTCATCCTGGAGCTCATCCTTTCTCACCCTGAGCCTGTCTGCAGTAGACTGCTCCGCAGCTGACACTCCAGTGCAGAGATATCCTTTGTTGACTTTAATGGTCTTGCCCTCTGTTTCATTTAGCAAACCTGTTAGAGTCTCCACCTCTGACTGCGTCTTTGCGTTCATTCCTGTCGACTCTTACTTTAGTTGTTCACTTTGCATAATTTTGGCCAGGAGTTCTTGAACCTGTGCACTCAGCCTTTCTTCCGACTGTGTGTTAAAGTCTGCTTAGTCATAAAACAAAAAAAAAAGAAAAAAAAGACAAACACAAACAACCATACCACCCCCCCTCCCCAGAGGACGTCCCATCAAACCCCGGGAAGAGGAGAAAAGAAAAAACACATCCCAAACTTAAGCTTACAAAAAAAACCTCTAACACCCCCCCCCCCCCCCCCCGCCGGATGACATGTAGGGACCAACACCCCCAGAGGACATCCCGCCAGCTCCAGGAGTAATACCACAGCCGAGGTCCCTCTGGAAACCAAAGTCACCCACGGGGCTCCCAGCGCCTCCCAGAGGACCGTTCCATCAGCCCCAGGAGACGCCCCCCATAGACTAACAGACCCAGCCCCGGCCGTCTACGGCTAGATTGACCCACAGTCCTTTCCCCCCAGAGGACACCACAGTCACACCCTGAGGGCGGAAAACTGGGGAAAAAAAAAAAACATAAACAAACAACAACCCCAAACCCACCCCCTCAGCGCAGTGGAAACTGGACGTACGTACAGTGTCTCCAACCACGGACTATACCCCAAAAGTCAACTGGGAGGAGTGGAACAGCGGTAATGGCGTACGGCACAGACGGCGCCACCCCTCCGACCTTTTAAACCAGCAACCAGCTGCGGGTATATTCCACTGCCCCAAACCTCAGCTACGCCGATGGCATACGGCTCAAAGGCGCGCTGAAGCCGGAGGTGGACCACGCGAATCAACAAAAAACAACACCCGAACCCCCCCCCCCCCCACCCGGATGCAGAGGTTATCTGGGGAAACGCCCAGCACAACCAAACTGCACCACTCCAGCAACGCCGACAACATATGGCTCACACGGCTGGGGCCAGAGGAGAAGAGAGGGAACAACAAAAACAAAAAAAAAGAAAAAGAAAAAACAACCCAATTACCCCCCATCACCCCAGAGGACCGTCCCATCAAACCCTGGGAGGTGAAACCAAAAGAAATAAAAAGAAAGACCAACAGACAAGACAGACAGCCTGTATTTCAACTCCACCAGACCACTGACAGTGCTATAATCCACAAAAACAACAAATTAACCCCTGATAAAAACACCTCACACTAAAACAAGAAACAGATAATAGACCAATAAAAAACTAACATTGGCCTACATCGTCAAGTGCAAAGAATGGAAAAACGTATTTTCCATCCTTTGAACCTAGACAGTAATGTGACTCTGTCACCAACAGAGGGAGCCAAAGTGCCAAATAAGAAAATCCCTGTGGTAACAGAGTAAAAACCAATACACACTGCTGTAAACGACAGCAGGTTATACCAAACAGCTTAAAGTGCAAACTAAATACCACCGGGGCTGCTACAACAGGCGTCGGAGCCAGCTGCACGGGAGGAGATGGGGCTACAGCCGTAACAGCGGGGTGCGACGCGACCCAAGCTGTAAACTCCGCCATGCGCGCACCAACGTGCACAACCCGGGCGGAGAGCACCCGCAACTGATCCCGGATCAACTCCAACATCTGCGGCAGCCTTCCCGGCAAAAATACCGTCTCTGCTTCCGCTGGTCCATTGTTAAATGGCCAGAGACTACTGTTATGTTTCGGACGCGGTCGGAGCACTGACCCAGCATTTGAAAGGACCCAGCATAAAATAGCAGAGCATGGTTCAAAAGGTAACAGAATTTAATAAACATAACAGTGAGTGAAGTGCTAAACAACTAAAAAGTCCGCGGTCTGGTGAGGTGGAAACACGGCGCGCTCTCAACAGCGCAAACGCTCCGGAGCCACAGCAGTTCGGACCCAGGGACCCCGCTGACACCCCCCAGGTGGCCGCGACAAACCGAGTCTGTGAAGAAAGAAGAAAGAAAACATGGAGGTGAGTCCAACTCCACACAGAGAGACACAACTCAAAGGTGCATGCAATCAGCAAACACTTCCTGGCTTAAATCTATACATCAGCTTCTTACCCTGCAGGCACGGAACAACTCAGTTCAAATCTCCACTGCAGCAGAAGCTGATTAGACAATTAGCATAACGTGACTGCTTGATACAACAAGGTGTGAGGGACACCAAATCCACTGTCATTACTTCATAAAAGTCACCAAAACCAAATTACCTCAGGAAGTGTGCTGAAGAGCGTGAGACCTCACCCAATTTTCCTTCACAGACTGTGGCGTCAAACCTGGAGCGGTCTCTGTGTCCGTGATGGTGAGATTGTTCTCCTGACGTCGATCTCACACGTCTGCTCACAAGGTCGAGTCTCTGGCAATCACACACTGTGCATTCAAGGTTTAAATTCAGCAATCTCTGATCAAGACAGAATACACCACAGCTGTGAGTCCTGATGACCTGCACGTGATAACAAGCCTCAGGTGTTCAGGGTGAGGTCCTAATGCTCAGCCACTCAGTCCTGAATGCGTACCACCTGGGGAGAAACAGAAACAGAAAACAAAAAACCAAGCCAGCCAAACACCCCAGCCCACAACAGAAAGTTAGCTTTGATAACCATTAATCTGCTAACTGAAAAGTTATCTTTTATAATGCTAAACTGATAAACTGATAAAAAATTTATTGGAAGTTACAGATAACCGATAACTGATAACTTTTAGTATTGATTCGGACACGGCCACATCAGATTACACTGTCAGCTTCTGATAAACCAGTTTCACTTTAAGGGCCGCACAAAAAACAACAACAACAACAAAAAAAAATGCAAGAAAAATAAATGAATAAAAAAAATAAAACCCCAAACACTCATCATCTTTCAAAAGCAGTAAAACACAGTATTAGAAGTCACAGTTTTTCTCGGTATTAGATACACCGTCATTTACAAACTAAAAGCTGCTGCTCTTTGAACCCTATGGCTTAAACAACCGAAGTACCTCCATTGGCAGAGTAAAAGACACGTAGTAAATATACACTTTTACCTGTTAGTTTCAGTGGGGTTCATTAAATACTGAAGAAAAATAATAATGCACATAAAGCATCCTGATTATCCAAAACAGAGTCTAAACGGTGAAGAAAAGTCCCTCTGCAACACAGCTGTGCCGTGAGATCTCCTCTCTCCCTCCGAGTCTTGGCGATGAAATTATCCTAGGCCACAAAGAAATAAATAAAATAATGTTAACATGAGTCCGTTTTGTTTGTGTCGTGGACGGTAACACTGTAACGTCCAAAGTGAATAATTGGTCTGCTGATGGTTTTAAAATTTATTTGAAAAGCTAATCCGCTAACAAAAACATTATTTCCGATAATTAGCAGTTAGTGGACTGTAATGACTGTAATTATCATGAGTTGCACCACGATTTATTCTGGTCCACCTGGTCTACATGAAGACATTTATTCTTAAAGAAATAAACAGAGTAAACAGGTAAAATCTTTAAATATATTGACGTTTACGATAGATAATTTTCTTTATTCTGTGTATCAGGATGCAGCAGTCTCTGTTCTGTTGGAATAGCAGGTCTGGTAAACTGAATAACACAGAGGTTTCAAACTCACAAAAGACAGACACAATTAGCACCTGCTAAATTTCCTTGTGACCTTTTGTAAACCTCACCAGAATTTTGTGCACTCATGTGGACAAATCCAAAATTGCATATTCATAAAGGCAAATGCGTTGTTTTGTGCATTAGGCAATTGCATGCCTCAGTGCCCTCTATCAGTAAATCAGGTGTACGTTGTATTTGCAAGTGCAATGGCATTTTTGTATGTGCATGCGCAAACCTTTAGTAAATCAGACTGCATATGTTTTGAATCTGGTGAATTACAACATGATATCATTTATTGTTTTTGGGTTATTGTCTGCACAAGCTGGTTGAGATGTACTCACTCATTCATGCATTCATCCTCATCTTTTTTGTGGTACCAGTGCAGGGAATTAACCATGTCACACCAGGAATCTCGCTGAGCTAGCATATATGTCAAATTTCCCACCATGTTTCCAATTTTGTGAGACCCTTCCAAGCATCTGCTACAGCAGCCTCTAATTTAGCTAAATATTCTTCTACATCATCTCTGAAATCTTCAGCTCAGCCTCAAGTGGCTTTTTGTGAACGTGTGTTCCATTGTCAAAATCTCCTTGCATATGCTGCACACACACACACACACACACACACACACCACACACCCACCACACACACACCACACACACACACACACACACACACACACACACACACACACACACACAACACACACAGTCTTTTCACCTGCATGCACTTGTTTGATCTGTGGCTCGGTGTGCTGCTGAAGAACAGAAACAGAGGTGACAGTGACAGAAAACCACCCAGATGGCGGCTGCTGTCTACCAAGGGATCACATGTTCAAATTAGATCTGAAAGTTGCCATCAGTGCTGAGACATGATGTCACTGTTGCTGACAACATACGTGTGTGCTGATAGTTTCATGTAAACGAGGGACTGTTTGTATGTTTACTGGATTGCAGAAAGGTTATTTATTTATTTTCGCCGCTCCTCATCTTTTGCTCGAACATGTGGATGACGTTTGTGAGATTTTCTGGTTCTACTTTCAAACCACTGCATATGAACATCCCAGCAGCCTCTTAAAGGTGCAGCTGTATGACACTTTATATGCACGTAGCATGTTTGTGGTGATTCATGTGACGTGTTTGTTGCTATGCAATTCATTTTTACGCTGCGCATCAGACAGATCCTTCAAATAAACTGAAGGTAAACAATAAAAGCCTTAATTATGATAGAAGTAGAATTTTTAAGGCTGGTCTTCAACAGTAATTGTCACATTGATTAATATGCAAAAATTTCCAGTGCAGTGTGCAGTTTTCATTATTTCAAATGAAATATGCTTAAATTGGAATTAAACTCTTGGCTTCAAATCAGATTTTTTTTTAAAAATCTGTTCATTCTAAGCAGATTTGTATTTTAACTAGAAGTCAACCCACATAGCTTTTCAGAGCAGATACTGATACCAATTATTGCTAATGTAGGAAGCTGATAACTATATTTGTAACTGATATTTGCCTGCAGAAAAAAGTGCCAAAATGAATCTCAAAATTTAGAACAACACAAACTCAATACAAGACTTTCTTTAAATGCCTTTCACCATGCGTTTAATTCACAGAACGTTTAAACATGACCTTCACACAAAAAGTGCAGGGAGCTATAAACAGAGTAATAATCAAATCGACAAACAAATAAATACGGTATATTTCGGTGGATAAGTCACAGCTTTTTTATTAGTTTGGTAGGTCCTGTTACTTAAGGCTTAGGAAGATTTGCATATGAATTGTGCACAAACTTGGTTTATATTCGCTAAACATCTGCAATATCCATATGCATGCATGTATGAGTCGCCAACATCAGCACACATCCGCAATTATCCGCAGAGGCACGTTTTTCCGTTACCAGAATTTTTGAGCTGCACAGAATTTTGGTTGCGGATGACATCCGCTGATATCAGCAACTGACGGGGTATTGTGGCTTGGCAGCGGACAGGGACAGTGTGTAAAATGGATATATAGCGCGCGTATCACGTCCACATCACAAACTAAAATAAGTTGTAGCAAATGGCTACCAAGTGGCCACGAATAAAGCGTTTGTATTACGTCTGCTTTGCATCTGATTTGCGGACAATTTGTGAATGCATAACAAACACCTCACGTAAACCCAAAGTACGATATAAATGTGGCAGAAATCGACATAGTTGCCAGTCATTGCCCAGCTGTGGAGACATACAGATGTAGTTATGGATCCCTAAAGACGTAGTGTGATAGTTGCTGCCATCCAACAACACACCGATCAACTTGTCCAAGTCCAGCAATTGCTGCAGAGGCTGTGGTGTTGGTGTGAATAGTGATACCGAAAGGCCCGAGTGCACTTCTTTTATGACCACAATGCAGATGCGACGCATGTGCAATACAACCGCTGTTTCCGCAACACGTGCGCAATGCATTCTCAATACAACCATATACTTCCATGATAATCGCAATGCGTCTGATCCATTTCCTCAATACATGCGTTATACATCCGTGATTGTTTGTCATATTCGCTATACATATTAATATATCCGTAATTCATACTGAGACATTTGTCATTCTTGGCCAATTTTGTGTGGACGACAACGAACGCCCGAAATTTGTATACTCATTTCATACGCAATTAATCCTCTCCCCACTGGGACCGGGCCTTTATACACAAGTTTGACTTATATACCAAAATAAATAAATAAACATATAAAATAAAAATCATTGCATTTTTATTCATAATAATGTTAGTGTATTTTGACCTCTCACCAGCCCAGCAGAGCCTTGCGCTCTTCAGACCAACACCTGCTGGTGGTTCCAAGGTCGAGGTATAGACAGTGGGGCGATCGTGTCTTTGCCGTGGCAGGTGCTAGACTTGGGAACTCTCTTCCTCTGGAGTTACACTCCATCTCATCCCTGCCCCTGTTCAAAGCCAGGCTACGTAATTGTTTCAATTGGCCTTTGACACATAGAGCTGTGACTCCCTGGAAACCAACAACTGTAATATATTTTAGATGTATATGTTTTATCTTATGGTTTTTTTAAACTGTGTGCAGCACTTTGATCAACTTTGGTTGTTGTAAAGCGCTTTAGAAATAAAACTTGATTGATTGATAACTATTTATATAGGACTTATGAAAGCACTAAACAAAATAAAGTACAACATTAAAGAATATATAAACCAGACTGCCCACACAGAGGAAACCCACACAGGCATGGGGAGAACATGCAAACTCCACACCTCCATACAGAAAGGGCAGAAAGTAATCCCACAACCTTCTTGCTATGAGGCATCAGTGGTACCCACTAAGTAACTGTACCGCTATGTCAGACTGAAAGTAGTGGATTTTAAATAATGAAATCTATCAGCAAATTGGCTTGTTAAATGACCAATAATGATAAACACTAAAAGATTCAATATTGGCTATGATAATTGGCAAGGTCAACAATTGGTTGACCCCTAAATTTAACATTATTTTTGGTCAATTTAAAATTATTTATAGAATAATAATTAATGAATATAATACATGTTAGTAACGTTCCATGTGAGGCTGTGTAACAGAGCATCATGTATCTTTCTGGAATTATAAAAGTCTCTGTTGATATTTGACTCAATATTCTAAGGCTAATGCCACACTTAATAGGCTAGGCTATGCAGCCCCTTGGCAGCTCCTGGGCATGCTCACAACTTTACTGTGTGTAGTGAAAATCTCTCTTCACTGTCTCACGCACAGCTACTGCACACAGCTATGCACGATGGCTGCCCACTCCAGTCAACAAAACTGCTCTGCTCCAAAACAGAAAACAATCTGCACTGTATTTTAATTGAAGCTTTTAATTTTAGCCTTGCATGAAAATGACTGAGCAGCCATTGCACATTCAGCAATCTTATGACCCCATAAGGTATCTCTCAATCTCAAAGACACAGGACCCAGAGACACGAATGTCAGTGCAGTGAATGTGTCCACCAGTTCAACACTTTCACCACATACAGATATACTTCTCATGGCCAAGTCCAGAAAGTCATTAAACTCTGGATCTTAGTCTTGATCCAGGACAGTCACAACCCAATGCATTCCACCATGGGTGAACCTACCGACCCTCTCTCTTATTGGTCCAGATATGTAATTTTGGAATTTAAAAATTATATTGAATGTAATATTTCAGATTTTTTTCAACATACTTAAATTCTCTGACATTCATGCTAAAACACTGGCAAGAGCTGAGCTCGGCTACCGCTGTGTCACCTCCGCTAGTTACCGCTCCGTTGCCCTCTCCTGGTCAACATCACAGGATTGACGGGATGCACCACCTCTTCCAAATCCCATGAGCATGAAGAAATATGTTGAAACATGAAGAAGAAACATGTAGAACCTGTCTCGGAGATGCACCAGTAGCAAGTGATACAATCACAGTGTAAATATAGGCAACATCACATGACATCTCAAATGTGGAACCGACGATGAGCAGATCTGGATGTGGTGTGGTTGAATAAAAAAAAAAAATGATAATAAATAATAATAAAAAGATAATAAAATAATAATAATAAAAAAAAACTGTGTTATTATTCCCCCCACCCCCCCACCCCCCCCCCCCCCCCCCCCCCACCCCCCCCCCCCCCCCCCCCCCCCCCCCCCCCCCCCCCCCCCCCCCCCCCCCCCCCCCCCCCCCCCCCCCCCCCCCCCCCCCCCCCCCCCCCCCCCCCCCCCCCCCCCCACCCCCCCCCCCCCCCCCCCCCCCCCCCCCCCCCCCCCCCCCCCCCCCCCCCCCCCCGTCTCATAAGATATGAACAAATATGTCTGGCTGCACTTAACTGTACTGAGTGCCCTTCTGCAGCATTTATTAAAACATGATCATGCACACATAATGCATAAAAATTGCACCAAATATTAACTTTTCACATTTGAGTTTGGTATTCCACTTTGTTGCAGTGAGGCTTAAGGGCCCTGTCCCACTGGGGAGAGGACTAATTGCGCATGAATTGAGTATACAAAGTACGGGCGTTTGTTGTCGTCTGCAACAAAAATGGCCAAAAATGACAAATGTCCCAGTATGAATTACAGATATGTTAATAATAGATAGCGAATATACACTCAACAAAAATATAAACGCAACACTTTTGGTTTTGCTCCCATTTTGTATGAGATGAACTCAAAGATCTAAAACTTTTTCCACATACACAATATCACCATTTCCCTCAAATATTGTTCACAAACCAGTCTAAATCTGTGATAGTGAGCACAGATGCTGAACGATGTCCAGCTGTGAACACAGTGCATCTGATTGCTTCCGCTGCAAATCAGATACAAAGCAGACGTAATAAAAACGCTTTATTCGTGGCCAACCTGTATGCAGTCGCTACAACTTATTTTAGTTCGTGATGTGGACATGATGGGCACGCAAAATATCTGTTTTACACACTGTCCCAGTCCGCTGCCAAACCACAAATCCCCTTCAGTTGCGGATATCAGCAGATGACGGCGAATATACAGCGCATAGATTGAGTATCTTTGTGTATGTATGGAGTATGTAAGGTGGATGTCATCCGCAGCCAAAATTTTGTGCAGCTCAAAACTCCTGGTAATGGAAAAACGTGCCTCTGAGGATAATTGCGGATGTGTGCGGGTGTCGGCCGACTCATACAAGCATGTTTCACGCATATTGCGGATGTTAAGCGAATATGAGCCAATTTTGTGTGGGCCCTAAGATTGAATCTGCACTGTCACCTGAAGAATATACAGTTAGCAAAAGGAGGACTCGCGGGATTGGTGAAACAGTGCTAATGGTCGCAGGCAACATAAAAAAAAAAAATTAAATTAAAATAATAAAACAACAAGCCAGTATCCAAAACAGTTTTGGTTGAACATCAAACCACAATTGAGCAGCAGTGTGTCTTGTCTGAAAAAGCAGATTTGATTAGTGAGAATGAACTTTGACCCAGTGCACCATTCTGTTTGATGTTCCGTGCTTCGAGTCCTGCAGCCAGCATGGAAGATCAAAATAGCAGACGGCCCAAATTCTGCGTCTGTGTCTCCCGATGCTGCAGAAAACAGTGAGTGCTGTGCCTGCTGCTCCCATCACACCAGCGGCAAACACCAGACATGCACAAAGAGCTGTTTAAAATGAAATAATCCTCATGACTTTTATTTTGTTGGTTGCCCCCCCCCACTCTCTGCTGTTCTTTGTTTCAGCCATTACTATTCACTGTAATTACAAACGAAGCAACTCAAAGGCAACAAGCAGTCCTGCGATTAGCAATTCCTTTCTGACTGGCCTTTAATTAAGTGCTGATGTTGGTTTAATTTTGGGCCAAAACAATTAGAGGCGCTTGTTCTGTTTCCAACTGATGAGATAAATTGTGTTGTATCTGCATGTGTAGTTTACTGCAGCTCACATCTCGCTTGACCCTCGGTGCACCTTTGTTGTTCCTTATTGTGCAGATCTGAAGGCACATGCACATGTGCAGACAGAGCAGGGCAGGCCCAGGCTGCACAGCGCTGCCAAATGATGGGGTCCTGAGAGGCAGTAGCTGTGACCTTGGCTGACTGTGTGTGTGCCTGAGTCCAGCTGGGCATCCATTAGAGGGCTCCACAACAGACGCCGGCCTCTGCTGAGAGCCAAGGGTCGGACGCCACACACATCCACCCACGCATGCTGAGGTACGGCGTGTCCAAGCATGCGAACGTGAGGGCATTAAATAAACACGCTCCACTGTGCCGTGCACACAGCTGTAAACAAACATGCAGGCTCACGTGCACAGCATCACCACGTGTTCATGTATTTATCAGCGTATGTGATGGAGACTGACAGCTAGCAGGGAGCGAGGGGTCGCAGCGCGACCGATGATTTGGAACGTGCTTTGCTTAAGGAGAGCAGGTGCTTGGAAGACACCTTAAAGCTACAGCGTGTACGATTTAGGGGAGTTTATTAGCAGAAATGGAATATAGCATTCATAACCAATAACCATCTGAATGGGCTACTTGCACAGTCACCTCCACGTTCTATGCAATTCTGTTGCGTTGTTTCCATTTAAAAATTATAAATTTCATCTGGCACTGTCTCCAAGAGTTCCCAAAGTTCAATGTCAAAATCTGCTGCGTAATATGTGCTGTTAACTAAATGAAGCTGTTTGACTGGGGACAAAAATGCCATGCTAGCACTAACAGAGGCCTTTTACCAAGGAGACCAACTCCATGGGATTGCTAACAATGTGCGCTTGATTGGGGACAAACCTCCATGCAACTAATAGAAGCTGTTTAACCTGGGACAAAACGCCAAACTACTGCTAAAGATTGTTTTGCCCGGAACAGAAACTCTATGCTAATGCTAACAGAGGCCTTTGACCAGGGAGACAAACTCCATGAGATTGCTAACAAAGTGTGCTTGACTGGGAACTAACCTCCATGCTACCGCGAAATAGAAGCTGTTTAACCGGGGACAAAAACTCCATGCTACTGTGAGAGATGGCACATATGGTAGTCAATAGGCCTAACATCCCCGACAGCCAAAGGATTCTCTGGCCGCTCAGGCAGTGTGCCAACTCCTCAGTAAGAAAAGTAGAAATTGGCTGTCCTAAAAGTCACCAGAAGTCCCTAAATGACTCATCATAATTTCATCTAATCATCTTTCATGGTACAATTTAGGGCCCGGTGCCACTGGGGAGAGGATTAATTGCGCATGAATTCAGTATACAAATTACAGGGCGTTCGTTCTTGCCTGCAACAAAAGTGGCCAAAAATGACAAATGTCCCAGGATGAATCACAGATATATTCATAATGTACGTATAGCGAATATATAACAAACAATTACAGATGTATAATGCATGTATTGAGGAAACCGATTGGACGCATTGCGATTATCACAACAGTATTACGGATGTGTTGTGAATGCATCGCGCACGTGTTGTGCGTGCTCAGCATCTGGATTGCGGTCATAAAAGAAATGCCTTTCGGCATCACTATTCACACCAACACCACAGCTTCTGGAGCAATTGCTGGACTCGGACAAGTTGATTGGTATTGTAATGATCATAGAGTTGATGTTCATGTTGTCATTCAAGGGTTAACTGTTCATGGGTTTGGGGAGTGGGAGGGGGGGAAGCCGCTCAGGGTTGTGAGACGGTGTTGTTTTTGAGAGTGTCATGAAAAAGAGCGTTCAGCGTGAGTTGCAGCTGTAACAGCAACTCTTCCTTTTGTTGGTGTTAAATAAAAGTCCTGAAAGGGAACCGAGGTCCACGGATGACGTCTCTGCAGCTGGGGATTTACAGTATGTTGTTGGATGGCAGCAGCTATTATGTCATATGTCTCCACAGCTGGAGTGGCACTGACTGGCAGGTATGTCGACTTCTGCCACATATAGTACTTTGGGTTTATGTGACGTCTGTTGGGAAGGTGTCGTAGCACGGACCCACAACAGGGGGGCGCAAATGAACAGACAATGAATAAGCCAAAAAGGTAACAATTTAATGTTGTGATAATACAACGAAACGTACAGTAATTTGCACAGTAATGTAAATCCAGGTGACGTGTGGGCAGGCTCGAAGATAGGAGACCCCCGATGAGAGAGAAGCCGCGTCCCACACGGCTTCCACCACCAACGGTCTGAAGAACACCGGAGCCGCCAAGTCCCGAATCCCCAGGTGGCCTCTGTCTTCGGCTGTCGACCCTGGTACTGCTGGCAGAAGCAGCAATATGATGAGTGAGTGTGAATCCGCACACTCAGTAATTCTCAGTCCGAACACAGTTAGGAGGGAGCACCTCCACCTCCAAATCACACACACTCGTGCAGCTCCTGGTCAACCACTTATCTGAGATGGGGTGTGAGGTGAAGCCGTCGCTGTTCACCACCAAACGCCAATCCTCTAGATAAAGGCAACACTCCAGGAAAACGGCTGCATAGAAGTTCAAGTTATTACACACACAGTGTTAGTCAGCAGAGAAATTACCTCGGTAATGGTAGTCGAATTTCTCGGCTGGGGAGGTGGAGTTGCAGTCCGGCTTTTATGGTGGGTGATGAATTGAACGAGTGACAGCTGGTGCAGAGGATGAGTGACAGCTGTCACTTCTTCTGGGTCTGGCGCCCTCTCGTGCTTGGAGCCCGCACTCCAAGCAGGGCGCCCTCTGGTGGTGGTGGGCCAGCAGTACCTCCTCTTCAGCGGCCCACACAACAACGTGTTTGTTATGCATTCGCAGACTGTATGCAAATCAGATGCAAAGCAGACATAATACAATTCGTTGTCGTCCACAACAAAATTGGCCAAGAATGACAAATGTCTCAGTATGAATTACGGATATATTAATAATGTATAGCAAATATATGACAAACAATCACGGATGTATAACGCATGTATTGAGGAAACGGCTCAGACGCATTGCGATTATCATGGAAGTATCACAGATGTATTGAGAATGCATTTGCGCATGTGTTGCGGGAAACAGAGGTTGTATTGCGCATGTGCAGCATCTGCATTGCGGTCATAAAAGAAGCACACTCGGGCCTTTCTGCATCACTATTCACACCAACACCACAGCCTCTGGAGCAATTGCTGGACTTGGACAAGTTGATCGGTGTGTTGTTGGATGGCAGCAACTATCACACTACGTCTTTGGGGATCCATAACTACATCTGTACGTCTCCACAGCTGAACTGGCAATGACTGGCAACTATGTCGATTTCTGCCACATTTATATCGTACTTTGGGTTTATGTGAAGTGTTTGTTATGCATTCACAAATTGTCCGCAAATCAGTTGCAAAGCAGACGTAATACAAACACTTTATTTGTGGGCAATCTGTATGCATTCACTACATCTTATTTTAGTCCGTGATGTGGACATGATAGGCACGCTAAATATCAGTTTTACACTCTGTCCCAGTCTGCTGCCAAACCACAAATCCCTGTCAGTTGCGGATATCAGCGGATAACGGCGGATATACAGCGCATAGCTTGAGTATGTATTGAGTATGTTTTGAGTATGTATTGAGTATGTAAGGCGGATGTCATCCGTAACCAAAATTTTGTGCAGCTCAAAAATGCTGGCAACGGACAAACATGCCACTGCGGATAATTGCGGCTGTTTAGCGAATACGAGCCAACTTTATGCACAATCCATACGCAATCTTCCTAAACGCCAGTGGACGGGCCCTTATACACGTTCTTGCCAACCAGATCGCTGCGTATGCTTGTGATGTCATTGTTTGTAAACAAATTATCACTATAGAGGACTTATGTACGTGTTTCTCTACTACAGGAGGAAATAGATTCTGTAATGGGAACACACAGAGTGAACACAGTGGATTCTGTAATGGGAACACACACGTTTAACATCTGAATTGACAGAGATGATTGGTGAGAAGAGGCACATTTGAACATTTGTGCAATTTACAGTTTTTTCTTGATCAGCGTGTGCAGAAGACCAGGGGCCTCATGTGCAAAGACTTGTGTGATTTTCTATTAAAACATGGCATACGCCAAAACCCAGAAAACTGGTGTAAGCACAAAAATATCTAGTTGTATAAAAGTGTGAATACGCATGGATCCAAGCATGTTCCATTTGTACATCCCACTGAACGTGGAATTGAGTGCACACGCACATGCACCAAACTCCTCCCTGACCATGCCCCTATTTAAATATGCAATTTCATGTAAATATATCCTTTGAGTTGGGATTCTCCAAGCTGTAACATCAGACAACATGAGCACAGAAAATAAATTATACCAAGTGTGGGCTCCAGATGACTGGAAATGACGTGGATACACACAGGGATAGTTTATTTGTTACCCTGTCAAACAGAATAAACATGAAAGGGGAAAAAATGTTAGTGGGAGCGTATGTATGTGAGACCGCAAAGGCAGTGAGCTCAGAGTGACCCACACACTGAAGTTAACATACAATGAGGTGCGCCATGGCTGACAGTGTGTGACATTTACAACTTTACACGTGTTTATCGACAAATATTGAATCAGGAAGACAATCGGGGGCCTGTAAGACGTTCTGCAGCTCTAGTTTCTAGCGGACATATGACCCTCATTGGACTCATCTCTGATGCGGAGGATTCTGCCTACAGACGGGAGAGATTGATGACCTGGTGTCCTTGTGCAAACAGAACAATCTGGAGCTCAGTGCGCTCAAGACCGTGGAGATGCTTGTTGACTTCAGAAAGAAATCAGTCCCAGCCAGCCCCATCACCCTGTGTGACTCCCCAGTTGGCATTGTGGAGTCTTTCCATTACTTTGGGATCACCATCACCCAGGACCTCAAGTTAAAGCTGACAACAGATGATGTACTTTCTGTGGCAGCTAAGGAAGTTCAACCTGCCACAAACAATGATGGAGAGCTTCTACACTGCCATCATTGAGTCCATCATCTGCTCCTCCATCACTGCCTGGTACGCTGCTGCCACTGCTAAGGACAGGAGCAGACTGCCACATATCATCCACTCAGCAATAGAAGGTAGTCGACTGAAATCTACCATCCCTACAGGACCTGTACACCTCCAGGCCCTGAGGCGAGCAAGGAAGATAGTTGTCAATCCCTCTCACTCACAACACAAACTTTTTGTCACCCTCCCCTCTGGCAGATGGCTGAGGTCCATCAGGACTAAAACCTCAAGACACAAAAGCAGTTTCTTTCTGTCTGCAGCTAGACTTCTAAATAATGCCAGACACCCCCATTTACCCTGCCTCCCCTCCCCCACAAAGTACAGATTGATCATCCCTGCACTGAAAAGTTACTGTCCATCTGCATGCCTTTGCACAGCCCCATTCCACTATGTTATTTTTATTTGACAGTGAACACAGTTTGCCTTGTTTGCTTATTTGATTCCTTCACTTTTTACAGAAGTACGAGTATTTTTTCCTTTTCTTTTAATTATTGTTATTTATGCACCAATGACACCAGATCAAAATCCTTGTATGTGAGAACTTACTTGCTAATAAATTCAATTCTGACTGTGATTCTGATTTTGGAGCCACACCCAAGTGGGCAGTCAAGGAACTGCAACTTTTTCTGCTGCGGTGTAATGTTAGCATCATATTAGGTGACACTAGTGAGTTTTCAAGACGTGAACGATTAAATCCATCATAAGTCACTGCTTTAAGGCACGCCCCTCGCGCAGGTCCTCAGCCACCACAAGCAGAGGTGGGACGAAGTCACCAGCAAGTCACTCTCGAGTCATGAATCGGCAGTTCACAAGTCTCAAGTCAAGTCCCAAGTTGTAATGACCACCAATTCGCAAGCTGACTTGAGACTTGACTTGAGACTTGCCGATTCATGACTTGACAATGACGTCCCACCTCTGACCACAAGTACATATTTTTGAAACACATAATAAATTCTGTTGCTCATAACGGAGACACTTGGCTCAGGCTAACATAGGTGCAGTGTCAGCGCATTGACATCACATCTAACACCAAACTTAGTGCCAACCTTATTGTGTAATAATTATTTCATGACTGTAATTTTACTAAAATAAGGAAACAGTGCTGCAACACAATGACAGAATTTACCAATTAAGAACTGCAATGTGATGAAAAATATATAATTTACAAGGACTGCGAAACATGTTTCTCAGTATTTTCCCATAATTGCTTGAAGGAAAGACTAATGATTTAACAGATTATAGCCACATTTACTGGCTATGATCATAATCAAGTAATATTTTATAAATACTACAACTAAAGAAACATACTAAAATAATTAGCTGTTGTTATTTAGGAGATTTTATATTCTTTATTAATTTCAGAAATTTACTAAAAGTATTTTATTTGCAGGAATTTCAGCGTGTCATGAAGTTGCTATACTGGTTGGAAAATGGTACCTATCTATATTTTATAAGGTGCCCAGTCAGAATAAGCTGCTTCAGAAAGTTGCTCAGAAAGTGTTGCTGTAAACAGCCGCTAAAAGTCCAACATGTTGACCCTCGTTTATAGCAGCATTTGTCTTTAAAACCCTCTGCATTGAGAGGTCAAACATTTCTTTGCTTCTCACCAAGTCGTGCGTTTCAACTGAGCATTGGCGGGGTTTGTTTGTGTTCTCATTTGTTTGTTTGTGTGCTCACTGTGTGCTGCAGCTGTGCTAACAAGGCGCCGTTTTGACCAGGCTGCTGCTACGCTCCAATTAAAGCGTGTGATCAGCTCGAAAGCTTTAATGATGGTTGTGTTGGGGGACTTGATCGGCTTATACGGCGAGACAGAGAGCGAGATGGTGTGCAGTGAGTCGCTGTCTGCAGCATCCTAGTGTCGTGGCTCAGTGGGTCTGCTGCAGACAGCAGACGCGGTAAAATTAGGCTTCGTCTCCTTTGTCAGGAGAGGAGAAAGGGCCAGCCAGGTACAGGAGCAGCCTGAGAACTAGACATGTTGCAGAGCTCTAATCTCTGTTTCTGGGTCTCATGCTTTTCTTAATGCTTTTGTGATGCTTGAATAATCAGCATACATAGCTTCCTCAGTTTAAAAGAAAATCACAACAGATGCAACCGATACCCTGACTAGAAATCCACAAACACACAAGCTGGGTTTCCAGTGACAGATTTGCCTAAAAGTTTAATAATGTCAACAAAGCAAAATGGCAAAATGACAGCATCTCTATTAACTGATGGAATGTGACTGCTGGGTTCTGAGTTCTATTACTGTAACAAGTAGTCTTCAACAACCCAATCTCACGCCACATTTTCATGACAGCAGCTCAAATTCATTTTGTGATGGGAGCACGAAATGCAGAGTGATGCGGGGGTGGGGGTGGGGGTGGGGGGCAGTGTTGCCACAGTTACTTTGAAAAAGTAATCCAATTACTGATTACTGATTACTCCTTGAAAAAGTAACTTAGTTACTTTACTGATTACTCAATTGTAAAAGTAAGTTAGATTACTAGTTACTTTTTTAGTTACTTTCCACAGCTGCCGACAACAACTCACTTTATAGTCACCCTTTCTTGACTTCAATGAAAATAAATACTTGTTTTATAAAAAGTAAAGACCTCTTTCTTGACCTCATATTTAATTGTTGACAGCACTGTAACAGTAAAACTTGCAATTTCAAACCTACATTGTTTAGAAATGTAACTATTAAATTCTAACGCTCTAAACATTTTACTTGTCGAAATTATTATTATTTTAAGCAATATTAGTAGTTGTAGTAAAAAACGGCTTCAAAACGACCTTTAATCTAGGGGTGTTGTGGGGGCACATCCTTGCCCCACGCCCCCATCCCATCTGGATTCGCCCCTGCTTTGGCGTTTGAGCACAAAGAATGGATTACATTTATTTATGCAGAAAACAGGACCAGATTTACAGGTAAGGAAGTTTTATTGCGTTTTCACATCATGTGGTCCTCAGAAAGAGAGTTTAGGTGCATTTGAGTGGAAAATAGTGTTAGTTGTTGACGCGTCGCGGAGGATCAGCTGTTTTTAACGAGACGATACGGAGCAGCTCAGAATTCTAAATAAAGGAGGGGAAAAGTATAAAAATGTCCTTTGTAAAGCTCAGTGCAGGTGTGCTGATCACCGCGCTTTAAGAGGTGAGGACGAGTCGAGCAGCTGCAAAAAAACCGTGGATGAAAAGCTCACAGCTCACTTAAAGTGGGCAGTTCAGTCGAACCCCGACCTCCTGCCCACAGACCAAGTTTAATGCTGCTATCGACCCACAATGAAAAATAATAGTAACGCACAGTGACATGGAGAAGTAACTTTAATCTGATTACTGATTTGGAAAGATTAACGCGTTAGATTACTCGTTACTAAAAAAAAGTGGTCAGATTAGAGTAACGCGTTACCGGCATCACTGGGGGGGGGGATCTGGGGTCTGTGGGGGTTATGGTTAGGGTTAGGGGAAAAGAGAGGGTTAGGTTATGGTATACAAATAATGAATGTATATGAGTTCAATGGTACAAATATTTAATTCGGTGAAAGATGGAATGTACCATTCAACGAGGTGAGGCGAAAAATGAAAATGTGACTTTTGAGTTTTTTGCTGGACAAACAAACATACAACATGCACACATATTCATTTACATATTCATATATTACATATCATACATATCAATATTACATATTCATTTCCATATGGGTTATGTGCATGCAACCTCACACTGCAAATGCTTGATAGCAGTTCCAGCATGGATTTCGTGCATTTGTTCCATCTCAGCCTGCAGCAGTGAGTTCTCTTTGTTGCTCTCTGCATATTCCACAGCGACTCATTTCTGCAGAGAATTCCTGCTGTGAGGTGCTCGAGAGAAAATGGGTTTGTAATGAAAATGGTTTGTGAGCGCAGGTCTTCTTCACATGCAGATCTTCAGACATGATCATCATTCTTAACACTGTCATGTGCTTACACTTTAAGCAAATCGAAAATTTATTTCCTCTCATTACCTCCATGATAAAGGTCATGTTGGGCAGCACAGTGGCTTAGTGGTTAGTACTGTTGCCTCAGAGCCCTTCCAGGGTTCACTTCTGAATTCGTCCTACTCCTTTCTGTGTGGAGGTTGCACGTTCTTTCCATGTTTGCTCCCGGGAATCCGGGAGCTTCGGCTTCCTTCCAATAACAAAGATATGCAGGTTTGGGGAACTGCTGAGTGAGAGTGTGAACGTGTTTCTCTGCCAGTATGTGTCTGCGCTGTGATAGACTGATGGCCTGTGTGTTCCACATCTCTGGTCCAATGACCACTAGGATTGTCTCCAGCACCCCTGGGACTCTTAACTGGAATCAGCGGGTTTATAAAATGGATACAGTGGGGCCAAAAAGTATTTAGTCAGCCCCTGGTTGTGCACGTTCTCCTACTTTTGAAGATGAGAGAGGTCTGTAATTTTCATCATAGGTACACTTCAACTGTGGGAGACAAAATGAGAAAAAAAAAAAATCCAGAAAATCACATTGTAGGATTTTAAAAGAATTTATTTGTAGATTATGGTGAAAAATAAGTATTTGGTCACCCACAAACAAGCAAGATTTCTGGCTCTCACAGACCTGTATCTTCTTCTTTCTAAAGCTTTTCTGTCCTCCACCTGTTACCTGTATTAATGGCACCTGTTGGAACTCATTATCTGTATAAAAGACACCTATCCACAACCTCAAACAGTCAGACTCCAAACCCAACCATGGCCAAGACCAAAGAGCTGTTGAAGGACACCAGGAAGAAAATTGTAGATGTGCACCAGGCTGGGAAGAGTGAATCTACAATAGTCAAGCAGGTTGGTGTGAATAAATCAACGGTGGGAGCAATTGTAAGAAAATGGAAGACATACAAGACCATTGATAATCTCCCTCGATCTGGGGCTTCACGCAAGATGTCATCCAGTGGAGTCAAAATGATCATGAAAACAGTGAGCAAAAATCCCAGAACTACATGGAGGGACCTGATGAATGACCTGCAGAGAGCTGGGACCAAAGTAACAAAGGCTACACACTATGCAGAGAGGGACTCAAATCCTGCAGTGCCAGGCATGTCCCCCTGCTTAAGCAAGTACATGTCCAGGCCCGTCTGAAGTTTGCCAGAGAGCATATGGATGATCCAGAAGAGGACTGGGAGAATATCATGTGGTCAGATGAAACCAAAATAGAACATTTTGGTAAACACTCAGCTGGTTGTGTTTGGAGGAAGAAGAATGCTGAGTTGCATTCCAAGAACACCATATCTACTGTGAAGCATGGGGGTGGAAACATCATGCTTTGGGGCTGTTTTTCTGCAAAGGGGACAGGACGACTGGTCTGTGTTAAGGGAAGAATGATTGTGGACATACGAGGGCTGTCCGTAAAGTATAGGTCCTTTTTATTTTTTTCAAAAACTATATGGATTTCATTCATATGTTTTTACGTCAGACATGCTTGCACCCTCGTGCGCATGCGTGAGTTTTTCCACGCCTGTCGGTGACGTCATTCGCCTGTGAGCACTCCTTGTGGGAGGAGTCATCCAGCCCCTCGTCGGAATTCCTTTGTCTGAGAAGTTGCTGAGAGACTGGCGCTTTGTTTGATCAAAATTTATTCTAAACCTGTGAGACACATCGAAGTGGACATGGTTCGAAAAATTAAACTGGTTTTCAGTGAAAATTTTAACAGCTGATGAGAGATTTTGAGGTGATTCTGTCGCTTTAAGGACTTTTCACGGTGCGAGACGTCGCTCAGCGCTCTCAGGCAGCGTCATCAGCCTGTTTCAAGCTTAAAACCTCCACATTTCAGGCTCTATTGATCCAGGACGTCGTGAGAGAACAGAGAAGTTTCAGAAGAAGTCGGTTTCAGCATTTTATCCGGATATTCCACTGTTAAAGGAGATTTTTTTAATGAAAGACGTGCGGACGGGTCCGCGCGTCGGGACGCAGCCGACGCGGCGCGGCGGCACAGGAAAAACACCTCCGTGTTGATAACCATTTGTAAAATCCAGGCGGCTTTTGATGGCTTTCAGTGGAGTGAGTATATGAGAAATTGTTTAACAGCAGGACATGTTCCAACTTGTCCTCAAGGCTTCCAACAGAGGTGTTTTTCCTGTGGCGGAGCGTCGCGGCGGCTCCGAGCCGACGCTGCAATCCGGCCGCACGTCTTTCATTAAAAAAAATCTCCTTTAACAGTGGAATATCCGGATAAAATGCTGAAACCGACTTCTTCTGAAACTTCTCTGTTCTCTCACGACGTCCTGGATCAATAAAGCCTGAAATGTGGAGGTTTTAAGCTTGAAACAGGCTAATGACGCCGCCTGAGAGCGCTGCGCGACGTCTCGCACCGTGAAAAGTCCTTAAAGCGACAGAATCACCTCAAAATCTCTCATCAGCTGTTAAAATTTTCACTGAAGACCAGCTTAATTTTTCGAACCGTGTCCACTTCGATGTGTCTCACAGGTTTAGAAAAAATTTTGATCAAACAAAGCGCCAGTCTCTCAGCAACTTCTCAGACAAAGGAATTCCGACGAGGGGCTGGACGACTCCTCCCACAAGGAGTGCTCACAGGCGAATGACGTCACCGACAGGCGTGGAAAAACTCACGCATGCGCACGAGGGTTCAAGCATGTCTGACGTAAAAACATATGAATGAAATCCATATAGTTTTTGAAAAAAATAAAAAGGACCTATACTTTATGGACAGACCTCGTACATCATGAGATTTTAAGCCAAAACCTCCTTCCATCAGTGAGAGCATTGAAGATGCAATGTGGCTGAGCATGACAATGATCTCAAACATACCGCTCAGGCCATGAAAGCTCCATAAAAAGCATTTCAAGGTCCTGGAGTGGCCAAGCCAGTCTCCAGACTTCAACCCCATAGAAAATTTGTGGATCACAATGCACGTGATTCTAAGTGATGTGTGTGTGCATTGATACCACATTTTAGAGGAGCACGGGTGACTAAAACATATACCTTGGTATTTATAAGGCAATTTACTCTATATTGTTCATTTCGACGTCTTTATAGTGGTGTTGATGGATGACAGCTGTCACCTCCAGCGGCTCCAACGCCCTCTCGTGCTTGGAGCCCGCACTCCAAGCAGGGCGCCATCTGGTGGTGGTGGGCCAGCAGTACCTCCTCTTCAGCGGCCCACACAACAGGACCCCCCCAGGTTTATCCGGGTGCCGGGCATAGAAGTCGGCCAGGAGGGCCGGGTCCAGGATGAAGCTCCTTTTCACCCAGGAGCGTTCCTCGGGACCATACCCCTCCCAGTCCACCAGATACTGGAAGCCCCGACCCTTGCGACGGACATCCAGAAGCCGACGCACGGACCGCGCTGGCTCCCCGTCGATGATCCGGGCAGGAGGTGGTGCAGGTCCAGGGGTGCAGAGCGGTGAGGTGTGGTATGGTTTGATCCGGGACACGTGGAAGACAGGATGGATCCGCAGTGAAGCTGGCAGCCGTAGCTTCACTGCGGCCGGGCTGAGGACCTTGGTGATGGGAAAGGGTCCGATATATCTGTCCTTCAGTTTTTGTGATTCCACTTGAAGGGGGATGTCCTTTGTCGATAACCATACCTCCTGCCCAGGCTGGTATGCAGGGGCCGGGGAACGCCGGTGGTCTGCATGGGCCTTGGCCCTCGTCCGGGCCTTCAACAGGGCAGAACGGGCGGTCCACCACACTCGGCGGCACCTCCTGAGGTGGGCCTGGGCCGAGGGCACACCGACCTCACCCTCCACAGGCGGGAACAATGGGGGCTGGTACCCCAAACACACCTCGAACAGGGAGAGGCTGGTGGCAGATGACACTTGGCTGTTGTGGGCGTACTCGATCCAGGCCAGATGGGTGCTCCAGGTCGTCGGGTGCGCAGAGGTAACGCAACGGAGGGCCTGCTCCAACTCCTGGTTGGCCCGCTCTGCCTGTCCGTTCGTCTGGGGGTGATACCCGGACGAGAGACTCACGGTGGCCCCAGTTCCTTGCAAAAACTCCTCCAGACCTGAGAGGAGAACTGAGGGCCACAGTCTGAGACGATGTCCGCTGGTATCCCATGCAGACGCACGACGTGGTGGACCAGGAGGTCTGCTGTCTCCTGGGCCATAGGGAGCTTCGGGAGGGCCACAAAGTGGGCCGCCTTGGAGAACCGGTCCACTATCGTCAAGATGGTGGTGTGGCCCTGGGACGGCGGGAGGCCCGTGACAAAGTCCAGGCCGATGTGGGACCAGGGGCGATGAGGCACCGGTAGTGGTCGGAGGAGTCCTGAGGTCCTCTTGTGGTCCGCCTTGCCCCTGGCGCAGGTTGTGCAGGCCTGGACGTAGTCCCGGACGTCGGCTTCCATAGACGTCCACCAGAAGCGCTGCTGGACTATCGCCATGGTCCTGCGCACTCCAGGATGACAGGAGAGTTTGGACCCATGGCAGAAGTCCAAAACTGCAGCTCTGGCCTCTGGTGGGACATACAGCTTGTTCTTGGGGCCGGTCCCCGGGTCCGGGTTCCGTGCCAGGGCCTCCCGGACGGTCTTCTCCACGTCCCAGGTGAGGGTGGCCACGACAGTGGACTCGGGGATGATGGTTTCTGGGGGGTCTGACAGCTCGGCCCTGGCTTCCTCTTCATGCACCCGGGACAGTGCATCCGACCGTTGGTTCTTTGTCCCAGGGTGGTACGTAATCTGGAAGTCAAAGTGCCCGAAGAACAGTGACCAGCGGGCTTGCCTGGGGTTCAACCGCTTGGCGGTCCGGATGTACTCCAGGTTCCGATGGTCCGTGAAAACCGTGAAGGGCACCGTCGCTCCCTCCAACAGGTGTCTCCACTCTTCAAGAGCCTCCTTCACCGCCAAGAGTTCCCGATTGCCGACGTCATAATTCCTCTCAGCCGGGGTCAACCTGCGGGAAAAATAGGCACAAGGGTGGAGGACCTTATCGGACTCCCCGCTCTGGGACAGCACGGCTCCTATCCCTGAGTCAGAGGCATCCACTTCCACTGTGAACTGGCGAGTAGGATCGGGCTGCACCAGAACTGGCGCAGTCGAGAACCGGCGTTTCAACTCCCTAAACACGGCTTCGCACCGATCCGACCAGGTGAAGGGGACTTTTGTGGAGGTCAGGGCTGTCAGGGGGCTAACTACCTGACTGTAGCCCTTGATGAACCTCCGGTAGAAATTTGCAAAACCGAGGAACTGTTGTAGTTTCCTACGGTTCGTTGGTTGGGGCCAATCTCTCACCGCCGCAACCTTGGCTGGATCAGGGGCGACGGAGTTGGAGGAGATTATGAACCCCAAGAAGGACAAAGAAGTGCGGTGGAACTCACACTTCTCGCCCTTCACAAACAGCCGGTTCTCCAACAACCGCTGTAGGACCTGACGTACATGCTTGACATGGGTCTCAGGATCCGGAGAAAAGATGAGTATATCGTCTAGATATACGAAGACAAACCGATGCAGGAAGTCCCGCATTACGTCATTTACCAATGCTTGGAACGTCGCGGGCACATTGGTGAGGCCGAACGGCATGACCAGGTACTCAAAGTGACCTAACGGGGTGTTAAATGCCGTCATCCACTCGTCTCCCTCCCGGATCCGAACCAGGTGATAAGCATTCCTAAGATCCAATTTCGTGAAAATTTGGGCTCCATGCAGGGGCGTGAACACTGAATCCAACAGAGGTAACGGGTATCGGTTGCGAACCGTGATCTCGTTCAGCCCTCTGTAATCAATGCATGGACGGAGTCCGCCGTCCTTCTTGCCCACAAAAAAGAAACCAGCACCCATCGGGGAGGTGGAGTTCCGGATCAACCCGGCAGCTAACGAGTCCCGGATGTAGGTCTCCATTGATTCGCGTTCCGGACGTGAGAGCTTGTACAGCCTGCTGGACGGGTACTCAGCACCCGGTATCAAATCAATGGCACAATTGTACGGACGGTGCGGGGGCAGCATGAGTGCCAGATCCTTGCTGAAGACGTCAGCAAGGTCATGGTACTCGGCCGGCACCTCCGCCATATTGGGGGGGACTAAAACCTCCTCCTTAGCTGTCACACCGGGTGGAACCGAGGATCCTAAACACTCCCGGTGGCAGGTTTCGCTCCACTGAACCACAACCCCAGACGGCCAATCAATCCGGGGATTGTGTTTTAACACCCATGGAAAACCCAAAATCACTCGGGAGGTAGAAGGTGTTACATAAAACACAATCTCCTCCCTGTGATTCCCAGACACCACCAACGTCACTGGCTGTGTCTGGTGTGTGATTAGTGGAAGAAGGGTGCCATCTAGCGCCCGCACCGACAATGGTGACGGTAAGGCCACTAGAGGGAGCCCAACCTCCTTTGCCCATCTGCTATCTAGCAGATTCCCCTCCGACCCCGTGTCCACCAGTGCTGGGGCGTGAAGGGTTAGATCCCCACTCAGGATCGTAACTGGGATTCGTGCAGATCGTCGGGGTTTCCCCACGTGGGTGTTGTGACCCACCCTTAGCCCAGTCTCTAAGGACGAGTGCTGCTGTTTTGACCGTTTGGGGCTGTTGTATGGCTGGGGGGGCCTGGCTGCCGGTTTGTTTGTCATTTGGTTTCCTCCCAGGTGGCGTGCATTTGGGACTGAGTGGCTGTGTTGCTGAGGCTGTTAGGACTTCACCCTGATCACCTGCGACTCGTCAGGACTCACAGCTGAGGTGCATCTGGAGGGATTGGAGTATGTTGGCATTTAAGACTGAAGTGCACAGTGTGCATTTGCCAGAGACTCGACCTTGTGACCAGACGGGTGAGATCGTCGTCTTGGGAGCCATCTCATCAGCAGCGGACGCTGAGAATGTCCAGGTTTGATGCACGGTCTGTGAAAGAGGAGAGGGTGAGGTCTCACGCTCGTCAGCACACTTCCTGAGGTACGTTGGATTTTGTGACTAACAGTTATACAGTCAGTACATGTGGTGTCCCTCACACCTTATTGTATTGAGCTGTATGTTAGTCATGTATCAGCTTCCACTGCAGTGGTGATTTGTGAACGAGATGTTCCATGCCTGCAGGTTGGAAGCTGATCAGTAATCAAGCCAGGAAGTGTTTGCTGTTTGTACACCTTTAAGTGTTCTGTGTGTAGAGTGTGGACTCACATAATGGTTCCTTCTTTCACAGACTCGGTTGTTGCGGCCACCTGGGGGGTGTCGGCGGGGTCCTTGGGTCCGAAACAGCTTCTGGCTCCGGACCATTAGCGCTGCTGGGAGCGCACCACGCCAGACCGCACTTTTTATTATTATTATGGTCACTGTTATGTATTAAATTCAGTTAGCCTTTGTACCGTGCTCTGCTTATTTCATACTGGGTCCTTCAAACGCTGGTCGGTTCTCCGAGCTGCGTCCGACACATAACAGGGGCATTCTCTCTGTGTGTGCTCGGTAGAGCTGCAGAGAAAACACTCTCCACGGATCAGCCTCCTTTGTCTCTGATCTGATCGTTTTTTGGCCCTGCTCGTTTCCATAGCAACATCAGCAGGGGGAGCTGTTGTCACGTGGAGAGCCCTGGCAGTGGAGCGTGGGGAAGTTGGCTTCCTTTCAGACCCGGGAGGAAGAGGGACGGCTTGTATCTGACCACGCCCCTCGTCTCGCTCCCGTCGGTGTTCCGTTAATCGGTTGTCTAACCGTATAACCAGGTCGATAAGCCCATCTAAATCCCGCGGCTCGTCCTTCGCCACCAGGTGCTCCTTAAGGACCAGAGACAGTCCGTTTACAAAGGCGGCACGGAGCGCAACAGCATTCCAGCCAGCTCGCGCTGCCGCGATGCGGAAGTCGACTGCATACTTCGCTGTGCTCCGACGCCCCTGCCGTATAGACAGCAGCACACTTGAAGCGGTCTCGCCTCTATGAGGGTGGTCGAACACCTGTCGGAACTCCCTCACAAACTCAGTATAAACCGTTAGGAGCCGTGAATTCTGCTCCCAAAGCGCCGTAGCCCAGGCGCGTGCCTCTCCTCGAAGCAAATTGATCACATAAGCCACCCGGCTGGCGTCTGCTGCGTACATGACGGGATGCTGTGAAAAGACGAGCGAGCACTGCATCAAGAAGTCCGCGCACGTCTCCACACAGCCTCCGTACGGCTCCGGAGGGCTTATGTATGCTTCAGGGGAAGGAGGGGGGTTCGTTGAATGACCAGCGGAATGTCTGTTTCTGGCACACGGTCAGCAGGAGGAGGTGCTGCAGCAGCGCCCTGAGCACGCGCTTCCACCTGGGCGGTGAGAGCCTCCATCCTGCGATTGAGAATACTGCTCTGCTCGGTAACTAAGTCCAACCGAGCGGTAAAGGCGGTTAAGATGTGCTGCAGCTCACCCAACATGCCTCCTGCTGGCGCCTGTGCACCTCGCTCTTCCATTGGCTGTTCAAGCGATGGTTGACGCCCCTCGGGATCCATGACGCTGGCCGAGAAATCCTGTTTGGGAAGTGTCGTGACACGGACCCACAACAGGGGGCGTTAATGAAGGGACAATGGAATAGCCAAAAGGTAACAATTTAATGTTGTGAAGGTGCACAACGTAATACAGACAGATACAAATATGTGTTATATCAATCCGACAAAAGGTGACGTGTGGCAGGCTCGAAGATAGGAGAGAAAAGCCGGAACCCACACAAGCCTCACCACCAACGGACCTGAAGAACACCAGAGCCACCAAGCCCTGCGCCCCAGGTGGCCACTGTCTTCAGCAGTCAGACCCGGTACTGCTGGCAGAAAATAGAAACAGTTCTGGATGAGTGTGAGTCCGCACACTCAGTAATCGCACAGTCTGTGTTCAGTTAAGGAGGGAGAACCTCCACCACCAATCACACACTCGTGCAGCTCCTGAATTAACCACTTATCTGGGTGGGGTGTGAGGCGAAGCCGTCGCAGTCCACACCAAACGCTCAAGTGACACAAGCATGTCCAGTTTTAGATATTTTGTAAGTTCTGCCATACTCATGGCAAATTGTGGGAAAACACAGCTGTCTCGCGGTAACTCGTGGAGCAGAAACAGGAAAATATGCAAAGATAAGCTGGAAGTTAAGCCAAAATTGCTTTACAGTGTCATAGAAATGCTGTTATCCAAGAGGGGTCAGTGATAACTGAGGACTCGAGTCACATTTGGGCATGTAGCGTATGACCAAAATAGTCGAGGTGGAAAAATATTGCACGGCTGTCAAGGTGAACTCAAATCAATATATATATATATATATATATATATATATTAAAGGCACTGCGCTGCAGTAGTTTGAATCATATTTATCTAATAGATTACAATTTGTTCATGTAAATGGGGAATCTTCTTCACAGACTAAGGTTAATTATGGAGTTCCACAAGGTTCTGTGCTAGGACCAATTTTATTCACTTCATACATGTTTCCCTTAGGCAGTATTATTACACAGCATTGCTTAAATTTTCATTGTTACGCAGATGATACCCAGCTTTATCTATCCATGAAGCCAGAGGACACACACCAATTAGCTAAACTGCAGGATTGTCTTACAGACATAAAGACATGGATGACCTCTAATTTCCTGCTTTTAAACTCAGATAAAACTGAAGTTATTGTACTTGGCCCCACAAATCTTAGAAACATGGTGTCTAACCAGATCCTTACTCTGGATGGCATTACCCTGACCTCTAGTAATACTGTGAGAAATCTTGGAGTCATTTTTGATCAGGATATGTCATTCAAAGCGTATATTAAACAAATATGTAGGACTGCTTTTTTTGCATTTGCGCAATATCTCTAAAATTAGAAAGGTCTTGTCTCAGAGTGATGCTGAAAAACTAATTCATGCATTTATTTCCTCTAGGCTGGACTATTGTAATTCATTATTATCAGGTTGTCCTAAAAGTTCCCTGAAAAGCCTTCAGTTAATTCAAAATGCTGCAGCTAGACTACTGACGGGGACTAGAAGGAGAGAGCATATCTCACCCATATTGGCCTCTCTTCATTGGCTTCCTGTTAATTCTAGAATAGAATTTAAAATTCTTCTTCTTACTTATAAGGTTTTGAATAATCAGGTCCCATCTTATCTTACGGACCTCATAGTACCATATCACCCCAATAGAGCGCTTCACTCTCAGACTGCAGGCTTACTTGTAGTTCCTAGGGTTTGTAAGAGTAGAATGGGAGGCAGAGCCTTCAGCTTTCAGGCTCCTCTCCTGTGGAACCAGCTCTCAATTCAGATCAGGGAGCTAGACACCCTCTCTACTTTTAAGATTAGGCTTAAAACTTTCCTTTTTGCTAAAGCTCCAAGTTAGGGCTGGATCAGGTGACCCTGAACCATCCCTTAGTTATGCTGCTTTAGACTTAGACTGCTGGGGGGTTCCCATGATGCAGTGTTTCTTTCTCTTTTTGGTCTGTATGCACCACTCTGCATTTAATCATTAGTGATTGATCTCTGCTCCCCTCCACAGCATGTCTTTTTCCTGGTTCTCTCCCTCAGCCCCAACCAGTCCCAGCAGAAGACTGCCCCTCCCTGAGCCTGGTTCTGCTGGAGGTTTCTTCCTGTTAAAAGGGAGTTTTTCCTTCCCACTGTCGCCAAGTGCTTGCTCACAGGGGGTCGTTTTGACCGTTGGGGTTTTTCCGTAATTATTGTATGGCTTTGCCTTACAATATAAAACACCTTGGGGCAACTGTTTGTTGTGATTTGGCGCTATATAAATAAAATTGATTTGATTTGATTTTTGATATATACACACATACATATGTATACATATGTACACACATACATATATATTGAGGTTTTTCAGGTTTCAAATCCCGCAAAACTTTGGAGAGGTCACCGCGCTGCAAGATCTCAGTAACATTGAGAACTGCATTGAGACGCTCTGATCACGCTTCACTTTAACCGCTGCACACGGACAACACCATTAACATCTCAACATAAAACTATTTTTATATTGTGCCTAAAACTCTTGTGAATATATTCTCTGGGTTTGTAGACATTGTTATTGCATTTATTTTATGTAAACATGGGAGAATCACAGTCTGTCTCGCCGTTATTTTCAATGGGAGCTGCTGTGATCTGCGCTCACTTCCTGATCATGTCATTCTGGGGGAAAGTGAAGTTTGCTCTTTAACGTCTTGATTATTGTTCTTTACAACAATGTTTGTCCTCTTTGTTCCAGACTAATATATATAATATGTCTGAAATTCGGTTTGCGTTTATTAAATTCCACGCAGATTAAACGTAGCAGACACGGATTATTTGTTATAATTGTTTTAGCAAGTTTTCAGGGTATCATGCAGCAGTCTCTTATTAACGTGATGAAAAGCATAAAAAATGACATTTTTGTAGTATAATATTCATTTACAATTGTCATCGTGTGGATTCTCTATGTTGTTTTGACTGCAGCGACTCTCTGGCACGCAAGGGATTATGGGATACGTGAAAACCCCGAATACATTATATCACAGATCCATTGTCAGTCCACCTCATTGTGTATTGTCATGTTATCATGGCTGTTAGATCCCATGTAGATGGTTGCACTGTGCATCAACGCATCTCTGTGATGTGCTGACATATATACAGTTATGCAAAAAAGTTTACATACCCTGGCAGAATTTTTGATTGTATGGCCATTTTTCAGAGAATATGAATAATACAAAAATGTTTTTTTTTCCGCTCATGGTTAGTGGTTGTGTGAAGCCATTTATTATCAAACAACTGTGTTTACTCTTTTTAAATCATAATGACACCAGAAACTACCCAAATGACCCTGATCAAAAGTTTACATACCCCACTTCTTAATACAGTGTGTTGCCCCCTTTAGCATCAATGACAGCTTGGAGTCTTTTGTGGTAATTGTGGATGAGGCTCTTTATTTACTCTGTTGGTAAAGCTGCCCATTCTTCTTGGCAAAAAGCCTCCAGTTCCTATAAATTCCTGGGCTGTCTTGCATGAGCTGCACTTTTGAGAGTTTTTTGTGCAAAAGAAAAAAAAATCATCCATTATGGAATAAGGCTGTAACATAACAAACTGTGGAAAAAGTGAAGCGCTGTAAATACTTTCTGGGTGCACTGTATTTAAAACATCTTGCAGAAAGGTTCAAAAATATCTTCACCTGCAGCTCAGCTACAGAAATTAATGCTTTGGGCAGCATGGTAGCCAAGCAGTTTGAGCACTTGTTTGCAGATCAGAAGGTTCCTGGTTCAAGACCCCATCTGTGTATTCTCTGTATAATGTGGAGTTGTGTCAGGAAGACCATCCGGTGTAAAACATGCAGATCAATCTCAGATCAGCTCTGGCAACCTGGAGTGGGGGAAAAGGGAGCGGTTACAATATTAATAATCATATTAAATAGTTTAATAGCAGCAAAACTGCAATTTTTAGAGAATATTGCTAACAAATCTTTTGTAGTGTGTTATTTTCCTCCCAGTTCTTTCTGTAATACTGCCCCTTACAAAGCACAAACTCAAACTATTCCACACTTTTAAATTTAATCAAAGTCACAGCAAAAATAATCAGGCCTGGACCCTACAAGAACTTCTCTTACAGACAAGATCCGCTCTTACAGAACCCCGGACAATGGATACAAGCAGTTTTTATACAGGATTACATATGCCTAACAAAGGTGGACCTTATTTTGCAAAGTCCTTCGCTTATTGGCCCCCGTGGGCATTCAAGGGAGGATCCCCCTGCCCCAGGCCCGCGCATTAACGGGAGACATATGATTTATAATTGTAACCTAACTCCCTTTATCCTAAGTGGTACAAACTGGTTAAATCCAGTTCTACATGCACATACCAAAAAAGAACAAAGGAAAGTGAGAATAAGAATGAAACCAAAAATGTAACCCTACATATAATAACTACCTTGATACCAAAAGAAATACAGAAAACAAATAAGAAAACCATAATTAAACACAGAAATATATCTAACAACTGTTCATTTTATTGTGATTTATAAGATGTGTTTGTGTATACTGATGAATCATTTATGTTAAGTGATTCATCAGGAAATATAATCTATTTGATTTTGCTTAGACTGAACTCAAAAAACGTCTCACAGAATATTCTGTCCTATCATTAATTCTGTTTCATCAATAGATGATATCAAAACCTCTGCTGCAAAATCAAAGTCAGCAAGTAATGTAGAGGTTCAGATGAACAGAGGGCTATAGATCAGACAAGCTCGACAAGACAAATGGTCATTACAAAAAACAACAAAGAAAGAAAACAAACAAACAAATGGGGGGGGGGGGGGAGCAGACAGTGCTCAGGTAAAAAAAAACCCCACCCCTCACACGCACACACACAAACAACCCAAACATTGTAAACAACTGAAGTGTATTGAGGTATTTAAGTATTTCTGAAAACGGGTCATGTGACATTATCATTAAAAACAGCATAAGGAAGCCAACGTTACACTTTTTGCTGTTTTTGTTTGTTTCTTACTTAAGTTCTATTTGGCAGTCAAAACACTGCAGTCATTTGAATTATATTAGCCATGTGACTTCTTAATAATAATATAATAACAATAAATTTCATTTATCATGCACCTTTCATTAATAAAAATCTCAAAGTGCTACAGGAAAAAAATAAAAATAAATAAAACCAAGGATAAAGAAGAGAGTAAAACAGACAATCTTAAGATAAAAACAGTCGGCAGAATAGAATAAAACCAAAATAAAATAATAAAATAGCATAAAAAGGATGCAACAGATTCAAATTACTGAGACCTGTGATAGGCCTGTCTAAATAGGGTACGTCTTGAGGCTTTTTTTAAACACTCGAACTACCAGAGTGGTGCCAAATGGCACTTCCTCCTTTAAATCCCAAGGTGGTGCCAAATGGCGGCTGTGAACAGCCCAGCTTGTCACCAGTGTTATGTAAATGAGCCGTTACACTCTACTCAGCGGGGGTAAGGGAGAAGGACAGGAAGGAATGCCAAAGTGCTTTACAGTGAAAAAGACCCACTCCTCAAAAGGACCAGATAGTCTGAGCCATGTTGAGGATAAATGTTTTTATATTTTTTTGGTAATTGTTTGTTTTTACATAAAAAAGTTAATAAATAGTTTCAGTTACATTTGTAAGAAGTAACTCTAAAGACAGAACCCAAGTATATAAAAAACAGATGTGCATTCAGTGCTGCAATGTCAATCAGGTTGTAAAACACAGCGACTGGCCAACGCCATGTTCCTAAACGTACAGTGTACTTTTGCACGACCCACAACCCTTATTTGGAGTAAGCGGTTGAAGATGAGTGAAATAATAAACAGGAAAACTTGACTAATTAACATGGATGAGGAATGCCAGATAATATAAACACTACACAAGAATACAATACACAGGAGATGACACGAGAAATATAAACCCAGATATCATAAATTAAGCACCAGAAGTGTGAACCACGATGGGAGCAGTGGTAATTTGAAGTCATGGTGTTTAAGTTGACTTTTTTAAATTACTTTGACAACATACTACATAAATTTTGTTGTGAATAAGCAACCTACAGCCAAGCTCTGTTTGGTCAGAAGCACAACAGAATTTTATTATTTGTCCAGACAGTTGAATTTCATTTTTAGCAAGCCAGAAAATTATATTTCCAGAGCTATATTATCTCCTGTCTGATCTGGATACTGCATCCTTGTTGAACTTCACGTTGCTTTTTGAGCCCCACGTTTCTCCTGAGTTGTATAATTGTTGCATGGCACGACTACTGTTTTTTGTGCTTGACCTGTGTTTGTTATTTGGATCACCTTTTTGCTTTCCTCTCCAAAAAGACTGTTGCTCTATGGACTGCTCTCAAGTGTATTGACCTTGCATTTGCTTTTGCTCTTGACCTTGATCCATTTTGTTTTGTTTGTGCTTTTGTTGACTGTTTTTTGGATCCTTTTTTATTTCCGGTGTGTTGTTTTGCACAATAAAGCGTTTTTTTTTTTTTCACCACCAACCTTGTTCCTGCTTTGGGGTCCTACTCACAACCCTTACAGAATCATTTTAGTTTATATGTAATGTTTATATGTCACTTTATAAAATATCTGAGAAAAAGTATTGAACTTTTTCACAGTATTCTAATTTTGTGAGATGCACTTGTATATGTTAAAAAGCAGTTAGCTTCATACATTTGTGGACATCAAAGTAAATTATTATTATTATTATTATTATTATTATTATTATTATTATTATTATTATTATTATTATTATTATTATTATTTACATTTATTTAACCAGGAAAGTCTCACTGAGATTAAACATTTCTTTTGCAAGGGACTCCTGGCCAAGAGAGAGAAAAGGTTACGCTACAATTCGAATTAAATTCACACAATTAAAATAAAAAAAAAGATTAACAAAAACAGTTACAATTTAAAGAAGTCCTCTCAAGTGCTCTATAATAATAATAATAATAATAATAATAATAATAATAATAATAATAATAATGTATTAATTTATATAGCGCCAAATCACGAGTAATCGCCTCAAGGCACTTCACAAACATCATTTAAAAGCAGAATAAAATGAAATAAGATCAAAACACACAAAAAAAATGTAACCATAAATAGGGAAAAAAAATAAAATAAATAAAAAGAAAAAAAAAGACACACAATCATATAAAATACTAATGATAAAACAGGGAGAACTGTTGTGAAAGTGTAGTAACACAGACCCACAATAGGGGGCGTAAATGAACGGACAATAGATAAGCCAAAAGATGACAATTTAATGTTGTGAATGTGCACAACGGAATACAGACAATTGCAGATTTAGAATCAAGTCAAATATACAAAGGTGACGTGTGGGCAGGCTCGAGGATAGAAGTCCAGAGAAGAGCCGGGCCCCACACGATTTCCACTGCCCACGGATCTGGAACACACTGGAGCCGCCAAGTCCCGAGTCCCCAGGTTGCCACCGTCTCCAGCTGTCAGATCTGGTACTGCTGGCAGGAAGCAGAAACAGCCAATGGTGGGTGTGTGCACACCCAGCCAACAGTCAGCAAACACAGTTCCTCTTCTGGTGGGAAAAACACCTCCACCTCAAACACAGGAACACAGTTCATGCAGTCCTTATGGAAATACTTAGCAAGTTTAGAGTGAGGAGCGAAATGCGTCAATTCCTCCCAAAATCCACAAACTCGGCTATCATCCACAACTTGGCTTCTAGCTGTAAGTATATCGCAAGCAACAACTGCAAAGGTTCAGACATAAGCAATGTGCATTCGGCACAAAACGGCTGAGAGTTTACCTGAGAGGTAGAATGATATCTCGGCAGGGAGGTGGAGTTGCTGCCCGGCTTTTATGGAGATGGTGATGAGGTGGTGATGAGTGACAGCTGTCAGGTGGTGATGAGAGACAGCTGTCATTCCCCGCTGCTCCTGTGAGGCGGCTGCGCCCTCTCGTGCCTGAAGCCCGCACTTCAGGCAGGGCGCCCTCTGGTGGTGGGCCAGCAGTAGCTCCTCTTCAGCGGCCCACACAACAAGAACAAATGTGTCTTCAGCCTGGCTTTAAAAGTCTCCACAGAGTCCGACTGTCGTATCAGTGCAGGCAGATCATTCCACAGAGCTGGGGCGCGGTGATAGGAAGCTCTGTAACCTGCTGACTTTTTCTTCACCCTCGGGCCACACAATAGGGGGAGGTGATGGTCTAGTGGTTAAGGTGTTGGGCTTGAGTCCAGAAGATCATGGGTTCAAATCCCCGCCTGACTGGAAAATCAGTAAGGGCCCTTGGGCAAGGCCTTTAATCCACTATTGCTCCCAGTGTGTAGTGAGCGCCTTGTATGGCAGCACCCTGACATCGGGGTGAATGTGAGGCATTATTGTGAAGCACTTTGAGCATCTGATACAGATGGAAAAGCGTTATATAAATGCAGTCCATTTACCATTTACAATAGTCCTGCACCCTGTGAACGCAGAGCCCTTGCTGGCACAGAGGACTCAACCAGGCCAGCCAGATAGGGGGGTGCCAGTCCGTGAACAATTTTATAGGTCAATAGTAATACTTTAAAATCCAATCTAAAAGAGACCAGAAGCCAGTGAAGGGATGCCAGAACTGGCGTAATATGGTCAAACCTTCTGCTTCATGTCAGAAGTCTGGCACAAAGTCTGCTCTCAGTCTTGACTTAAACGTGCTCAATGAAATAAGTTCAGTTAATTTCCAGTCTTTTTGCAACATGATCCATGTCGACAGTCCCGAGTAAACAAACGCCCTTTTTCCCAGTTCTGTGCAGGCAAATGGAACAGAGAGCAACAAATGATCATTTGAAGGCAAAGAATAAGAATCAACACTATCTTTAGGTTCCTACTGCTGGTGACTCTGGAACTGGCACATTCCGATCTAATGGCTGCATTCACATAAGAAAAGGTGGCCTAATAAGTTGTAAATTACCCCAGCGGTGCCATTTGGCACCCTCTGGTAGAAAAAAGAGTAGTGAGAAAAGGCTGGCAGTTTGTGGAGTCCTCTGATGATTAGGGAGGAAGTTCCTTGAGGGGCAGCTGAACAGAAGGCCCTGTCTCCCATGGTGTGACGTTTGGTGTGTGTGTGTGTGTGTGTGGGGGGGGGGGGGGGGGGGGGGGGGGGGGAGAGAAGATTATTGTTATGTTAACAGGAGGATGTGCGGGGAGTGAGGAGGTATTTGAGGTATGTGGAGGCATTGCCCATGGATGTACTGGTGGGTGATGAGAGCAATCTTAAAATGGATTCTGTAGGTGATGGGGAGCCAGTGAACGTTATGGAGTATAGGTGTAATGTGTTCCTGTTTAAGTACTCTCATCAGAATTCTAGCTCCACTGTTTTGAATGAATCAGAGCCTTTCCCAAACAGCAGGGAGTTACAGTAGTCAAGCCTAGAGGAGACAAAGACAAAGGACATGGACAAGTTTTTCAGCATCAGTGAGGGTGAGGGAGAGACAGAGCTTGGATATGTTTCTGGGGTGGAAGAAGCAAGTCTTAAACAGGTAATTGATATGATTGTCAAATGTGAGGTGAGGGTCTAGTCTCACACCAAGGTTAGTAACGGTAGATGAAAGAGGGATGTCTTGACCAGAGAAGGAGATAGTGGTATAGTGGATGATTGCACGTGATGTGTGTGTGTGTGTGTGTGTGGGGGGGGGGGGGGCAACTGGAATGGCTTCTGTTTTGAAGCTGTTTAATTGAAGAAAGTTTTGATTCATGAGTAGATTCAAGATTCACTTCTTGCCTTTGTCTCCTCCAGGCAGGAAGTGAGGGTGGTAAGCGGAAGAGGGGGTGAAAATGAAGAGGAGGAGCATGCCCGCAAAAAAAAAGGGGTTTGGATCTGTCCTTAAGTACGGCTGTGTATCATCAGCATAGCAGTGGAATGAGATGCCATGCCTGCTGATACACGGCCCAGTGGCAGCATGTACAAATAAATAGTAATGGGCCAAGGGCAGAACCTTGAGGTACACCACAGGAGACAGGGGCTTTTGATACAGACACCAGAACAATATTTCAAAACACAGGCTTTGCAAAGGTTTCAAAAACCATCCAATTTTTAACTGACCATCAGTACTAGTAAGGATGAGGTGGGATACACCCTGGACAGGACGTCAGTCTGTTGCAGGGCCACATATAGACAAACACATTCACACCAGTACACACACCTAAGGACAATTTAAAGTTTCCAGTCCACCCAACCTGCATGTCTTTGGATGTGGGAGGAAGCCGGAGCACCGGGAGAGAACCCACGCAAACATGGGGAGAACATGCAAACTCCACACAGAAAGGTCACAGGCAGGAATTTAACTCATGACCTTCTCACTATGAGGTAACAGTGCTAACCACTAATCCACTGTGCTGCCCAGGAGTAGATACTGGTACCAGTAATCCAGTGCTACATGTTCCATGGTCAGGCTTTCAGCAACCAAGCTGGTGACTGAACGTGGGAATGTGTCCATGGGGTAGGAGGGTACATGAACACCCGGCACGACAGTGCAGTGTTGGACCAATAAACAAATAGAGAATATGAATATGTGTTGGATGAACTCATGTACATCATGTACATCAGGTCTGAATGTGGCTTTTGTGCATCGAAGCATGGGAAAGTCTACATTGAAATTCTGAATTCCATAATTTGCTTGCAGAATAAAGGAAATTTGGTGGGTGGCAAATTGGAGATGCATCCAAGGTGGGCTTGTGGTGAGAATAGTGGAATCTTCTATTTCAATGGCTTGTCTGGCATTAATACAAGCAATCCTTATCTATTGCATTCCATTTTGATGTGACTCTGGTCTTCACCTCAGGATTATCTTCCAAAGACCTGTCATGTGAACATTGGACTGTCTTAGCTGAAATATTTCTGTCACTGCATCTTCTGACACTTTTTTGTTGTGCTTTTGTTTTGTTTGTCAGTAAGATTATAGCACATTACCTCAGTCTGGTCTGATTGAGGTTTCTTCTGTGAGATCTTGATCCTCCCACACCCCAGAGCAACCTCAAGACCTTGCTTGTGTATAGCATCATCTGATCATTATGTTATAATTTAGCACTCTATAAACACAGTGAACTGAATTGACCAATGGGCATTCATCTGTCACTCATCTCCACTTTCGAGGTTGCCTTTGCCATTGGAGTCAGCCAAGATCAAGGAACTATGAGGTGCAACCCATGTTATAAACCACACACACCTTCTGCTTAACACCCAACATGGATTGATCTGTACAACATGCATGCCATCCAAGACTTATATACCTCCAGACTGAAAAAATGAGCAGGAAGCATCACTGCAGAGTGCAGACCTCATACATCCCAGACACAGCCTGTTTCAGTGTCCCCTGAAGGAGGCAACTACCACATCTCATAGTACAAAAACAGCCAGACATAAGAATAGTTTATTACCATAAGTCATGACCATAATGACGCCATGTCACTGTAAATAATACAAAAGTAAAACTGTTGGGAAAGTGTAGGGACACGGACCCACAACAGGGGGAGCGTAAATGAACCGTGACAAGGATGAGCCAAGACTAACAATTTACTGTTGTAAATGTGCACAACGGAATACAGACAGAAACAGAATTTAGATTACAGTCAATGACACAAAGGTGGCATGTGGGCAGGCTCAAGGATAGGAGAGCACCGTTCCAGAGATTTCCACTGCCACCGGATCTGGAAACACACAGGAGACGCCAAGTCCTGATCTCCCCAGGTGGCCACTGTCTCCAGCTGTCGGATCTGGTACTGCTGGCAGGAAACAAAACAGGAAAAGAGGTGAGTGGAAAACACTCAGTAACTCCTCGGAGTTAGTCCAGTTCATGCAGGTGGGAAACAACACCTCCACTCCGCAATAATGAACACAGTCTGTCCACTAAACCCGAACCAGTTACTTGTCCTTACGAATCGTGAAGGGTGAAATCCGTCACCCTGCCGTCAACGACTGGTTCATCCTCCAGCTGACACAGTAATTAGGTCCTTCTGTAATGGATAACAAACTGTAAGTGCAATACGGCACAATATATAGCTGAAGAATATACCTCGATTTACAGGCGAATATCTCGGCAGTGAGGTGGAGATGCTGCCCGGCTTTTGTGGTGATGGCTGATGAGTGACAAGCTGGCAGGGGGTGATGAGTGACAGGCTGTCACTACGGTTGGATCTGCAATGCGGCAGCGCCCTCTTGTGCCCGAAGCCCCGCACTTCAGGCAGGGCACCCTCTGGTGGTGGTGGGCCAGCAGTTACCTCCTCTCAGCGGCCCACAAAACAGGACCCCCCCCCCTCCCCACCCCAACGGGCGCCAGGAGGCGCCCGACCAGGCTTGTCGGGGTGTCGGGTGTAGAAATCGGCCAGGAGGGCCGGGTCCAGGGTGAAGCTCCTCTTCACCCCTGGAGCATTTTTCGGGTCCATACCCTGCCCAGTCCACCCAAGTACTGGAACCCCCAGCCCTTCCGATGGACATCCAGGAGCCGGCGCACCGTCCAAGCTGGCTCCCTGTTGATGATCCAGGCAGGAGGCGGCGCGCCGGTCCAGGAGCACAGAGGGGTGAGGTGTGGTGTGTGGTTTCAGTCTGGACACATGGAAAACTGGGTGGATCCGCAGTGAAGCTGGGAGTTGGAGCTTCACTGCAGCCGGGTTGATGATCTTGAGGATCTTGAAGGGACCAATGAAGTGTTCCTTCAGTTTCGGGGAGTCCACTTGCAGGGGTATGTCCTTCGTTGAAAGCCACACTTCCTGCCCGGGCTGGTATGCAGGGGCCGGGGAACGCTGGCGGTCTGCATGAGCACTTAGCCCTCATCAGGGCCTTCAACAGGGCCGACGGGTGGTGTGCCAACACCCGACGGCATTCTCCGCAGGTGGGCCTGGACCGAGGGCACACCGACCTCTCCCTCCACCACGGGAAACAATGGGGGCTGGAACACCCAGACACACCTCAAACAGGGATAGGCGGTGGCAGAGGACACTGGCTGTTATGCGTGTACTCGATCCAGGCCAGATGTTCACTCCAGGCCGTCGGGGTGTGCGGATGTCACACAACGTAAGGTCTGTTCTAGTTCTTGGTTGGCCCGTTCTGCCTGTCCATTAGTCTGCGGGTAATACCCGGATGAGAGGCTCATGGTGGCCCCCAGTTCTCTGCAGAAACTCCTCCAGACTTGAGAGGAGAACTGGGACCACGATCGGAGACGATGTCTGTAGGTATCCCATGCAGATGCATGACGTGGTGGACCAGAAGGTCTGCTGTCTCCTGGGCCTCAGGGAGCTTCGGGAGGGCCACTGAAGTGGGTCGCCTTGGAGAACTGGTCCACTATCGTGAGGGATGGTTGTCTGCACTGGGACGGCGGGAGGCCCGTGACGAAGTCCAGGCCGATGTGGGACCAGGGGTGATGGGCACAGGTAATGGCTGGAGGAGTCACTGTGCCCGTTGATGGTCAGCTTTGCCCCTGGTGCAGGTGGTACAAGCCTCGACTATGTCCCGGACGTCGGCTTCCATGGACGCCCACCAGAAGCCGTGCCGGACCACCGCCACGGTTCTTCACACCCCCTGGATGGCAGGAGAGCTTGGAACTGTGGCAGAAGACCAGGACTGCAGCTCTGGCTTCTGGTGGGACGTAGAGGTGGTTCTTTGGTCCATTTCCTGGGTCCGGGTTCCGTGCCAGGGCCTCCTGGACGGTCTTCTCCACGTCCCAGGTGAGGGTGGCCATGCTAGTGGACTCAGGAATGATGGATTCCGGTGGATATGACAGCTCTGTTTTGACTTTGTCTTCGTGGACCCGGGACAGGGCATCCGATCTTTGGTTCTTGGTCCCGGGGCGATAGGTGATCCGGAAGTCAAAACGCCCGAAGAACAGTGACCAGCGGGCTTGCCTGGGGTTCAGCCGCTTGGCGGTCCCTGATGTACTCCAGGTTCCGGTGGTCCGTGAAAACCGTAAATGGCACCACAGCTCCCTCCAACAAATGTCTCCACTCCTCAAGAGCCTCTTTCACCGCGAGGAGTTCCCGATTGCCACATCATAGTTCCACTCCGCCAGGGTCAACCTGCGTGAAAAATAGGCACATGGGTGGAGGACCTGTTGGACTCTCCGCTCTGGGACAACACGTCTCCTATCCCTGAGTCAGGAGGCGTCACTTCAACCACGAAACTGGTGGTTAGGATCGGGCTGCACCAGCAACTGGTGCAGTCGAGAACCGGCGTTTCAACTCCCTGAATGCGGCCCTCGCACCGATCCGACCAGGTGAAGGGGACTTTGGAGGAGGTCAGGGCTGTCAAGGGGCTAACCACCTGACTGTACCTTTGATGAAACATCCTATAGAAGTTTGCAAGCCGAGGAACTGTTGCAGTTCCTACGGCTTGTTGGTTGGGGCAATCTCTAACCGCCACAACCCTTGGCGGAATCAGGGGCGACGGAGTTGGAGGAGATTATGAACCCAGGAAGGACAAGAAGTGTGGTGAAACTCGCACTTCTCGCCCTTCACAAACAGCCGGTTCTCCAACAACCGCTGCAGGACCTGACGTAAATGCTGGACATGAGTCTCAGGACGGGGAAAAGATGAGTATATCGTCTAGATATACGAAGACGAATCGGTTGCAGGAAGGTCCCGCAAGACATCATTACCAAAGCTTGGAACGTCGCGGGGACGTTAGTGAGGCCGAACGGCATGACCAGGTACTCAAAATGACCTAATGGGGTGTTAAATGCCGTCTTCATTCGTCTCCCTTCGGATCCGAACCAGGTGGTACGCATTCCTAAGATAACTTTGAGAAGATTTTGGCTCCATGCAGGGGTGTGAACACTGCATCTAACAGAGGCAACGGGTATCGATTGCGAACCGTAATCTCGTTCAGCCCTCTGTAATCAATGCATGGACGGAGTCCGCCGTCTTTCTTGCCCACAAAAAAGAAACCAGCACCCATCGGGGAGGTGGAATTTCGGATCAGCCCGGGGCTAATGAGTCCCGGATGTAGGTCTCCATTGATTCGCGCTCTGGGCGTGAGAGATTGTACAGCCTGCTGGACGGGTACTCAACGACCGATCAAATCAATGGCACAATCATACAGACGGTGCGGGGGAAGAGTGAGTGCAGATCTTTGCTGAAGACGTCAGCAAGATCGTGGTACTCCTCGGGCACCCGTCAGATTGGGGGGGAATTAGCCTCCTCATTAGCCGTCACACTGGGGGGAACCGAGGATCCTAAACACTCCGGTGGCAGGTTTCGCTCCACTGAGCCAAACCCCAGATGGCCAATCAATCCGGGGATTGTGTTTTATCATCCACGGGAAGCCCAAAATCACACGGGAGGTAGAAGGAGTCACATAAAACTCAATCTTCCCGATGATTCCCAGACACTACCAGAGTTACTGGCAGTGTCTTGTGTGTGATTAAAGGGAGAAGGGTGCCATCTAGTGCCCGCACCTTCAATGGTGAGGGAGCGCCACCAGAGGGAGCCCTACTTTCCTTGCCCATTGCTGTCCAGCAGATTCCCTTCTGACCCCGTCCCCACAGGCTGGGGCCTGAAGGGTTAGATCCCCACTGAGGATCATAACTGGGAGATGTGCAGATATGCGTGTATGTCCCATGTGAATGTTATGACCCACCCTTAGCCCAGTCTCTAAAGGCGAGTGTTGTCGTTTTGGCCGTTTGGGGCAGTTTTTTGTATATGCTCTTTTGAGCTGCAGAGAAAACACTCCCACGGGCCAGCCTCCTCATTCTGTCATCTGATCTCCTTTTGGCCTGCTCATCCCTAGCAACATCAGCAGGGGGAGCTGTTGCCACACAAGCGCTGAGGCTGTGGAGCGTGGGGAGGGCAGAACCTTTTCGGACCCGGAAGGAGAGGGACGGCGCATGCCCGGCCATCCTTCGTCTCGCTCCCGACGGCGTTGTTCTAACCGATTGTCTAATCGTATGACTAGATCAATAAGCCCGTCCAAATCCCGCGGGTCCTTGCCACCAGATGCTCCTTAGGACCAGAGACAGTCCGTTTACAAAGGCGGCGCGGAGTGCAGCAGTATTCCAGCCGGACCTCGCAGCCGCGATGCGAAAGTCGACTGCATACTCGGCTGCACTCCGACGCCCCTGTCTCATAGACAGCAGCACCGTTGAAGCGGTCTCGCCTCTATGTGGGTGATCAAACACCAGTCTGAACTCCCTCACAAACTCAGTATACACCGTTAGGAGCCGTGAATTCTGCTCCCAAAGCGCCGTAGCCCAGGCGTGCCTCACCTCGAAGCAAATTAATCACATAAGCCACCCGGCTTGAGTCCGACAGTACATGACGGGACGCTGTGCAAAGACGAGCGAACACTGCATAAGAAGTCTGCGCAAGTCTACACAACCTCCGTACAGTTCCGGGGACTTATGTATGCTTCAGGGGACGGTGGGGGGTCGTTGAATGACCAGTGGAATGTCTATATTCAGCACCAGGACAGCAGGAGGAGGAGCTGCAGCCGGCCTGTGCGCGCGCTTCCACCTCCGCGGTGAGACCATCCTGCGATTGAGTATATGCTCTGCTCGGTCACTAAGTCCATCCGAGCAGTGAAGGTGGTTAAGATGCGCTGCAACTCACCTAACACCTCCTGCTGGGCCTGTGCACCCTGCTCTTCCATTGGGTTCAACAGATGGTTGACGCCCCTCGGAATCCATGAGTTGGCCGAGATATCCTGTTGGGAAAGTGTAGGGACACGGACCCACAACAGGGGGCGTAAATGAACCGGACAGTGGATGAGCCAAATGTTGTAAATGTGCACAACGGAATACAGACAGAAACAGAATTTAGATTACAGTCAATTACATGAAGGTGGCGTGTGGGCAGGCTCGAGGATAGGAGAGCACCGTCAGAGAAGAGCCGGGCCCCACACGATTTCCACTGCCACCGGATCTGGAAACACACAGGAGATGCCAAGTCCTGATCTCCCCAGGTGGCCACCGTCTCCAGCTGTCGGATCTGGTACTGCTGGCAGGAAACAAAACAGAAAAAGTGAGTGGAAACACTCAGTAACTCCTCGGAATAGTCCAGTTCATGCAGGTGGGAAACAACACCTCCACCTCCAATAATGAACACAGTCTGTCCACTAAACCCGACCAGTTACTTGTCTTACGAGTCGTGAAGGGTGAAATCCGTCACCCTGCCGTCAACGACTGGTTCAGCCTCCAGCTGACACAAGTAATTAGGTCCTTCTGTAATGGATAAACAAACTGTTAAGTGCAATACGGCACATTATATAGCTGAGGAATATTACTCGATTTACAGGCGATATCTCGGCAGTGAGGTGGAGATGCTGCCCGGCTTTTGTGGGATGGCTGATGAGTGACAGCTGGCAGGGGTGATGAGTGACAGCTGTCACTCCCGGTTGGATCTGCAATGCAGCAGCCCCTCTGTGCCCGAAGCCCGCACTTCAGGCAGGGCGCCCTCTGGTGGTGGTGGGCCAGCAGTACTCCTCTTCAGCGGCCCACACAACAAAAATATCACAATGATAGACTCAAAAAACTATTTATAAACTATAACTATTTTACTTTACTATTGCACAAACATGCAGAGCAACTGACTACACACAGGCACTACAAACACCTCACACATCATTGTGGTGCATTATTGTACATACTATATGTTGCTTTTCCACAACATCCTACTTAATGTTTACCATGTAAATATTATGAGAGCTATGGTGAACCAGAGACAAATTTCCTGTAGTGCATACATACTTGGCCAATAAAGCTGAATCTGCTTCAGACAAATAACAAAGAGAGTGATCCATATTGTACTTCTTTAAATCAAAATCAAATCAAATCAGTTTTATTTATATAGCGCCAAATCACAACAACAGTTTTTTTTTCTCTCCCGTCGGTGTTCCGTTAATCGGTTGTCTAACCGTATAACCAGGTCGATAAGCCCATCTAAATCCCGCGGCTCGTCCTTCGCCACCAGGTGCTCCTTAAGGACCAGAGACAGTCCGTTTACAAAGGCGGCACGGAGCGCAACAGCATTCCAGCCAGCTCGCGCTGCCGCGATGCGGAAGTCGACTGCATACTTCGCTGTGCTCCGACGCCCCTGCCGTATAGACAGCAGCACACTTGAAGCGGTCTCGCCTCTATGAGGGTGGTCGAACACTGTCGGAACTCCCTCACAAACTCAGTATAAACCGTTAGGAGCCGTGAATTCTGCTCCCAAAGCGCCGTAGCCCAGGCGCGTGCCTCTCCTCGAAGCAAATTGATCACATAAGCCACCCGGCTGGCGTCTGCTGCGTACATGACGGGATGCTGTGAAAAGACGAGCGAGCACTGCATCAAGAAGTCCGCGCACGTCTCCACACAGCCTCCGTACGGCTCCGGAGGGCTTATGTATGCTTCAGGGGAAGGAGGGGGGTTCGTTGAATGACCAGCGGAATGTCTGTTTCTGGCACACGGTCAGCAGGAGGAGGTGCTGCAGCAGCGCCCTGAGCACGCGCTTCCACCTGGGCGGTGAGAGCCTCCATCCTGCGATTGAGAATACTGCTCTGCTCGGTAACTAAGTCCAACCGAGCGGTAAAGGCGGTTAAGATGTGCTGCAGCTCACCCAACATGCCTCCTGCTGGCGCCTGTGCACCTCGCTCTTCCATTGGCTGTTCAAGCGATGGTTGACGCCCCTCGGGATCCATGACGCTGGCCGAGAAATCCTGTTTGGGAAGTGTCGTGACACGGACCCACAACAGGGGGCGTTAATGAAGGGACAATGGAATAGCCAAAAGGTAACAATTTAATGTTGTGAAGGTGCACAACGTAATACAGACAGATACAAATATGTGTTATATCAATCCGACAAAAGGTGACGTGTGGCAGGCTCGAAGATAGGAGAGAAAAGCCGGAACCCACACAAGCCTCACCACCAACGGACCTGAACACCAGAGCCACCAAGCCCTGCGCCCCAGGTGGCCACTGTCTTCAGCAGTCAGACCCGGTACTGCTGGCAGAAAATAGAAACAGTTCTGGATGAGTGTGAGTCCGCACACTCAGTAATCGCACAGTCTGTGTTCAGTTAAGGAGGAGAACCTCCACCACCAATCACACACTCGTGCAGCTCCTGAATTAACCACTTATCTGGGTGGGGTGTGAGGCGAAGCCGTCGCAGTCCACACCAAACGCTCAAGTGACACAAGCATGTCCAGTTTTAGATATTTTGTAAGTTCTGCCATACTCATGGCAAATTGTGGGAAAACACAGCTGTCTCGCGGTAACTCGTGGAGCAGAAACAGGAAAATATGCAAAGATAAGCTGGAAGTTAAGCCAAAATTGCTTTACAGTGTCATAGAAATGCTGTTATCCAAGAGGGGTCAGTGATAACTGAGGACTCGAGTCACATTTGGGCATGTAGCGTATGACCAAAATAGTCGAGGTGGAAAAATATTGCACGGCTGTCAAGGTGAACTCAAATATATATATATATATATATATATATATATATATATTAAAGGCACTGTAGTTTGAATCATATTTATCTAATAGATTACAATTTGTTCATGTAAATGGGGAATCTTCTTCACAGACTAAGGTTAATTATGGAGTTCCACAAGGTTCTGTGCTAGGACCAATTTTATTCACTTCATACATGTTTCCCTTAGGCAGTATTATTACACAGCATTGCTTAAATTTTCATTGTTACGCAGATGATACCCAGCTTTATCTATCCATGAAGCCAGAGGACACACACCAATTAGCTAAACTGCAGGATTGTCTTACAGACATAAAGACATGGATGACCTCTAATTTCCTGCTTTTAAACTCAGATAAAACTGAAGTTATTGTACTTGGCCCCACAAATCTTAGAAACATGGTGTCTAACCAGATCCTTACTCTGGATGGCATTACCCTGACCTCTAGTAATACTGTGAGAAATCTTGGAGTCATTTTTGATCAGGATATGTCATTCAAAGCGTATATTAAACAAATATGTAGGACTGCTTTTTTGCATTAGCGCAATATCTCTAAAATTAGAAAGGTCTTGTCTCAGAGTGATGCTGAAAAACTAATTCATGCATTTATTTCCTCTAGGCTGGACTATTGTAATTCATTATTATCAGGTTGTCCTAAAAGTTCCCTGAAAAGCCTTCAGTTAATTCAAAATGCTGCAGCTAGACTACTGACGGGGACTAGAAGGAGAGAGCATATCTCACCCATATTGGCCTCTCTTCATTGGCTTCCTGTTAATTCTAGAATAGAATTTAAAATTCTTCTTACTTATAAGGTTTTGAATAATCAGGTCCCATCTTATCTTACGGACCTCATAGTACCATATCACCCCAATAGAGCGCTTCACTCTCAGACTGCAGGCTTACTTGTAGTTCCTAGGGTTTGTAAGAGTAGAATGGGAGGCAGAGCCTTCAGCTTTCAGGCTCCTCTCCTGTGGAACCAGCTCTCAATTCAGATCAGGGAGCTAGACACCCTCTCTACTTTTAAGATTAGGCTTAAAACTTTCCTTTTTGCTAAAGCTCCAAGTTAGGGCTGGATCAGGTGACCCTGAACCATCCCTTAGTTATGCTGCTTTAGACTTAGACTGCTGGGGGGTTCCCATGATGCAGTGTTCTTTCTCTTTTTGGTCTGTATGCACCACTCTGCATTTAATCATTAGTGATTGATCTCTGCTCCCCTCCACAGCATGTCTTTTTCCTGGTTCTCTCCCTCAGCCCCAACCAGTCCCAGCAGAAGACTGCCCCTCCCTGAGCCTGGTTCTGCTGGAGGTTTCTTCCTGTTAAAAGGGAGTTTTTCCTTCCCACTGTCGCCAAGTGCTTGCTCACAGGGGGTCGTTTTGACCGTTGGGGTTTTTCCGTAATTATTGTATGGCTTTGCCTTACAATATAAAACACCTTGGGGCAACTGTTTGTTGTGATTTGGCGCTATATAAATAAAATTGATTTGATTTGATTTTTGATATACACACATACATATGTATACATATGTACACACATACATATATTGAGGTTTTTCAGGTTTCAAATCCCGCAAAACTTTGGAGAGGTCCCGCGCTGCAAGATCTCAGTAACATTGAGAACTGCATTGAGACGCTCTGATCACGCTTCACTTTAACCGCTGCACACGGACAACACCATTAACATCTCAACATAAAACTTTTATATTGTGCCTAAAACTCTTGTGAATATATTCTCTGGGTTTGTAGACATTGTTATTGCATTTATTTTATGTAAACATGGGAGAATCACAGTCTGTCTCGCCGTTATTTTCAATGGGAGCTGCTGTGATCTGCGCTCACTTCCTGATCATGTCATTCTGGGGAAAGTGAAGTTTGGCTCTTGAACGTCTTGATATTGTTCTTTACAACATGTTTGTCCTCTTTGTTCCAGACTAATATATATAATATGTCTGAAATTCGGTTTGCGCTTATTAAATTCCACGCAGATTGAACGTAACAGACACGGATTATTTGTTATAATTGTTTTAGCAAGTTTTCAGGGTATCATGCAGCAGTCTCTTATTAACGTGATGAAAAGCATAAAAAATGACATTTTTGTAGCATAAAATTCATTTACAATTGTCATCGTGTGGATTCTCTGTGTTGTTTTGACTGCAGCGACTCTCTGGCGTGCAAGGGATTATGGGATACATGAAAACCCCGAATACATTATATCACAGATCCCATGTCAGTCCACCTCATTGTGTATTGTCATGTTATCATGGCTGTTAGATCCCATGTAGATGGTTGCACTGTGCATCAACGCATCTCTGTGATGTGCTGACATATATACAGTATGCAAAAAGTTTACATACCCTGGCAGAATTTTTGATGTATGGCCATTTTTCAGAGAATATGAATAATACAAAATGTTTTTTTTTCCGCTCATGGTTAGTGGTTGTGTGAAGCCATTTATTATCAAACAACTGTGTTTACTCTTTTAATCATAATGACACCAGAAACTACCCAAATGACCCTGATCAAAAGTTTACATACCCCACTTCTTAATACAGTGTGTTGCCCCCTTTAGCATCAATGACAGCTTGGAGTCTTTTTGTGGTAATTGTGGATGAGGCTCTTTATTTACTCTGTTGGTAAAGCTGCCCATTCTTCTTGGCAAAAAGCCTCCAGTTCCTATAAATTCCTGGGCTGTCTTGCATGAGCTGCACTTTTGAGAGTTTTTTGTGCAAAAGAAAAAAAAATCATCCATTATGGAATAAGGCTGTAACATAACAAACTGTGGAAAAAGTGAAGCGCTGTAAATACTTTCTGGGTGCACTGTATTTAAAACATCTTGCAGAAAGGTTCAAAAATATCTTCACCTGCAGCTCAGCTACAGAAATTAATGCTTTGGGCAGCATGGTAGCCAAGCAGTTTGAGCACTTGTTTGCAGATCAGAAGGTTCCTGGTTCAAGACCCCATCTGTGTATTCTCTGTATAATGTGGAGTTGTGTCAGGAAGACCATCCGGTGTAAAACATGCAGATCAATCTCAGATCAGCTCTGGCAACCTGGAGTGGGGGAAAAGGGAGCGGTTACAATATTAATAATCATATTAAATAGTTTAATAGCAGCAAAACTGCAATTTTTAGAGAATATTGCTAACAAATCTTTTGTAGTGTGTTATTTTCCTCCCAGTTCTTTCTGTAATACTGCCCCTTACAAAGCACAAACTCAAACTATTCCACACTTTTAAATTTAATCAAAGTCACAGCAAAATAATCAGGCCTGGACCCTACAAGAACTTCTCTTACAGACAAGATCCGCTCTTACAGAACCCCGGACAATGGATACAAGCAGTTTTTATACAGGATTACATATGCCTAACAAAGGTGGACCTTATTTTGCAAAGTCCTTCGCTTATTGGCCCCCGTGGGCATTCAAGGGAGGATCCCCCTGCCCCAGGCCCGCGCATTAACGGGAGACATATGATTTATAATTGTAACCTAACTCCCTTTATCCTAAGTGGTACAAACTGGTTAAATCCAGTTCTACATGCACATACCAAAAAAGAACAAAGGAAAGTGAGAATAAGAATGAAACCAAAAATGTAACCCTACATATAATAACTACCTTGATACCAAAAGAAATACAGAAAACAAATAAAGAAAACCATAATTAAACACAGAAATATATCTAACAACTGTTCATTTTATTGTGATTTATAAGATGTGTTTGTGTATACTGATGAATCATTTATGTTAAGTGATTCATCAGGAAATATAATCTATTTGATTTTGCTTAGACTGAACTCAAAAAACGTCTCACAGAATATTCTGTCCTATCATTAATTCTGTTTCATCAATAGATGATATCAAAACCTCTGCTGCAAAATCAAAGTCAGCAAGTAATGTAGAGGTTCAGATGAACAGAGGGCTATAGATCAGACAAGCTCGACAAGACAAATGGTCATTACAAAAAACAACAAAGAAAGAAAACAAACAAACAAATGGGGGGGGGGGGGAGCAGACAGTGCTCAGGTAAAAAAAAACCCCACCCCTCACACGCACACACACAAACAACCCAAACATTGTAAACAACTGAAGTGTATTGAGGTATTTAAGTATTTCTGAAAACGGGTCATGTGACATTATCATTAAAAACAGCATAAGGAAGCCAACGTTACACTTTTTGCTGTTTTTGTTTGTTTCTTACTTAAGTTCTATTTGGCAGTCAAAACACTGCAGTCATTTGAATTATATTAGCCATGTGACTTCTTAATAATAATATAATAACAATAAATTTCATTTATCATGCACCTTTCATTAATAAAAATCTCAAAGTGCTACAGGAAAAAAATAAAAATAAATAAAACCAAGGATAAAGAAGAGAGTAAAACAGACAATCTTAAGATAAAACAGTCGGCAGAATAGAATAAAACAAAATAAAATATAAAATAGCATAAAAAGGATTTTGCAACAGATTCAAATTACTGAGACCTGTGATAGGCCTGTCTAAATAGGGTACGTCTTGAGGCTTTTTTTAAACACTCGAACTACCAGAGTGGTGCCAAATGGCACTTCCTCCTTTAAATCCCAAGGTGGTGCCAAATGGCGGCTGTGAACAGCCCAGCTTGTCACCAGTGTTATGTAAATGAGCCGTTACACTCTACTCAGCGGGGTAAGGGAGAAGGACAGGAAGGAATGCCAAAGTGCTTTACAGTGAAAAAGACCCACTCCTCAAAAGGACAGATAGTCTGAGCCATGTTGAGGATAAATGTTTTTATATTTTTTGGTAATTGTTTGTTTTTTACATAAAAAAGTTAATAAATAGTTTCAGTTACATTTGTAAGAAGTAACTCTAAAGACAGAACCCAAGTATATAAAAACAGATGTGCATTCAGTGCTGCAATGTCAATCAGGTTGTAAAACACAGCGACTGGCCAACGCCATGTTCCTGAACGTTACAGTGTACTTTTGCACGACCCACAACCCTTATTTGGAGTAAGCGGTGTTGAAGATGAGTGAAATAATAAACAGGAAACTTGACTAATTAACATGGATGAGGAATGCCAGATAATATAAACACTACACAAGAATACAATACACAGGAGATGACACTGAGAAATATAAACCAGATATCATAAATTAAGCACCAGAAGTTGTGAACCACGATGGGAGCAGTGGTAATTTAAAGTCATGGTGTTTAAGTTGACTTTTTTAAATTACTTTGACAACATACTACATAAATTTTGTTGTGAATAAGCAACCTACAGCCAAGCTCTGTTTGGTCAGAAGCACAACAGAATTTTATTATTTGTCCAGACAGTTGAATTTCATTTTTAGCAAGCCAGAAAATTATATTTCCAGAGCTATATTATCTCCTGTCTGATCTGGATACTGCATCCTTGTTGAACTTCACGTTGCTTTTTGAGCCCCACGTTTCTCCTGAGTTGTATAATTGTTTGCATGGCACGACTACTGTTTTTTGTGCTTGACCTGTGTTTGTTATTTGGATCACCTTTTTGCTTTCCTCTCCAAAAAGACTGTTGCTCTATGGACTGCTCTCAAGTGTATTGACCTTGCATTTGCTTTTGCTCTTGACCTTGATCCATTTTGTTTTGTTTGTGCTTTTGTTGACTGTTTTTTGGATCCTTTTTTATTTCCGGTGTGTTGTTTTGCACAATAAAGCGTTTTTTTTTTTTTTCACCACCAACCTTGTTCCTGCTTTGGGGTCCTACTCACAACCCTTACAGAATCATTTTAGTTTATATGTAATGTTTATATGTCACTTTATAAAATATCTGAGAAAAAGTATTGAACTTTTTCACAGTATTCTAATTTTGTGAGATGCACTTGTATATGTTAAAAAGCAGTTAGCTTCATACATTTGTGGACATCAAAGTAAATTATTATTATTATTATTATTATTATTATTATTATTATTATTATTATTATTATTATTATTATTATTATTATTATTATTATTTACATTTATTTAACCAGGAAAGTCTCACTGAGATTAAACATTTCTTTTGCAAGGGACTCCTGGCCAAGAGAGAGAAAAGGTTACGCTACAATTCGAATTAAATTCACACAATTAAAATAAAAAAAAGATTAACAAAAACAGTTACAATTTAAAGAAGTCCTCTCAAGTGCTCTATAATAATAATAATAATAATAATAATAATATAATAATAATAATAATGTATTAATTTATATAGCGCCAAATCACGAGTAATCGCCTCAAGGCACTTCACAAACATCATTTAAAAGCAGAATAAAATGAAATAAGATCAAAACACACAAAAAAAATGTAACCATAAATAGGAAAAAAAATAAAATAAATAAAAAGAAAAAAAAAGACACACAATCATATAAAATACTAATGATAAAACAGGGAGAACTGTTGTGAAAGTGTAGTAACACAGACCCACAATAGGGGGCGTAAATGAACGGACAATAGATAAGCCAAAAGATGACAATTAATGTTGTGAATGTGCACAACGGAATACAGACAATTGCAGATTTAGAATCAAGTCAATATACAAAGGTGACGTGTGGGCAGGCTCGAGGATAGAAGTCCAGAGAAGAGCCGGGCCCCACACGATTTCCACTGCCCACGGATCTGGAACACACTGGAGCCGCCAAGTCCCGAGTCCCCAGGGTTGCCACCGTCTCCAGCTGTCAGATCTGGTACTGCTGGCAGGAAGCAGAAACAGCCAATGGTGGGTGTGTGCACACCCAGCCAACAGTCAGCAAACACAGTTCCTCTTCTGGTGGGAAAAACACCTCCACCTCAAACACAGGAACACAGTTCATGCAGTCCTTATGGAAATACTTAGCAAGTTTAGAGTGAGGAGCGAAATGCGTCAATTCCTCCCAAAATCCACAAACTCGGCTATCATCCACAACTTGGCTTCTAGCTGTAAGTATATCGCAAGCAACAACTGCAAAGGTTCAGACATAAGCAATGTGCATTCGGCACAAAACGGCTGAGAGTTTACCTGAGAGGTAGAATGATATCTCGGCAGGGAGGTGGAGTTGCTGCCCGGCTTTTATGGAGATGGTGATGAGGTGGTGATGAGTGACAGCTGTCAGGTGGTGATGAGAGACAGCTGTCATTCCCCGCTGCTCCTGTGAGGCGGCTGCGCCCTCTCGTGCCTGAAGCCCGCACTTCAGGCAGGGCGCCCTCTGGTGGTGGGCCAGCAGTAGCTCCTCTTCAGCGGCCCACACAACAAGAACAAATGTGTCTTCAGCCTGGCTTTAAAAGTCTCCACAGAGTCCGACTGTCGTATCAGTGCAGGCAGATCATTCCACAGAGCTGGGGCGCGGTGATAGGAAGCTCTGTAACCTGCTGACTTTTTCTTCACCCTCGGGCCACACAATAGGGGGAGGTGATGGTCTAGTGGTTAAGGTGTTGGGCTTGAGTCCAGAAGATCATGGGTTCAAATCCCCGCCTGACTGGAAAATCAGTAAGGGCCCTTGGGCAAGGCCTTTAATCCACTATTGCTCCCAGTGTGTAGTGAGCGCCTTGTATGGCAGCACCCTGACATCGGGGTGAATGTGAGGCATTATTGTGAAGCACTTTGAGCATCTGATACAGATGGAAAAGCGTTATATAAATGCAGTCCATTTACCATTTACAATAGTCCTGCACCCTGTGAACGCAGAGCCCTGCTGGCACAGAGGACTCAACCAGGCCAGCCAGATAGGGGGGTGCCAGTCCGTGAACAATTTATAGGTCAATAGTAATACTTTAAAATCCAATCTAAAAGAGACCAGAAGCCAGTGAAGGGATGCCAGAACTGGCGTAATATGGTCAAACCTTCTGCTTCATGTCAGAAGTCTGGCACAAAGTCTGCTCTCAGTCTTGACTTAAACGTGCTCAATGAAATAAGTTCAGTTAATTTCCAGTCTTTTTGCAACATGATCCATGTCGACAGTCCCGAGTAAACAAACGCCCTTTTTCCCAGTTCTGTGCAGGCAAATGGAACAGAGAGCAACAAATGATCATTTGAAGGCAAAGAATAAGAATCAACACTATCTTTAGGTTCCTACTGCTGGTGACTCTGGAACTGGCACATTCCGATCTAATGGCTGCATTCACATAAGAAAAGGTGGCCTAATAGGTGTAAATTACCGCAGCGGTACCATTGGCACCCTCTGGTAGAAAAAAGAGTAGTGAGAAAAGGCTGGCAGTTTGTGGAGTCCTCTGATGATTAGGGAGGAAGTTCCTTGAGGGGCAGCTGAACAGAAGGCCCTGTCTCCCATGGTGTGACGTTTGGTGTGTGTGTGTGTGTGTGTGGGGGGGGGGGGGGGGGGGGGGGGGGGGGAGAAGATTATTGTTATGTTAACAGGAGGATGTGCGGGGAGTGAGGAGGTATTTGAGGTATGTGGAGGCATTGCCATGGATGTACTGGTGGGTGATGAGAGCAATCTTAAAATGGATTCTGTAGGTGATGGGGAGCCAGTGAACGTTATGGAGTATAGGTGTAATGTGTTCCTGTTTAAGTACTCTCATCAGAATTCTAGCTCCACTGTTTTGAATGAATCAGAGCCTTTCCCAAACAGCAGGGAGTTACAGTAGTCAAGCCTAGAGGAGACAAAGACAAAGACATGGACAAGTTTTTCAGCATCAGTGAGGGTGAGGGAGAGACAGAGCTTGGATATGTTTCTGGGGTGGAAGAAGCAAGTCTTAAACAGGTAATTGATATGATTGTCAAATGTGAGGTGAGGGTCTAGTCTCACACCAAGGTTAGTAACGGTAGATGAAAGAGGGATGTCTTGACCAGAGAAGGAGATAGTGGTATAGTGGATGATTGCACGTGATGTGTGTGTGTGTGTGTGTGGGGGGGGGGGGGGGCAACTGGAATGGCTTCTGTTTTGAAGCTGTTTAATTGAAGAAAGTTTTGATTCATGAGTAGATTCAAGATTCACTTCTTGCCTTTGTCTCCTCCAGGCAGGAAGTGAGGGTGGTAAGCGGAAGAGGGGGTGAAAATGAAGAGGAGGAGCATGCCCGCAAAAAAAAGGGGTTTGGATCTGTCCTTAAGTACGGCTGTGTATCATCAGCATAGCAGTGGAATGAGATGCCATGCCTGCTGATTACACGGCCCAGTGGCAGCATGTACAAAATAAATAGTAATGGGCCAAGGGCAGAACCTTGAGGTACACCACAGGAGACAGGGGCTTTTGATACAGACACCAGAACAATATTTCAAAACACAGGCTTTGCAAAGGTTTCAAAAACCATCCAATTTTTAACTGACCATCAGTACTAGTAAGGATGAGGTGGGATACACCCTGGACAGGACGTCAGTCTGTTGCAGGGCCACATATAGACAAACACATTCACACCAGTACACACACCTACGGACAATTTAAAGTTTCCAGTCCACCCAACCTGCATGTCTTTGGATGTGGGAGGAAGCCGGAGCACCGGGAGAGAACCCACGCAAACATGGGGAGAACATGCAAACTCCACACAGAAAGGTCACAGGCAGGAATTTAACTCATGACCTTCTCACTATGAGGTAACAGTGCTAACCACTAATCCACTGTGCTGCCCAGGAGTAGATACTGGTACCAAGTAATCCAGTGCTACATGTTCCATGGTCAGGCTTTCAGCAACCAAGCTGGTGACTGAACGTGGGAATGTGTCCATGGGGTAGGAGGGTACATGAACACCCGGCACGACAGTGCAGTGTTGGACCAATTAAACAAATAGAGAATATGAATATGTGTTGGATGAACTCATGTTACATCATGTACATCAGGTCTGAATGTGGCTTTTGTGCATCGAAGCATGGGAAGTCTACATTGAAATTCTGAATTCCATAATTTGCTTGCAGAATAAAGGAAATTTGGTGGGTGGCAAATTGGAGATGCATCAAGGTTGGGCTTGTGGTGAGAATAGTGGAATCTTCTATTTCAATGGCTTGTCTGGCATTAATACAAGCAATCCTTATCTATTGCATTCCATTTTGATGTGACTCTGGTCTTCACCTCAGGATTATCTTTCCAAAGACCTGTCATTGTGAACATTGGACTGTCTTAGCTGAAATATTTCTGTCACTGCATCTTCTGACACTTTTTTGTTGTGCTTTTGTTTTGTTTGTCAGTAAGATTATAGCACATTACTCAGTCTGGTCTGATTGAGGTTTCTTCTGTGAGATCTTGATCCTCCACACCCCAAGAGCAACCTCAAGACCTTGCTTGTGTATAGCATCATCTGATCATTATGTTATAATTTAGCACTCTATAAACACAGTGAACTGAATTGACCAATGGGCATTCATCTGTCACTCATCTCCACTTTCGAGGTTGCCTTGCCATTGGAGTCAGCCAAGATCAAGGAACTATGAGGTGCAACCCATGTTATAAACCACACACACCTTCTGCTTACAACCCAACATGGATTGATCTGTACAACATGCCTGCCATCCAAGACTTATATACCTCCAGACTGAAAAAATGAGCAGGAAGCATCACTGCAGAGTGCAGACCTCATACATCCCAGACACAGCCTGTTTCAGTGTCCCCCTGAAGGAGGCACTACACATCTCATAGTACAAAAACAGCCAGACATAAGAATAGTTTATTACCATAAGTCATGACCATAATGATCGCCATGTCACTGTAAATAATACAAAAGTAAAACTGTTGGGAAAGTGTAGGGACACGGACCCACAACAGGGAGCGTAAATGAACCGGACAATGGATGAGCCAAAGAATAACAATTTACTGTTGTAAATGTGCACAACGGAATACAGACAGAAACAGAATTTAGATTACAGTCAATGACACAAAGGTGGCATGTGGGCAGGCTCAAGGATAGGAGAGCACCGTCCAGAGATTTCCACTGCCACCGGATCTGGAAACACACAGGAGACGCCAAGTCCTGATCTCCCCAGGTGGCCACTGTCTCCAGCTGTCGGATCTGGTACTGCTGGCAGGAAACAAAACAGAAAAAGAGGTGAGTGGAAACACTCAGTAACTCCTCGGAGTTAGTCCAGTTCATGCAGGTGGGAAACAACACCTCCACCTCCGCAATAATGAACACAGTCTGTCCACTAAACCCGACCAGTTACTTGTCTTACGAATCGTGAAGGGTGAAATCCGTCACCCTGCCGTCAACGACTGGTTCATCCTCCAGCTGACACAAGTAATTAGGTCCTTCTGTAATGGATAAACAAACTGTTAAGTGCAATACGGCACAATATATAGCTGAAGAATATTACCTCGATTTACAGGCGATATCTCGGCAGTGAGGTGGAGATGCTGCCCGGCTTTTGTGGTGATGGCTGATGAGTGACAGCTGGCAGGGGTGATGAGTGACAGCTGTCACTACCGGTTGGATCTGCAATGCGGCAGCGCCCTCTTGTGCCCGAAGCCCGCACTTCAGGCAGGGCACCCTCTGGTGGTGGTGGGCCAGCAGTACCTCCTCTTCAGCGGCCCACAAAACAGGACCCCCCCCCCCCCCCAACGGGCGCCAGGAGGCGCCCGACCAGGCTTGTCGGGGTGTCGGGTGTAGAAATCGGCCAGGAGGGCCGGGTCCAGGGTGAAGCTCCTCTTCACCCAGGAGCATTTTTCGGGTCCATACCCCTCCCAGTCCACCAAGTACTGGAACCCCCAGCCCTTCCGATGGACATCCAGGAGCCGGCGCACCGTCCAAGCTGGCTCCCTGTTGATGATCCAGGCAGGAGGCGGCGCCGGTCCAGGAGCACAGAGGGGTGAGGTGTGGTGTGGTTTCAGTCTGGACACATGGAAAACTGGGTGGATCCGCAGTGAAGCTGGGAGTTGGAGCTTCACTGCAGCCGGGTTGATGATCTTGAGGATCTTGAAGGGACCAATGAAGTGTTCCTTCAGTTTCGGGGAGTCCACTTGCAGGGGTATGTCCTTCGTTGAAAGCCACACTTCCTGCCCGGGCTGGTATGCAGGGGCCGGGGAACGCTGGCGGTCTGCATGAGCCTTAGCCCTCATCCGGGCCTTCAACAGGGCAGAACGGGTGGTGTGCCACACCCGACGGCATCTCCGCAGGTGGGCCTGGACCGAGGGCACACCGACCTCTCCCTCCACCACGGGAAACAATGGGGGCTGGAACCCCAGACACACCTCAAACAGGGATAGGCCGGTGGCAGAGGACACCTGGCTGTTATGCGTGTACTCGATCCAGGCCAGATGTTCACTCCAGGCCGTCGGGTGTGCGGATGTCACACAACGTAAGGTCTGTTCTAGTTCTTGGTTGGCCCGTTCTGCCTGTCCATTAGTCTGCGGGTAATACCCGGATGAGAGGCTCATGGTGGCCCCCAGTTCTCTGCAGAAACTCCTCCAGACTTGAGAGGAGAACTGGGGACCACGATCGGAGACGATGTCTGTAGGTATCCCATGCAGATGCATGACGTGGTGGACCAGAAGGTCTGCTGTCTCCTGGGCCTCAGGGAGCTTCGGGAGGGCCACGAAGTGGGTCGCCTTGGAGAACTGGTCCACTATCGTGAGGATGGTTGTCATGCCCTGGGACGGCGGGAGGCCCGTGACGAAGTCCAGGCCGATGTGGGACCAGGGGTGATGGGGCACAGGTAATGGCTGGAGGAGTCCCTGTGCCCGTTGATGGTCAGCTTTGCCCCTGGTGCAGGTGGTACAAGCCTCGACATAGTCCCGGACGTCGGCTTCCATGGACGCCCACCAGAAGCGCTGCCGGACCACCGCCACGGTTCTTCACACCCCTGGATGGCAGGAGAGCTTGGAACTGTGGCAGAAGACCAGGACTGCAGCTCTGGCTTCTGGTGGGACGTAGAGGTGGTTCTTCGGTCCATTTCCTGGGTCCGGGTTCCGTGCCAGGGCCTCCTGGACGGTCTTCTCCACGTCCCAGGTGAGGGTGGCCATGCTAGTGGACTCAGGAATGATGGATTCCGGTGGATCTGACAGCTCTGTTTTGACTTTGTCTTCGTGGACCCGGGACAGGGCATCCGATCTTTGGTTCTTGGTCCCGGGGCGATAGGTGATCCGGAAGTCAAAACGCCCGAAGAACAGTGACCAGCGGGCTTGCCTGGGGTTCAGCCGCTTGGCGGTCCTGATGTACTCCAGGTTCCGGTGGTCCGTGAAAACCGTAAATGGCACCACAGCTCCCTCCAACAAATGTCTCCACTCCTCAAGAGCCTCTTTCACCGCGAGGAGTTCCCGATTGCCCACATCATAGTTCCACTCCGCCAGGGTCAACCTGCGTGAAAAATAGGCACATGGGTGGAGGACCTTGTTGGACTCTCCGCTCTGGGACAACACGTCTCCTATCCCTGAGTCAGAGGCGTCCACTTCAACCACGAACTGGTGGTTAGGATCGGGCTGCACCAGAACTGGTGCAGTCGAGAACCGGCGTTTCAACTCCCTGAATGCGGCCTCGCACCGATCCGACCAGGTGAAGGGGACTTTGGAGGAGGTCAGGGCTGTCAAGGGGCTAACCACCTGACTGTACCCTTTGATGAACCTCCTATAGAAGTTTGCAAAGCCGAGGAACTGTTGCAGCTTCCTACGGCTTGTTGGTTGGGGCCAATCTCTAACCGCCACAACCTTGGCCGGATCAGGGGCGACGGAGTTGGAGGAGATTATGAACCCCAGGAAGGACAAAGAAGTGTGGTGAAACTCGCACTTCTCGCCCTTCACAAACAGCCGGTTCTCCAACAACCGCTGCAGGACCTGACGTACATGCTGGACATGAGTCTCAGGATCCGGGGAAAAGATGAGTATATCGTCTAGATATACGAAGACGAATCGGTGCAGGAAGTCCCGCAAGACATCATTTACCAAAGCTTGGAACGTCGCGGGGACGTTAGTGAGGCCGAACGGCATGACCAGGTACTCAAAATGACCTAATGGGGTGTTAAATGCCGTCTTTCATTCGTCTCCCTTCCGGATCCGAACCAGGTGGTACGCATTCCTAAGATCCAACTTTGAGAAGATTTTGGCTCCATGCAGGGGTGTGAACACTGCATCTAACAGAGGCAACGGGTATCGATTGCGAACCGTAATCTCGTTCAGCCCTCTGTAATCAATGCATGGACGGAGTCCGCCGTCTTTCTTGCCCACAAAAAAGAAACCAGCACCCATCGGGGAGGTGGAATTTCGGATCAGCCCGGCGGCTAATGAGTCCCGGATGTAGGTCTCCATTGATTCGCGCTCTGGGCGTGAGAGATTGTACAGCCTGCTGGACGGGTACTCAACGACCGAGATCAAATCAATGGCACAATCATACAGACGGTGCGGGGGAAGAGTGAGTGCAAGATCTTTGCTGAAGACGTCAGCAAGATCGTGGTACTCCTCGGGCACCACCGTCAGATTGGGGGGGAATTTAGCCTCCTCATTAGCCGTCACACTGGGGGGAACCGAGGATCCTAAACACTCCCGGTGGCAGGTTTCGCTCCACTGAGCCACAACCCCAGATGGCCAATCAATCCGGGGATTGTGTTTTATCATCCACGGGAAGCCCAAAATCACACGGGAGGTAGAAGGAGTCACATAAAACTCAATCTCCTCCCGATGATTCCCAGACACTACCAGAGTTACTGGCAGTGTCTTGTGTGTGATTAAAGGGAGAAGGGTGCCATCTAGTGCCCGCACCTTCAATGGTGAGGGGAGCGCCACCAGAGGGAGCCCTACTTTCCTTGCCCATCTGCTGTCCAGCAGATTCCCTTCTGACCCCGTCCCCACAGGCTGGGGCCTGAAGGGTTAGATCCCCACTGAGGATCATAACTGGGAGATGTGCAGATATGCGTGTATGTCCCATGTGAATGTTATGACCCACCCTTAGCCCAGTCTCTAAAGGCGAGTGTTGTCGTTTTGGCCGTTTGGGGCAGTTTTTTTGTATATGCTCTTTTGAGCTGCATAGAAAACACTCCCCGCGGGCCAGCCTCCTCATTCTGTCATCTGATCTCCTTTTGGCCCTGCTCATCTCCCTAGCAACATCAGCAGGGGGAGCTGTTGCCACACAAGCGCTGAGGCTGTGGAGCGTGGGGAGGGCAGAACCTTTTCGGACCCGGAAGGGAGAGGGACGGCGCATGCCCGGCCACATCCTTCGTCTCGCTCCCGACGGCGTTGTTCTAACCGATTGTCTAATCGTATGACTAGATCAATAAGCCCGTCCAAATCCCGCGGCTGGTCCTTTGCCACCAGATGCTCCTTTAGGACCAGAGACAGTCCGTTTACAAAGGCGGCGCGGAGTGCAGCAGTATTCCAGCCGGACCTCGCAGCCGCGATGCGAAAGTCGACTGCATACTCGGCTGCACTCCGACGCCCCTGTCTCATAGACAGCAGCACCGTTGAAGCGGTCTCGCCTCTATGTGGGTGATCAAACACCAGTCTGAACTCCCTCACAAACTCAGTATACACCGTTAGGAGCCGTGAATTCTGCTCCCAAAGCGCCGTAGCCCAGGCATGTGCCTCACCTCGAAGCAAATTAATCACATAAGCCACCCGGCTTGAGTCCGACACGTACATGACGGGACGCTGTGCAAAGACGAGCGAACACTGCATCATGAAGTCTGCGCAAGTCTCTACACAACCTCCGTACAGTTCCGGGGGACTTATGTATGCTTCAGGGGACGGTGGGGGGGTTCGTTGAATGACCAGTGGAATGTCTATATTCAGCACCAGGACAGCAGGAGGAGGAGCTGCAGCCGTGCCCTGTGCGCGCGCTTCCACCTCCGCGGTGAGAGCCTCCATCCTGCGATTGAGTATATCGCTCTGCTCGGTCACTAAGTCCATCCGAGCAGTGAAGGTGGTTAAGATGCGCTGCAACTCACCTAACACTCCTCCTGCTGGCGCCTGTGCACCCTGCTCTTCCATTGGTTGTTCAACAGATGGTTGACGCCCCTCGGAATCCATGACGTTGGCCGAGATATCCTGTTGGGAAAGTGTAGGGACACGGACCCACAACAGGGGGCGTAAATGAACCGGACAGTGGATGAGCCAAATGTTGTAAATGTGCACAACGGAATACAGACAGAAACAGAATTTAGATTATAGTCAATTACATGAAGGTGGCGTGTGGGCAGGCTCGAGGATAGGAGAGCACCGTCCAGAGAAGAGCCGGGCCCCACACAATTTCCACTGCCACCGGATCTGGAAACACACAGGAGATGCCAAGTCCTGATCTCCCCAGGTGGCCACCGTCTCCAGCTGTCGGATCTGGTACTGCTGGCAGGAAACAAAACAGAAAAAGTGAGTGGAAACACTCAGTAACTCCTCGGAATAGTCCAGTTCATGCAGGTGGGAAACAACACCTCCACCTCCACAATAATGAACACAGTCTGTCCACTAAACCCGACCAGTTACTTGTCTTACGAGTCGTGAAGGGTGAAATCCGTCACCCTGCCGTCAACGACTGGTTCAGCCTCCAGCTGACACAAGTAATTAGGTCCTTCTGTAATGGATAAACAAACTGTTAAGTGCAATACGACACATTATATAGCTGAGGAATATTACCTTGATTTACAGGCGATATCTCGGCAGTGAGGTGGAGATGCTGCCCGGCTTTTGTGGTGATGGCTGATGAGTGACAGCTGGCAGGGGTGATGAGTGACAGCTGTCACTCCCGGTTGGATCTGCAATGCAGCAGCTCCCTCTCGTGCCCGAAGCCCGCACTTCAGGCAGGGCGCCCTCTGGTGGTGGTGGGCCAGCAGTACCTCCTCTTCAGCGGCCCACACAACAAAAATATCACAATGATATGACTCAAAAACTATTTATAACTATAACTATTTTACTTTACTATTGCACAAACATGCAGAGCAACTGACCTACACACAGGCACTACAAACACACCTCACACATCATTGTGGTGCATTATTGTACATACTATATGTTGCCTTTTCCACAACATCCTACTTAATGTTTACCATGTAAATATTATGAGAGCTATGGTGAACCAGAGACAAATTTCCTGTATGTGCATACATACTTGGCCAATAAAGCTGAATCTGCTTCAGACAAATAACAAAGAGAGTGATCCATATTGTACTTCTTTAAATCAAAATCAAATCAAATCAGTTTTATTTATATAGCGCCAAATCACAACAACAGTTTCCCCAAGGCGCTCTATATTGCAAGGCAAAAGCCATACAATAATTACAGAAAAACCCCAACGGTCAAAACGACCCCCTATGAGCAAGCACTTGGCGACAGTGGGAAGGAAAAACTCCCTTTTAACAGGAAGAAACCTCCAGCAGAACCAGGCTCAGGGAGGGGCAGTTTTCTGCTGGGACTGGTTGGGGCTGAGGGGAGAGAATCAGGAAAAAGACATGCTGTGGAACACAGCAGAGATCAATCACTAATGATTAAATGCAGAGTGGTGCATACAGAGCAAAAAGAGAAAGAAACACTCAGTGCATCATGGGAACCCCCCAGCAGTCTAAGTCTATAGCAGCATAACTAAGGGATGGTTCAGGGTCACCTGATCCAGCCCTAACTATAAGCTTTAGCAAAAAGGAAAGTTTTAAGCCTAATCTTAAAAGTAGAGAGAGTGTTTGTCTCCCTGATCCGAATTGGGAGCTGGTTCCACAGGAGAGGAGCCTGAAAGCTGAAGGTTCTGCCTCCCATTCTACTCTTAAAAACCCTAGGAACTACAAGTAAGCCTGCAGTCTGAGAGCGAAGCGCTCTATTGGGGTGATATGGTACTAAGAGGTCCCTAAGATAAGATGGGACCTGATTATTCAAAACCTTATAAGTAAGAAGAAGAATTTGAAATTCTATTCTAGAATTAACAGGAAGCCAGTGAAGAGAGGCCAATATGGGTGAAATATGCTCTCTCCTTCTAGTCCCCATCAGTACTCTAGCTGCAGCATTTTGAATTAACTGAAGGCTTTTCAGGGAACTTTTAGGACAACCTGAAATAATGAATTACAGTAGTCCAGCCTAGAGGAAATAAATGCATGAATTAGTTTTTCAGCATCACTCTGAGACAAGACCTTTCTAATTTTAGAGATATTGCACAAATGTAAAAAAGCAGTCCTACATATTTGCTTAATATGCGCATTGAAGGACATATCCTGATCAAAAATGACTTCAAGATTTCTCACAGTACTACTAGAGGTCAGGGTAATACCATCCAGAGTAAGGATCTGGTTAGACACCATGTTTCTAAGATTTGTGGGGCCAAGTACAATAACTTCAGTTTTATCTGAATTTAAAAGCAGGAAATTAGAGGTCATCCATGTCTTTATGTCTGTAAGACATTCCTGCAGTTTAACTAATTGGTGTGTGTCCTCTGGCTTCATGGCTAGATAAAGCTGGGTATCATCTGCGTAACAATGAAAATTTAAGCAGTGCTTTCTAATAATACTGCCTACGGGAAGCATGTATATAGTGAATAAAATTGGTCCTAGCACAGAACCTTGTGGAACTCCATAATTAACCTTAGTCTGTACAGAAGACTCCCCATTTACATGAACAAATTGTAATCTATTAGATAAATATGATTCAAACCACCACAGCGCAGTGCCTTTAATACCTATGGCATGCTCTAATCTCTGTAATAAAATTTTATGGTCAACAGTATCAAAAGCAGCACTGAGGTCTAACAGGACAAGCACAGAGATGAGTCCACTGTCTGAGGCCATAAGAAGATCATTTGTAACCTTCACTAATGCTGTTTCTGTACTATGATGAATTCTGAAACCTGACTGAAACTCTTCAAATAGACCATTCCTCTGCAGATGATCAGTTAGCTGTTTTACAACTACCCTTTCAAGAATTTTTGAGAGAAAATGAAGGTTGGAGATTGGCCTATAATTAGCTAAGATAGCTCGATCAAGTGATGGCTTTTTAAGTAATGGTTTAATTACTGCCACCTTAAAAGCCTGTGATACATAGCCAACTAATAAAGATAGATTGATCATATTTAAGATCGAAGCATTAATTAATGGTAGGGCTTCCTTGAGCAGCCTGGTAGGAATAGGGTCTAATAGACATGTTGATGGTTTGGAGGAAGTGACTAATGAAAATAACTCAGAACAATCGGAGAGAAAGAGTCTAACCAAACACCAGCATTACTGAAAGCAGCCAAAGATAACGATATGTCTTTGGGATGGTTATGAGTAATTTTTTCTCTAATAGTTAAAATTTTATTAGCAAAGAAAGTCATGAAGTCATTACTAGTTAAAGTTAAAGGAATACTCAGCTCAATAGAGCTCTGACTCTTTGTCAGCCTGGCTACAGAGCTGAAAAGAAACCTGGGGTTGTTCTTATTTTCTTCAATTAGTGATGAGTAGTAAGATGTCCTAGCTTTACGGAGGGCTTTTTTATAGAGCAACAGACTCTTTTTCCAGGCTAAGTGAAGATCTTCTAAATTAGTGAGATGCCATTTCCTCTCCAACTTACGGGTTATCTGCTTTAAGCTGCGAGTTTGTGAGTTATACCTTGGAGTCAGGCACTTCTGATTTAAGGCTCTCTTTTTCAGAGGAGCTACAGCATCCAAAGTTGTGCTCAATGAGGATGTAAAACTATTGATGAGATAATCTATCTCACTCACAGAGTTTAGGTAGCTACTCTGCACTGTGTTGGTATATGGCATTGGAGAACATAACAAAGAAGGAATCATATCCTTAAACCTAGTTACAGCGCTTTCCGAAAGACTTCTACTGTAATGAAACTTATTCCCCACTGCTGGGTAGTCCATTAAAGTAAATGTAAATGTTATTAAGAAATGATCAGACAGAAGGGGGTTTTCAGGGAATACTGTTAAGTCTTCAATTTCCATACCATAAGTCAAAACAAGATCTAAAGTATGATTAAAGTGGTGGGTGGACTCATTTACATTTTGAGCAAAGCCAATTGAGTCTAATAATAGATCAAATGCAGTGTTGAGGCTGTCATTCTCAGCATCTATGTGGATGTTAAAATCGCCCACTATAATTATCTTATCTGAGCTAAGCACTAAGTCAGACAAAAGGTCTGAAAATTCACAGAGAAACTCACAGTAACGACCAGGTGGACGATAGATAACAACAAATAAAACTGTTTTTTGGGACTTCCAATTTGGATGGACAAGACTAAGAGTCAAGCTTTCAAATGAATTAAAGCTCTGTCTGAGTTTTTGATTAATTAATAAACTGGAGTGGAAGATTGCTGCTAATCCTCCCCCTCGGCCCGTGCTACGAGCATTCTGACAGTTAGTGTGACTCGGGGGTGTTGACTCATTTAAACTAACATATTCATCCTGCTGTAACCAGGTTTCTGTAAGGCAGAATAAATCAATATGTTGATCAATTATTATATCATTTACTAACAGGGACTTAGAAGAGAGAGACCTAATGTTTAATAGACCACATTTAACTGTTTTAGTCTGTGGTGCAGTTGAAGGTGCTATATTTTTTCTTTTTGAATTTTTATGCTTAAATAGATTTTTACTGGTTGTTGGTGGTCTGGGAGCAGGCACCGTCTCTATGGGGATGGGGTATTGGGGGGATGACAGGGGGAGAGAAGCTGCAGAGAGGTGCGTAAGACTACAACTCTGCTTCCTGGTCCCAACCCTGGATAGTCACGATTTGGAGGGTTTAATAAAATTGGCCAGATTTCTAGAGATGAGAGCTGCTCCATCCAAAGTGGGATGGATGCTGTCTCTCCTAACAAGACCAGGTTTTCCCCAGAAGCTTTGCCACTTATCTATGAAGCCCACCTCATTTTTTGGACACCACTCAGACAGCCAGCAATTCAAGGAGAACATGCGGCTATACATGTCACTCCCGGTCCGATTGGGGAGGGGCCCAGAGAAAACTACAGAGTCTGACATTGTTTTTGCAAAGTTACACACCGATTCAATGTTAATTTTAGTGACCTCCGACTGGCGTAACCGGGTGTCATTACTGCCAACGTGAATTACAGTCTTACAGAATTTACACTTAGCCTTAGCCAGCAGTTTCAAATTTCCTTCAATGTCGCCCCCGGAAGACAATTGACTATGGCTGCTGGTGTCGCTATCTTCACATTTCTCAAAACAGAGTCGCCAATAACCAGAGTTTGTTCCTCGGCGGGTGTGTCGCCGAGTGGGGAAAAACGGTTAGAGATGTGAACGGGTTGGTGGTGTACAGGGGGCTTGTGTTTAGGACTATGCTTCCTCCTCACAGTTACCCAGCCGGCCTGCTTTCCCGGCGGCTTGGGATCTGCTGGAGGACAGCTAACGGTGGCTAAGCTACCTTGGTCCGCACCGACTACAGGGGCCTGGCTAGCTGTAGGATTTTCCAAGGTGCAGAGCCGAGTCTCCAATTCGCCCAGCCTGGCCTCCAAAGCTACGAATAAGCTACCCTTATTACATGTACCATTACTGCTAAAGGAGGCCGAGGAATAACTAAACATTTCACACCCAGAGCAGAGAAGTGCGGGAGAGACAGGAGAAGCCGCCATGCTAAACCGGCTAAGAGCTATTAGCTGTGCTAAGCTAGCGGATTCCTAAAAACACACAAAGTGAAGAATGTGAAAATAATTTAGAGGTGATTCAGCAGAGGGAGTGCTTTAGTTAAGGCACATGAAGATTACACTGTGAAACAAATCGTTATCTAGTTATCTAGATCAATCTAACTACGCAGATTAAACAGCTAACAGATACAGCAAAACACCGCTGTGCTCCGGAACAGGAAGTAATACAATACCGCAGTGAGAGCCAACCACCAGTAGAGGTCACCAAACACAGTAAAGTGTGTTTTAGACTTTAGACTACTAAAGGTAGGCCAGTGTAATTCATAATATCTAAATGACGTTATTGTTGTGCTGCCTTTGTCTGCCTCTGTTTGCTGTTATCTGCCTCACTCCTCCTCCCTTCCTGTGCCATCTGCAGCCTGCAGTTGGAGCTGATTTGATACACCTGTTCCCACTCATCACCACCTGGATAAATACTACACCTCTTCACTCTGTCAGATGCCAGAAACTCAGTTTAACCTACAGGGTATCCAGGCCTTGTTCATGTTTTTGAACTCTGTGCTCCACATCCTCAGCATTTCTGGATCCATCAGCTTCACTGCAGTCACCTGGTTCTGTCTGGTCTGGATTCCACATTGCCACCATCTGGTTTGAGAGCTCTCTGCACCTGTCTCTGTTCCAGCCATCTCTTCCTCCTTCAGTGCCTGGCTTCCCAGCTTTGTACTATTTTCATTCCTTGTGTTACCACAATAAATTGTTAATTTTTTCATTCCAGTCTGTTCTCTGCAATTTGGGTCCTAATTCTTGTCTCTGGGGTTTCTACCATAACAGGAGCTTCCGGCCACACCATGGATGGAGCAGACCAGATCCACAAAGCCCTCTGCTCACAGGGAGTCTTACTACGTCAACAGCAACAACAGCTCTCCGCCTTATCAGACCAACAACAAGCAGTTGCTACCCAGGTATCTCAACTGTGTACAAACCTCTCTGCTCTCACCAAACACTTATCAGCCAGCATGACCCCGATCGCAGCAGTGGAAGCCACCCCAGGTGTTCCAACTTCAGCCACCGCTCCCTCTGCAGCGGTTATTGTCCATCAACCAGGAGACCAGTAGTGTGGCAGCTTATTCCAGTGCACCTAACGTAATTCTGTATTCTGGCAGCGGAGTCTGGCTGGAACGCCACACTACCAAGTGCATCTATTAATGGTTTGTCCGAGATGCTCAAGGATGAACTGGCGATCCAGGATCTTTCCCTGTCCCTAGACTGTCTTATTTCATTATCCATTAAGATAGACAACCATTTGAGGGAAAGATGACAGGAGAAATACTGAAGGGCAGTGCACGGGTCTTCCTCTTGGATCCCTATGCAAGTAGACCCTGGTCTTTCTTCCTCGTGCTCCACCAGGATCACATTCCCTGCACCTACAGCACCCCCGCAGAGGAGCCCTTGCAGCTTGGCAGGGCCCGATTGACTCCTGAAGACCGCAGACGCCATTTGTTGGCTGGTGAGTGCTTGTATTGCGAAACCCGGGGACATATCATTCACGAATGCCAAGTTTTGCCAAAAGAGAATGATTGCCAATAGATCCCGGGCTATTGGTGAGCTGAACACATTTCACGGGTGAGCACTCATCGCAAACTCAAATCCCGGCTACACTCTTTTTTTGTAATCTGTCAGTCAAACTCCAGGCTCTCATTCATTCAGGTGTTGATGTAATTTTTTTAGATCCCAGTGTTATTGATCAGGCTCACATTCCGGTGGTGGAACTGCACTCTCACATCTAGATTTCTGCACTTGATGGCACTCCTCTTCCCACGATCACACATCAGACCGTTCCTTGTCACACTGTTAGTCTCAGGTAACCATTGTGAATCTCTGCAGTTTTATGTTTATTCCTCTACTCCTTCACTTGTATTAGGGCACCTCTGGTTAACCTTTCACAACTCTGGTGTCGATTAGCCGATCTGGACTATCTCCCGGTGGAGTGAAGCCTGTCACCTCCGTTGTCTCCATTCATCCGTCCTCCCACCCGTTCCTCCTTGCCTCCTCATCAACCGTATGACTGCTCCATCGATTTGCTTGCGGGCACATCATTTCCTTGCAGTTGTCTTTACAATCTATCAAGCCTGGAGAGAGAATTGATTGAGCAGTATATCCAAGACTCCCTGTCCGCAGGTCTTAGGAGCAGGCTTCTTTTTTGTAGGGAAGAAGGATGGGACCCTCCTCCCTGCAACAGATTATCAAGGGTTAAACGCCATAACTATCTACACCCGGTACCCTTTGCCCTTATTGGATTCTGCATTTGACTCACTGCAGGGGGCGGCTATATTTTCCAAAGTCGATCATAGGAATGCTTACCACCTCGTCCTCATCAAGGAGGGGGATGAGTGGAAGACCGCGTTCAACACACTGCTCTGGCATTTTGAATACCTCATCATGCCCTACAGTCTCATGAATGCTCCCATTGTTTTTCAAGCCTTGGTCAATGATGTCCTCCATGACTTTCTAAACCACTTGATTTTGTATACCTAGATGACATTCGCATTTTCTCCAGAAACCTCCAGGAACACATTCAACATGTTCACATAGTTCTCAAAAGACTCCTGGAAAACCGTCTCTTTATTAAAGCTGAGAAGTGTACTTTTCACCAGTCCTCCATGTCCTCCAGTCCTCCCTTTTAGGTTTCATTTTCGAACACAACCAGCTCAGACCCGATCCTGCTAAAGTCTCAGCGGTCTCCACATGGCCTGTTTCATCTAACAAACAGTTTCAACAGTTTTTAGGTTTTTCCAATTGCTATCGCAGATTCATACGTAACTTTAGTCAAGCTGGCATGCCTGCTCCAACAACACTTTCCACTGGTCTCCTGAGGACAGGCTTGCCTTCCAGTCACTTAAGCATAGGTTCACCACAGCAGCCATCCTTATCCAACCCAACTCATATCACCAGTTCATTGTGGAGGACGATGCCAACCAGGAACTGGAGGTTGCCCTTCGCTGTGTCACATTCTCTCATCTGTCCTCCTGGAGCACACATCTTCCTTGGGTAGAATATGCGCATAACACCCAGGTGAGCTCTGCTACTGGTTTGTCTCATTTGAGTGTTTTGTGGCGATTATGAGTCTCCCTTGTTTCCTGCTCACGAATCCGATCTGACTGTATCTTCTGTCCAAGCCCACTTACAGCATTGTTGTCACGTGTGGAGGACCACCCACTCTGCCCTACTCTGACGAGGGACAAGACTGTGCGCCATGCAGACTAAGTCTGTACCAGTGCCTTGTGTCCTCCAGCTGATCTCAAGCAAGATCTCCACTCAAGCAGAAGAAACCTCAAGCTGGTGAGCTGTCCAGCATCATTTCTTGGATTTAGTTGATAAATAGTGCTTCCTAGTTCAACCATTAAGACTCAAGAGACTTGAGACTGTGAAACATACATCCAAATTTTTACAAATAAAAGACAATGGTTGAGGCCAGTCCTGCTTCTGATAGCATCGGGGTACACTGAACTTGAATCCTGCTGTCAGAAGGAGGCAGGGGGTGGAGGAAGGCGAGGTGCAGGTCAGCAAACTGTTGGGAAGGTGTCGTAACACGGACCCACAACAGGGGGCGCTAATGAACGGACAATGGATAAGGGAAGGAGTAACAATTTAATGTTGCACAAGAACACAACGTAAAATAAACAAAGGTACTGCCAATCACACACAAGAGGATTGCGGGCAGGCTCGAAGATAGGAGACCTCAGATGAACGAAGAGCCGGGACCCACACCGCTTCTACCACCAACGGCCTGAAGAACACTGAAGCCGCCAAGCCCCGAGTCCCCAGGTGGTCTCTGTCCTCCGTTGTCGGCCCTGGTACTGCTGGCAGAAAAAACAGAAGGTAGTGAGTGTGAATCCTCACACCCAGCAACCTTGATTATTGATTCTTGTGGAGGGAGAGCCTCCACCTCCAATCATACACACGTGCAGCTCCGAAAATCCAGTTATGGAAATACCACCAGGAAAAAACAGCTGCAAAACAGATCAGATTATTATTTGACGTATAAGTCAGCAGAGAGATTACCTTGTATCGTAGGAGATTTCTCGGCGAGGAGGTGGAGTCGCCACCCGGCCTTTATGGTGATGGTGATGATGAGATGATGAGTGACAGCTGGTGTTGAGGATGATTGACGGCTGTCACTCCCAGTGGTTCTGGCGCCCTCTTGTGCTTGAAGCCCGCACTCCAAGCAGGGCGCCATCCGGTGGTGGTGAGCCAGCAGTACCTCCTCTTCAGCGGCCCACACAACACAAACAGGGCGTCAAAACAGGAACCAAGCAGATGGGCCTGAGAGGAGGAGGCAGAGGTGTGCCCAGCAACACCAGTAGCACACATGGACCAACAGGAGGTGGCAGTGTGGAGGGCATGCAACCCAGGCCAGCAACATTGCCTAACCAGAGGCAGCAGGATGGAAAATAAATGGACTGCATTTATACAGCACTTTTCCATCTGCATCAGATGCTTAAATCGCTTAATGCCTCACATTCACCCCAATGTGAGGGTACTGCCATACAAGGTACTCACTATACACCGAGAGCAACTGGAGGAGGAGGCAAACTCCTGGACAGTGACTGCAAACAGCAGGGAAGTGAGTCAGGATTGACATTTATACATGGCTTTGACATTTCTTATTGTTTGTAGTTGATGACTAAATTAATCACCAGCTGCTTCTGAGTAGAGATACAGCTGTTCCTGATTAGCAGATGTAAATGAAAGCTTGAAAGCTAAGTTTTTTTGGTCGAACCTGCGCTACGCTACATCTCTCAGTGTACATTCACATCATTCTATACTAATGTAAGCAATCAAATTGTGAACATAAATAGCTGCCATGAACACTGATGAAGACTGAAAAGAATCCTTTCAGCACATTTAAGCAGTGTGTTGTTTGGTTGGGAGAGGTCCTCTGTAGTGCAGTAAACAGGACACCATATTCAGGACAAAGTGATGGAGGAGCACTCACTCCCTCCCTCTGACTCTCTGACCTTCTCAAAAACAGGAGAGCAAACAGATGGAGGAGGGGGTTGTGCAGGAGAGAAGATTTATATAGTCCTCCATCCCTCGTTTCTGTGGCTTCCAAAATCGAGTCAATGAAGCTGAAGGTGAGAGAGGGATCAAACATGTTGCCTCTTTGTATTCTCACACTATGAACATGTAATCAGGCTAATGAGCATACATCTGAATATCAACCGAACACCATTCATGCATCCAACACGTGCACATGCACTAAGGCTGTTACCAATCCCTCACTGACATCACAGGCTCTGCTGATCCTCTGACCTGTGTATCTCTGTGTGTGTGTGTGTGTGTGTGTGTGTGTGTGTGTGTGTGTGTGTGTGTGTGTGTGTGTGTGTGTGTGTGTGTGTGGGTGGGTGGAGACAGGACAAGTGGGTGGAGAGCAGAGAGGCCTGGCTGATCACAGTCCCAGATAAACTGTCTCTACCAATTAACACCAACACGAACATTATGGGGAGCAAACTTCCCCACGTCATATGGAGCGTTTTTTTTCCCTTTTTTTTTGACAGAAATAAATTAATAACATATGTTGAGAATATTCCATAATAGCTGCTTTTATCTCTTTTGTATTATAGATTTATGAACATTTTACTGTCATGTTGAATGACATGGTTACTAATGTCTCTTATTTAGGTAAAATCAGCAGGTCTACATGGCCCCAAGAAACATACAAAACACAAAAATAAGATGATGTGTTTGAACAGTGCTGACCTAAAGGGTAATCATCAACCGTTTTTGCTTCTGCAGAATTCACGCTAAAATTCTTACCAAATCTTTGTGATGTCATCATGGGATGACATGACCTAATTTCACCTGTACTGTGGTTGTCTACAAAGGAAAATTTACAAAAAATGTCACAGTCCAAATACTGCTATACTGTCACATTGGGTGGATAATTTGAGCAGCTATATGAAACTGTTTCTCCTGGTAGGACATTAGACATCTCTAGTGGGAGGGTTCTTATGGCTGATTCTTGAGTCGACTATGAACGACCAAATGAACATTGATGAAATTGCAAAGACCAAGAAACAGCTGAGTGCTGGGGAAGCTCCAGGGATCAGTGGCATCTGAGCTGAGCTCCTCAACACAGGTGGAGATGCTTTGCAAACAATCCTTTTTGAATTTGGGAGGCCAGAATCATCCCTACAGACTGGAAGAAAGGACTTCTTGTCCCAATCTGGAAAGAAGTTTGCAAGGATTATTCTTAATAGGATTCAGTTCTAGCTACTTTGTAGTCAGTCACCAGAACAGTCTGGCTTCACATCCAGTAAGTCAACCACTGACCACATTCGAGCTCTGAGAGTACTCATACACACAAGTGTGAGTATCAGCAATGCTTCTTTTCAAACTATGCCAATTTTTGCAAAGTTTTCAATTCAGTTGATCAGGTTGCTCTCTGGGATATCCTGAGAATTTGCAGGATTCCCAAAAAGTTGATGGGCATCATAGCCAGCCCATACAGAAGTGTTCTTGAGTACTACAACCCCTGGCAAAAATTATGGAATCACCGGCCTCGGAGGATGTTCATTCAGTTGTTTAATTTTGTAGAAAAAAAGCAGATCACAGACATGACACAAAACTAAAGTAATTTCAAATGGCAACTTTCTGGTTTTAAGAAACACTATAAGAAATCAAGAAAACAAATTGTGGCAGTCAGTAACGGTTACTTTTTTAGACCAAGCAGAGGGAAAAAAATATGGACTCACTCAATTCTGAGGAATAAATTATGGAATCACCCTGTAAATTTTCATCCCCAAAACTAACACCTGCATCAAATCAGATCTGCTCGTTAATCTGCATCTAAAAAGGAGTGATCACACCTTGGAGAGCTGTTGCACCAAGTGGACTGATATGAATCATGGCTCCAACACGAGAGATGTCAATTGAAACAAAGGAGAGGATTATCAAACTCTTAAAAGAGGGTAAATCATCACGCAATGTTGCAAAAGATGTTGGTTGTTCACAGTCAGCTGTGTCTAAACTCTGGACCAAATACAAACAACATGGGAAGGTTGTTAAAGGCAAACATACTGGTAGACCAAGGAAGATATCAAAGCGTCAAGACAGAAAACTTAAAGCAATATGTCTCAAAAATCAAAAATGCACAACAAAACAAATGAGGAGCGAATGGGAGGAAACTGGAGTCAACGTCTGTGACCGAACTGTAAGAAACCGCCTAAAGGAAATGGGATTTACATACAGAAAAGCTAAACGAAAGCCATCATTAACACCTAAACAGAAAAAAAACAAGGTTACAATGGGCTAAGGAAAAGCAATCGTGGACTGTGGATGACTGGATGAAAGTCATATTCAGTGATGAATCTCAAATCTGCATTGGGCAAGGTGATGATGCTGGAACTTTTGTTTGGTGCCGTTCCAATGAGATTTATAAAGATGATTGCCTGAAGAGAACATGTAAATTTCCACAGTCATTGATGATATGGGGCTGCATGTCAGGTAAAGGCACTGGGGAGATGGCTGCCATTATGTCATCAATAAATGCCCAAGTTTACATTGATATTTTGGACACTTTTCTTATCCCATCAATTGAAAGGATGTTTGGGGATGATGAAATCATTTTTCAAGATGATAATGCATCTTGCCATAGAGCAAAAACTGTGAAAACATTCCTTGCAAAAAGACACATAGGGTCAATGTCATGACCTGCAATTGAAAATCTTTGGTGGAAGTTGAAGAAAATGGTCCATGACAAGGCTCCAACCTGCAAAGCTGATCTGGCAACAGCAATCAGAGAAAGTTGGAGCCAGACTGAGCGTTCTTTTGTTTTTCATGATTCCATAATTTTTTCCTCAGAATTGAGTGAGCCCATATTTTTTTTCCCTCTGCTTGGTCTAAAAAAGTAACCGTTACTGACTGCCACAATTTTTTTTCCTGATTTCCGATAGTGTTTCTTAAAACCAGAAAGTTGCCATTTGAAATGACTTTAGTTTTGTGTCATGTCTGTGATCTGCTTTTTTTCTACAAAATTAAACAACTGAATGAACATCCTCCGAGGCCGGTGATTCCATAATTTTTGCCAGGGGTTGTATATGGCGTAGAGGCAGAGACTCTGAGCCTTCCCAATGAAGACTGGCATTTATCAGGCATGTGTTCTGGCTCCTACACTGTTTAATTCTTGCATGAACTGGGTGGTAGGTAGTGATGTGGAAACCAGTGACTTAGGTTTTGTCAAGGAAAGGCTTCCTGACCTTGACTTGGTGTGGATGGTGTCCTTGCCATGATGACACGGCACTGTAAGGCTGCCTCAGATGGGTTCATGCCGATTTCTGCCCAACTATAGGTGGTCTGTGGCAGTGAGCTGGCTGGTCCCCTGGCTGCTGTGTTTGTTAGTCACCTCCCTCTGCCTGTTTTTTTGGTTTGTGTTTTTGTTTGACTCCTGTCTTTGGACCCCAGTGTGCTGTCACTTTGTTGGTTGGAATGTATTCACGTGTTTTTGTTCATTAAATCACCTTGTTATCCTTTCCTCCTGTTTGGTTGCTACCTGCATCATTGGGTTCATTTTGTACTGCGAAATGTAACGGCAGTTCTGCAGTGTTGTGACACCAGCGCATGCTTCTGGACTTGTCCAAATGCCAACAGAACTCACAGGAATGTACCACGATTTATTTCATACCTTGCAATCATGGTTTGTACAACCTCTGATGTTGGTGTCCTGTTGTCCCAGTTTTAGTAAATGTGTGCCAGATGACATGTTAGTCAAGTATGACATGTTAGCCGGAGCTGAACACGACTTTATTATTTAAGTGCATGAAACTTTCTGGATTTCTTGAGGGCACAGAGGGCATCTGATGATGTTTAGTCAACACAGGTGACCTATGATCGCTATGTAATAGTAAGCAGACCATAAAATGTCTTTTTGGGAGTACTTGCCATCATCACACTCTTGTTTGTGGAGACAGCCAAACAGAGCTTTAAAATAGACACACAGAATCACACTAAGGGTCACATTTCAGCACACACAAACATACACACACACACACACACACACTCACGCGCATCTTGAAGGGCAGCCAAACCATGCAAACAAATGAAGGCAACTGGATCAGGGTTTCTCACTGTGTGTGTGTGTGTGTGTGTGTGTGTGTGTGCGTGTGTGTGTTATAGAAGGTGCTAGCTACCAAACCAGGGCAAAGCTATTTTTATGTCGTAGTGATGGTGTATTATCTGGTACCAACTGCCCCGAGCCCCGTCTCTCTCTCTCTCTCTCTCACACACACACACACACACACACACACACACACACACACACACACACACACACACACACACACACACACACACACACACACACACACACACACACACACACACACACACACACACACCATTATCCCTCACATTAACAGCACCAGTCCCCCTGATAACAATCATCACTGCATCATGTGAGAGTCACGTCCAACTCCTCAGCATTGTCACTGTTTTCCACATCAGTGGATCTGGTTCATGGCCAAGCATCAAAGTAAAGAAGGTCTGAGCGAAGTTCTGGTGATAGATTACTGAGGGCGGATTGTTCTAATTAACTGTTTACTAATTGTCTGTCTTTTTACTGCCAGCAAACAGAAAAGCCTGTTCTCATGGAAAATGAACAGTAAAACACACAAAAACTGTAAAAAAAAATATATGTAAAGATTTATTTGTGGTGGCACAGTGGCTTAGCGGTTAGAACGTTTGTCACACAGCAAAAAGATCATGGGATCACTTCCCACCTGGTCGTTTCTGTGTTGGCTTTGCATGTTCTCTCCGTGTTCATGTGGTTTTGCTCTGGGTGGTCTGGCTTCCTCCCTCTTCCAAGGACATGCAGGTCAGGTGAACGGGTTACTCTAAAGTGACCGTAGGTGTGTGGTTGTGTTTGTTTGTCTATATGTGTCCCTGTGATAGACTGGAGTTGTGTCCAGGGTGTACCCGGCCTCATCTGTCCAGGGTGTACCCAGCCTCATTTGTCCAGTGTGTACTCCATGTGTTCTGTGCAATGAGTGTGTTTCGAACTCGACCATGATTTTTCAGAACAGTGCTCTGAACGTGATGTCACAGTGGCCTAGTGATCTTTTAAATGCCTATCTGTTTGATGGTTTAGGGTGAGGGTTTGGATAAGGGTTTAGATTTTCTGAAATACTTAAAATGTTAGAAAATTTGAACAATACTGCTTCCAGAGTACAACTTTGGGCATGTTTTGTGCAGTAGCAGCATTCTGATACAGTCCAGGTCCAATTGCAGAATATTTCACACCAATGTACTACATGGAAAAAGTGCACACAAACACGCAAAACTTCAATGTGAAAGTTTGTGACTTTACATCTACACGGAATAATACCTGCCAACATGTTCTATTCATATCTTTTCTTTTCTTCACATATACACTTTCCTGTTGTTTATACAGATGGAAGCTTCGTCCTTGTATTTGATGTGAAATTCCTTAAAAATCTCTTCTAATCCCTGACAGCTTTTCTGTTTTCTCCTGCATCACAGCCGTATTGTCCTAATCTCACCACGTGCGGCTGTGGGCCTCTCCGCAGTTCCCTCAGTGCTCCCCACAGTCAAAAAGGAAACACACACACGCACACACACACGCACACACTGTGAGTTACTTCAGAGTGTTTTGAGAGAATCTACAGAAGCTGTCATCACTGTGAATGTTATAATCACTACAGAGTAATTACAAAAATATGATTATTAAGTGTGAATGCGTTAAAGTTATACACAATAGGGGCGGGGCTTCTTCTACCTGTGCAAGCAAAAGTGTCTTCTTTACTGAATTTTCACTTTATGTTTAATGATTCATTTAATGTTAAAATATGGAAGGAAATTGCTTTTTCAATTAATAAAATAGTTGGGCTTATGAGAATCTTTGTTTTATTTAAAGGAGCGGCAGCAGGTGTGGGACGACTGGTGAGGCCTCACTCACAACCCGTCGTACCTGTGGTGGGCACACACAAGTCACAGGGAGTGGTAGCTCGCTGCCATGGCACAGGATTGTGGGGAAAGTTTGGAAAAGAGTACAGTTGTAGTACTTGTTAAGTACGGACTGCACACCTGAGTTACATGAGGTGTGAAGAATATTGCACAGCCAATATCGCTGCCTCTATCTCAGCTTCTACGTATCATCTGCCTGTGGAGGTCCAACACCCACAGACACTGTGGTATGGTGACAGCCGCTGGCACTGTCAGCTGTAATCCTGTGTGCACTGCACTGAAATCATCCAGACCATCATTCCACATCGGCGCACACAAAGTCAGCCCCTTTTTCTCCACCCATGCCACTTTGCCCGACTTTGCCATGCTGATGTTTCTTTGTACTTGTCTGATTGGTGGGTCTCTGCATGTAAGCCTTGAGGCTGCGCCGCTGTCCAAGGTGCTGAAAGAGTGAAAAACAGCCACTGTGGGTCTGTGCTGTATTACAGTGCGTCGCTGCAGCACTCATCACCACGGCGATCACGTCTGATCCCATCTCCTCTCTTTAAATAAACAAAAACACGTGCGTCACTTGCCTATCCACTGTTTCATTCTTGCAATAGCGACTGGTTGGTCTGATGAATTTTGTTTGCCATAGGATTTGCTTGTTTGTTGTCTATGCTTTATTGATTGCCTTTTCCGTCTACCCAAAGTCTTTTGTGTGTGTGTGTTTTGCAATTTGAAACTGCTGCAGTAAAATTTTATTTGTTGTTAAGTTGTGCATAATTTACCACAGGGTAGAAAAATGTGGCATCAACCTACACTATAGCACCAAGACGTAAAGTGTGCCCTATGTTCATGGGCAGTCTGTGGCTCTGCGAACACGCAAGTGATGTCCTCATGTCAAGCCTGCGTTTGCTATTTTTCTCCTGTAGATTGCCCATAAAAGCATATATGGTGGGGAGACTTGAGTTGAACTGGAGGAAGGTCTCACCTCCAACTTTTGCCTCGTGTTTGGAGTTGTTGGAGCCACTTCCTAACATTTTGAGGAGCAGAGAAGTAATTTTCTTCCATTTGGACTGGAGTTTTTGGTGAACAGTTCCACCAGTGGAAGTTCTGAAGTGTTTGTGTGTGTGTATATATGTGTGTGTATTTGGAGGGTTCACTCTAATGTCCCAGTGGTTCTCTGCACAGCAAGAAGGCATTCCCAATGACAATCCTGGTTTGTGACAGGCAGTGATTTAAGTTCCCCTCTTCCAGGACTGAGCCTCAAAAACATTCCTCGTTGTTGTAAAATGACACAACAATTTAGAGAAGTAGAAAAGAAGAGGAACTTTAAAATATAAAGACACAGACTAAAGACTCAACAATATAAGGCAACAACAAAAGATTCCAACAACTATGTTGTGCAAAAGAAAAGTTAGAAAGTTTAAAAAAGCGGAACATTATAAGTTCAGATTTTTTTGAACACTGAAAAAAAAAAAAGTTTAATTTGAGCATTGGGGACAAGTAAAGGGATATCATTTTTTTAAAATATACAGATACAGGCTAAAGATTTAACAATATAACAGTGCTGTGCTGTTTTGATTACTTGTAAAACAATCAGACATTCATTGTCCTCACTTACTGCAATTAAGGGTCATGGGGGACTGGAGCCCAGCACTCAGGCAGGGTTCACTCTGGACAGGACGCCACTCTGTTGCAGAGAATCATATAGACAGACAAGCACATTAACACCCGCATGCACACCTATGGACAAGTTAAAGTTTTCAGTCCACCTAACTGGAAACAGTCAATCAGTCTTTGGATGTGGGAGGAAGCCGGAGCACCCGGAGGGAACCCACACAAACACAGGGAGAATATGCAAACTCTACACAGAAAGAACCAGGTGAGAAACGATCCCAATGACCTTCTTGCTTTGAGGCAACAGTGCTAACCACTAAGCCATCATCAGACAGTAAAATAAATAAATACATTTAAATAAATGTATTAATTCTGTAAGTTATTTAAAAATTGAGACTGCTCTTCGATTCAGAGCAATGGCATAAAAAAAACCTATGGTTTGGATTTATAAGGTAAAAATAAAAATAGAACAATTTACAAATTGAATCAGTGAGTTGAGTGATGACTGTTCAGATAGCATAAGCTAACATCAGCCTACACAACTGACAACATTTTATTTTCATACACGAGACAAACTTGCAGATGCTCCGTTGGCCACAGTGCTGGGACTGTAGAAAGCTATTTATTTATTTACTTTAGGGAGCAATGGATCTTCGAAAGCATGCCGACTTTTGCACTTCTTGCCCACAACAACAGTCCAGGTAGTCATGATTGACATCTTTAAATGGCTTTGAGAGAGGTTGATGATTAAATTGTGGATGTGCTGCTTCTAAATCAGAACCAGCGCGTCCACAATCAATGTAGAGAAATGATCACTTAATTTTTCCTATTACACACCCTCAGAAACAGAAAGGCCCAACTGCAGCGTAATTTTTTTCAGGCATGCTGTTATAATGCTGGTGAGAAGTGCATATATATAAAATTATTATCATTATTTTTGAAAAAAAATCCATCTTTGGATGTACGAATCAATCTGTGGGAATTACTGAGAATCGATATAAAATTGGTGATTGTTTGATCTTTTCAACCCAGCACTACATTTGTTTTATTGATAGGTGTGACGTATACTACAGTGCAGCTTATACTCTCGAAAGTAAGGTCATCTCTTTGTTTCATTGCCTTACAATTTTGTCATTTGTTTGTTTTTTTTGTTTTTTTTGTAGTGCCTGCTCCTCATATTTTTACTTTGATGTGTGTTCTTTGCTTGTTCCACGTAAATGTACTTGTGGTTTTTGGTTTCTGTGTTTGTGTGCCTCCACATTTCTTCATGACATTAGATTAGCATTTTTATAAGTGTATTCTGAATGCTCAAAGTTTGCCAGATTGTCTAGGATTTGTCCAGGTTTGTCATGTTTATTCCCAGTGTTTTTCTTGTGTTTGTTACTGTTTACAGACCTTGACTTCCCACGTTTTTGCCTGCCACCTTTGTATTCATAGTATGTTCTTCTAGGCATGTGTACTGCCACAGCCTCTTTTTGGATCATCCTTTTGCTTTCGCTGCTGATTGACCCTTACTTTATTGGACTGATCGCTCATGTGCCTGATCTCTGCTTGGAATATGTCCAGATATTTTGTCTACTGTTAAAATCCACTGTCATTTACCATATCTGAGACATTAAAACCTTCATTCATTACACTTCTCTACATTGAGGTCCTCAGGCTTGCTGCCGGAAAAGAGTTTCCATCTTTGCAGTTTTCTATTCATAATTTCAGACATGATGTATATACGCTTGATAGAGCAGGGGTGGTGGCCAAGTGGTTAGGGTGCTTGGTTTCAGTGTAGAAGGTTCCTGTTTAAAACCCCACCCCTGCTAAAGTCTTCATATAATGCGGAGTTGCATCAGGAAGGTCATCTGGTGTAGAACTTGTGCCAATTCAACATGCAAATCCACATTGGATGTGCTGTGAAGACCCGAGTGAAAAACAACGAGCAACTTTATGTTTACTTTATGCTTACTTTATGTATATACACTTGATCACATACAAAGTCCATCTGCTGAAATCGGTCAATGGAATGGTGTCTTTAACAAATTATCAGAATTTCTGTCAGAATCTTCAGAAATATGCATGTCTCCACCATCTTGGTGACTTGGTGATGTTAGGATCCAAAGGGTTTAAATTGTTCTTCCTATAATCAAGTGAAAGTTTAATATTTGCAATAGCACTCTTAAGAAATAGGTGAATTTGCAACAGACATTATTCAGTGTAAAATAAATTTCAAATCCTTTGTCCATTTACCCATAAAGAGGCCAACACAACTTGTATTTAATTTTCAGGGGAAACTGTTCAAGTACACAGTAAATTTTGCTTAGTAAAATCTACTCTGCTGGGATAACATTTGGTCCCAGTGTAAATAGAGTAAAATATACTCTTTTATAGAGTGAAATCAGCTCTACCTTCAAATCAAGTGATTCTATTCCAATAAGAGTTGATTTTACACTGTGATAGAGTTGATTTAGCACTGTGATGGCGTATATGTAACTCTATTTGGACTGGGACCAAATGTTATCCCAGCAGAGTAAATTTTACTTTGCAAAATTTACTGTGTACTGCCTTTAGCCATTTATTCAACATCCATTTTTTATCGATTCCAAGATAAAATCAGAAATGGAAGGTCGTCAACTTCCAAGTGTTTGTTGTGATATTGAAGTGCTGCCAATCTCTCATCATGATTGATATTTGAAGGGTTCAGATGCAAAACCTTGTATCTCCAAAATCACACATTTTTAGTTGAGGCCAATGTGCACTTGCCTACTTTGGTAACTATCTGTGTGCAAAAATACTAAAGAATTTGAACTTACCATTTTCATTTTATTTGTGGAAACTACATTTTTGAATGTGTTCTCCTTTTAATCCCATTTAAACTGCATTTCCCGCTATAAAAAAGGGACTTACTGGGCTTAGTATTGATGCCTTTGATAGCATACACCCTCCCAACATCTATAGTGGCCAAAAAGAACAATATTTTTCAAGTGAGGTCTTTAATATACGTTGGCTATTGCTGGAGTCAAGATTTCTTTTTTTTAAAGGAATCTACTTAGAGAATGGTTCAGTTTACATTAGAAACAAATGGGTGCCCATGTGGAAAATCCATATCCTTGGGCACCTTATGTTAAAGGCTACAAGGCCAGGAAAAGTATTTTTTTTTTTTTATCTGCAATCCAATTGTTGTTTCTAATCTTTGTTACGGTGGAGCCAGTGGAGCCAAAATAGGACACAAATGTGGGACGCTGGGATGAAAAGCAAAGTACAATTTATTGCTGGAATTGCTGCACAGAGTTTTAGAATGTGCAAAAGGTCAGCTCCATGGCACGGCACCTGGAAACAACAGGATGGGAGGGGGAGCAGAGCAGAGCACACATGAAGAAAGCTCAACAGCCTTTGTCTTCTTAGACATACTATCTTTTTACAGAAGTATACATTTTTTTCTTTTAAGTTGAAGAACAATGAGGAAAAATGAATGATTCTGCCAGATAGGACAGAAAAAAGTATATAGCTTCATATTATTTAGCATTTATGCTCTTTATTTCATTTTATGCACTGTGTTTTTGTTGCATTTTGAAAATGCTCTAATGTTGTCCAAATCAGCAGTTTTGTCTCTTTTCTGTTCCACAGAGATCAAATTTCAGAGCTCTGACAATATTCTTACCACTGCACAAATGGAAAACATTCATTATTTGTTTTATATGACACCTAAATATATCTGTGACATTTGATATTTTACGTAACATTAGAGGGTTGTTTCCTCTTGGTGCAGGAATTAGACGGCAGCAGGACCCAGCAGTTCACTCTGCACAGGCGACTCGCAGACACACTACTGGGCTTAGTGAGCGCCACTGCAGAGCTTAGCAGGCTGTGTGGAGCACTCATCCGCTCTCTTAAATCAAGTGAAAAATCACAACAAGAATGTGTCCGACAACACTTCAACAGTCATTAAAGATGTCTCCATCCATGATGACACTGCTGGTTTTTTTTTTTTTACAAAAAACTAATGGAGGCATGTAATAGAGCGAAATGTATGGGACAAAAATGCACAGTAGTGACATCATTCATGCAATAGGACAAATAATAATGTCATGTGATATACACAACCCAGTCTCATGGACTGTCATGATTCAGCAGCACGACATATACATTAATCTATTGGTTCGTTATATTGTCACAAAAAGTACAAAATTTTCATCATGACAGCACAAATTCATTATAATTCATTCCGTGATGGCTGCACAGGAGGAGTAGGGTTAGTAATAGTGAAAAAAAAATTCACAAAAATTTGAATCATTTCGTGACAGGAGGATGGAAAAAAAAGAAAATATGAGACTGGGCTGGATATACAGTCCACCAATCAAATGACAAAGAACTATTCAGGTTTCTTATAAATACAGTTAATAGCAAATCCCCCATAGTATACACAGACATGGACATGTTCTTACCTTGGTACACTGTAAGGTGTACCAAGGTTTGTGTGTGTGTGTGCAATAGTTTGGCACTCCCATCCATGATCTGATCACTGCTGTTACCAATATACTGGTTCCAGCATAAATCCTCGTCTGTGTTATGTTTCCACTTGTTGTACAATCACTTTTACACACACGCTGCCAATGATGCTCTATTCATACACACCTACACACCTAAATAAGCAGCATTCAGCCTGTTGATGGTGTGCTCATGAATCCCTCTGCATCATGGCCAAAGCAGTGAATCACCAATCATGGGGGTGGACCAATTATACGGGGAGTCCAATGGTGTCTTTAAAAACACATTTTATGTAATTCTGTACACTCTGCCATACCCATTTTGTTCTTGTGGCTCCTAAACCGAAAAATAAATTATTCAAAAAGAAATACAAAATGCCCTCTGACCTGTGGGGGTGCAAATGACTATGCAGGGAAATAGAGCTAAAATCTAAAACCCACTGCATGTATAATATCTTAGGAGTATATTATTGTTGGAGTATATATAGGTATTTGTCACTTGATGGTTACTTAAAGGAATAAATTTGAAACAAATTTCAGTCACCCAACATGTGTACAATAAAACAGAAATTAAAACGTGTAAGTACTAAGCAGTACAGCAGATAATGTTTGGCACTTTTATCACTCCCTGCTGTACATACTTAAGATGGCACAGAGGGAGATCAGAGCGTGACAGTCCAGTTCTTCTGCCTGGAGAATACAGTCAGAACCCACATATGGATGATGGGGTGAAGTAGAGGCAGACTGAATGCAACCAGGCAGCATAGAGTACATTATACTCTATAGCTCCACTGTATCTGTTTTATGTTTTAGTATATTGTGATGATAGCAGTGCAATTCAAGGTGGCTCCCTCAACTAGTTTGCTGTTATTTCACTTTGTCTTCCTGCTGGAGTTCCAGCTTTGTCTTCAGGGATGTATATATGTATAATGCTGGACTGGAGAATGGATGTAGACTTTGAAAACACTTTGTGTTTATCCCAAACCAGAAATGGTCCTGTGGTCCACAACAGTCAAAGTGGCAAAAACTGGACCGAACTCTGAGCTTGTCCCCTACAAGCGCCACAATAACTTCATCCTAAGTAATTGTTTTCATCATGCAAAGACTACGGAAAGATCAAAGAAACAGAACAAGCATAGTGATGACTGCAGGAAAACCACATCTGGTTATCGTACATCCAGCCCAGTCTTACGTTTTTTGTCTTTGTTTTTTTCGTGACATAATCTTACTCCTTCTCCCCACCCTAACCATAACCACCCCGACCCCCCTGCTTCACTTTTATTCTTGTGCAGCCATCACCGAATGAATTAGAATGAATTTGTGCTGCCGTGACGAAAATTAAGTGCTTTTCGTCACAATATCACAAACCAATAGATTAATGTATATGTCATGCTGCTGAATCACGACTTCCTGTGAGACTGGGTTGCGCACATCATGTTACCGTGTACCAACCCACAATTTCAAAAGTACAAAGCTGGCAGAAGGTGGAGTCTTGACCAATACCAGGTGCAAGACAGCACCACCATATTTTCTTGTGCCATTTTTGCAAGGAGACCAAAGGCTACACATGTACAAAGGCTGCGTACGCACAAAAAACATCTCCACGGTAACACATCTATCAAAAGTGAAATAACCATGGAACTGTGCGGTGTGCCAGGCAAAGTTCATGGCTGGCGTACGCATGTTTGTACAGCTATTGTTCCACTGCGGACACATTGAAGTGATGCTGGGAAACTGTTAATAGTATGAAAACAAGAACACATCAGAGTGACATGCACACCAGCGACACTCTTATGAACAATTAACACACCCACGTGTTTGCGCATGATTTTATGTATACATTATTATATATTATTGCAAATTGATTTGGAAAATGGCATTAACAATGGCTGTGTTAGCATTGTTGAAGGACCTTTCAAATGGTGCAATCTGACATGAATGAGTATTCAGGGAACACAAGGATTTATGGCAAATGAGGATAACTGGCTGATAAACCAACTTCAATTACTAAGGCCAGTGTCACTGGAGTTGTGCGCAGAACTGCGGCCGGCCCAAAAGCGCAAAAGCATGAGAAGCCAGGGGTTGTCTGTGCCCACACAGGTGCTGACCACGCTGGGCATTCTGGCAACAGGGGCATTCCAGCGGGAGCTGGCTAATCAGTCAGGAGTGTGCCTGTCAACCGTGAGCCGAGCCATGCCAGCTGTATGGAACGTAATCATCCATATGTCATCCAGGTACATCACATTCCAACATTAAAGCACAATTGGCAGCAAGAGCCAGTCCCTAATGTAATCAGAGCTATTAACTGCACACATTTTGCTATAAAGGCGCCATCACATGATGAATTTGATGAATTTTCATTTCATCAATGTTCAAAAATCATAAGTGATGCAGAAGTGCATTGTGTTGGGTTGGGAACAGGCTAGAGGCTTACATGGTGCACAATAGGTGGCTGCTTGGTGAGTAGTTTTTTTTTTGTGTAATTGTTCTGAATGAAAACCAGTGTGGGCATGTTTGGGCGTGTGCACATTCAAATATGTTTTTTGTTATTATTATTATTAATGGGTTTTTTCTTGATGGTGAAACTACAGCTGCAAAGCTTCTTAACAGGCCCCTGATTGTCTCCCTGTGTTCAGTATTTGTCAATAAATGCACATGTAAAGTTGTGAATGTCACACACTGCCAGCAGCAACGTATCTCATGTTTTCTAACTTCACTGCACTGCTGTGAGCCCACAACATTTACGGCCTCACACACACACGCTCCCACTACTTTTTTTCTGTTTCATGTTTATTCCTTTTGACGGGGTATCAAATAAACTATCCCTGCATGTCTCCACTTCATTTCCAGTCATCTGTGGTTCACACTTGGTATAATTTGTTTTCTGTGTTCATGTTGACTGATCTAACGGAGAGGGGAATCCCAGCTCCCAGGGACTATTTACATGAATTTGTGTATTTTAATAGGGGCGTGGAGAGGGCAGAGTTTGGTACATCTGCATGTGCCTTCAATTCCACATTCAGTGGGATGTACAAATGGAATGTGTATGTGTACACACACTTTGATACATCTGCATTTTTTTGTGCGTACAAGAGTTTCTGGGTTTTAGTGCAACGCCGTGTTTAGTAGGAGATCCATGCAAGTCTTTGTACATTAAGCCCCAGATCAGGATCACAATGTAAATAATATAAGTAATACCTTTATTACTCTATGTGCCAATGATGCAGGGTATTGTGAATTGGTCCAGTGAGTAACAGATAATTAAAACTCCAACTTAAAACACCAAACTTAGTGGGAATGGTACTTTGATGTGATTAACTTTTCAACAGTTCAAGGTCAACAATAAACATGGTTTGAGAACCATATTTACTGCTATATGTCTACAATCAATAGTGCATAGAGAGATGATCTAAAGTTTATACTGATCAGCAATTTTTTTTTGAATTGGTAACATGAATAATCCAGACAAAGATATATCCCAGTGTGCAGAATGTGGAGGGTTTTCATCAGCCATCTGATGCTTTTTGTTTTTAAAAGTAATAAAACACAAGAAAAGCACAGGCGTAGAGAAATAAACCTACAATGAATAGAAAAAAAAGAAAACTTAATCAATTAAAAATTCTAATTTATATAACCACACATAAAAAACAGGATCAGTCTATCAAGTATCAATTATGACAGTTTTTGGGATCACAGACTGCATTGTGTCTTTATGATGGATATCACCATGGGGAAACTCCATTAGAGGCGGACAAAGCACAATCCAACAATGCTGTGATGAATGAGGAGTTTGCTTGATTGCAGTTTTTGTCGATTTAACACATCACTAGTTTTGGAGTTATGTTTGAATTAATCTGTTGGGAAAGTGTCGGTACACGGACCCACAACAGGGGGCGCAAAGGAACGGACAATGGAGTAGGTCAAATAACAACACTTTACTGTTGTGAATGTGCACAACAAATACAACAGATTACAACAATAGATCAGAATCAATTCACAAAGGTGTCGTGTGGGCAGGCTCGAAGATAGGAGACACCTGTCCAAAGCAGAACCGGAACCACACGATTTCCTCTGCCACCAGACCCCGGGAATACTGGAGCCGCCAAGTCCCGAATTCCCAGGTGGCCACTGCCTCCGCGTGTCAGACCTGGTACTGCTGGCGAGGAACAAAAACACAATTAAAGGTGGGCGCGTTTGCACCCAGTAATCCGCACGGCAGGAAAGCTACCTCCACCCTCTCGTTGGAAAAAGGTCTGTTATCACTCACAAATCACAAAAGGTTACTGTCAAGCAGTCAGCTGAGAATATTACCTTCCAGGTAGAACGATATCTCGGCAAAGAGGTGGAGATGACGTCTTGCTGATATACCGATGCAGATCAGATGAGTGGTGACAGCTGTCACAGGTGATGAGTGTCAGCTGTCACCCCGGCTGCTCCTGTGAGGCGGCAGCGCCCTCTGGTGCCTGGAGCCCGCACTCCAGGCAGGGTGCCCTCTGGTGGTGGTGGGCCAGCAGTACCTCCTCTTCAGCAGCCCACACAACAGGACCCCCCCCTCAACGGGCGCCTCCTGCGCCCGACCAGGCTTGTCTGGGTGGCGGCGGTAGAAATCGGCCAGGAGGGCCGGTCCAGAATGAAGCTCCTCTTCACCCAGGAGGCGTTCTTCAGGTCCGTACCCCTCCCAGTCCGCAAATACTGGAAGCCCCGGCCCATCCTACGGACATCCAAAAGCCGGCGCACAGTCCAAGCCGGCTCGCCATCGATGATCCGGGCAGGAGGCGGTGCCGGACCCGGAGTACAGAGGGGTGAGGTGTGATGTGGTTTGATTCGGGACACGTGAAATACAGGATGGATCCGCAGTGAGGCCGGCAGCTGAAGCCTCACTGCGGCTGGACTGATGACCTTCTGGATTTTGAAGGGACCGATGTAACGGTCCTGTAACTTGGGGGAGTCCACTTTGAGGGGGATGTCCTTTGTCGACAACCACACCTCCTGCCCTGGCCGATACGCAGGGGCCGGGGTCCGCCGACGGTCTGCATGGGCCTTTGACCTCATCCGGGCCCTCAGCAAGGCAGAACGGGCGGCACGCCACACCCGACGGCACTTCCGTAGGTGGGCCTGGACCGAGGGCACACCGACCTCTCCCTCAACCACTGGAAACAAAGGCGGTTGGTACCCCAGACATACCTCGAAAGGGGAGAGGCCGGTGGCTGACGACACCTGGCTGTTATGGGCATACTCGATCCAGGCCAGATGGGTACTCCAGGCCGCCGGGTGCGCGGCTGTCACGCAACGCAGGGCCTGCTCCATCTCCTGATTGGCCCGTTCTGCTTGCCCGTTGGTCTGGGGATGGTACCCGGATGAGAGACTCACCGTGGCCCCCAGTTCCCTGCAGAAGCTCCTCCAGACGTGGGACGAGAACTGGGGACCGCGATCTGAGACAATGTCTGTTGGGATCCCATGCAGCCGGACGACGTGGTGAACCAGGAGGTCCGCTGTCTCCTGGGCCGTCGGGAGCTTCGGGAGGGCCACGAAGTGGGCCGCCTTGGAGAATCGGTCCACTATCGTGAGGATGGTGGTGTTGCCCTGGGACGGCGGGAGACCCGTGACAAAATCCAGGCCGATGTGGGACCAGGGGCGATGGGGCACGGGCAGCGGCTGAAGCAGACCCGAAGCCCTACGATGGTCAGCCTTGCCCCTGGCGCAGGTGGTGCAGGTCTGGATATAATCCCGGACGTCGGCCTCTAGGGACGCCCACCAGAAGCGCTGCCGGACAACTGCCACGGTTCTTCGCACCCCTGGATGACAGGAGAGCTTAGAGCCGTGACAGAAGTCCAGGACTGCAGCCCTAGCTTCTGGTGGGACGTAAAGTCTGTTCTTCGGCCCAGTTCCGGGGTCCGGGGTTCGTGCCAGGGCCTCCCGGACGGTTCTCTCTACGTCCCAGGTGAGGGTGGCCACGATAGTGGACTCCGGGATGATGGGTTCCGGTGGATCCGACAACTCCGTTTTGACTTCATCTTCATGTACCCGGGACAAGGCATCCGATCTCTGGTTCTTGGTCCCGGGACGGTAGGTGATCCGGAAGTCAAAACGGCCGAAGAACAGTGACCAGCGGGCTTGCCTGGGGTTCAGCCGCTTGGCGGTCCTGATATACTCCAGGTTCCGGTGGTCAGTGAAAACCGTGAATGGCACGGATGTTCCCTCCAACAGATGTCTCCACTCTTCAAGAGCCTCTTTCACCGCAAGGAGTTCTCGATTGCCGACGTCATAGTTCCGTTCGGCCGGGGTCAACCTGCGGGAAAAATAGGCACACGGGTGAAGGACCTTATCGGTCTTCCCGCTCTGGGAAAGCACAGCTCCTATCCCTGAGTCCGAGGCGTCCACTTCAACCACTAACTGGCGACTAGGATCGGGCTGCACCAGAACGGGTGCAGACGAGAAGCGCCGTTTCAACTCCTTGAACGCGGCATCGCAACGATCCGACCAGGTGAAGGGAACTTTTGGTGAGGTCAGGGCTGTCAGGGGGCTAACTACCTGACTGTAGCCCTTAATGAACCTCCTGTAGAAATTAGCAAAGCCGAGGAACTGTTGCAGCTTCCTACGGCTAGTGGGTTGGGGCCAGTCTCTCACCGCCGCAACCTTGGCCGGATCAGGAGCGACGGAGTTGGGGGAGATGATAAACCCCAGGAAGGACAAAGAGGTGCGGTGGAACTCACACTTCTCGCCCTTCACAAACAGCCGGTTCTCCAACAACCGCTGCAGGACCTGACGTACATGCCGGACATGAGTCTCAGGATCTGGAGAAAAGATGAGTATATCGTCTAGATATACGAAGACGAATCGGTGCAGGAAATCCCGCAAGACATCATTGACTAATGCTTGGAACGTCGCGGGGGCGTTGGTGAGGCCGAACGGCATGACCAGGTACTCAAAGTGACCTAATGGGGTGTTGAATGCCGTCTTCCATTCGTCTCCCTTCCGGATCCGAACCAGGTGATACGCATTTCTAAGATCCAGTTTAGTAAAGATTTTGGCTCCATGCAGGGGGGTGAACACGGAATCTAATAATGGCAACGGGTATCGGTTGCGAACCGTAATCTCATTCAGCCCCCTGTAATCAATACATGGACGAAGTCCGCCGTCTTTCTTGCCCACAAAAAAGAAACCTGCCCCCATCGGGGAGGTGGAGTTCCGGATCAGCCCGGCAGCTAATGAGTCCCGGATGTAGGTCTCCATTGATTCGCGCTCAGGTCGTGAGAGGTTGTACAGCCTGCTGGACGGGAACTCAGCGCCCGGAACCAAATCAATGGCACAATCGTACGGACGGTGCGGGGGAAGGGTGAGTGCCAGGTCCTTGCTGAAGATGTCAGCAAGATCGTGGTACTCAACCGGCACCGCCGTCAGATTGGGCGGGACTTTGACCTCCTCCTTAGCCTGGGAACCGGGAGGAACCGAGGATCCTAAACACACCCGATGGCAGGTTTCGCTCCACTGAACCACCACCCCAGACGGCCAATCGATCCGGGGATTGTGCTTTAACATCCATGGGATGCCCAAAATCACGCGGGAGGTGGCAGGAGTTACAAAAAACTCAATCTCCTCCCGGTGGTTTCCAGACACCACCAGAGTTACTGGTGGTGTCTTGTGTGTGAGTAAAGGGAGGAGGGTGCCATCTAGTGCCCGCACCTGCAATGGCGTAGGAAGCGCCACCAGAGGGAGCCCTACCTCCTTTGCCCATCTGCTGTCTAGCAGATTCCCTTCTGACCCCGTGTCCACCAGTGCTCGGGCTTGAAGGGTTAAATCCCCGCTCAGGATTGTGACTGGGAGTCGTGTGGCAATTTGTGTGTGTCTCACTTGAATGTCTTGACCCCCCCTTAGCCCAGTCTCTAAGGGCGAGTGTTGACGTTTTGGCCGTTTGGGGCAGTCTCTCTGTGTGTGCTCTGTTGAGCTGCAGAGAAAACACTCTCCACGGATCAGCCTCCCCATTTTGGCCCTGTGCGTTTCCCTAACAACATCACCAGGGGGAGCTGTTGCCCCACAAAGCGCTGCGGCTGTGGAGCGTGGGGAGGGCGGCCCCTTTTCGAACCCGGAAGGGAGAGGGGCGGCGCGTATCCGGTCACGTCCTTCGCCTCGCTCCCGACGGCGTTCCTCTAACCGATTGTCTAATCGTATAACGAGATCAATAAGCCCGTCTAAATCCCGCGGTTCGTCCTTGGCCACCAGGAGCTCCTTCAGGACCAACGACAGTCCGTTTACGAAGGCGGCGCGGAGGGCAGTGTTATTCCAGCCGGACCTCGCAGCCGCGATGCGGAAGTCGACTGCATAAACAGCTGCGCTCCGGCGCCCCTGTCTCATTGACAGCAGCACGGCTGAAGCGGTCTCTCCTCTATTTGGGTGATCGAACACTGTTCTGAACTCCCTCACAAACCCATCATATATCAGAAGGAGCCGTGAATTTTGCTCCCAAAGCGCTGTAGCCCAAGCGCGTGCCTTGCCGCGAAGCAGATTAATGACATAAGCTATCTTACTAGCATCAGTTGCGTACATGACGGGACGTTGTGCGAAGACGAGCGAACACTGCATAAGAAAGTCCGCGCACGTCTCCACACAACCCCCGTACGGCTCTGGAGGGCTTATGTATGCTTCAGGGGAAGGTGGGAGGGGTCGTTGAACGACCTGTGGAACGTCACTGTTACACACAGGATCGACAGGAGGGAGAGCCGCAGCAGCGCCCTGAGGGCGCGCTTCCACCTGCGCGGCGAGAGCCTCCACCCTGCGGTTAAGGAGGACGTTCTGCTCGGTCATTAAATCCAACCGAGCCGTGAAAGCGGTGAGGATCCGCTGCAACTCACCGATCATTCCTCCTGCGGACGCCTGTGCGCCCTGTTCTTCCATTGGCCGTTCAACAGCCGGTTGATGCCCCTCGGGATCCATGACGCTGGCCGAGATATCCTGTTGGGAAAGTGTCGGTACACGGACCCACAACAGGGGGCGCAAAGGAACGGACAATGGAGTAGGTCAAATAACAACACTTTACTGTTGTGAATGTGCACAACAAATACAACAGATTACAACAATAGATCAGAATCAATTCACAAAGGTGTCGTGTGGGCAGGCTCGAAGATAGGAGACACCTGTCCAAAGCAGAACCGGAACCACACGATTTCCTCTGCCACCAGACCCCGGGAATACTGGAGCCGCCAAGTCCCGAATTCCCAGGTGGCCACTGCCTCCGCGTGTCGGACCTGGTACTGCTGGCGAGGAACAAAAACACAATTAAAGGTGGGCGCGTTTGCACCCAGTAATCCGCACGGCAGGAAAGCTACCTCCACCTCTCGTTGGAAAAAGGTCTGTTATCACTCACAAAATCACAAAAGGTTACTGTCAAGCAGTCAGCTGAGAATATTACCTTCCAGGTAGAACGATATCTCGGCAAAGAGGTGGAGATGACGTCTTGCTGATATACCGATGCAGATCAGATGAGTGGTGACAGCTGTCACAGGTGATGAGTGTCAGCTGTCACCCCGGCTGCTCCTGTGAGGCGGCAGCGCCCTCTGGTGCCTGGAGCCCGCACTCCAGGCAGGGTGCCCTCTGGTGGTGGTGGGCCAGCAGTACCTCCTCTTCAGCAGCCCACACAACATAATCAGTCTTCTAAAGCTTTCAGCTGTTTGGCCTTTTGCAGCAGCATTGCAGGAAGGACAGCTGATTTAACACCTTTTGCGAAAACCACAACCTGCACCAGCTGATTTCAACCCTGATCCCTCTGATCTATTCAAAGTCCTGTATATCAATTCAGTTCAATGTATTTATAGGTAGTGTGTTTGTAATGCCTCACTGTGCTAACCATAAGTAAGATCTTATCAACCCCATGAGCAAGCACATTGGTGAATGTGGAAAGGCAAAACTCCCTAACTATTTTTGCTATTTTACAGGCAGAAACCTGAAGCAGACCAGACTCATTAGGGTAACCATCAGTTACTGCTATTCTATCAAGACAAAACAGAAGACATCGACACAAGATTCGCATTACATTCAGAAACATAATGGAAGGGTTGCAACGGAGACAAGTGTCACTGGTGTGCACGTCACTCTGATGACTTCTGAGGACAACCACCTGTAAGTTGCTCTCCTCTTACAGCACAAGATTTCTTGGATTATTTCAAGAAGAAAATCAACGACATTAGGTTAAACATATCCCAGCATGCCTGAACCCAGCCACTACACCCTGCTATTGAGGTGGGTGCCATCACTGAGGTAATTACCTAGATTTACAGAATTTGATAGTATCTCACTAGGCGTGCTGACGAAACTCATAACATATACAAAAAGCACAATCTGCTTATTTTATCCAATACCAACAAAACAGTTTAAGGACCTTCTGTCACTAAGGACCTTAGTGACAGAAATTTGGGGTTCCACAGGGGTCCATCTTAGGCCCCCTGCTTTTCTCCCTTTATATAGCACCAGTTGGGCACATATTGTGGCATTGCTATTGCTATACAGTTATACATGTCAATAACTACTGGTAATCTCATCCACAGAAAAACCTTAGAAGATTGCCTTGCATCAGTGAGAAGCTGGATGTCTAGCAATTTCCTACTTTTAAACTCTGATAAGATTGAAATGATGGTTCTTGGTCCAGTGAGACATCGGCATCAATTTGACTAGCTAATGCTTAGGGTAGGCTCATGTGTCATACATCACACTGACAAGCTTGGGGTCATTGTTGATCCTACGTTGTCCTTTGAGCTCCACATTAGAGATATTATGAGGACTGCTTTCTTCCACCTGCGAAATATAGTGAAGATTTATCCCATCCTTTCTATGGCTGACGCTGGGACCCTGATTCATGCGTTTGTCTCTTCTAGATTGGACTACTGCAATGTTCTATTTTCTGGTTTACCGCAGTCCAGCATTAGGGGTCTCCAATTGGTTCAAAATGCTGCTACCAGATTTTTGACAGGAAGCAGAATGTTTGACCACATACACACCCATTTTGGCATCTCTTCACTGGCTTCCTGTCCCAGTGAGATTAGATTTTAAGGTTCTGCTACTAACCTATAAAATTGTTCACGGTATACACATTCAGGTATACACTAGTGCAGTTCTACCTTAGAATTGGAATGTATTATAGAAGACATACCTTACTGAATTTTCATGGACTGGCACCTCCCTACTTAGCTGACTTAATTAAACCTTACGTACCGGCCCGGACTCTGCGTTCTCAGGGTGCAGGACTATGTTGTGTCCGTAGGGTGAATAAAAAGTTTGCGGGTTACAGAGCTTTCTCTTATCGTGCCCCTGTTCTGTGGAATGCTCTTCTGTGTCAATAAAACAGTCAGATTCTGTAGATACTTTCAAGTCCAGACTTAAGACGCACTTATTTTCCCTTTCGTATAGCTAGCATACTGGCATAGTATGTTACTATGCTTTATACCCTTTTAAGTTCATTTTATTAGAAAACGGAGCATGCTGCTCCCTCAACTTCATCTAAAGTCTGGGTCTTTTAGTGAAGCTTAGGACTCGTGGTCGGCGATCACTTTAGTATTTCTTCTGTTTTTTTCTTGTTGCTTAATGCTGAGAAATTATACTATATTTGTTGTTTTTCTGATGCCTGATTCTGTTTTTTCTCTTTGTTTGAAGTGCGGCTCCATCCAGAGATGGATGTGGTGTCTGTTTCTGCAACCCTCCCGTCCTCTGCACCGGCAATATTTCCTATATATTCGTTTTGTGAATTGTTTTGTCAATTGTGTCTGTAGCATGGCCCAAGCACAGGGTCTCCCCTTTGTGTCTGGTCTGCTTGAGGTTTCTTCCTCAGAGGGAGTTTTTCCTTACCACTGTTGCCTGTGTTCTTGCTCTGGAGGTTGGTATTTGAGGCACAACATCTGCGCCTTGAGGCAGCTTTGTTGTGATTCGGCGCTATATAAATGAAATAAATTAAATTAAATTTCATTTAATTTAATTAACAATGGGGTGTAGATCAGAGTGGCATATAGTGCAGAGTTTGTGAGCATGTTGATGCGGAATCTCAGTCACTGTGAGTACACGTTTCCCAAACGGGGGTGTGTGAGAAAAAAATAGCAATGGCAGAAGGTTCCTGTTTGTGTACATTTGGTCTGGTTATGCTTTATATCCTTTGAAATTAATGTTATTAGGAAACGGAGCGTGCCGCTCCCTCAACTTCAACCTTAAGGTTATTTGTTTCTTTTTCTGGTTGATAAGGGGGTCATTGGACAGCACCTCCTGGAATGTGGAACATTGCGAGTGATTGCAGCAACACACAAAAAACAGACGTTTTATCTTTGACATGAACATGGAGAGTGGCACAGACTTTAATCAGCTAAATTGTATTAATTATTAACTATTTCTTTTCTTCTTCTGCTGTATAATATGTAACAATAACCTACCTCCTTCTTGTACCTCTCTTCTGTTTGTCAGAAAGTCAGAAGCATCCACAAAATGTTTTCACACAAACACACTGGACCATGCTTCAGTTTGATTTGGAAATGGAATGCCCAGCGTGGTCTTTTAGTTGAACCAAAACTGAGTCCTTTGGTCTGAGTTGTGGTATGAGGCAGCTTTCACATCCGCTGTTTTGGCAGAAAACATGAAATAGTTGCTTTTTTTTCTTTTTTTTTTTTTTTTTAAGCACATCATGCATTTTTGGTAGGAGAGTAGTTAGTCGCCTACTTTAGCTGATGGAAGTGTGCATGCATATGTGTGTGAAAACAAAGAAAATTAATTTCCATTACATTCTTTTACACTTCCACTAGCAGCCTGCAACACATAACTGTGTATAAATTTCCACAATAGTTCCAAATGTTGTGGACTTCTGGTTTGACTGAAAAATAAGTGGGTGAACTAAGAACAGGATTTTTTTTCATTTTAATCCTTGTAAACTCAACTTTGAGTGAGTTCTTGCACAACAATGGTTATTGTTATTGGGGGGAGGGACAGCAGCAAGGGCTGTACAAAATTAGTAAAATGTAATGTGGGTGAGTGAACCACTGCATTTGGGCCTGCTGTCTTTTCTTCAAGATATTTCCTGCACATCAAAGTGACTTATTTAAAGGCCCATGTAGCACTCGCCATCCAACTCCACCACTATCTGCCACAAACATGTCACAGAATGCCACACGGTTGCCAGCACTCGCCAGGGGGCAGAAAGTGTTTTGGTCATGTTCAGAATGCTTTTCACTCAGCTTCACCCTGACATGCCACAAACACGCCACACAGAGGCTGGAAAGCACCAGGTTATCCATATTAAAATGGATGAAAACTGAGATAAAAGTGCTCGCGAGGTATAGCACGCTTGTCACAAACACGCCATGCAACATGCCTTCTGTGTGAGAGGTTTTACCCAAACCCAGTAAACCCTGTTCCCACCCATGTGTGCACAAACAGCAAAATCATGACAAAATTTACTGAAAAGGCACATGCTGGAGACAGCAGCCCACACGTGCACACCTGACATTTAGATGTGTGTATTTAAACCCTTTTGTTCTCACATAGGGGATGCATTCTGCACATCTCAAACTTTGACGAATGTGATGATATTCTTCTTTCTGTCTTCTTAATGACAAGTTTTTTTCAAACTATATTCCAGAAACACGAGTGGGTTTGCCAACAAAGCATATTGTGTGTGCATGTGTTTTACCATTGTATGTGTGAAAGTGAGGTATCAGTCCATGAGAGGAGTGTGATAATTTACAATGAAATGTGTGATTAAGTAGATAAATGTAAAAGTTGTAGTGTCCTGAGCTGCGGGTGGGTGCACTAAATGCACTAAGGACGTGAAGGGAATTCTGAAAGCCAGAGGGATTCCCTTAAACCAAGGTTTCCCCTCAGGGCAACGTGGCAGCCGGACACTTCAGCAGCAGAGCCTCCTGGAATGCCTCCCTGATAATAATATAATACAGCCTTTATTGTCATTGTACATATACATACATACAATGACATTTGTCCTGTGCATTTAACCATCCCAATTACAGTTAGACACAATCCAACCATGAGGAGCAGTGAGCAACCACAGTCCTTCGCCCAGGGACCCAACTCCAGATGTAGAGATGCTGCCTTGGACAGGGCAGAGAAGGAGCAGACCCTAAATTAATGTTTTTTGATTGAGGGAGGAAGCCCACATAGACATGCAAACTCCACACAGAAAGGGTGGGAAGCGTATCCTACAACCTTCTTGCTGTGAGACAATCATTGCTAACCGGTGCTAACTGGCGGCACGGTGGATTAGTATCCACCGTGCCGCCAAGTATGGCCTCCGTTCTTTTCAGTGGTATCACGTGGCCAATAGGATCATAGAGGCTTTCAGTTTATTTAAATCTGGGCTGAAAAAAACCCCCAGAATTCTTTACTGCAGCTTTTTCATGAATTACTTTTCATAATTGTTTCACTGTTCTGAATGCACTTTTATTAGTTTTATTTCAGTATTTTATTATTCTGTTTTAACTGCCTTTTATCTTTTAAATGCTCTTTTATTATCATTTTAATTATGTTTTTTTTTTTGTTTTGCTTTGGCAAAGCACTTTGAATTGCCTGTGTATGAATTGTGCTATACAAATACATTTGCCTTGTCTTGCTTTTCTACTTTACTTAGTTCACTTTGCCTCTACTGGTGGTTGGCTCTCACTGCGGTATTGTATCACTTGCTGTTCCGGAGCACAGCTGTGTTTTTCTGTATCTGTTAGCTGTTTAATCTGCCCAGTTAGATTGATCTAGTTATCTAGATTACGATTTGTTTCCCAGTGTAATCTTCACGTGCCTTAACTAAAGCACTCCTTCTGCTGAATCACCTCTAAATTATTTACACATTATTCACTTTGCGTGTTTTTAGGAATCCGCTAGCTTAGCGCAGCTACTAGCTCTTAGCCGATTTAGCATGGTGGCTTCTCCTGTCTCTCCCGCACTTTTCTGCTCTGGGTGTGAAATGTTTAGTTATTCCTCGGCCTCCTTTAGCAGTAACGGTACTTGTAATAAGTGTAGCTTATTCATAGCTTGTGGAGGCCAGGCTGGGCGAATTGGAGACTCGGCTTCCGCACCGTGGAAAATTCTACAGCTAGCCAGGCCCCTGTAGTCGGGTGCGGACCAAGGTAGCTTAGCCGCCGTTAGTTCCCCTCTGGCAGATCCCGAGCAGCCGGAAAGCAGGCCGACTGGTGACTGTGAGGAGGAGGAGCGTAGCCCTAAACAGAAGCCCCCGTGTACACCGCCAACCCGTTCACATTCTAACCGTTTTTCCCCACTCGACGACACACCCGCCGAGGATCAAACTCTGGTTATTGGCGACTCTGTTTTGAGAAATGTGAAGTTAGCGACACCAGCAACCATAGTCAATTGTCTTCCGGGGGCCAGAGCAGGCGACATTGAAGGAAATTTGAAACTGCTGGCTAGGCTAAGCGTAAATTTGGTAAGATTGTAATTCACGTCGGCAGTAATGACACCCGGTTACGCCAATCGGAGGTCACTAAAATTAACATTGAATCGGTGTGTAACTTTGCAAAAACAATGTCGGACTCTGTAGTTTTCTCTGGGCCCCTCCCCAATCGGACCGGGAGTGACATGTTAAGCCGCATGTTCTCCTTGAATTGCTGGCTGTCTGAGTGGTGTCCAAAAAATGAGGTGGGCTTCATAGATAATTATCAAAGCTTCTGGGGAAAACCTGGTCTTGTTAGGAGAGACGGCATCCATCCCACTTTGGATGGAGCAGCTCTCATTTCTAGAAATCTGGCCAATTTCTTAAATCCTCCAAACCGTGACTATCCAGGGTTGGGACCAGGAAGCAGAGTTGTAGTCTTACACACCTCTCTGCAGCTTCTCTCCCCCTGCCATCCCCTCATTACCCATCCCCGTAGAGACGGTGTCTGCTCCCAGACCACCAATAACCAGCAAAAATCTATTTAAGCATAAAAATTCAAAAAGAAAAAAATAATATGGCACCTTCAACTGCACCACAGACTAAAACAGTTAAATGTGGTCTATTAAACATTAGGTCTCTCTCTTCTAAGTCCCTGTTGGTAAATGATATAATAATTGATCAACATATTGATTTATTCTGCCTTACAGAAACCTGGTTACAGCAGGATGAATATGTTAGTTTAAATGAGTCAACACCCCCGAGTCACACTAACTGTCAGAATGCTTGTAGCACGGGCCGAGGCGGAGGATTAGCAGCAATCTTCCATTCCAGCTTATTAATTAATCAAAAACCCAGACAGAGCTTAATTCATTTGAAAGCTTGACTCTAGTCTTGTCCATCCAAATTGGAAGTCCAAAAACCAGTTTTATTTGTTATTATCTATCGTCCACCTGGTCATTACTGTGAGTTTCTCTGTGAATTTTCAGACCTTTTGTCTGACTTAGTGCTTAGCTCAGATAAGATAATTATAGTGGGCGATTTTAACATCCACACAGATGCTGAGAATGACAGCCTCAACACTGCATTTAATCTATTATTAGACTCTATTGGCTTTGCTCAAAAAGTAAATGAGTCCACCCACCACTTAATCATATCTTAGATCTTGTTCTGACTTATGGTATGGAATAGAAGACTTAACAGTATTCCCTGAAAACTCCCTTCTGTCCTGATCATTTCTTAATAACATTTACATTTACTCTGATGGACTACCCAGCAGTGGGGAATAAGTTTCATTACACTAGAAGTCTTTCAGAAAGCGCTGTAACTAGGTTTAAGGATATGATTCCTTCTTTATGTTCTCTAATGCCATATACCAACACAGTGCAGAGTAGCTACCTAAACTCTGTAAGTGAGATAGAGTATCTCGTCAGTAGTTTTACATCCTCATTGAAGACAACTTTGGATGCTGTAGCTCCTCTGAAAAAGAGAGCTTTAAATCAGAAGTGCCTGACTCCGTGGTATAACTCACAAACTCGTAGCTTAAAGCAGATAACCCGTAAGTTGGAGAGGAAATGGCGTCTCACTAATTTAGATCATCTTCACTTAGCCTGGAAAAAGAGTCTGTTGCTCTATAAAAAAAAGCCCTCCGTAAAGCTAGGACATCTTTCTACTCATCACTAATTGAAGAAAATAAGAACAACCCCAGGTTTCTTTTCAGCACTGTAGCCAGGCTGACAAAGAGTCAGAGCTCTATTGAGCTGAGTATTCCATTAACTTTAACTAGTAATGACTTCATGACTTTCTTTGCTAACAAAATTTTAACTATTAGAGAAAAAATTACTCATAACCATCCCAAAGACGTATCGTTATCTTTGGCTGCTTCAGTGATGCCGGTATTGGTTAGACTCTTTCTCTCCGATTGTTCTGTCTGAGTTATTTTCATTAGTTACTTCATCCAAACCATCAACATGTCTATTAGACCCCATTCCTACCAGGCTGCTCAAGGAAGCCCTACCATTATTTAATGCTTCGATCTTAAATATGATCAATCTATCTTTGTTAGTTGGCTATGTACCACAGGCTTTTAAGGTGGCAGTAATTAAACCATTACTTAAAAAGCCATCACTTGACCCAGCTATCTTAGCTAATTATAGGCCAATCTCCAACCTTCCTTTTCTCTCAAAAATTCTTGAAAGGGTAGTTGTAAAACAGCTAACTGATCATCTGCAGAGGAATGGTCTATTTGAAGAGTTTCAGTCAGGTTTTAGAATTCATCATAGTACAGAAACAGCATTAGTGAAGGTTACAAATGATCTTCTTATGGCCTCGGACAGTGGAGTCATCTCTGTGCTTGTTCTGTTAGACCTCAGTGCTGCTTTTGATACTGTTGACCATAAAATTTTATTACAGAGATTAGAGCATGCCATAGGTATTAAAGGCACTGCGCTGCGGTGGTTTGAATCATATTTGTCTAATAGATTACAATTTGTTCATGTAAATGGGGAATCTTCTTCACAGACTAAAGTTAATTATGGAGTTCCACAAGGTTCTGTGCTAGGACCAATTTTATTCACTTTATACATGCTTCCCTTAGGCAGTATTATTAGACGGCATTGCTTAAATTTTCATTGTTACGCAGATGATACCCAGCTTTATCTATCCATGAAGCCAGAGGACACACACCAATTAGCTAAACTGCAGGATTGTCTTACAGACATAAAGACATGGATGACCTCTAATTTCCTGCTTTTAAACTCAAATAAAAACTGAAGTTATTGTACTTGGCCCCACAATCTTAGAAACACGGTGTCTAACCAGATCCTTACTCTGGATGGCATTACCCTGACCTCTAGTAATACTGTGAGAAATCTTGGAGTCATTTTTGATCAGGATATGTCATTCAAAGCGCATATTAAACAAATATGTAGGACTGCTTTTTTGCATTTACGTAATATCTCTAAAATCAGAAAGGTCTTGTCTCAGAGTGATGCTGAAAAAACTAATTCATGCATTTATTTCCTCTAGGCTGGACTATTGTAATTCATTATTATCAGGTTGTCCTAAAAGTTCCCTAAAAAGCCTTCAGTTAATTCAAAATGCTGCAGCTAGAGTACTAACGGGGACTAGAAGGAGAGAGCATATCTCACCCATATTGGCCTCTCTTCATTGGCTTCCTGTTAATTCTAGAATAGAATTTAAAATTCTCCTTCTTACTTATAAGGTTTTGAATAATCAGGTCCCATCTTATCTTAGGGACCTCATAGTACCATATCACCCCAATAGAGCGCTTCGCTCTCAGACTGCAGGCTTACTTGTAGTTCCTAGGGTTTGTAAGAGTAGAATGGGAGGCAGAGCCTTCAGCTTTCAGGCTCCTCTCCTGTGGAACCAGCTCCCAATTCAGATCAGGGAGACAGACACCCTCTCTACTTTTAAGATTAGGCTTAAAACTTTCCTTTTTGCTAAATCTTATAGTTAGGGCTGGATCAGGTGACCCTGAACCATCCCTTAGTTATGCTGCTATAGACGTAGACTGCTGGGGGGTTCCCATGATGCACTGTTTCTTTCTCTTTTGCTCTGTATGCACCACTCTGCATTTAATCATTAGTGATCGATCTCTGCTCCCCTCCACAGCATGTCTTTTTCCTGGTTCTCTCCCTCAGCCCCAACCAGTCCCAGCAGAAGACTGCCCCTCCCTGAGCCTGGTTCTGCTGGAGGTTTCTTCCTGTTAAAAGGGAGTTTTTCCTTCCCACTGTAGCCAAGTGCTTGCTCACAGGGGGTCGTTTTGACCGTTGGGGTTTTACATAATTATTGTATGGCCTTGCCTTACAATATAAAGTGCCTTGGGGCAACTGTTTGTTGTGATTTGGCGCTATATAAAAAAAATTGATTGATTGATTGAATTGACTTCATGACTCTCTTTTGGTTAGTGGGTCAGGAGCTTTTACTCTCACCACTTCTCCAACAAGGTCTTGGCTAACTCTCATCTTCCATGCCTTTGAGAAGTTAATGGAGGCCGTCACATACAGGACAGTTTGTCCTCCTCCACAAGGTATCCAACTCCCAGGACCTTGTTGTCTTATTCCTTCATCTGATTTGGGATTATAAAAACTGTCTTCTGCTACCAATGTTTCTGATTCTTGGTGCTGCACCGTGCTGTTTTTGTGTATTATTCTTTGATCTAAATAAACTCCAAAAGATATTGATGCTCTTGTATCATCCCTTGACTTATTTGTTTAAAAAAGTTGTATTATCGATGATTTCGACGGCTTAGTGTTGGACACTGTTGCCTCAACATCATTGGATTGATTCCCACCTGTGGTCTTTCTGTGTGGAGCCTGTTCTTCTCGTGTTTGCGTGAGTTCCCTCCGGGTGCTCCAGATTCCTCCCACTTCCAAAGACACACAGGTTAGGTGGACTGGAAACTTTAAATTGTCCGTAGGAGTATATGTGGGTGTGAATGTGTTTGTTTGTCTGTATGTGGCTCTGTGACAGACCGGTGTCCAGTCCAGGGTGAACCCCACTTCACGCCCTATGACTCCCTATCACACCCCGACTCCCCCTGTGACCCTCAATTGTAGTAAGCGGTTGAAGATGAGATGTATAAGATGTATGTCTAATTGTACTGACTTTTGTTGCATTGAGGTTTTACTTTGGAACCTGTATTTTCAAAATAGTATTTATAAACTTTTTAATTTTTTTTTTTTTTTTTTTTTTTATTCATATGAAGAAACATTACTCAACTTACACATAATAATGCAATTGCTGGGATGTGGCACAATTCTGAATAGTTTGTAGTGGTTCTGCACACGGGTGAATTCCTTTCTGTAGTACAGTGTAAATAATACAGTGTCATTTATTACAAAGAAACCAGCTGCTGAATAACCTTGACAAAGATTTATGTCTCTTTGTGTGTGTTTGACCATTTGACCGTGTGTGTGTGTGTGTGTGTGTGAGGAAATGAGGTGACCTGAACACTGACAGACTGCTTTGTCAGATGTCAAGGGAGAGTCGCCCAATCAGCTCGTCTTTGTGTCTACTGTGTGTGACACACACACACACACATCAGTGTCCTTTCCCTGTCAATGACAATGAGAAGTTGTTCAATATGTAATATTTATAAAATTCAATAAGATGTGTGAATGCTTTTTGCCCTTAAAAATACCTGATTTTATTCTGTGATTAAACAGGCAGCACGGTGTCTTAGTGGTTCATGCTGTTGCCTCACAGCAAGAAGGGCCATGGGATCACTTCCCGCCTGGTCCTTTCTGTGTGGAATTTCTGTCCAGGTGATCTGATGTCCTCCCCTTTCCAAAGACATGCAGCTTAGAGGAACTGGACACTTAACTTGACTGTAGGTGTGCATGTGCCAATGTGTTTGTCTCGCCCAGTGGTGGGCACAGTTCAGCTAATCTGATATCAGACAATTATCGAAGCTAATGTTTTTGCTATCGGATTAGCTGTTGGGTATTTTCTCCTCCAAACATTCTTAAAACCTTTGATAAGACAAACAGAGTCAAGAAACACCAGTGAGACAGAAAGTCAAATTAATCACGCGCGGAGTGCAGCCAGGCTGTACACCAAGGCTACACTAAAGTCTGGCCTGTGCTCCCGCTCTTTTTATTAGAGAAGCCCTCATTACATCATAAAACTTGTCCTAGGGGGGGGCAACGCGAGACAAGTTTCTTCCCGTAACATAAACACATACGTCAATAAGTGCAGCTGTAAGGAAAAACAGTTTCTTTCTTTTACTCTTATCGTCGAAGGTCAGCACATCCCGTTCGTCTGTTGCAGTTATCAGCTGTTGTGCATCTGCCTGGAGTGTCCTGGTCTTCACACTAAGCATCACATCACAACAGTCAAAACAACCTTCAGTTCTTTTACTCCCAGTTCAGCCTGACCCCGTCATGCTTCACTCCCAGTTGTATAATAATAATAATAAGTACATCCAGCTCTTCATTCCCAGTTCAGATTGACCCCAGCATGCTAAAACAAGGTTGAATAACACGTACATTCTTGGGGTTAGGTGCAAACAGCACAACACCGTTCTCATGAGAAAGAAGACAAAGGTACAAATGTTTAACAGTGATAACATATATACAAAATCTTTAACATTAGCTTTTCAGTTTTAAAACCATCATCGGACCAATTATCTTCCGATAAATTTAGTTCCAATAACTTTCACTCCGATAACATTTTTTGCTGGTAAAGTTTAATGGTCAAAAACGTTTGTAAACCCTAAAATCAAACATTTTGTGTTTTTAGCAGACTGGCTGCCTGTCACTTGCTGATGACATCATCATTAAGTGCAAAGGGTGATTAGCCACTCCAAGCAGGGAGCATTGTGGGTAGTGTAGTTCAGGTTCACTTTGGACGTTACTGTAACTCATCCACTCGACACAAAAAACAAAACAAAAAAAATTTTAACATTATTTTATTTTATTTCTTTGTGGCTGTAATTTAATCACCAAGACTCAGTGGTTGAGAGGAACTCTCACGGCGCAGCTGTGTCTACAGAGGGAGGGACTTTTCTTCACGTTTTTAGACACTGTTTTGGAATTTTTAAAAAAGGATGCTTTATGTGGATTATTTATTCAGATGAATCCCACTGAAACTAACAGGTAAGAATTTTTATTTACTACATGTGTTGTACTCTGCCAATCAATGCATTAATGGATGTATTTCGGTTGTTTAAGCCGCAGAGTTCAAAACGTGTGAAAAAAGCAGCAGCTTTTAGCTCATAAATGATGGTGTATCTAATACCGAGATAAACTGTGACTTCTAATACTGTGTTTTACTGCTTTTGAAAGATGGTGACACAGTGTTTGGGGTTTTATTTTTTTAATTTATTCATTTTTCATGTGTTCTTTGTGTTTGTGATCCTTAAATTTACCCAGCAGCCCCCGCGGCGCTTAAAGTGAACTGGTTTATCAGAAGCCGCCAGTGTAATCTGATGTGTCCGCATCCAAATCAGTACTAATAGTTATCGCTTATCTGTAATAAAGATAATTTTTTTTAGCAGTTTATTGGTTTATCGTCATAAAAGATAACTTTTCAGTTATCTGATTGATGGTTATCCAAGCTAACTTTTTGGTTAGCCCACTACTGGTCTTGCCCAGCGACTGTCATGATCCGGCCCTTTAGGCCCTGCTGGTATTGTTCTTGACCCTGTTCATCTTCTCTGCTCTGAGCCTTCTGTGTTTTGTCACATCCAGTTTTCATGGTCATGCTTCGGTTGTAATTGGTTTTGTTTGATTTACTCTCTGTGTATCATTTGCTTACCACATTTATAATTTTACTTTACTGCTTATTGTTTTGCTTTCACTCTTGGTCCCTTTAGTTGTTATAGTCTTAGTTTTGTTCTGTTTATCACATTTATTGTTTTATGCTTTAGTCTCAGGTTTTGGTTATTTGTCTTGCAGTGTTTCTTATCAGGTTAAGTTCTGTTTGTTATTTATTGTGCTTTTCTATAACCTCCGGTTTTGTTTGCTTATCATTTATTTTCTAGTTAGTCATTTGTCTGTTTGCCCTCTTTAGACTAGTCACGGTATTTCTTAGTTCTGCCCCTTTTTGTTTTGCTCACGCATTGTTGTTTGTCTAGAACACATCACGTTATTCTGTTAGTTCTTCTGTCACCTACTTATCTTGCTTTGCACCACTTTTGTTTTGCCCTCCTGCACACTCTTGCCTTTCTTCTCTCTTCTTTGTTCACTTAACCACACCTCTTTCCAGAACCTTCCACACACCTGCTTCACATCAACCTGATTAGTTTGCTCCTCTTTAAAACCATCACAGTTCCACCGCTCACTGCCTGATTGTTGACTTAGATCACTTTCTCGCCTCTCGTCTTGTCCAGTTTGCGCTTTATTATTTTTGACCTTGCCTGTGTACTCTGTCCTCCGCCTCGCTGTAGCCCTGAACTCTGCCTGTTTTTTTACTCTGCTTTTGCTCTGCCTGCTATACTCCTTGACGATGTTGGTACGAACACTGCTCGTTTCTTGGACACGACCCTGCCTGTTCCATGTCTGATCCCTCTGCGTGTAAGTCTGACTTCATGTGTACCGAACCCACTGCCTGGTCATCAGATAAAGCTATTTATCCTCCACAATCAACCATGTCTGTGAGTTTGCATTGGTCTCCTACTGCTTCCTGCATCAAACCATCACCAGCCCTGACAGTGACCACTGGATTAGGCTCCAGCAACCATTTGTGCTTTTTTCCCCCATTCAGAATCATCCTATTATTCTTTATCTTTTATTGAACCAAGAATATATTGTCACATTTATGAGTGTGTTCTAATGTTTGGAAGTGATCATTTATGTATTAATAGAGCTTGTTGCTGTTGAAGAATATATTACTCATATGCTCATAGTGATCAATATTTATCAATGCTTATTAAACATGTAATCAATAGCTAAGGTTAATTACATGATATCTATATATTCAAATACTTTTGAAATATATGTTTGTATGCTTTTGAACTGTGTATTGTGTGTACCAAATTAAAGGTATGTTATGTTTATGATTACGTATATTTGCTTTTGTTTCAAGATTTTGCTTTTTCTTTTTTAGTTCAGTTTCTTAGCATGCTGTTATAAAGATGATTTACTTATATAATCATTTTCAAAGTGTTGTAAATGTGATGTTTCCCTGTTTCGGTCAGGCCCCGAAAGATACATTGACAAACAGCCATATGTTGCAAACAGCATGGAACAGGATGCCAGTACTGACCACAAACAGTCAGAGGAGGAGACTAAACTTGATACGCAGGTATCAGGAGACTTGTTTGTCAGAAGGTTGTGCAATTTTGAAATATGCAAACATTCTTGTGGTATAACTGCGTGATGAGACTTGCTGACAGTCCTTCAGTTAGCAGTTTTTGCCCAAAAACAATTTATCACTTTAGGCACAGGTGTCACTTCAGGAGAAGACGTAAGAAGACTGCACAGCGTGAGTAGGCAGGACCAATGCTGCGAAGCAGAGGGATGAAGACCATTCAGATGAAGGATAACGCTGGGACCCTCAGAACTTCTGGGCATGATCTCACTCATTCTGTAAAACTTACATTCTGTGACATTTAAATTCTGTTTAATAAATCTCTGAGTGGTGGTCTAGCCTTCAGGGTAATTATGTTCAAACTTAAATAACTGGTCAAAACCTTCTTTCAAATCAACGGACGCACAGGATAAGAGAGTCAGGGGAGAGTGAGGTCACTGGAGACCCCTGACTTATCCCAAGAACTGGTGACCCCGACGTGATTTGAAGAAGGTAATTAATGAATTAAAATTGTAATGATGATTTGTTGTCACTAGCCTATCCACTGTTTACTTTTTCCAATAGTTATTGGTTGGCTGGATGAGTTTTGTTTGCTGTGGCTAATTGATTGCCTTTTCTCTGTACCCAAAGTCTTTTTTTGTAATTTGAAATTGTTGCAATAAATTTTATTTGTTGTTAGGTGGCGCATAATGTGTTTTGGAAATGGGTATTTCCTATAGGGTGGAAAAATGTTGCATCAGCCTATAGCATAAAGACATAATGTGTGCCCTGCCATAAAGAAATCACAAAATAGTGATAATTTCTTCAAGGTCAGATTACTCGATAGTTAACAACAACAACAAAAAAAATTTCTCCCAGCAAGGTGATGCCCATCACTCATTTTTTTTCCTCTTAATATTGTGGTTATGACTTGCAGACTTGAGTGTTTTGCTTTTTCCTGTCACAAATCCATGATGGCGATTGTTGGAGTTGTGTTCACCGGGCCCTCGAAGGCAGAGAGTGATGTAGCAATCTCCACCCTCTCTGCGCATTGTTGCCACATCGAATCATTTAGCACAGTGTGTTTATCAACATTATGAATCATGTACTGTATATTGGAAATTTATACAAATTGTGGTTGCCTGCTTTTTTTTTTTTTTTTTTTTTTTTTGTGGTTGGCAGGTGACTGATAGGCTCATCCACCCAGGGTGGGCCCAAATGCCTCAAAGGGTGGGCAAGGTACTCTAAGGTCCGCCCATGATGGACCTTAGAGTCAGTCACTCCTTCGCTCATCCTCTGTTTCCAATGCTCACTGACCTCATGTGGGTATGTGTGCGTAGAAGTGCTGACATGAGGAAATGATCGCTCAGTGTGTGTGTTTTCATGAATAAGCCGCTAAGCTATGTGTACATCTGGACAGCTTTTGATGCTGAACTTTATTGCCAACTAAACTTCGCTCTGTGTGCACGCACACAGCAAACCTTTGCTGAGAGTCAAAGGACACCTTGCTTAAACATTTGCAGTGAGCTTTCCCACTGTTCGTCAAACGCAGCCTTTCCAGCAAACTTTAATTTCTTTTTTCCACAATGCAACTCTACATTGTGATTTCTAGTTGGATTATCACATGTGATTTATTTATGGCATTGTTTTTTCCAGCATTCCACCACAGTTGCGTGGTCCTGGTGCACTGCGCTGCGAAATGCTCCTGGAGGTGAGATTCATGTTTCATATGTTGTCATGGCAAAACAGTTCCACGTCATATGTCCGACATAATTAAATGTGCTCAAGCAATAATTTGTTTATTACAGCAGTGAGATTCATTCAGCTCTGAGCCTCTGACATGATGTGTGACAGCGTGTGCACCTGCCCATCAGCCACCATGGTGTCACAGATCTGATGGGCACAATATTTCACATTTTTTATGTTGCCATGGGGAGGAATATTATCTGTACTGTAAGATCTATTATGGATATAACAGCCTGTCCAGATTTGCTGTGCCGTGTGCTGTGCCACACATTGACCCGCGGTGGACACGGAGCTTTCTGTGTATTTGCGCTGTGTTCACATCTCCTGCAATCGGATGGCTGCGTGCCATAACAGTTCCTTTGTGCTCCAGGATGGGAGAATAACAGTAGAGGTGTATAAGTGGCATTTGCAGGTCATGTGGGCAGGCTTTGCCATGCCTGATCCATCTCGAAGTTCCCTCATACATGCTCAAATTGTTTCGGATCTTGTTTATGCTGCCTTCAGCATATGTAAATTGTGGTCAGATGGCGCTCAGACCGCCATCGGATAGGTGTCCCACCTTGACGGTGCAAAGAGTGTTTTGAACATGTGCAACAGACTCGGGCAGCCGGCTGAATGGAGCCAACTTGGGGACTTTCGCGAACTGCTGTCAGAACGTTTTGGAACTGAAATCTGACACTTTTCTGACGCCATTCTGCATCATTCTGGCTATGCGTGAGGGGGTACAAATGACATGACGGGGCTACCTAATTTATCACTTAGTGATAAAAGAGGCACGACTAAAGATGAATACAGTAGTGTTCAGAATAATAGTAGTGCTATGTGACTAAAAAGATTAATCCAGGTTTTGAGTATATTTCTTATTGTTACATGGGAAACAAGGTACCAGTAGATTCAGTAGATTCTCACAGATCCAATAAGACCAAGCATTCATGATATGCACACTCTTAAGGCTATGAAATTGGGCTATTAGTAAAAAAAAAAAAGTAGAAAAGGGGGTGTTCACAATAATAGTAGTGTGGCATTCAGTCAGTGAGTTCGTCAATTTTGTGGAACAAACAGGTGTGAATCAGGTGTCCCCTATTTAAGGATGAAGCCAGCACCTGTTGAACATGCTTTTCTCTTTGAAAGCCTGAGGAAAATGGGACGTTCAAGAAATTGTTCAGAAGAACAGCATAGTTTGATTAAAAAGTTGTTTGGAGAGGGGAAAACTTATACGCAGGTGCAAAAAATTATAGGCTGTTCATCTACAATGATCTCCAATGCTTTAAAATGGACAAAAAACCATAGACACGTGGAAGAAAATAGAAAACAACCATCAAAATGGATAGAAGAATAACCAGAATGGCAAAGGCTCACCCATTGATCAGCTCCAGGATAATCAAAGACAGTCTGGAGTTACCTGTAAGTGCTGTGACAGTTAGAAGATGCCTGTGTGAAGCTAATTTATTTGCAAGAATCCCCCGCAAAGTCCCTCTGTTAAATAAAAGACGTGCAGAAGAGGTTAGTTTGCCAAAGAACACATCAACTGGCCTAAAGAGAAATGGAGGAATATTTTGTGGACTGATGAGAGTAAAATTGTTCTTTTTGGGTCCAAGGGCCGCGGACAGTTTGTGAGACAACCCCACAGTTCACAGTGAAGACAGTGAAGCATCATGATATGGGCATGTTTCTCCTACTATGGTGTTGGGCCTATATATCGCATACCAGGTATCATGGATCAGTTTGGATATGTCAAAAATACTTGAAGAGGTCATGTTGCCTTATGCTGAAGAGGACATGCCCTTGAAATGGGTGTTTCAACAAGACAATGGTGGGGACAATGACCCCAGGGACCTCGTAGTACCATATCACCCCAATAGAGCGCTTCGCTCTCAGACTGCAGGCTTACTTGTAGTTCCTAGGGTTTGTAAGAGTAGAATGGGAGGCAGAGCCTTCAGCTTTCAGGCTCCTCTCCTGTGGAACCAGCTCCCAATTCAGATCAGGGAGACAGACACCCTCTCTACTTTTAAGATTAGGCTTAAAACTTTCCTTTTTGCTAAAGCTTATAGTTAGGGCTGTTGGGAAAGTGTAGGAACACGGACCCACAACAGGGGGCGCAAATGAACGGACAGTGGAGTAAGTCAAAATAACAACGCTTTACTGTTGTGAATGTGCACAACGAATACAACCAATCACAGCAATGGACAACAGTCAATTCACAAAAGTGTCGTGTGGGCAGGCTCGAAGATAGGAGACGCCTCTCCAAGGTAAGACTGGAACCACACGGCTTCCTCCGCCACAGGACCCCGGGAATACTGGAGCCGCCAAGTCCCGAACTCCCAGGTGGCCACTGCCTCCGCGTGTCGGACCTGGTACTGCTGGCGAGGAGCAAAGAACAGTTAGATGGGGGCGCGTATGCACCCAGGACTCCGAACAGCAGGAAAGGTACCTCCACCTCTCGTTGGAACAGTAATCCAAAAAACTAGCTCAATCCAAAAGATGCACTCTATTTGCTTTGATACGTTACCTCTCTGGTAGAAACGATATCTCGGCAAATGAGGTGGAGATGCCGTCCTGCTGATATACCTCCGTAGTGATTGGGATCAGCTGTCTCCGGTGATGGGTGACAGCTGTCATCCTGGCTGCTCCTGTAAGGCGGCAGCGCCCTCCGGTGCCTGGAGCCCGCACTCCAGGCAGGGCGCCCTCTAGTGGTGGTGGGCCAGCAGTACCTCCTCTTCAGCGGCCCACACAACAAGGGCTGGATCAGGTGACCCTGAACCATCCCTTAGTTATGCTGCTACAGACGTAGACTGCTGGGGGGTTCCCATGATGCACTGTTTCTTTCTCTTTTTGCTCTGTATGCACCACTCTGCATTTAATCATTAGTGATCGATCTCTGCTCCCCTCCACAGCATGTCTTTTTCCTGGTTCTCTCCCTCAGCCCCAACCAGTCCCAGCAGAAGACTGCCCCTCCCTGAGCCTGGTTCTGCTGGAGGTTTCTTCCTGTTAAAAGGGAGTTTTTCCTTCCCACTGTAGCCAAGTGCTTGCTCACAGGGGGTCGTTTTGACCGTTGGGGTTTTACATAATTATTGTATGGCCTTGCCTTACAATATAAAGCGCCTTGGGGCAACTGTTTGTTGTGATTTGGCGCTATATAAAAAAATTGATTGATTGATTGAAGCACACTAGTAAATGAGCAAAATCTTGGTTCCAAACCAACAAAATTAATGCCTCGCAGATGTGAAGAAATCACGAAAAACTGTGGTTATACAACTAAATACTAGTTTAGTGATTCACAGGATTGTTAAAAAAGCAGTTTGAACATAATAGTTTTGAGTTTGTAGCGTCAACAGCAGATGCTACTATTATTGTGAACACCCCCTTTTCTACTTGGATTTGTGAGAATCTACTGAATCTACTGGTACTTTGTTTCCCATGTAAAATTTACTCAAAACCTGGATTAATCTTTTTAGTCACATAGCACTCTGAACACTACTGTATGTGAAGAGGTGAGAGTGAGAATGTGTCGGACAACAAATTGTGTATCTACACGTCACATGTTCCTATAGCTACTGCTTGAACATTAAATCCTGGATGAAAAACAACATGAATCATTTTTACAGTTTACATGTTTCAGAGGTCTGTGGCTGTGTTTAATTCACAATCATTTAAGACACACCTTTTAGATATTTCTGATTGTTTTTGTTACTTCAATAATAAAAGTAAGAAGCCCAATCAGAGATTCTGACGTCTGCCAAACCGGATCCAGATCACCTCCAAAATTCAGTGGTCTTCCATGACCTAATATGTATGTGTGGTGTAAATTTGTTGAGAATGTGTGAAGTAGTTTTGACATAATCCTTAAAAGCCTATAAATTGAAATCCGGATCACCTCCAAAATTTAACAGAATCTTCATTGGTCTATTTATCTGTGGTGAAAAATGTTCTTATTAAATATGTATTTCTGCTATTTTATTTACAAATTTATTTTTGTATCATGTTGTTTGTTGTTCCTGAAAGGACCACACTGGAAATAAGTGTTTTTCATGTTATGTGTCTATTGTACATGTATGATTTTTTTGTTTTGTTTTGTTTTGCTTTTTTTGTTTTTTTTAGCAAAGATGAAGATGAACTTGCCTAACAGAGAGCTGAGCTGGATGTTACTATCAATTCTTTTGACTTCATTTTCCCATGTTTTTCTTTTCTATATCTGTAAAAAAAAAAAAAACATTTTTAAATTCATTTTTGAATCTGTTTTTGCATCCAGGTGCATAACACCTCATCGTTTTGAAAGTTTTTTGGGAGTAAAACCATGTATCCAACAACCTGCTGCATTGAAATGTCTGTGATTTACAATGTGACCAGTGTGCGATCACATGCTAGTGTCGTCACTCTCAGTATATCTCAGTCTGTGACATATTACATAAGCAAAACACACACACGTGCACGTATAACTGCAGGTTCATACAGCAATGAGATGAGGCTCTCCCTGAGAAAGTCCTACAGGCACACTGCACACATAACCCTAGAAGCATATCAACAAAAAAAAAAAAACACCTACACAGCGTGGAACACAAAAACACAATCAACCAGTCCCACAGCAACTGTACCAAACCCTCTGAAACTCAGTTATTTTCCCATCTATAATTTACAAAGTCAGCCAACCCAAATTAGATTATGACACAGCGAGGAGCATTTTGAAAACACTTTATTGTGTCTGCATGGACCCAGCGGTTTGGTAATGCCGACGGTCTTCTGCATTTTTGGGCAACAGAAAAACTCAATACAAGGAATAAGAATGTCAGTGTGGTCAGGTGTTGAATCATTAAGACCACGGGCAGGGTCATGAAGGTCCAACAGTTCGCTGAACCTATCATTCGAGCACATCATTGTATTGATGACCTTCTCAACTGAGGTGGACCACAAACATTTGGCCCTTCACTACCACCTGATTGCCCCATTCATTGCTTAAGTCACACTGAATTGTCAGTCACACTACTATGTTGTACAGACATTCAAATAGAAAGTGATTTGGTTCACCATATATTCTTTCAGCATTAATTCAATTTAAAAATTCACATTTTGCCTACAGGTGTCAAAGGTGAAGAGAGAGGTAGTAAGAACCATAGGCATATAGTGAGCTCTATGTACAGTTGAGCACTAATGACAGAAAAAAAGACTATTGGCCAGACAGAGTCACTCTGCTGGAAATGTTGTGCAGCATAGGTTCTACCAGAAGACTCAGATCTTTAGGGAGTCACTCAGAATTGGTTAATTGACATCAGCTTCATTCATCGGCTTTAAACCAATAGGAACAGTGCATATTCCTTAGAACATCAATGATCTCGCTGTTCACAGATCACCAAAAGGACATCCCCTTCTTTTCCTAACCATTACCAGTTGGTGCCTGTCATCCCTGTCTGAGGGTAAGCTCCGCCCCACCTCTTCCATTGGCAGGATTTGCTATCATCTCAACTCTACTCTCTTCCATGGTGATGGGACCGATGTAAGATGCAGGTGGAAATGTGATGGCAGGCAAGTTGAGTGTGTTGAGAAAACTCCTCAAAGTGCTCCTTTGAGGAGCACTTTGAGGAGTTCATGTATGAAAAAATGAGTGGGAGAGAAGGTTGAACAAGGTAGACTGATGGACTGCATTTATAGAGCGCTTTTCCATCTGCATCAGAAGCTCAAAGCCGTTTGCAGTTATGCCTCACAGTCACCCATTCACACAGACACACTCACACACTGATATCAGGATGCTCTCATGCAAGGTGTTCACTAACACACCAGGAGCAGCTAGGGAATTAAGGACCTTGCCCAAGGGCCCTTAGTGATTTTCTGGTCTGGCTAGGTTTTGAACCGATGATCCTCTGGTCTGAAGCCCAGTGCTTAACCACTAGACCATCACCTCCCTTCCAACTGATGGGCTGTAAGGATAAAGTGAGGACAGCTACTATGAGTACCTGTGAGCAGGTATATTGTATAAATGTTCAGGAAGTAACACTACAGACTGAAGAAAAAGTAGAGAAGGCCAGAAGTTGCACGGCATGTTTGTGGATTCAGAAAAAGCAGATGACTGAGTGCCAAGAGAAGCATTGTGGTATTGCATGAGGAAGTATGGAGTGGCAGAGAAGTATGTGATGGTGGTGCAGGATATGTACAAGGACAGAATGACAGCAGTGAAGTGTGTAGTTGGAATAATGGACAACTTCGAAGTGGAGAGGGATGGTATCAAGGTGAAGGTGGATGAAGTGTAATGGCAAGTGTCACACAGGAAAGTTTGCAAGATGGTAATGAGACCAGTTTTGTTGCATAACTTAAAGATGGTACCACTGACAAAAAGCTAATTTGTAGAGCTGCAGGTGGCAGACCTGAACACGCCTGCAGTTTTTCTTGAGTGACCAGGATGAACACGTTTAAAAATGACCACATCAGAGGGGACAGCACACGTAGGACAATTCACAAGACAATCAATGGATGTGGTGAGATTGGAACTGAGATGAGATGGTTTGTTTGATCATGAGCAGAAAAGGAATACAGGGTGTATTGTAAGAAGGATGCCAAGGATGGAGCCACCAAGCAAGAAGAGAAAAGCAAGAACCAACAGCAGGTTTATGGATGTGGTGAAGGAGGACATGGAGGAGGTTGGTGTGATTGATGAAGATGCAAATAAGGTGACAGAGAGATGGGTGGACTGCTGTGGTGACCGATGATGGGAGCAGCTGGAAGAAGGAGTTGGATTTGTTGAGGCAGCTATACTGTAGCTCACCCAGTAGAATGGATAGTCCACCAACCATAAGGTCAACGTTTCAATCTCGACTTCTGATTGAATGGTAAAGTGTCATTCTGCAAAACAGTGAACCACAAAACTGGTCATTCTTAGAGTGCCAAGATGATATTCTCATGTTCTTTCTTTCTGACCTTGCTGTCAGAATTCCCATATCTACTACAGCTGCCCTTTTCCATTCCTTATCGACTACCACCATGCCTGGTTGGTGGGCAGGCACATGCTTGTCTGTCTGGAGCTTGAAATCCCATAGCACCTTAGTTCTTCTGTTCTCAGCCTCTAGCAACCAGGCCAGTGTGACATCAGATGAAATCAAAATTCCGTTCAAGGGATACTGATTAACCAGAAATTTAGAGTATGATGGTGTTAGGTTCTTTTATGCAGTGAATGATCTCAAAAGGAATTGGACAGGAAACAGACTTCAAAGTTTAGATGTTGTATTGAAAGGTGCCTACACTGAAACAGAGAGTCAACTAGCAGTGCTGGGGTCTTCGAACAGATCACATGCAACACCTGGAACAAAGAGCCTAGATTTTTTTTTTCCTGCACTAACTTTTATTCCTGAGTCAAGGCTGGTCCCCATGTGGGCGGTCCTTAGCCTGTCGTGAATCAGTGACTATGTGATTGGCTGCAAAGTGAAGCGAGAAGCGGATATAGGTGGGTGTCGTGCTCACGGTGCGCTCAAGGCAGTATGTAAAAATTTTACAGTGTAAGTCTGCGTGTCACGGAATGACGGAACACTCTGATTTGTTGCGTGTCACAAATCAGAGTGTTCCATCATGCCGTCCAAATAGATGCAAATACTTTGGTTTTATCAGTTACACAGCTATAAAAAGATTGGATGAGTGTGTCAAATACAAGGACATTTTGGGTGTGCGTCGGCCATTTTGTAATATGCACCATGGAACACTCTGACAATGGTGCTGTACCTCTGGGAAGGGTCCACATAATTAACGTATAAATTGTCAGTTTGGCAATAGAATTTCAACATAGTTCACACCCAGAGCAGCCATAGGTTGCTCATGTTATGCACACTAGGGTTTTTGGTGATTCTGGTTTAGGCTGATTATACAATTTTGAAAGAATTATGCCACATGTACAGTGCTACACTGGAGCTCACTTTAGAGTGCAATTTTTTGGGCTTTTTTCATCCTTGTGTACAGTGATGATGGATTAAACACATAAGGTGAATATCAATAATTATTATATGGCTGCGACACTATGAGCACTCTGATTGGCTGATTACCGGTCAGCTATTTTCCCATATCAGACCGGTTACCATGACAATCGGTCGCAATGTATATTTTCGTTACAAACCAGGAAGCTAAAAACACGATTACAAAAACCAAGTCGGACATGAACGTACTCCATAAATATCTAAACAGCATCAGAAAAAACACACATTGAAAGTTTACCAACGACCGGACCACCTGTTAAGCTAGAGGAGGTAAACAAAGCGAACGAGCCCAACACCGTCAACAGCATATTCGGGCGATCCTGTAAGTTTACGTGTTTATATATCTATAATAGCCATACAATAAACAAACAATAAACAACCTTGCTTGCTTGATTAATCCTTGTACATTTAATGTATCAATTCTCGGCTTGGCAATATAATTTTTCATTATTTCACACCCAAAGACAAGGACCTCATCCTTCAACAGATCTGGCTACACTGAAACAAGTAAATTGCCCAAACAGGCAGGGACACAACTGGCTGTCAGTATGGATGTGAATCTTACAACAACTCACGATTCAATTTGATTCTGATTCTTGGGGTGACGATTCGATTCAAAAAGAGCTCTGAGAAATAGTTATATTACTAAAAAATGTTTATGTTTAAGAAAATGCAGCTTTACAAGGTTAATCAAGTGATTCTAAAGATGTAAATTTACTTATCTGCTTTGCTCGTTCAGAGTTGGCTGGCAGTTTAGCGAAGTGCTGGTCAGTAGTCGGCAGAGACCGCTGCTCCGCTTCTTTTAGCTCCGGGTGATGGCGTAGCATGTGGGCTCGAGGATTTTAAGTGTTTTTGAAGTACTTAACTTTCATTTTGCAGATTTTGCACACTGCATAAGTCATGTCAAGTTCCTTCTTACGCAGCAAATAATAAAATCCAAAATGCGCCCAAACATTTGCCTTCAGTAAAGACGGTGCTGGCTGAATTAGCTCTTCGACTGCCATGCTAAGCTGCAGCTCACGAATGTTTGAAGCACGTCAGACCCTCCCCTCACGGGGACGCTGCATTACGGAAGCCGTTGCCTGACAAACAGTACACGCAGCAAATAAGCAAGAAAATGTTTTAAAAAAAATGCTTTTTAAAAATCGATTCTTGGACATTTTGGATCGATTCAGAATCTTAATAAATAAGAATCGCGATTGGAACGTGAATCAATTTTTTCCGGCACCCCTAGCTGTTAGCCCATCTTAGTTTTGCCAAAGTTAACTTCACAAATTAATAGATCTTTGAGACTTCGCTGCACATTTGAGCAGTTTTTGTTGCCATCTAGCAGGAGATGTGAGCATTTCAGGGCTTCTACTACATTTCCTACTTGAAGCCCAAAATTCAGTTAAAAAGGCATTTATAATGAACAGAAATGCATGATTTTTTTTTTTTTTTTGGTAGGCAGAGCTTTAACCTCCCAGTATTAATGTGTAAAAATTTTGATTTTGAGAATTTTACGGATCTTGTGTTTTACAACGCAGAAGATTTTATCATCAGGAGGGACGGGTGGAAGGACAGCAATTTCTCTTGACAAGCCCAACTTACAGTTGTGAAAAATGGTGACTGCAGTTGCAAAACTGAGGAGATACGGAACAAGACACAACAACTGTTGGGGAGGTGTCGTAGCACGGACCCGCAACAGGGGGCGCAAATGAACGGACAATGGATAAGACAAAGAGTAACAATTTAATGTTGTGAAACACACAACTGGATACAGACAAAGATAATGCCAATTAAACACAAGGTGACGTGCGGGCAGGCTCGAAGATAGGAGACCTCTGGCGAACGGAGAGCCGGGACCGACACAGCTTCCACCACCAACGGCCTGAAGAACACCGGAGCCGCCAAGTCCTGAGTCCCCAGGTGGTCACCGTCTTCTGTTGCAGACCCTGGTACTGCTGGCAGAAGATGAAAAAACAGTTAATGGTGAGTGTGTATCCACACACCCAGTAATCCTTCTTCTACAGATCTTCGAGGAGGGAAAACCTCCACCTCCGATACAAAATCACCCGTGCAGCTCCTGACAGTGGCTCCTTGGATGGAGTGAGAGGCGAAGACGTCGCAGACTCTCACTGCACACCAATCCAAAAACACTGACTCCTCAGGAATACGGCTGCACACAGAACAATTAGTTAATACTTGATCACAGCAGAGAATTACCTTACACGGTAGTTGATTTCTCGGCGAGGAGGTGGAGTAATAATCCGGCTTTTGTAGGGATGCAGGTGATTGGTGACAGCTGGTGTAAATGAGTGACAGCTGTCACTCTCTGTCTCGGCGCCCTCTCATGCTTGAAGCCCGCACTCCAAGCAGGGCGCCGACTGGTGGTGGTGGGCCAGCAGTCCCTCCTCTTCAGCGGCCCACACAACAACAACAGGCATTGATATACAACAATCAGAGACATCAGTCTTTAAGAGCTGCGAATATGTGAACCTGACATCCATTGAGCCATTTTTGAAAATAAGATTGATGCAGATATCAACATTCTGTTCAATCTCCTTCCTTTGTAGTTGAGCATTTTACAACATTACAATGGCCGCAATTTAGTCAGTCATTGAGAACTGTGTGTGGCAGCCTGATCTCACAAACCAAAAGTTCCCCATGAAAGCAGAGGTATGTGCTCTCTGTTGTGACCTTTTTAATATTGCACTTGGCTGTTGCTCAGTATGCAATGAAAACTGGTGATTTTCACTTGTGTGAAGTCTGGTTATATACAATAATCTGATTAACAAACTCAGGTAAATCACAGTTTGCTGCCTGGACCCCATGCTGCCGTGTGGATGTGTCCTGAGAAATCCCCGCTGCTGATTCTTTCCGACAACATACAGAGACCTCATGTTTCTCTGCTCTGCTACAGCTGCATGGTGAAACTTGCCCTTCACTTTGTCAGAAGTCTGCCATGGAAAACACAGCAGCCTGGCACCCTCCTGCCAGCCTTCTGTCTCAGCTCACAGTCTGAGTGAAGGGGAAACAGGAGGCTGCTGCACCACAGACTGTTGAATACACCCAGCATATGGCCTCAAACGTCAAGTATCAGCAGTAACACTGGTCCACCCCGTACATCTCGGGTGGCCCTGTTTTTATGAAGTTAGAGAGAAGCTATAGGCAGAAGTGAAGATGGTGCATTCTGACAGGATTAATGTGAGTTGGTGACAAGAAAAGTTCTGCATTGCATCAATCATGAACCCGTCTCAGGTTAGAAGTCTGGTGCTGCTTATTTACAACTACAATCAGTCCTCTGTGTGTGCAAAATAACTATGAAGCACGTGAGTAGATTTTCACCAAACCTGGTAGAAAACTCCTTTGGTAATCACAAATATCATCCAATAAACACATTTTCAGAATATCTCCAAGGTAGAAAGACAATATGAAGCTTATAACTATCGGTAAATAATTTGTGATCAAATAGTGAGACATGAAGATAAGAAAACCATTGGAAATAATGTCATAAATGAATGGAAAACCCATTTTCCAGGTTATCTCCAAAACAAGTAGGGCTACAGAGGTGACCCACATCTTAAATTGTTCTCATTTGCCATTATGTTAATGACACCACTATAATCCAAATTCCACATTTCCCTGCGTGTGCATCGCCGTCCATGTCCGTGCATTCTTCATGTTTTACGGCTAATTGACAAATTTCCCTTTCTGGCATGGAAGAAGCACAAGCCACACTGACTGCATTGCAGCTGCAACAAGTGGAGCTTTTTTGGGGGGATAATTCCACATTCATCTGCTGATGAGCCTTGCTGACTGTTTTCCAGACAACCGTCCAGCGTGAGGTTGACCTTTCTCGCCTCATTGCTCCTGTCATCTCCACTTATGTGGTTCTGGAACAGACATCATGCTTTCATTACTGATGTTTACATGTCATTAGGAAAAGATGAGCATTCACCCTTTGTCTTCTTAAGAGATCCCTTAGATCTAATAAGACAGTTTAAGTGAAACCTGTTTGATTTGCACCTCAACCCTCAACATTCAGATCACTGTGATTTTCAGGTCAATTTCCTGCACAGATTTCCGTAAATAAAATGATTTTTTTTTTTCAAGTTCTTTAGTATTTTGCATGCTGATAGTAACCTCAGCAGCCACATGCATGCTGGCATCAACTAAATCTGGTTTTGGACATACTGGGTTTTTCCATCTGAATCCTCCATAAACCCTTCAATGACCCCAACACATTTCTTCTCTCATCCTCACCATGATGCAACAGTTTGAGCCCACCTTTGATGCTCCAGGCCTTACTTCCCTTCCACTAGGTCTCTTGTACACACAGAATATCTTCCTTTCTCCTTTTCATCATATCAGCCAGCTCTCTCCTTTTACCAGTCAACATTCAATATCAGACTCTCAGTTCCACCGTTCTTACTTTTCTCCTCTCTTGCTGACTCCAGGTGCATTTTCTGGCTTTTCTTCTTCACCCAACAGTCAATTTCCAACAATTTCCACCAGTACCCTGTTGGATAACAGTTGGATAACTGTTGGTGGTGCTCAAACACATCTGGTATAGAAATGAGATTTGTGATCTACATGTTTGTGTTAGCAAAATTTTATGCTGGATGCTGCATTTATCTGGGTTTGGGACTGAACACTATGAATGCACTGGATTGTGCATCCAATGTGGCTGAGATTTGACCAAATTTATGGCATACACCCTTCCTCATTCTACCCTCATGTACCTGGGCTCAGGAAGGACACTCAGAATGTAGTGTCTGTACACCCCGTATGGCTGAGTTCAGAGCCTGATGACTATTCTGGAAAAAGAAGTATTCACATTGGAAAAATATCAGATAATCAGGATTTTGATTGCTTTTGATTCATGTCATTGGCCAGATTGGACGTTGATAAGCTGGTGAACCTCAGTGCAGACATAAATGATACCAAAAACAGTTTGTGGCATTTAATGCAGCAGTTTCATAATCACAGTTGATTATGAAACCAGAGGCTGATGGCCAAAGAAACAGGTCCAGAGAGACTTTCTAAGAGTTGAGACTATGTTCCTGGACAGAGTCGTAGTATGAAAGCCAAAAGCAGCAGGGAAAGTCCACTGTGTAGAAGAGGCCGGGCTGGAGTGAGGAGCACAAAAACCTGAAGGAAACTCTTTTAATTACAGGACTAGTGCAAATCTGCAGGAACTAAAGTGCTGCTTGACTGTAACTACTAACAATAGTAACAATCACAGTCTGGCAGGGTACTGCTCTGAGTGCTGAGTATAAGTAGTGTTCGTGATTATGGTGATGTGGTGCACCTGTTGACTCCACCCTTATTCCTGCACACCGAAAGAAAATCAAAATCAGAGAGAGCTGAGGTACAGAGAGAGAGTGAGAGCCAGAGAAAAGACTGAAAACTGTTCCGCTGGCAAATTTAACAAGTTTGTGAACACGTCCGGCAACTACAAGTAATAATACAAGCCATGTAGTTTAATTATAGGTAAAATATTCATACTTAGGAACAGTCATCAAGAGTGTGAAGTACAGACAAGAGTTTCCTCTGTCTAATTTGTTGTTTCGCAGTTGTGAATCTCGCACCACCTTGCGGTCCGTGACTCATGCGAGAGGTCAGTTTCAGCAGAGTTCCAGTTCAGGGCACAATATAAACACAGCTCGTGAAGTGTGGACAAGACACATGGGGGCACAGCAGAAATCCATCACAGCTGCTACACCTCCTCTAGATAACCTCGAGATAACCCTCTCAACTTGGCAGGACGTGTCATCATCATAATCTCCTGTGAACCTGCTGGATCAACGCCATCCACATCCTCGCTAGCCATTGTTTATATGCGCTGTGAGACACCGGAGCTCTGCTGGTGTTACAGTGCATTCTGGGAAGCGCAGGGGGCCGCCAGGGGGATTATGGGAAATGTTAAAGTACTGAATAGTTTAGCGATTGCTTTGGAATGAACGTATCTCAGAATCACAATATTTATATATTTTCAAAGTCACATAAGATTCCTTATTCAGGTCAAACATTCACTAGCCACACTACAGGTAATTTAATGACATCCCTGCTGTTGTCATGCTGAAATAAAATCCCAGAGTCCTCTGTGTCTGAGACCGAGTAAATATGCTGTCGAGTCTGAGCTTGGACCAAAACAATTCTCCAGTATTAAAATTAGGGTGAGGACCTGGAAAGCATGGGATTGATCCTGTTTGGAATGTGTTTTTGAAAGAAAAAAAATACCTAGAATTTCTGCATCACAGTTATAACCTTATAATCAGCACCAGCAGATGTTGTTTGGATCAACCATTGTGAGGGGTGTGGTGCTATTGTGTCTGTCCACTGGGATGCAGCAATGTTCACAAACATCATATTGTATCTAACCCCTAATCAGCATGATGTTTAAGTCTTGGTGATGGTCTGTTCTTCCTTCTTTCTGTTGTGTCCTCCCTCATCTTTTTTTTTTTTTTTGGTCTCCTTTGGTACCTTGCATCATTTCTTGCAGGTTTCTCCCCAGTCTCTCCTTTTCTTCCATTCTCTTCTTCATTGCCTTGTGCTTTTCCTGATTCATCACATATGTCCACACTTACTTTCAGCTGCTTTACACGAGTGTGTCCTCTCCACCACCGGTCTCTCCACCCACTCGTTCACCCCAGTCTCCATCTCTTCGCTGCCCCTCACTCATTTTTATTACTGTCACAGGAGTCTTTCTCTCCCTCTGTTTATGAGCAGTGCTATATTGAGAGCGTCTGGCTGGCAGACACAGAGGAAAAGAGGGGGCGAGTGTGCTTGATGGGGCTTGAGGAGAGAGAGTGACGGAGACGCTGTGGGTTGCAGTGGACAAGAAAGACAGAAATTTGGTCAGTCAAGAAGGACATGGATTAAAAAACAAGACCCTGGAAAAAACCTGAAAGGTCAAGCACAGATTTCAGTTAATGTTAGATTTTCAAATAACACAAGCAAGTAGTGGCAAGTTAAGGGAGTTTTAGCTGAGCTGGAATCATTTAAAATTATTTTAAAAATGAGAATTAAGAGGTTTGTCATCAAAATATATTTTTTTAATCACAAAATGCCAATCAATCACATACATCACAAAACAGGAACTGATATCCACTGAGGGTGGAAGAATGTTGTGAAGACAGATCCTACATATCATTAAACTGGATCGTAAAATGGACTTGAAGTAACTATTATGGGTTTGGAGGCCAAAGAAAACCTTCAGGGACTCTCAAGTCGGATGTTCATATGGGCTGTACAGTCTAACAGACCTGAAGCCTTGACTGACCAGAGAACCATCCAATGAATCGTCTCTTCAGTGTCCACCCAAATGGGTTGAAATGTTAAACAAAGATGCTGCAAGTCACCTCCGGATCATGCAGCTTCTTAATAAAGGACAATTCACCTACATGACATCAGCACCACTATTTCTTTGACATTAAGGTTTATCTGGTCTCAGGAACCAAACATTAGATTCCAGTACTGCTAACTTCACCTCAATTTCAAGGCAGCATGTTGCTTTCGAAGAATGCTGGACAAACAAGGATGTCCTCTCCCAGGCAGATGTCCTCAGTATGCTTGCATTCCTGACTCAGAGGTCTCTCCATTGGCTTGGCCATGTCAGTCTTATGGACAGTGGTAGGCTCCCCAAAGATCTTTTATATTTTGAGCTCGTTCGTCTCATCAGACCAGACCACACCAGGTGGAAGCAAACCACCAAGATCAGCATCAAAAACAGAGAGGAGATATGTTCAGTGGGAGGATGTAAGAACACGCAGACAGCAGTAAGCAGCCCAGTCACCACAACCTGGAGGATCATTTCTATTCCTAACCTGACAGCAGCCATGTCCATTTTTTAAAATGGTTTTTGAAAAGTTGTTTTTATATTTTCCATGTCTGTGACTTCACAGGAAGTTCTATAAAAGGTGTTAATTGTTTAATGATGGCAGTATGATGTTAAAAGAACAAAGGTTTGTCGGTCTGGCTCATCACTGCTGCTAGCAGCATCCGTGATTGATCCAAAGCCACACCCATATTTGGCTGCTCAGTTATTTTGAAGACATGTTACAGATAAAACTAAAATTAAAATACAATGCAGATTGTCTTCTTTTTAAAAATTAATCAGAGTGTTGTAGATAATTAGCAGAGCTATCTGCAGTGGCTGTGGGTGGGGAAGTGGAATTTCTGTTCTCAATTAATGATTGCTGTGCTCGAGCCAGTTCATACACGGGTGAATTCGCACAAGAGTTTTCTTACTTAAAAATGGCATGCATAAATGGAGAAAACTGAGAGCTGAGCTCTAAAAGAACTAATCTTGAAAGCAAGATGAAGGATGAACAACTTTATGAAAGCAGATATAACAGTAAGAAGAAGAAACATACAAAGTCATAATAATGAAAGGTGAAGAATTAGTGCTAAGGGCCATTTAAAATTAGACGAAAACAAGGAAGGAAGGAAGGAAGGGAGCTTGCTAAAGAAAGTCAAAGAAGTGAAGGTTTGCTAAGGAAGGAAAAGGTACTCTGTGTAGAAAATTAGCAAAGGAAACCTAAGCAAATCAAGCAAATAAAAGGTATTTATAGAAAAAGATGATGAAAATCAACAGTCACCTTTACAGTTAATGTGTCTTTGTGGACCCACAGGCTGCAGCAATAGCACATATACCAGAAAACAGTGGAAAGTTCATTTTATAAAAATCTTAAGTGCAAATTTAATTCAGATGAATGTGACTGCCCAGTGTCCATCTGCTAATGTTATGGGAACAAAACTAATAAAAATTCTGGGTAGAAAATTTGATTATATCATAGTTAAATATATGTTTTATTCCTATTCCAAAAAAGATCAAACTTAAAGCTTTTTTTCCTTTCTTGATTGTGTATTTTACATTTTAAGTTCATGTAGGTCATGTTCATCAAATTCCATATTTTCCAGAGCAAACGTTGGACGTGTTAATGAATGCTTCTTGAAGAGCAAAAACCCATATATACCTAAGTCACATCAGCGCATAAGTCACGCTGGAGTATAAATTGCACCTTTTTCTGTATTATCATGTCTTTAATTTGGGATTTTTGTACATTGTTGTAGTGTACTTCTTATATTTGCATTTATTCTTTTGTTATTGCAGTTTATTTTGTTTAGTACTTTGATTCCTGTAAAAGTCTGATGTAACCAGTTACTAAAATTATGAACAACAAACACGTAATTTTTGGTATATAAGTTACACCTGAGTATAAGTTGCAGGGCCTCCCAAACTAGTAAAAAACAAATTTTAAACTAGGACTGCAAGCACTCATGGACGGGCCCTCATGTCTGCGTCGCTGCTTCCCCGGACAATTGTGCAATTTCTGTTCAAGGGCCAACCCTCATCACACGTGAAGTTTCAAGTCAATCAGACAAACCATGAAGGAGTTATTATGACTTTATGTTCCATGGTGAAGGGTCAAAATGGCAGCACCATAGCGGCCACACCCTTCGACAAAGATAAAATCTTTTGATAACTTTGATCAGTATAGTCTCTGGATTATCTGAAAGAATCTTGAACAATCTTGGACAAAACCCTTAGGAGGAGTTCGTTCAAATACAACGTGTGGAAATCACGCCAAAATTACACGAAAATTGAAAATGGCAAAAAAAAGCTCCAGAAAATATGGTACATTTTTATTTTTCAACTTCTGTATTTCATGAAGGGTGAGAATAGCATAAGGAGGAAATACACTGAAAACTGCTGAAAATGACTAGAAATATATACAAATATAATAATAAAAAATAGGCTGAAAAACACTGAAATCAGCTGAAAATTCATTAGAGTAACACTGGAGATGATCCTTCTTCTTGGTAGCTTTCAATCTACTAATCTTCAAAAACTCTTTTGAGTTCTGGGACTTTTCAGCATTTTATGTCTTCCAGAAAGTACTCATCCATACAGACTAGTTCAAACTTTACAACATTGCTTGCGATTTACCGGTTGTTGTTGTTATTGTAACAGTAAACAGGACGCAGATTACTTTAGCATCTGTATGTGACATGTGCAAGTCCAACACTTTGGACGTGATGTGTCAGCGTGACATGTGCTTTCAATGATAGCGCTCAGGCACCCCTAGAAATATATTACATCAGTAAGTTATCTTGACTTCCGGGAAGCAGGTCCGCTCCTGACATATGACTAAGGAATCCTGTCAGCATATCAGTAGGTGAAAAATATCTGTAGAAGGGGCCTGGGTCACTCCCATGTGCCTCCAGTGCTGTTACAGGGTGTGTGGCCTTTATGCCCATGTACTAGAATAGCCAGACTGGTACTTTATTTATTTTCATAGTAAGGCATGATTTTATGGGGAAATGTACACGTTCAAATTTGAAGGATAAATCAGTGGCATCCTTGAAATTAGTGTTTTTGTTTGTTTTTGTTTTGTCAGCTGATGGGTCATTTATTATCTATCACATTGTGATGAGTTTTATACTTCTTAATAAACTGACATATATCTCACTTAAGATTATTTGCTTATTTGCTAAATGTGTGGCGTCCATTGTCCTCTTGTGACAATTTTATTGTGTCTTCATGTGAGTTTACTAAAGATATGCACAAATGTCTTTAAACTCATCCAATAGCATATCTTCAACTTTAACTTTTGATTGTAGCTATTTTCAGTTTTCTGTAATTACATGTCAATGAAGAGTTTAATTTTGTATCAAAAACTATATTTAAAATGGACAGGATGTTTCTGAATCACTTTAACCTCCACCCTTTCACAATTTATTAAATTCTATTCACCATATAAATGTATAATTGCTTGTGAATGATGAAGATGAAGCAATAATATAAATGTTAAAGTGGTGGTGTGTTGGGTGAAGGCCATCGACTGGATCCAGACCAATAAGACAACATATGTCCCCTCTGTTTATGACCTCTGCCAACTGGCACAGGAGGGTTGGAGGTCATGAACCCAGCCATCTGTTTATTGAGTTGAGATCTCAAATGGTAATTCGCTGATTTCAGTAGACAGGTCAAAATTTAGGTTTGGTGCATATATATATATATATATATATATATATATATATATATATATATATGTGTGTGTGTGTGTGTGTGTGTGTGTGTGTAGCAAAACAATTGAGGGATTAAGCATCATATTTGTATGTTGATTATAAAACTGCAAACCTATGCCAAAAAATGTGAGATATTCTGTTAGTTAATACCCAAAACCTTGTGAAATGTCTGTTATACAACAAATCAAATCAAAATCAATTTTATTTATATTGCGCCAAATCACAACAACAGTTGCCTCAAGGCACACTATATTGCAAGGCAAAAGCCATACAATAATTACAGAAAAACCCCAGCGGTCAAAACGACCCCCTGTGAGCAAGCACTTGGCGATAGTGGGAAGGAAAAACTCAGTTTTAACAGGAAGAAACCTCCAGCAGAACCAGGCTCAGGGAGGGGCAGTCTTCTGCTGGGACTGGTTGGGGCTGAGGGGAGACAAATCAAACTTGACCCCTTAATTGGTTTGGTTTGTATATATAGAGCATATTTAAAACAATTCAGAGGAATTGGCCAAAGAAACATGTTTTAAACACTAATTTGAAGCAATTCAAATTGCAAACTATCTATTGGTCACATGACCGTTGGCTTTCGGTGACTTGAAAAGTCAAATTTAAAGTTATATTTATTCAAGTCTTTGGCGCAAGTATGGATTAAGCATGGTCAAGGATAAAATTGCTCAATTTTGGACAAAATTCTCAAATAAATATCATACAGACCCATATTTTATGGCAACACTCAATCACGAAGAATGACTATATTTGTGTGTTGGAGTGCCCAGGGTGTTCCGCGCAAAATTCTGCTTGAAAAAGGGGTGGGCAGATGCGCAAGCATGGCCAAATATTATGTTTGCCAGAACACCCATTTCGATAAAATGTCTGATTTCTTCACAAATAACATGTAAATCACAAGTACCTGTGTCTGTTAATGCACATTTTTGTCCTCTCATTCATTAAATGTGTTCCTTGTCAGCTGATGTCATTTGATGTCAACTGATGTCTGGCAATTCCTTTGGAAAGTTCTGATACATTTTCAAAACTTTGAGGGGACATCAGACAGAGAACTTTCCTGGTGGATTTTTGTCCTGTCCTTGTTTGAAGCTTGGATATACAGTCGATGTTAAGCTGCTTTCTCATATTAGCAGCAGAAAAACCATCACAGCAGAATTCTGTCTTAACCTTTACAAAGCTCCCCATTTTCCTGGAACACTTCCTGTTTTCTTTCGCGAGTCTTTCAAACTTATAGCACATTTCAACATAAACTTAGATTCCATTACCAGCGCACACTGATGCCGTCGTCACAAGTAAGATGCAAAAGGGATGACAAAAACATAGTGAAAACTCATAATTTTTTGCTTTTTACTTTTAATTGTGTTGGGGTCACAAAATTAATTTATTTTTGGGTGGGCATTTAACAAACTTTCTTCCAAAAAAGGGGGTGGGCTGATGCTCAGCCAGGGGTGGTCCGGTGCTTGGACATGGTAATTTGCATGACTTAATGTCAAATGTATATGTTTGACATAAAGTCTTGCACCTTATAAGGTGTGGGTGTTGCACTCTCCATGCCTCTTGGTCATGGTCATGTACAGCACAGGTGCCCCACAAGGAACTGTCTTGGCTCCCTTTCTTTTCACCCGCTTCACTGCAGACTTCATGTACAACTCTGTTAACTGTCACCTGCAAAAGTTCTCTGACTCTGCAACCATCGGCCTCATCACTGACAAGGATGACAGGGAGTACAGGAGGGTGACCCAGAACTTTGTAGACTGGTGTCAGCATAACCACCTCCAGATCAATGCAGGGAAAACCAAAGAGCTGGTGGTGGATTTCCACAGGCATAGTCGCTCTCCACTGACACCAGTGAAGATCCAGGGAATGGATATTGAGATAGTGGACTCTTACAAGTACATGGGTGTTCACCTAAACAATAAACTGGTCAAACAACACTGCTGCACTTTACAAGAAAGGCCAGATCAGACTCTACCTACCGAGGCCACTCAGGTCCTTTGGAGTGCAGGGGGCACTGCTGGAGCAGCAGCATCACAAGTGCTGAGAGGAGGAAACTTGACGTGACACGAGTGATTAGGAAGGCCAGATCTCCTGGGAAGACCCCCGGACTCAGTGCAGCAGGTGGGAGAGAAGAGGATGACGGCTAAACTCCCACCTAGGGTGGTCCATAAAAATGGTAAAAAAAAAAAATTTTCAAAAAACTTCAAGTCTCACCCTCTAAATTTGTTGTACCTAACATAAAAACACATCATGTACAATCTCATAAAACTCTAATAATTTTTACTGGTAGCACACAGCCCTTAAAGACTTTGCTGGCAATAACTTTGTCATATAGTATGGTCATTTCCAGATATTTCCAAATTATTTCTGTCAGTTTAATATTGATATGTCAGGACAGAAATTATGGCAATACATTGGAAAATCAAATCTTTTCATATCCCATAAAATAGTTAACACTAAAACATGAATTGTGAGATGCAGTTCTTCTCGTACATGTATCATGCTCCTACAATACCTACATACTGGGGTAGCGAAGATTTTGTAACAATCAAACATTGCATTTTCATTTTATTGATGAAATACTGTTTCATTATTGATAAATTTAAATAAGTCTACGCTTTATATATTTCCACATATATTTTGATCTAGCTCCAAACAATAATATTCTTTATGCCTTGCAGTACTTAATATTCAAAAATGTATGAATCAGCACAAGAACCAATTATACAGCTGTGTAACATAAGAGAACATCCTTTACATGATAATATTTAAGTTGCTTGCATCATGACCAAGACTTGCTGCCGTTTCAGTCAAAATATAGGTGGCACTTCTGTCTGTTGTTTTGGTCCTATCCAATGCTGCTGCAAGTCCTGGTGTTACAACAGCTTTAATTTTACTGGCTTTTTGTGGCACTGGCATAACAAATTCTTCATCTGGACTTTCTGTGTTCTCTTCACTCTGGCTGGAGACAGTGTCAGGTAGTGAGACATTAGATGGTCCAGGCTCCTCTTTGTTCTTTGGCAGTTTGTATTTTATCTATGCCTGTCATGCATCCTCTACCTTTCTCTCGCTGAGCAAGTAGGAACTGTCTGTCATCTTCAAACTTTATCATTGTTAGGACATCCTGATGTGCCATGTCAAACAAGTCCTCCAAAGATTCACAAAACACTGTTTCATCTTTCTTCTGCTTGTTGTCTGTATTGCGATTCTTGGTCTTTTTCAGTTTTCCATTTTCCGAACACCTTTTCTAACTTTGTGATCAGATGCTGCTTTGCCCTCAGTGGGATTCTAGCTCTCTCCCAAAAAGGA